>NC_141156.1:53223475-53842642 GCF_053477565.2 Lygodium microphyllum | reverse complement strand
TTCACAGAGGAAGAGCAAGCAAAGTATAACTTGACGATAGAAAAGAGGGGTTTCAGCCAGTTCACATTCAAGCTTACCCTAAACCTAGAAGAAACCATCATGGAGGAGCTAGCCATAAAATAACTCGTGGACCAGTGCAATCTATAGAAGTACATAGAGAAGGTCGGGCAAGATGTCGATTACAGCAAGTGTGTAGAATTTCTTAGGATTTACGGACATAGATTGCCTACACCTGTTACATCATTGTCTAACAAAGTTAAAGCTACTAATGATATTGCCAATACGCATGCTACTATTTTTGATTAAGTTAAAGATATGATTGTGAAAGCCTAGCAATAATACACTAAACAAACTAATAAGAAAAGAAAAGCCATGAGTTTCAATATTAATGATTATGTTTGGTTATGCATTGAAAAGAGAAGATTGCAAAGCGTTGAGAAACACCCTGTTGTTAAATTAGCACCTAGATTTTATGGACCTTTCAAAATAATTCACAAGATCAATGACAATGCATTTAAATTAGAACTACCCCAACATTGGAAGGTACATAATACTTTTCACATCAGTTTGTTACAACCTTTTAGAGGCCAATTATCTGTCCACCCTATCTATGAAAACTCTCCTTTGTTAGAAGAAGAAAGTGAAATCCTTGAACCTAAAACTATTCTAGACACTAACTTTATGACCACTAGAACTGGCTATAGATATTCTAGATATTTGGTTAAGTTTAAAAATCATCATGTTGAAGAGGCCCAATGGATGCACACCCGCGACCTAAGTGCTTACCCTTCACTGCCCGCTCCAGATTGAGCTAATAGTAATTGAGGACAATTGATATCCCACCTCGAGGGTATGATGCCATGAGGCATATTCCATGGTGGATTCTGTGAAGTTTTTTGGTGGATTTCGTAAAACTATATGTATTTGTCGGGGCTCGCACATAAGGTGGATTCCTTGTGCGAGAAGTTGACGGGGACGTCTGTCCTTTTTGGGCGTCAGGTTAATTTAATGTGCACATGGGTGATTCCACATCGGGTAATTCCATAAAATACATATTTAAATTAATGGGCATTTATGAGTTTAGAGTGCACTCGTATTAAATTAAGATTAGGATAGAGTTTCAATCTATTTAGTTATTTTGTAGCCAAAGACTGTAGGTATTCACTTGTTTATCTTATTATTTTCTAATAATTGTGAATGCTTCAGTTGATGTGTAGAGTAGGCAGCGGTGGCGTTGGGAAGCATCGGGCAATGGCATGTATTCAGATTACCTAGAAGAATTATTATTCTTTATGTGCGCGCATCTTATCACTAAAGGCGTGGTGTCAATATTTATTTAGGCGCGCTTATTTATTAAAGTGCTTGATAAAAAATTATTATTTTTATATGCACATAGATGCTCGGTTTTAATATTTCATTATTCGACATTGTTTTTGGGCACAGCCTGACTTTTTGGATGCCCAAACGATTTGTTCTTTATTTGGGCAAAAGCAAACACAAAAGTCAAAAGCATGCTAATTGTAAATTGGGCTATTTTTTAGCTTGGAGATTAATAAATTTATAAATGCATGCCTTGTGAGGCGCTCACACAAGGCAAGGGGGGAGATTGTATCCCATTGGTCTTTTTGTCTCATGTCGTGCAAACTCTCTTCTTGTCTTTATGAAGCTTTTGTAGAATTCTTTGTTCTTGGGGACATTCCAGAGTTCACTATGCAAGCATACATCATCCGATTTGCGCACCATGGCCAGTCCAACCAAAATCATTAGCTACATGGGAATATCTCACTTGATCATCATTCATTTGGCAATAAGAGGAATCGATGGATAGCATAAATGATGAAGCAAATATATGTTATGCAACCCTACACCTAGAGGATTATCCACACACATGGTGGAGATATATGTAAAAATTTGGGCAAAATTTTTAGACTTGGAAAGATTTTAAATCAACCATGACTCAAGTATTTGTATCTCCCATTGAAAAAGAGAGAGTAGAAAGAAAATTATATGATCTTAGGCAAAGAGACTCTACAATTAGAGAGTATTTCAACCAGTATCATTTATAGCATGTCCAAAAAATCCTCCTCACATTGAGAAGACATAAGCTTTTTGCAAAGGAAAGCAAGTATACTTTTATGGCCAATGAGATAGAATATTTGGGCCATATAGTGGGTGAGAAAGGGATCATACTAGATCCAAAGAAGGTACAATGCATCAAGAATTGTCCCATACTACAAAATTCTACTTAATGTCAAGGATTTCTAGAACTATCCTTAAGGATTTTACCATATTTACCGATGCTAGTGGTCATGGTATTGGGACTATTTTATGCAAAGGTCATAGTGTTGTTGCTTATGAAAGCAAGAAGCTAGATGATAACAAAAGGGAACTCCATGTCTATGAGCATGAAATTCTAGCCATACTTCTTGCCATTAAGAAGTGGCATCACTACATTTATGGTAGCCATTTCAAAGTTAAGGGTGATCACTGAGTGTTGAAGTATTTTCTTTCACAACCTAATCTTTCTCCTAAACAAAGAAGGTGGTTAGCTACTCTATAAGGCTATGACTTTGAGATTCTCTATATAGCAAGCAAGGATAATGTAGTGGTAGATGCATTATCTATTATGTGGACATGCTATGTTTCCACTATTTCTATCCTACATAAAGATTGGATCCATGATATTTAGGAGGAATATTCATTGGATGAGCACACTACCAATATAATGAAGAAATTTAAGAAACGTAATAAATCTTAATTTCCCAATTTTAAGTGCCAAAATGGACTTCTTTGGTTCAACGGGAGAGTGTACTTGAGTCCTCAGACATCATTTAAGCAATGCATATTACAAGAGATGCATTCTTCTTCTTTGGTAGGACATACCTATAATGAGTGGGATAGATGGGAACTAGGGTTAGCTACCCAATCACACTTACTGGGGTATATAAGGTGTAAGACCTAGTTTATGGCATCTAGGATCATTGTGTGGTTGGTATTTTTCTAGCTGCTTCATGACTACATGGATTTTAGATTGGCTCTTGGAGCCCTAGGTAATCCTGCAAGCAACGAGGTTGCCATTGCAGCAGCGCTCCCCTCGATGGAAGTGTTGTCTCTAGCAGTAGCTTCATGAGAAGCTTACTCAATGTAAGATCTCCTTCCAGCACTCTTTCCCTCTCGGCATCAAGGCCTGTCCTATTCCTGTTTGCTAGCACTAGCACTCATTGAAACTTGTGCAATACCATGCTCTGCCACAAGCTCATGGCTTACTACTCCTTATTGTAGGTCACTCGGCCTCGCAAAGCTTCCCACGCTAGTCTCCTCTCCTCTTCTAGGTCTACTATGACATCCTCGGACGTCCTACCACGGTGGTCTATCCGAGCCTGTAGATCGTAATTGGTGACTAGCCATTGGATCTCTATTGTGAGACTACCTAGGTTGAGCTCTTCGTCATGTCCATGGTTAGTGCTTGTCTCTGCCATGTCAACAGTCTCTCTATCCACCAGGTTGTCGATGAGATTGATTAGATTGGGTAGATCCACTCCTCCAATGGTATTTGTCCTTGTTGCATTTGGCTTCTCTGTTGCGTCTTCCACTTGGTCCTATGCTTGGGGTTTTGATCACCTAACTATGTCTCCAGGTCTTCTTCTATTGATGGGTTCATTCTAGGGTTACGTCTGAGTGTGCTCCTTGTTAATTACAACCAATCCTCAATTTACAGTCACTCAATATGTGCGTATACTCTCTTCCATGCACTGTGTGCAATCAAGCTTTTGGTTTTTCTTAGGTGTACTTCAAGTGCTAGAAAACAGTACCAGTGCAAAGGTAAATTGAGTATGCAGCTGTCACACTCTCATTTACGGATTTGGCCTCATAGGTTGTAATTTCAGTCTCTGGGCATTCTCATTGGCCCTAGTGTCTGTGTTGCATTGTTCAAATTGATTGAGATCTCTTTGGGGATCTATGACTTAGTCTGGTGCTACTAGCGGCTTGGACTTCTAGCTAATTGGCTAGAGTCACTTCTAGGTCCGTGTTTCGCCGATTTTCTTGTTTCTTGTGCCAAAAATGTGTTTTGAGTGTTTGTTTGGCCTTCGAGAGTTCGCACAACAATGGCCTAGGTCAGTCGTGATTTTCAAGTTAAAATTTTGGAAAAATCCAAATTTGGCCCAACAGGTCCGAATTCCAAGGGCCGAATGTCCGATTCAGCCTATCCAAATGAACGAGGGCCGAATGAGAAAGGCTGAATGCAACTGGTTCAAATGTCAAATTCGGACCATCCAAATGTAGTTGTCCGAGGGTTGAACGGCCGACGCACGAGGGTTGAGGGCCAATTTTGGGGTTTGGCCCAAAATCACCATCACTCGAACAGAATGCGGCATGATTTTAGCCAATACAATGACGAGTCGATTGAATCGCAAGATTTCATCACACCATGTAGCACACATCTCCATATCAAAGCTATAGATAGAGGAGAAGAGTTGTGTGTACCTGCAATGTGCCAAACACACCTAGGTGAAGCAATCGATCCAATGCGAGCAATAGCTCTCTCTCTCTCTCTCTCTCTCTCTCTCTCTCTCTCTCTCTCTCTCTCTCTCTCTCTCTCTCTCTCTCTCCATGCAATAGTTGCAAATGAGCTCTTTCTTGGCCTCTTGGGTTATAAACCCCTAACCTCTCCAATCACTCTCTTAGCGAAATAAAACCTTTCAAGGACTCTTTTTTTCCCTTTTTTCTTGATCTATGCCCTGTTTGGGCCAGTTTTACAATAGCAACCCTAGAGCTTTCCACTTCGATTTCTCGACCCTTCCTACTCTAAATGCAACAAAAATCAAAAGTAAAGTACTGAAATGATTTCTCCTACTTGCCTAATCATCAAAAGCACAAAATACTTGCTTGGTTCAAGGATTAAAAACCCAAAACCTCCTATCTATCTCAAGCTGAGGATGAACCCTTACTTCAATGGTAGAGTGAGATGCGCAAGCGCTCAAGCTTGAATCCATTGGTCCCGACAACAGAACCAAAATGGAGAGGGAGCTCACCACTCAACCGCCAAGACCCATGAACCACTTATTGTTCGAGCACCTATGGCTATCTCTCACCTAGCCAACACGCCTTCGATCCTACAAGGGTGTAGAGAGCTTACCTCGATGCCCAAATGAGTTGCTTCCTCCCTCAAGCACACCGATAGCTACACGATTCGTGATGCAAACTCAAGCATCCTCAAACCGCCACCTCCAAGCTCCATCCTCCATAGCCGCGTGCGAGATGAGAGAAGAGAAGAGAGGAGAGGAGAAGAAGAAGAGAGGAGATTATGGAGAGCTTCACCTCCAAGATCCCTCACCCTCACATACTCACTCCCTCACACTCCCTCTCTCAAGCACACACAAGCAAGCAAAGAGAAGAGAAGAAGAGAAGAAGAAGAGTCCACTTTTGCCACACACCAAAGAATGAGCTTCTCTATTCACTTTTTGGCTTTTATACATAACCCTAAATCCCTTTCATGTGGTCATCTCTTTTTTACATGACTGGTCATTGTGGCAAGGTCCTCTTTTCCATTTCCTTCTATTTGCCTTATCTCTTTACCTATGCCCGCCTACCTTTTACAATTTTGCAAATGAGGGAGCCTAGTGCTCTTTTCTCTTGGAATGGAGCATCTTATTACATGTCCAATACCATTCTAAGAGGGGATGTGGCATAAGTTATATTGATTTATCACGTTAGGACAAGAGGGTTGATTGTTTTGGATATAAATATTATATTTCATTAGGCCAAGAGGGCTACTTTTCTAAAAGTGAAATGATTTACTTAGGCCAAGGGCCATGTGTTTGGTTGGTGCAGGTGCATTTGATTGTTCTTTGTCTTAGTGATGCACTAAATAGGTTTGAAGAAGCACTTGGTAGGAGTCAATTGCAGCATGAAAGCTGCTTGTGGCCAGTCTAGGTGGTGCCTTTTCTTTTCGAGTTCTTTCCCCTTAAGCAGCATGTGTATGTGTATTTAGGGATGTTTCTTTCTTTGTTGGGGACCAACAGTCAAGGCATGAAGTCCTAGTATTAGGTTAGGTATATTTGGGGAGGTTTGAGAAGTTGTCCACCTCTTGCAAAGACATTGTCAAGCATACAAATATTTGTCTTAAGAGGTAGCCCTAGTGACCCTATCCTCCTAACCTATTAGGAAGTTGGTTCTAAGAATTCTTGTTAGTTGTGAGGCAACTAGTAAAGCCTTACAAATACAAGAAGAAAAGGATGAATGCATCAGAAATACATACAATACAGAGATATATAAAAAGGGTTCTAACTCCTAAATTAAGAACATAAAAAAGAAAACTTAGAAGAGCATATATTTATCACCTTCCAAAAGCTTGGTAGGTTCCCAGGGACAAGTCAACGATGCCTTCCCTCCCTAGGGGTACCATCTAGCCAAACAAAAATATGGATGGTTGGAGTGAAAATAAAAGTGAGCAAAAAAAAAGGATTTAGTGTTGCCTTATGAGAGCTTGGTAGGTTCTAGGGTACTGAGAGAATGTTGTGTTTTCCTTGAGTCAATGTTGTGTTTTCCTTAGGTCACAATACACTTAGCTCCCTTCTTTTTACACATACGAGTACTAAATAATGAAGAATAGAGAATGCAAAAAATTAAAAAAATTATGAATTCAAGTGAATTAGGTTATAGTAGTGCTCGCCTAGTAGAAGTTCCTAGTACAATTGTCCTAGGCCAAGTAGGCGAGTTAGACCACCACTTAGGATGACCTCTTTGATAGACCTTTTCACTATTGTGTGTTGGAGTAGTTGGGTAGCATTAGGAGACTCAATTTCAGAATTTAACCTGCATGAGGAGGGCTTCTTGGAGAGCTCAACTCTAAAATTGAGACTTCCAATATATGACCCTCCACTCCCTCTATTATTAGGAGCCTCAAATTAAAAATTGAGTCTTCATGAGGAGGCATCCTTAGATGCCTCAATGCAAAAATTAAATCTCTCAATATATGATCCATCATCCCCTTTGTTGTTTGGAGGATCCTCCATGAGGAGGCCAACTTAAACTCCAAGTTTCAAGTGATCATGTGAGACAAAGACTCTCCAACTCATCTCTTATTAGTAAGAAACCTCCTCTCCAATTAGGAGGCTCATATGTTGAGTTTCCTTAGGATATATGACCCTCCATCTCCTCTCTTACTAAGAGATTCAATTTAAAAATTGAGTCTCCATGATGAGGTCTAGTTTGATAAAAATTTGAAGTGAGCATGTTAGACACCTCCTCTCTTATTAAGAAGCTCAATTTTGAAATTGAGCCTCCTCATTATGACCCTCCACCTCCTTGATTATTAGTGAGACACCTCCTCTTTGTAACCTCTTAATCTCTTTGCCAAATTATGCTTGGCCTATCCCTTATGAAATTCATGCCTTGATCTTTATGAGGGTAGGGTAAGAGCCGTGTTTTGTGTTATGTTGTGTATTTTATTTAAAGTAGCTTGATGCTCGCTATGTTTTATTTGTGTACAAATCAATCCATGTGTTTGATGATTTGAATTGCCCTATCTTGTGGTCGCCAATGAGAGGTGCGACTAGGGACCAAAACTAAAGTATTTGTAGTAAAAGTGAAGAGGCATAGAAGGTTACTCAGCAAAAGCAGAACTGCCGAAATGCGTTGGAAGTATCCATTTATCAATTGGAATTCATTAGATGGCCCATTTAAAGAGGTGCAATTTTAGTGTTACAAAGCATCTACTTGATCTAGAGGTCAAAAATAGTGTCTAAGAGGCCCAATCAGTAAAAAAACAACGCCAAGAACGTGGCTATGCTTTTAGATCTCAAATTCAAGTTCATTTATGCTTCTAATTTGAGCCAAACCACTTGCTAGCAATGTGAACAAATGAGAGATGAACATGTTAATTGTTAATAAGTAATTAAAAAGAGCTTATAGCTCAAATTTCTTTATGTGAGGCATATTTTTTTCATCACCTCTCCAGTTATTGGAAAAATGAATTTTGGAAAAATGTTTGATTCAAGGGGAGGACACTTGGCCTTGAGTTTCTGCAATTCTTCACTCTTGATCACCACAAAAATTGATGTAAATGATGTATTCTATCCCACTATCAGCTTTTTGTCTTTTTCTCTCTCCTCTTTCTCTCTTGACATAGCGGATGTTCATACGAACTAAGAAGAAGGAGAGGGGAAAGGGGTGCTAGAACGTGATATAATATGAGCAATGGAGTGAAGGAGCATGAAGGTGGTTATTAATGGCTATGTGGAGCGTCAGTGGGCTACCTAATAAGCGATCCCAAAATCATTTTAAAAAAAGCAATTTTATGAAATATTTTACTATAAGTCTCGTTTTATTTGAAAATGGCAATAATTGAATGATATATGTGCATATAAAGTGTTCTTATTGAGTAAAAATTAGAAAATTACTTTCTAAATGCTTGATCAATGTGTTTTTTATAATAATAATTGGGTTTTAAAAGGCGTTATCATATGAACTAAATTCAGAAAATTTACGAAAAATGGAGTTTTGAGGAGAATTGAATGATTAGATGAATCTCGATGTTGTGTAATAGTAAAAATATGTTTGTGCAATGTTTTTATGGGTTCCACGGCATGGAGATTGCTTCAGTGTAGCCTCATATTGTGCATCAAGGTGCATTCCTATGAGGTTTTTTTCATTTTACCACATACCTAAGAATATGACAACTCTTGCAAAATTTGTTGATAGGGGGTGGTGATAAGGAGAAAATGATATTAAATGTCCCAATTTTTTTATCTATTTCATATACATATGGGCCATTTTTAAATGTAAGGAAGATAGCAGCATAGGCTTTCTTACACTGTCTTCTACATTGCCACAATGCATATGGTGAAAAGCATGAAAAGATATGATTGTACACATGGAATATGATGTTGATTTCGCTTTGTTCATGAACTTTAGAGCATTCCACCTTGCATAGAAAGATCATAAAAGCATGGTATCAGAAAAAATCTCATGGATGTATAACAATTGCTAAAAAAAACGTGTTGATCCACATGGAGTGAAAGAGGACCCTAGCCATAGGTTAGCGCATTTATTCTTGGGGAAAAGATTATGTGAGGTTATGAAATGTTCTCTAAAATGATAAATATAAAGAGAGGAGTTCATTATAGTGTTTTATATATTTCAAGCAATGCATCCCGAGGCCAATTCTTGGGGTGTAAGAGAGCCATAGGGGCCACAATAGTCAACTGGGGGGTGCCCTTTATATATGTGATTCAAGGTGAGTCATCTACATATAGAAAACTCTTTTGCTTGGAGTTGGGAGGGGTAATTAGTTGGACTAAAATCCAAAATTATATCTACAAACACAATAGTTAAAAGAGTTATTTATAAATTAATACCCAAAAGCTCCTCGCCACAAGGCCATGTGGGGTTGTTTGATGTGTTTAAAAGCCCCAACTAGAGCTATTAGAGCCAAATTGTGTCGAATCCATTTTAGGTCTCGACACTTGCTTCTACTTTCATGTCAACTCTCTTGTCTTTTGGAATCTCCCATTCATTTCCTAATGACCAATCAAGTTCTTTCCATTAGAAGGACCATCATCTCTACCACAATACTAGCAATATCATCCATGCCATTAGTAGGAACATCATCCTCATCAACAATAGTTCTTCACATTAACAACATTCCGTACTCATCCATTACAATGATTGCCCTAGCATCATACGTCTTTAGTGCAAGCTACATATACTACCTTTGATGTAAGTGCCATGGCATTGGTACTCATCTTAGAGGGGAGTGATGCCAACAGTAAATTTGGAAGGCAATGTCAAATAAGATCAAAGAAAAGTCAAAGCATAAGTACCAAATTTCTTCTTTGGAGGATTATTACTTTTGGAGCTTTTGTGTATTATCGGGCACTTATATTATTTGTGGTACTTTATGGACGTGTCATATTTTGTGAGAGTCGGGGACTCAATCCCATGCACACTATGTTATTACTTGTAATTGTATTTGTTATACTTGTAATTGTTGTATGGATTGTGCACATGAATATATAGTTGCAATAGGGTAGGGTAGGCTCAATTAGACTAAGCTACAAGTATAAATTGAGAAATGATAGACCAAGAGCCCACAAAGTGGGTAAGATGCCCAAAAGAGGGTGTAAACCCTAAAACATAAACTAGGCACCATCTTAGATAAGGGGCCTAAGCCTAACCCTAAATTGGGTGTATCTAAGGGCGAGAGGTCTTAGTTGTAATCATCCTTGCATACATCCATCCAATGGAAGCTCTGTTAGTGTAACTATTGAGCATTCATTTACTTCTTCAAATCTATTATCTTGTCTCCATTGTTGAGAGTGAGGAAGAAAGAAAGAAGTGAGAAGTGTGTTGAGTGAGGGATTAAGGAAAAATGAACCTCTACACCTTCTTCTTGGTTTTCTTCTTCTTTCCATTCATGGTAAGAGGGCTGAGTTTGGAGTTGTGTGTGAGTTTGTGAGATAATGAGAGAGTGAGGGATTTGATAAGGTAAAGCTCTTCTCCATCTTCTTTCTCTCCTTCTATTTTAAAAACTTTTTCTCTCATAGTTGGTAAACACCCCTTGCTCTTCTTGTAGATTGAGCCTTTTTTTCTATTTATCCATGCTAATATTGTGCTTTACCTTCCTATTAGACTCAAATGTCTATAGTTCATAAACAACCCCTACTCTTCTTGTAGATTGAGCCCCTTTTTCTATTTATCCATGCTAATATTGTGCTTCACCTTCCTATTAGACTCGAATGTCTATAGTTGTAGGAACATGCCCTCCACAACCTTGTACTTTTATCCTTTTGGTTTTGCATCTATTAAATTTAGAGAAGCTTAGTATTGTCTAGACATTATATAAAAATAAAAATAAATAAATAAATAAACACACACACATATCACCAAAAGTTGGTGCTTGCCACTACTTAGTTTACTAGCCTTTTTCTAGGCCTTTTGTGTAGGAACTTGAAGACCTTTAATGTCTCTCACAATACTTGATTTGGTGAACTAGATCACTTCCCGTCATCCATGGTGCCCTTTGCAAAATTTGCAGCTCTTTCCTGTCCACAACGCCACACTTGCTTCAATGACAATAGCTCTTGATCAATATATGCCACTACTTATTGCAACAACACGTGTCAACAGATGCTGAGGAAACATGCATTTGCATTTGCTAAACTTAAGGTTTTTCATTCATGAAAAAACATTAACAATACAAATCTTAGAGGGGTGAGAATTCCAAGCAACCATGAGTACCACAAGCACAATGATGTAAGCTCCTTGATTTTAAGGTGGCAATACAAAAGAGCCTTGATGTGATGTGGAAGAGACAAAGAAGGACTTGTTGCAATTGAGAGAGAGAATAGAAAAGGTAACAATTTATCTTAACACCTCCTAGCATCTCTAACTACAATATGTCAGCTTGGAAGTGCTTGTTGCTCACACATGGGCACGAGCAAGTGCGTGCACACATGCACACACACACACACACACAGTCTCTCTCTCTCTCTCTCTCTCTCTCTCTCTCTCTCTCTCTCTCTCTCTCTCTCTCTCTCTCTCTCTCTCTCTCTCTCTCTCTCTCTCTCTCTCTCTCTCTCTCTCTCTCTCTCTCTCTCTCTCTCTCTCTCTCAATGTAACGTGCTCGCCTATCGCCTACTATCCAAGCATGTTTTAGCGGTCCATTGAGAAACGAATCTAAGCGTCGCTACCTGCACTCCCATGGAATGTTCTAGGTTTGTTGCTTAGGGTTTCCCGAGTCCGCCTCGTAACAGAACGTTCGTGGCCCAACCCACTAGGATCGACCCGGAATTTAGGTTCCTGGTGGTCAAGGTCTCCTGACAACATTCTATCGCCGAGGTCCTGGACATCCTACTTTACGCAAAGATACCCAAGCCGAAGCTGACCCATACTGCACTTGGTTCAAAGAGAATGGGAAATGAGAGGGATGTACTGCTCGACCTCTCTGCTCGTAAGGCATAGTCCCATTCTGGTCCCCTGAAAAGGCATGAATCAAGGTTCTAGCCTAACAATACCTAAAGGTCAAACGTCGGTAAAACCTTGTGAGAAGCCTCCCATTTCTCTAGGACTACCCTTCCATAGGATAGACCCATCGGGGGTTTTGCCCACCCGCTTTCCTTGATAGCTTTAGTTTTCTAATTAGGTCCTACCACAATTACGTGTGACATTTAAAACCAACTTCCTTAATTAAGCCTTTAGGGAACATTGTTCATTCATGTAATTTACAGCACAAACACGAATACAGAGCAAGCAATCCTTTGACAACAAGTTCAAACAAATTCCTTAACTTATCATCACGTTAATCTTTGTCTTCTGCCCATACATGAGAAATTATGTATCCCTTCTGTCCAACAGAAGTACCCGGTCCAAATCACATGGCACCACAATTTCCATCCTTTATCTAGAATAGGATCTTCCAATGCTACAGATGTTGGGCTCACGGCAGTCTACAACTCTGTTCCAGACTAGGCAAGGGGTGTCTAAAGCTCCACTAACCCCAATCGACCTAGGAATGAGACACACTTTTCGTGGTTGGCCTTTTCACCACTCGACCTTTGGTTTGTGAATCGAGCAGTGCCCTCTCAGGTTGAAACGCGGAGTGACCTTGGAGATGATCCACCCACGCAAAATATCCTTCCTTAATTAATCCAATTAAGAATCAAGCACAATCAAGGCAATCAGCCTAATATCATCTTCCAAGAAAAAATTCATTTATTTCCCCACGGCAACTTGTCATCACTGACCCCTGCCATGCATTTATCATCAAGCATAAGCACTTGGAATAATCATTGAAATCACATCCCAACAATTAGTTTAATGCAAAAAGCATTTAAAACGATGTTAGATCAATCAACAAAACAATGATATCCTTTTCCAACATTTCAGGAATAGTCGCGATAACCTTTCCATCATGCATTTGCTCTCCCCCTTAGGATCAGGAGCGGTTCCATGTAAAATTTACTTAACACACCCTTCTTTCGACTAAGGCATATGTTAAGGTTTTAAACATTGTACAAGACATAAGTTCTATTAATCATTTACATTGATCAATAACCCAGCTTTCTTCCCAACCAGCACAAGAGCATCGGTCTTTCCTTTGCCTCGGGTCTTCCTAACCTATTGAGCTCTCTACTTGCCTTTGAGGCCGAGAGTTGTTTGTATCTATTCCAATTCCCGAATAGTATTGGTAAACATAGTTTCTATCGGATGGATCTCAAGGCATCATAGTTATAATCCTAACGATTGTTGTTTGCACTAGCTATGCATAACTTCAAGATCCCAATGAACTAATAGCTCGTGATATTAGCAAGATTTTTACACAAGATCAATTTGTGTACCATCGATGTATGTTTCACACATGCACTTCGCAAACTCCATCTTTCAAATACTTGAGATGAAATTTATCTCTTTCAACGTTCCTTTCTCATGCGACATAATGTGGATCTAATGCATCTCATGCGGGAATTCAAGCAAACATTCGTCAAATTGGAAGTACATTACTTACGACCAGTATCACAGCTGGATAGGCAATGATGCCCTTGGCTAAGGCTCCGTTGCTCATTGAGGGACTGCCATCTGAGCGCATCGATTTCTACTTGGGGGCCATTCTCAAACTTTGTCTCCCTTAGACATGAATCGCATAAGGCTTTTTCACATTGTGCTCGATTAGTGGGGCCAATTGGGGAGCGTAATGAGCTTGCAATTGAAGGATAAACTTGTGGAAACGAGGTATGGGTTCATGACAATGGGGAGAGAAGGAACGCATGTGGATACCCTCCAAGGAGGGCGAAAGGAAAGTCTCTCTCCCTCCCTCCCTCCCTCCCTCCCTCCCTCCCTCCCTCCCTCCCTCCCTCCCTCCCTCCCTCTCTCTCTCTCTCTCTCTCTCTCTCTCTCTCTCTCTCTCTCTCTCTCTCTCTCTCTCTCTCTCTCTCTCTCTCTCTCTCTCTTTGCCTTTGGCGTGTCATTCCAGTCCTTCCAAAGCCCCCCCTTTATTGCAATTGGGGGGGGGGGGGGGGGGGGGGAGGAACGTGGAGCAGTGGTGGTCTCCCCCACCCACCACCTGTCAACTGCATGGCATTGCAGAGAAACTTTGTAGGCCCGTGGCCTTCTTATCACGATCTTTGTCATAGACATCATCACCTACCTTCAATTTTTCCATCGTCGATTTCTCCTTCCCTCCATTTGTTTGATTTGGGGGGGGGGGGGGGATATTACACTCAATAAGTTTGGACTAGTGTGTGTGTCTTACTAGTCCGTGGCTTGGGTCTATAATAAAACCTAGGAAAAAAACTACATCATGGGCTTCTCCAACTAGATTTCCTATAAGCTTGATGAACAATAGTGGATGCATTTAGATTATTTATTATTTTGATGACTATTCCCTGGTGTCATGATTGACTTAGAGAAGAGGGGATCAATATAACTCCTCTTGAGCATTAAAAGAGCAAAGATATAGTGTTTTTATATTTGTTTGGCCATAGACCTTCACAATTAAAGGATTAACATAGCTCCTTTGGATCATTCTACCATATCCAATTATTGTGTTAAAGTCTCATTAAAGTAGCTTGAGGTATGCATATGGTAGTACATAGTACAGGGAGGAAAGGCAACAAACTCTATCCATACAGGCTCTTCAATTCAATTTTCATGCCAACTAATTACTTCAAACATGAAACTTAGCCCACAAATCACTTCAAAAATTTTATTGAAAGGAAAGACATGAAAAATAGAGAACTAGACTTAGATTCATATTGCATCTTGTGATGCCTTGAGGCTTAGTTGCCTAACCTAAGAGCCTTGGTGTTTAACAACTCATTGAAGCTTGGACCATGATTGAATTCACTAGCCAATTTGTGTGTGTGTGTGTGTGCGTGCATGCGTGCTTGGGTGTGTGTGTGTGCATGCTTGGTGTGTGTGTGTGTGTGTGTGTGTGTGTGTGTGTGTGTGTGTGTGTGTGTGTGTGTGTGTGTGTGTGTGTGTGTGTGTGTGTGTGTGTGTGTGTGTGTGTGTGTGTGTGTGTGTGTGTGTGTGTGTGTGTGTGTGTGTGTGTGTGTGTGTGTGTGTGTGTGTGTGTGTGTGTGTGTGTGTGTGTGTGTGTGTGTGTGTGTGTGTGTGTGTTTTCTAAGGCCAAAATCAACCTATGAGACAAAATCATGTATAATGTAAAATGTCAAACTAGACATCAAAATGTGACGTGCTAGAAGTGATATATTGTAAAAGAAGCCAAGGTGGTATACAAGACCAAATAGTGGTCATATAAGGGTACAATGGGAGGATGAAATAGTACATGTCTAGTTGTGTGGTTGAATGATACTCATATATCTAGTTCCACCCAGTCAGGATCAATGGGTAGAGTATGTCATACATCCTAGATGAAATAGTATGAGGGTAGCATCTAGGCTAGGTCCTCAACTCTGTCAATTTGATACTCGTGTCTTTGGGGGCAGATCTCCCTCATCACTCTATGATGTAGTATTTGTGTTTGGTACCTATGTTTCCATAGGAAACATGCTCCTCTAATCTCCTTAGCTCTCTAGATTATCACCCCATTTGTGGGTGATCATTGTCTAGAACAAATTGATAAGCTGTGACGTTGATGCCCCCCTCTCTATGTAGTGTCAGCCTCCTATAGTAATGATGTGTAGAGCCTCTAAATCTCAACTAGGAATTGGCCCAAGTGGCACTAGTGTGGGGACTCCATAACTAGTTTGAGCGAGGTGTGTGAAATAGCCATCTTCGTGTGCGAGGCTCCTCGAAGTGTGCATGGTGATACTATCTCTCCATCATGGCCAATGCTGCATATCCTCATGTGAGTCTGTCTCTAGATGCCTATGCCATAGTAAATCTCCCAATAAATGTAGTGAAAGTTATCCCTAAGTAAACATATGAGTCCACAACCTCCACCTATCCAGCTCCTAGGGTGAATATTGATCTCCTCCTCACTAGGGTTGATGCATGAAAGATCAAGATCTTGGTTTTCCCAAGATTAATTAACAATCCATGTTGCATATAGAAGTCATGAAGGGCGTGGAGATGTTGTTGTAGACCTTCTTGCGATTCAAAGACCAAAACAATATCATCATGATAAAGAATAATGGAGACAAGTATACATCCTATCTCCACCCCATTGTTGCCTTCTCGTGTGATGTGATCTTCTATCTTGTCGATGTTGAGACCAAAGAGTGTGGGGGAGAGAGGACACCCCTACTTCATTCCAATGGAGCTAGAGACCATGTCTAAAAGTCCTCTTGGGCATCTCATTTTCGCCTACTCGATTATGCTCCTCAAGGTGAAGATGTGGTTGAGTGTAGAGTACCCTCATCAAAAACTAGCGTGTCCTACTACTCGCAGTATCCCTCTCTTTGCATTAGCACTGAGTTTCGAATCTATCTCACTACTCCATATATATATATTGCCAATGTGTGGCCCACCATGATGGTTGTGTGGTTAACTAGATCTAGGGGGTCTCTAGACTTGTGGATGGGCATGATGGTATGCATGGTCCACTCCTCTAGAAACCCCTCTGCTAGAACATAAAGGTAAGGAGAGGAGCCAAAATGTATGTTGCATGAATGAAGTGCTCACCATGTACGCTTGTGTGATTTATTGATTGGCCATGTTGTAGGTGCTCCATTTCTTTCCTCACCATATCATGTGTGAAGAGGGTGGATGTGGTAGGGTTGGCTTTGGTGGGTACGGAATCGATGACTGGTGTGGTACATCATATACTCTCTGGGTCACTGACGGGTGTGGGGCAGCATGGCTCTTGCTATCTATGCCATGATGTGGCTACATCTTTGTTCATGAATAAATGGTATAGATCCCAATATTGTGCCTTCTCATATGCTTGTCGTTTACAATGAGTCAAGTCCTTCATCTACATGCGAACTTCTCTCCTTGTAATGGTCCATAATCCTTTTTGAATTTGGAGATGCATGTAAAACACTCTGCATTCATCATCATATCATTTGTTTTGAGGCATGGTGCCCAATCAACTGGATATATTTGTGTGTGTGGAGTGTGGAAAGCTTTAGAGAGAAGATGAGTGGACGATGGAGGTGAGCTAGGAGCCGAGTGTCCCTAGGGGGGCATTATGCTGAAACTATGTGAGCCCCTCATATATATGATGATTATATATGTATGTTAGCTCATGTTTGAAATAGAAAGTGGTGTGCAAGGTATGGGCAATGGGTGGAATGTGTGGTTGTGGTGAGGAGGATAGGGTAAGGGATAGGTAGGTATGGTCTGCTTTGGTCATATGCGGGGATGTTGAAGGATTTAAGTAATTCTATTGTCTCAATGGAGCTTAATACATAGTCTACTATGCTTGAGTTGGTGGGCTAGAAGCAAGTCAATGCTCTGGATCCCAACCATTTCTTCATCGTGTTGTAATTGATGAGATGGTGTCACAACCCTAGCTTTGGTAGGTACTGGCTATAGCAAGTACTATCTCCTCTGGTATTAGCAATGTGCTTCCCTCCTCTGTATCCATCACTTGGAGCCTCCTTGGATCCTCAAAAACATGTGTCACATTGTCTGCTCTGCATCTTGGCATTAAAATCTCCTAGCAAGAGAATCTCTCCATGTCTAGAATAGTGTACAATCTCATTTGATAAGTCTATGAAAGGGGACTCTCCTCCTCCATCCCCCTCTCCATCTTGTTGTTGGGGCTCCTCGATGGCACATCTCGACCTCAATGAGAGAAGGTAGTAAAGGGCAATATATAGCATTTGACTGCCGAAGATCTCTAGCTTGATCCACATGTATCGTGTGTCAGGATCTTGTGCCATGATGTGGACTCTATCCTATAGATCCCACATCATCAGTACTGCCACTTCTCTTGATCCTCGAGTGGTGCCTGTGGGGGTAAAGGTGCATGTGCCTAGCTGCCCATGTATTAGTTACACTGACAATATCCACATATCCACACATCTGTACACTGCAGGTGGTGAGCACCCATCACTATCACTGCATATGTTATTATTATAGTGACATTTGAATAAAGGGAAGGCTGATCACACATTGTGACTATGGGGTTCCCACATTTTGTGTGTGTGTGTCTCTCTCACTCTTGCTCCTTCCACCATAGCTCCTATTTCTACTTCGTGCTTCCACTTTAGGGCTCCCTGCCTTCAACTACTATAAACGACATTGCACTGGCATTGAGGAGCTCAACTCGACATTGCTTCAGCTTGTGGAGAAAAGCTTTAGTTCACAATTTCAATGGTAGCCATGGATTCTTCACCTTGAGGTATGCATTGAGCTCTAACGGCTTCTTCCCCCCTTTGCAACTTGATCCAGGGCATCCCTTAGTTTGTTTGATCCCTTAGAGTGCTCTGAAGGCCTCAATACCAATAGAGTAGGAGTAGCAACATCAATGTGATTTGTGCCTCATTTCTATCCCCCTCATTCCTGATCAGTCTATCCCATCCTCCATATTTTGGCACTCCTCTCGGCTCTTGACAATCTTTGGAATCTTTCCCTACATCTTTGATGTGAGTTTGGGCATCCATTGGAGCTCTCAAATTCAGCCATTAGCTCAAGTTTATGCCAGTTTGCTATATGACAGTTTTGGACAACCCTTCACCCATCGTCTGGAGGTCACTTATGCTTCCTGGGATGTCTATTTGATGCCACATCATCTGGGGATGATATGCCAATGTATTGGAATGCTATGGGATTGATTTGAGAACTCTTTTACTTAGTTTTACAAAGGGTTTTTACTACTACAATAAACAAGGTTGAAACTCATTTAATTAGTCAAATGCATGCCTATTGCTCCTAGGTGCTTACTGACTACTTGGGTTGATGTATTGATGCTTATGGTTCATGTTATATGCTTGGTTATGCTTCCGAATTGCCTTTGAGCTGAGCTTCGAGCTTTAAATCTTAACATTGATTATCATTCACTGTTATGTATGGTTATTTGATGCTCCAATATGCGCTTTACAAGTTACTTGTGTTGGATGCTCCTAGATATATACTACTTGGATGATGTTTTGAGCTTTGTTTGCTCATCTAGCATTTGACTTTCGTTCTAATGGAAGCCACTTCTTGACACTTGGATGTTACATTGAGCATTTGGTTACACAGTTGAGCTTGAGGGTCTTACAGTGAGAATATAGAACTTACTGACATGTACATGCTCATGTCATGCTTTATGTATGTAGTTGACGCTTAGTGGATTGATTCGACATTACTTTTGGGCCAGCACCTATCTATGTTGTCAATGACATATGCATCTTGGTTAATTATGTGCTGAGCTTCTATTACATTGCTTGGTCCATTTGTACCTTTACTTGGTCTCTTCTATTACCCATGAGACCCACTTTATGCATGATAGTCATGCCTATGGGATGTATCTCAGTATGACACACTGATTCTTTAACAGTTCTCAGTGCTAGTCACATATTCACTCACTACTAGTTGGAGCTATTCCCTAGAAGTTGCAGTTTGTCTTATGTCAGTGATTGCCCCTCTTTCGCATTGATTTCTTATTGATGTACTTTATCTTCAGTATGCTGTAATTGCACTTTTTACTGCACTGTTTATGCAAGCAGTCACCTTCATTTGATAGTTCTTTGCATTGATTTTGTGGATAGTTCGTTAGTTGATCAATATCCCTTTGTTTTTAGCTTGATTTGGCAATGGTTTTAGTACTATTTCCAGTAATTACAATAGCCTATTTTGGTAGTTTGTGCACTTCTTTGCCTTTATTATCTAGTGGTTTGACTAATAGTGCTATCTTTAATATTGACAAGTTGGATGGCACCAACTACAACTACTAAAAGGCCTAAATCTGGCTAGTTTTAGTGTAGAAAATGCAAGCTAGGCCCTTGAGACATATGGGTGTCAAGCCCGAACTTATTGATGCAGAAGATTGGGCTGAATTCGATAAGTTATGTAAGTCCACTATCATATTATCACTCTCTAAGCATGTGTTCTATAATGTTGCCTCTGATGGGTAGTCCACTTGGAAATTATGAAAAAAGATTTGCAATGTCTATGACAAGCAAAGCCCTGCTTCTCAAATGTATTGGCTAAAGTAACTCATGGGCCTTTGCATGAAGGAGGGCACTTCTGTGTTAGCTCACTTAAATGAGTTTCATTCCATTATCAATCATATGTCTTCACAGGGGATTGAATTCAAGGGCACTCTTCTTCCCTTGTTCCTCTTAGTTACATTGCCTAAATAATGGGATACCTTTTGTACTACCATGTATGCCAACATACCTACTAATGGGTTACAATTGCAGGATGTAGAAGGTGCACTCTTAACTGAAGAGGTTAAGAAAAATAATGTCAATGCTTTCCGCACCTCTCATGCTTTGATAGTTAGAGGCAATGATCATAGGAGTGGTAATGACCACCGTGGGAGAGACTCTCGGAAATCTTGCTCTCAGTCATATGGATAGTCTTGCAGTAAGTCCCGTGGTAGTAAGTCCTCACTGAATCATCATTACTTTGGGAAAGCAGAGCATATTCAGCCACAATGCCATAAGATGCACAAGGACAAGCACAAAGAAAAGGGCAAGGGTAAAGTACAGGATAAAAATGATGATCGCAACATTGTCCCTAACAAGTCCAATGTTAAGATTGAAGAGATTAATATTGTGCATACTAATTTTTATGATGATTTTATACGTGTAACTTCTTCTCTTGATACTTCATAGTTGATTGATGCTTTGTCAGAGTATACTTATTTTTGGTTGATAGATTTAGGGACTTCTTTTCATGTGACTCCTCGTAGAGAGTGGTTTCTCTCTTATCACAGTTTGACTAGATTTGTCCATTTGGGTAATGACCTGACATTGGAATAGTTGGTATTGGTGATGTCCATAGCTACAGTTTGGTTCAAGTTGCATGTTTACTCTTCATGATGTACGTCATGTACTAGCTCTTATGAAGAGCCTTATCTCTACTTTGGTACTTTGGATGATGTAGGTTATGTAGTTTCTTTTCGTGATTCCTCATGGAAGATCACCTATGGGAATCTTATCCTTGCACATGGTGCTAAGTCCAACACTCTCTATCTCTTGCTTATATCTAGGTCAATTGACCATATCTTGGCAGTGGATGCGATTCCACATGTATCTCTTTGGCATCATTGCCTTAAGCATATGTCCTTAAAAGGAATAAAAATGCTTACTCATTTGTAGTTGTTAACCCCAACACGAAGAAAGCAAAAGGAAGTGGAAAAGACGCAGGGCAAAGGCGGAAGAAAGGTAGCCCGACTGAAGAAAGAAGAGGAGAAAAGGCCAAAAGCGCAAGGGCAACCTTAAAAGTCCAAGGCAAGGCAAAAGGGGAAAGGCGCATTTTAAAATAAAAAGGCACACCCTGAAATCTTGTAAAAGAGCGTCGGGCTCTCACCTGTACAATTTGTAAATGTAGACGGGCGGTGGACAGGAAGCTAGGAAGATACAAGGACAATGGGAAAAATGGCCTAGGCTATGGCCGGCCATGTAATCTTCTTCTTGCTTGCTTGAGCTTGTGCTCGAGAGAGGGAGTGTGAGAGTGTGAGGGAGTGAGTGTGTGAGGGCGAGGAACCGAGGAGGAGAAGCTCTCCATCTTCTCCTCTCTTCTTCTCTTCTCTTCTCTTCTCTTGTCTTGCTCGTGGCAATGGAGCTTGGAGCTTGGAGCGAGAGGATCGAGCTTGCTTGAAGCTTGCACTTGGATCATGGAGCTACCGGAGTGCGCGGGAGAGGAGGTAACTCGAACGGCACGGAGGTAAGCTCACTACACCCGTAGATATGGATGGCGCGCCGGTTATGTGAGAGGTAGCCATTAGTGCTCGGCTTGGAACGCTTGAAACAATAAGCAGTCCGTGGGTCTTGGCGGTTGAGTGAAAGCTCTCACATTTTGGTTCCGTTGCTGGGACAAACAGATTCAAGCCTTGAGTGCTTGCGCGCTTCGAATCGAGCATTGGAGTAGGGTTTTCCCCGAACCGGTGCTTGAGGTAGATAGGTAGGAAGTGAGGAGGTTGAAGAGGGTATTCGATCTCCTTGGCAAGTAGGTTTTTTGCTTTCTTGAGATTTATGTTGTGGAATGAAGTAGTGTAGGTATTTACTTTGTGATTTGTATGCATTTAAGGTAGGAAAATAACAAAGAAAAAAAAGTAAACAGTAGGGTTTTATGTTGCTGTATAACATGCTGAACACGAAAATAGGGTACAGATCTTTGGAGTGCCCCTCGATTCGAGCACGATAGTGATTCCAGGCATGTCTGGCACTTCATGGTAGTGTTTTGTACCTATCTGGAAGGCACTGGCCTGGTTTGACGACGTCTACTACACCAAGCGTCGTCAAACCAGGCGCTGGCCGATTCGGTGTGGTAGACGTCGTCAAACCAGGCTGTCCGAGTCCGTCCGAGCCCCAAAATCGAACCAGTTCAGAATCGGACCAGTCCCAGAATTGGACAGTCCGATCGGATGTGCCACATGGCACTCGGACCACCCAGAATCGGACCAGGTCGTCCGAACCTCAGAATCGAACCAGGCCGTCCGAGTCCTAGAATTGGACCACTTTTTGATCCAACTCCCAAAATCGGACGTGACAAAAATTGGACCACTGATTCGATCGGACCAACCCAAAATCGGATGTTCGATTCTGATAATCGAACTCTTGAAAATCGGATATCTTAGAATCGGACCAAAAACTGTCAAAATCGGACAAGTATCCAGAACACAAATTCTGACGCATCTAAACCCCGAAATTGACCCCAAAGACCACGTAGAGCTAAAGGCACATCACAGATCCATCACTGGGCTGAAACTTAGAGCAAGTAGTTCAAAATTAATGACTAGATATGACAGTCCTGACGATAGATGCTCCTTGAATAGCACTACACTGACGATCCAAGGCACCAATGGAGAATCCACATCTGGTCGTACAGTTGGGGACTCAAGGGCATTTGTCAGAAGGCTTAAATTTACAAGCCAAGACCCGGAAGATGAAGACATAGTACCACCTGCTTATCTTAGGGTCAAACTCACCGCAGAAAGAGAGCATAGTGTTGATGCTCTCATTGATGAAGGAGCAGATTTCAATATCTTGACTTACGAAGCATGGACTCTACTAGGTCAACCAGAGCTCAAACCAACTGATGCAACTCTTAACCCTTACAGGGGACACCCACAAGCACTCATAGGGAAGTGCAAAATCCTTGCGACAATTGAAACAGAAAGCTTGCCTATCCTATTTCATGTTCCTCCAAATATTGCTAGATGCGGGAAAGAAACCCTCCTAGGTAGACCCTTCAAAAGGGCGACCAAGTGTGAGGTCGACTATGTAGCACAGAGGATACACCTGACACTACCGGGTGTGAGGATAGTCACAACCTTTAGCAAGGGTGACCTCATCAAACCTCAAGGGAAAGGCAAGGAAGGTGCTGATGTAATAGTCAAGCCTACTAACGAGAGCAAGGACTTGTTGGAAAAACTGATACAAGCATAGGTCGAACAACGAGAACCAGTGAGTGAGGCCAGGCCTGAAAAGAGGTCAAGAGACAATGCCAAGGACGGGCTCTGGACTTACAAATATCGTAGAAGACCCCAAAAGAAGCCCAAGCCTTATAGACGCAGGCATCGATGGAAGGTCAGTACAACACCGCGATGGATATCCAAGGCGTTGCTTCATGCTCAAGGGTATTATGCAGGAAATCATTGGATTTGGGTACCCAAACTCCCTGCTAAGCCACCTCTATCAGAAGCCCAAATTATGTCCAAAGCAAAGAGGCGTAGGAGGAAAACTAAACAAAAGGCCAAGTCTCGAACCAAAAATATTGGAGTGATCGAGCCCCTTACTATTGAAATCAAGAAACCAAACATGGCCTATCAAAAAGTAGATCCCCAGCCTGGCATACTTAGCAAGCAAATATCAGAGGTAACTGTCAAGCG
Organism: Lygodium microphyllum; assembly: GCF_053477565.2. NCBI lineage: Eukaryota > Viridiplantae > Streptophyta > Polypodiopsida > Schizaeales > Lygodiaceae > Lygodium > Lygodium microphyllum. The sequence goes on along the minus strand of NC_141156.1, from coordinate 53,818,746 downwards.
TGCACAAGGCCCACTAGTGCCCAAGGAGCCTTTGACTTCCGAAGAGGATAATGGGCACCACAGGCACAACATTGCTCATGATAAGGTTAATCACTAAACAAAGCTAATGACAGAATCGTCTAACAATCACGAGCAAATTCTCCAGTCAGTGCCAAGCCCACGTAGGAGTCCCAGATCTCCTACATCCTCTTCACCTAATTTGAGACGTGAAGCGCGGCAGCAGCAACCTCGTGCCGCTTCTCAACCTACACAAGTGAAGGTGCAAAGGGCAACAAAAGGCACGACCACTTCTGATCTGCCTAGGGACTTGACACTGTAGTCTACCAATGGTAGCCAGTCCACTGAACTAGCCACCACTACTTCCAATCAGGGACCATAGCAGCCACAATCTTTGGCCGTGACAACACCCCTTGCGAAACGTGTCCTTAGTAGTTTACCTATGGAGGAGGTGTCGCAACCAACTTTCTTGACAACTCCAGCACTCTCAAAGTGCCTAAAGCCTAGGCTGGAGGAGTTAAACACAAGGGAGTTGGCTGAAGAGCTAGACTCTCCGAAAAGGGAGGTAGTTGTGCTCTCACAACCTAGCGAGGCTATTCAGCAGGCCACGACTGTTAAAAATGTCGGATCTAAGCTAGTTGGCTATGGTGGACGCAAATCATAGAACCGATACATGATAGAGAGAAGAGATTGTAACTCAAGTGAATTAGGTTCCAAGATAGGTTAGCTTGGACTCATAAACACAATCTTGAGTGACTCAAACTGAAAGTTCCATTCTCCTTGAAAAAAGTGTCAACCAAGTACATGCCTTTATAGCTTTTTGGATAGTACCACTGTACGTCACTGTGCATATGGGATTTTGGGCATCTCTTTCTAGAGCTTCTAGAGCATACATCTTTGTCATATCTCCCATACAAAGCCACTTATGGGCAAGCCTCTTTTGGGCACATATTTGGCCTCTATGGGCATACATACCAAGCATCATTTGCTAATCTCAATACCCCCCTCAAATGATGAGTTTCTATACTTGCTGGCGTTTGCCCCCCCTTCATGATGACATGGCCCGGGAGACTAGCTCATAGGTAGCCTAGTCAAGTTAAAGCTTGAAACTTTACATCTTTGGCAAGGGTTTTGTTTTACAAAGCAATTCCACTAAGGGAAACAAAAAAAAAATCACTACGGGAAATAAGGATCCATTATGGGAAGGTTTTGTTATCGGCGGCAGAGAATATTTTCTTCATCTTCTTTGGCATCCTTTGGTCCTTTGCTCGATCTTCTTAGTCTTCTTTGTCTTCTTGCTCTTTTCTTATATTGTGCTCTTTATCCCTTTTGTTGATGTGTGGTACATGATACTTCTCTTTTTGCTTCAGTTTCTTGGCACATTTTTTCTGCTTAATGAACTTGAGATGGATACACATGAATACATTGTTTTGGCTTAGTAGATTCTCTCTGACATACATGGCTTGATGATTCATTACATTGGTCTTGGGATACATAGGATTGATTTTTGGCTTATTGGCTATATAGTTTGTCATTACATTAACATTGGATCTTCTTTCAAAACCACACATCTTCTTAAGGTGATTACATAAATCAGTTCAAGGCAAAGTATGGAGTGAATAAGGTTGCTTGGACCACTTTTGAGAGCAATAGTGTGAACACACATTAAAAGAATTAGCTTGAGTGTGAAAGGAGAGATTGAGTTAGGTCCTTTTTTTTTTCAACTACATGATAGAGAGAAGAGATTGTAACTCAAGTGAATTAGGTTCCAAGATAGATTAGCTTGGACTCATAAACACAATCTTGAGTGACTCAAACTGAAAGTTCCATTCTCCTTGGAAAAAGTGTCAACCAAGTACATGCCTTTATAGCTTTTTGGATAGTACCACTGTACGTCACTGTGCATATGGGATTTTGGACATCTCTTTCTAGAGCTTCTAGAGCATACATCTTTGTCATATCTCCCATACAAAGCCACTTATGGGCAAGCCTCTTTTGGGCACATATTTGGCCTCTATGGGCATACATACCAAGCATCATTTGCTAATCTCAACAACGGCCATGTCCCGTAAGGATACTCTAGAGAAGGAGAATGCTGAGGCCCAACCAAGCACATCAGCGGGTTGACCTAGCCCAGGGTCCTGAGCCATTAGATGCACTTGCGCTGACCAAGAAAAAGAGGAGAAAACAAGGAAAACAACAACTGTTGCAGGTAGTTACGGACCCCAAGAACATTGGGACGAAGAGTGCTAGAGAGCTTATGAATAAAGCATCGAGTCCATCCACCAATGAACCCATAGATGTCTCCCCTAATAGTGGTGAAACCTTAGACACATCCGTATGCTCTGAAAAAGCAAAGCAGTCGCTACCATTAGTGGCTGCTTGCAACACTCTATCCACTGACAATAGAACTCGCAATGACAAATCAAGAGTGGATACAACACTGTCGCAACAAGGTGACGAACTCACACCAGTCACATCCAAGGAGAACCATAGCGCAATAATGAAGCCTCTAGAGAAACATGGAAACCCTAAGTGCATGAGCAATCCTAGCATTGACCAAGCTTGCTCATCTAGGCCTGAGCCCCCAGCTATGCTAAAGCCCATGCAAACTCCTAGAACCTTGCATGAGATGGCAACCGAGCAAGCCCTCGTCGCTGAATATAGAAGTGTCGCAGAATGCTTAACTGAGTTGGATGTTAAGCTCAAAGTGTTCGCACGTATCTACGTCCTTGCGGACATGAGCGCATGCCCTAAGGAGCAGCTTGAAGAATACTTGCCATTCCCCTTATCTTGGGAAGAGCAAGAACATCTTGACGAGCACTATAACAAGCTCTTACATGAACGCATGCAACTCATCTCTGACGAGGAGGCTAACAAACTGCGCTTAACCGTCACGTTCAATGAAGTGCTCTGCCGATCGAATCTCATAGACATAGAGCAACTAAAGTGACTAACAGAGGGCCGAAGTCAATTTGAAAAGCGTTGGTGTGAATGCCGCGTTGTAATGGCCGAATTAGGGGCTCAGATCATGACAGTCTCTGAGGAGCGATTAGCCAACTGGCGATCCCAAAGGGACCCAACATATGTGGCACCAACTTCTCTTCGAGTGTGCTGACTGCCATTCGGGGTACGAACTTCGCTGGAACTAGCCTAGAGAGCCCTTTGATTAATAAGGTTCTCACTGAGGAGGAGTTACACGTTGCCAGTAGACTCGGACAAGGTTCCATGCTACTCGATGTTGCAAAATATCTATTGGTACTAAGTAAGCTGCCACGAGTGCTGGATGCATGTGCCACACTCTAGTATAACCCCGAGTTCTACAATTGGTTCTTATCCTCGTGAAGTGACATTATGTATATAAATAAACACTGATTCTTATGTCACCTTGTATAAATAATATCAACACACACAAGTAATGATAGTCAAGCGCAAGGAGAAGAGTTGGGTCTGACAGGCTAAGCTCCTCAAGTCCTCCTCTCATCACACATTTAAAAGCCGTGTGACCATCCCCACCTCCAAGTAAAGGGCATGCAACCCACATTACTGCCATAGGAAGCCTTGACCAACAACACTGATGGTGTAGACAGGGTGCAGTCCCTTTCTATACACCTTCTTCCCTTTTTGGTCTGTCCTTTTGAGGATGTGCCCTATCCCACTCCATGACAACCAGTCCACACAACTTAGTATAAGCCAATATCGGCTAATGGCTGGAGGCAAAAGGAACATCATCATGGGGGCCATCCCTTTACGACAAACACTGCATGCCTCACCCCTCCCCTTCTTGTCATATGCGCTTGATAAACCACACTAAAATCCCTTCCATGCGAACAGTTGTATCCTGTATCAAGGTCTAACCCTTGGATTGCATCTTGCAGGCTTCCAAATGGAACACATGGAAAACCATGGACATCTGGCATGCAAAGACGCTCTTCACAGACGATGGGAGCATGTGGCATGCGCCCCTCCACCGGAGCGCTATGTGCCCACCCTCAAGAGGTATGCCAAGAAGCGAGGCCCTAAGCGACACCGTCCCGGACGAGGGCCGAAGAATCCTCTAGTCAAGAAAGTCGAGACTCAAAGAAACGTGCAGCAGGTGGCAACGCCAGTGGCACAAACCCCCAACGTACGCTTGGGCACAAGATGCTCAAGGGCAGAAAAGGCGGCCCGAGACAAGGAAGAATTTAATGAACTGTTTAAGGACATTTTGGAAATGGTCGCGGCCCGAGACTACACCATTCATGTCCCGGCCGACATGTTCCCTGCCCAGCCTCACGAGAGCCCCGCACTAGCACCGCCCCGGTCGCCTAGCTAATCGGACTCACCCCGCCTCATACCTATCGACTAAATCCCTATGATGTACAAGTAGCTCGACAAGTCAGCATGCTAGAACATTTTGTTTTTTGATGAGTAAAGGGGCAAGATCCCCACTTGTACACATTCCTGTTACTTCTTGTTAATGTATGCGACCTTAACAAGCAATGAAATAGGCATCCCAATAAACATCATAGAATTCTAAAAAATCATGTCTTATCATGATTACATTGGTTCGATGCACTTAACACAAGCAAGCATATACTCTCACGAAGTGACAAGTGGATGTAAAATGACACAGGTCAAGGTCTAAAAGTGTTTAATATCCAAGTCACCACAAGACCACCAACCCCACAAAGAACCATTATGGAGGAAGTGACAAACATACCAAGAAACCAAAGCCATGACGGAAACGCCACTGGATGAGAACCCAAGGACACCTCTGCAGAAAAAGTACATATTGCAACTGAGCATGGCCAAAGCATAATCGTCGATTACCCCCTCCTTCTTGGTAAAACTCAATGTTTGGGCAGGAGCCACACTCTCAACAAGGGCAAACGTCTCTTCATCATCCATGATTCAATTCGCAAGATGCTCTACCCTTGTCCATGCACAGCTCACTCCAAGTGCTACCTCAATTGTTTGATGTCTCACATGTTACAAAGAGGTTTGCAAAATCTCAAGTGTATCTCTTCATCTCAACAACAGTTCCTCTAGCATCAAGGCTGGTGACACAATCATCTTTGTAATATCCATTCTTCATAGCCTTTGGATCCCAACATTTCTCAAATCCAAATGAAAGGCTAACAGCCTCAAAGTATTGCATTGATTGTATTCATTTTTCCACCACACAAAAAAAGAGAAATAAAAAGAAAAGAAAAAAAAAGAAAAGAAAAGAAAAGAAAAAGAAAAACACACACACAATCACAGCACCGCACCTAGGGGTCCTCAAATTAGGTACGTCCAGTGACCTTGGTCGGCTGGCTCCATCCCTAATCCCCTAGACCTTTGTACATCCCCCACAATTGTTCAAGGCACATCAAGGGCAGGACATACCTCGGGAGCTCGCCTCGCCTATGGTTAGACCTGTCACCCTGAACCACTTGCACAATTCTTTTGCACTCATCTCAATGCCATTACAATCAACAATGGTAAGCAATGCATGAAAGACAATGGAAAAGTACACCATACTTTTCAAGCACTACAAGTAGTCACTAGCTACCAAGAGCTAGACATCAAGGAGCTCAATTACGCTACATGGCCTTGACAAGACCATAATGATGTCTCAAGCAATCTTCAAGTGTACTCCTGTCTTCATCGATAAAATCTTCCATCAACTTAGCCCCTTGCTTCACTGACCCATTGCTATACAAGGCACCAGGCCGACTGGCTTCTAACTAAGTAATATCTAAGTATGCACAAGCACTCACATAATACCTGCACCGAAGTATATACACAGTTTGGGTCCTCAAGTGCAGGACAATACTCTCAGCTTGCTTAGAGTTCGACCTGTCTCCCAAACTAATTGCACTATGTCTTGTGCACAATAGAGAAAACTAGCACTACCCTTAGGGAGAGACCACATGAGAGGTTTTCAATTGCAGGTATTGAAGACTCCAACAAAAGTGTCGTTCGCTCTTCATCTTCACCCAACTCTGAATGCTTATCCCTTACCATCCGACAAGCCTGCAAAGAATCGTCATAAGCAGAATTTCCAACAACGCAACACTTGTGCTAACCATCCATGCAATCCCCAACACAGAATAGCCCTACCACCAACTCCAACCACCTTCCACCAGCCACCTTGACCACCAACAGGCCCCCAGGACCTTCTTCCACACCACCACCAACACTCCTCCACGGAAACCACAGACATCCTTGTCACCCATGTCTTCGGTGCATGCTACAGCCTGCTACCTACGACGGTGAGTGCCATGCGACTGGCACTCATCTAGGAGGGGGGTAATGTTAACCTCAACATGAAGAAAGCAAAAGGAAGCGGAAAAGACGCACGGCAAAGGCGGAAAAAAGGTAGCCCGACCGAAGAAAGAAGAGGAGAAAAGGCCAAAAGCGCAAGGGCAACCTTAAAAGTCCAAGGCAAAGGCAAAAGGGGAAAGGCGCACCCTAAAATCTTGTAAAAGAGTGCTGGGCTCTCACCCGTGCAATTTGTAAATGTAGATGGGCGGTGGACAGGAAGCTAGGAAGATAGAAGGACAATGGGAAAAAGGGCCTAGGCTATGGCCGGCTATGTAAAAAGGGGATGACCGCCCAAAAGGGATTTAGGGTTTTGTATATAAAGTTGAAAAGTGAATGAGAAGCTCATTCTTGTGTGTGGCAAAAAGTGGCTCTCTTCTTCTTCTTCTTCTTCTTGCTTGCTTGAGCTTGTGCTCGAAAGAGGGAGTGTGAGAGTGTGAGGGAGTGAGTGTGTGAGGGCGAGGGACCGAGGAGGAGAAGCTCTCCATCTTCTCCTCTCTTCTTCTCTTCTCTTCTCTTCTCTTGTCTTGCTCGTGGCAATGGAGCTTGGAGCTTGGAGCGGGAGGATCGAGCTTGCTTGAAGCTTGCACTTGGATCGTGGAGCTACCGGAGTGCGCAGGAGAGGAGGTAACTCGAACGGCATGGAGGTAAGCTCACTACACCCGTAGATATGGATGGCGCATCGGTTATGTGAGAGGTAGCCATTAGTGCTCAGCTTGGAACGCTTGAAACAATAAGTGGTCCATGGGTCTTGGCGATTGAGTGAAAGCTCCCACAGTAGTATCTTCCTCTCCTTAACTACAAGTGCTTTGAGTCTTGTGATCATTGTTTATATGCCAGACATACATATATTATGCATAAAAATTCTAGTATGACATGCATGGGTGAGACATTGGCTCTTGCACATTCAAATGTATGTGGTCCCTTGCCCTACAAGTCATTAGGTGGCGCAAAGTATTTTGTTACCTTGATTGATGACTATACGCATAAGGTCTGGGCATATTCTATTAAGCAGAAATCAGAAGTCTTGGCTACATTTCAGCATTGGCTTGCTTTGGTTGAGAACCAGTCTAGGTAGGCTAAAATACCTGAGGTCAGATAATGGGGTGGAGTATGTCTCTAAAGCCTTTGAGCAGTTTTGTGAGACAAGGGGGGTATTAAGTATCAGTTGACCGCCCCATACACCCCACCCTAGAATGGTATGGCTGAGCGCATGAATAGGACAATTTAGGAGCGAGTTCACGGTATGCTTAGCTAGGTAGGCTTAACACAACATTTTTGGGTTGAAGCACTTGCTATTGTCATAAATTGATCAATCGGTCCCCATGTACTACCCTTGAATATGCTCATTTACGCGTCTGTGGTTACAAAGGAGGTATGGTCTGGAAAATCTCCCTCATATGCTCATTTGCATGTCTTTGGTTGTGAGGCTTTTTGCCATGTACCCAAGGAACAAGAGCAATAAGCCGGATCCTAAGTCTAGAAAATGCATCTTTCTTGGTTAAGGGGATGTAGGTGAGATGGGCTATCACCTATGGGATCCGCAAGCTCAGAAGGTTATCCATAGCCATGATATTATTTTCCATGAGGAGAAAGTGCATAAGCAGCCTGATCATATCATTGAGATACGTAGGGTGATATTTTACGAGGAGCTTCCTGCTACTGTATAGCTAGCTAGATAGCCTACAGTAGTAGTTGATATCCTAGTGGCCCAAGTTCTTGATACTCCACAAGATGCACAAGCCCCATAGCTAGTTTTGAGGCAATCTACTAGAGATAGACAACAACTTGCACGGTTTGAGCCCTCTATGGATTATGTTATGGTGATAGATGCTGGTGAGCCTCTTACTTACGATGAGGCCATGTATTGAGGTGATAATCACTCTTGGGAGAGGGACATGCCATCAGAGCATGACTTGTTGTCGAAAATTTATACATGGGATTTGGTTCCTTTGCCTAGTAGCAAGCGTGCTTTGCTATGCAAGTGGGTGTACAAGTTGAAAGGTACCCCTGGACACCCCAAGTTGAGATACAAGGCTAGATTGGTTGCTAAGGGCTTCAAGCACGAACATGGTGTGGACTTTGATGAAGTCTTTTCTCTTGTTGTGAAGATGACTCAATAATGGCTTTGGTTGCTCAACTTAACTTGGATCTTTATCAAATGGATGCCAAGATGGCTTCTCTTGATGGAGACTTGCACGATGAGATTTACATGGAGCAGCCTAAGGGCTTTGCAGAACATGGTAGGGAACACCTAGTATGCAGATTGAGAAAGAGCCTTTATGGCCTTAAGTAGACACCTAGGGAATGGTACCACAAGTTTAATGTCTTTATGCATTCACAAGGATATTTCCACAGTGATATGGATCCATGTTTATACACAAAGAAGGCTCATGATGGCAGCCTTATGATTTTGATCCTCTATGCGGATGATATGTTGATTTTGCCGGGAGTACTCATGATGAGCTGGATGCCTTGAAAGGTTAGCTCAAGAAGAGCTTTGAGATAAAGGACATGGGACATGCCTCACATATTCTTGGGATATGCATTATGTGTGATCGCTCTAAGGGGCTCCTCTACTAGAAGGAGTACATCCAGAAGGTCCTTAAGCGGTTTCATCTATAGGATGCTAAACCTATTGGCTATACTTTACCCCTTCATGTGAAGGTTAATCAGGTCGATTGTTCACAATCTAATGAGCAAAAGGCTGAGATGGCCAAGATCCCTTATACATTCGTAGTGGGTAGTCTGATGTATGCCATGATAGCCACTCATCTTGACATAGCATTTACAATGGGAGTTGTGGCATGCTATATGGCTACACCTAGCCGATGGCATTGGGATAACATTAAGGATATCACGAGGTACTTGAAGGGCATAGTAGCATTGTGCATATATTATGGTGGCCAAGATATAAGAGTTGTGGGATACACTAACTCTGATTATGCAGGACATGCAGACAATACGAAGTCCACCTCTGGCTATGTCTTCACCTTTGTTGGAGGTGTTGTTTCTTGGATATCTAGGATACAGAAATGCATGGCCCTATCTGCTACAGAGGCAAAGTATGTTGTAGCCACTGAGACTTGCAAGGAGGCTCCATGGTTAGGCGGTTTGGTGGCAGATCTTGGTATTATTGACGTGGTCCCTACACTGCATTCTGATTCTATGAGTGCTATCCCCATTCTTCCATGTGAAGATGAAGCACATTGAGATGCATTATCACTTTATTCAAGAGATTGTTGAAGACAAGCCCATTGAGCTTGTTAAGATCTCAATTGACCAAAATCCTATAGATCTACTATTTAAGAGTTTGCTAGCAGAGGGTTTTTCCTTTCTTAGGAAGTTGATGGGTGTTGGATGAGATGACATCTTTCCTCATCCTGTTGTACTTATATACATTTTTACTTTGTCACTTCTTTCTTGTTCTCTCCTCACTAGGGACACATTCGCCTTTAAGTGGAAGGTTGTTGGGGGTAAATGTACTTGTCATTTCATTCTTTATTCTTTCAGTGACATTTGAATAAAAGGAAGGCCAATCACACATTGTGATGGTTGGAGTTCCCACATCTTCTCTCTCTCTCTCTCCTTCCACCATAGCTCTTGCTTTCACTCCATGCTTTCACTTCAGGGCTCCCTCCCTTTAGTGCCCTGATATCTCATGCAGCTCTTTGTGTGTGGACTCCCATACATATCCTTATACTAATAAGCAATCCCCTCTTGGGACTCTAGTGTGTCTTTGTGATCAAAATCAACTCACGAGCCTCCATCACCTCCTGTGTTCTCTATGAGCACATCCATAATGAGCCATTACATTTCCATACTGTCATACATCTTTGAAGTGTCTGTCTCATATGCCATGCGTCCCTATTTAACTGCCTTGCCATCAATGATGACAAACCATCTCTATACACTGCCTTCTTGTTTTCCTTCCTAGCTTGCATTATTTTAGGCATGTTTGCACACCTATGTTTCACTCGCATCTTGGTAAGGCCATTGTCAAGGTAGATAGGATCCCCTGAGAGTTTCTATAGTACGGCTTTCTTCCTAATGAAAGCCATTCTCTCCATCTCATCTCGAAACCTCAAGATGAGTGTGCACTTTTGCTACTATTGTTGATGAGCACTTTCAATGCTTTTTCTAGCATATCTAGCTTTGTGTTCACACTCGCCATCTATTTGTGTTAATCTCTGTTGTAGATTTTTTTGGTGAAAGTCCATCCCCCTTATTAACATGTGCTCTCAGTTTTTAAGGATAAACCTATATTATCTTCTGATAAGAAAAATTTAAACATACTTTTCATTATACTAATTGAAGAAGGGTACCCTTGAAAAATTTTAAAACTTTAACTCTTATTTTAAAGGGTAGAATCTTTTCATACCCTTCTCTTAGTGGTAAAATCCCTTTAGAAGGGTTTGGGCCTTCAACACTATGGCCAGAAAGAGGGCATGGGAAAATAAAAAAGAGATGCCAAAAAAAATCCCACTCTTATATATATATATATATATATAATGTGTTATATTGATTAATATGTGGAAAATAAATACATTGGCCAATATACGGCAACAAAACAACTGAGTATGTTGGATGCACTCAAAAACTTATGAAAGACTCTAAAGCTTGCTCTTTTCCTTTCTAACTCCTTAAAGACTATTGGTATCTTCTCCTTGCAAATGCCAAAGTCAACATTATGGGATTGTTTCTTCTCAAAAATCATAGAGTTCCTAAATCTCCAGATATAGCAGTCAATTTACCCATCAAATCTGCAACATGTAAACCTTATATTGCCTTATATGCAAAGACGAGATTAACCAAAAAAAAAAAAACTTAGTAGCACAAATTGTTAGTAATAAAAAGATTATAATAACACAAATTATAAGGACCCGAAGATCAATAATCGTTTGTGCATCAAGTCTCGCGTGCCTGTTTGAGCGTGTAATGTTTTGTTTATGAAAGAAATGGATTTCTTGAGTGTTGATTGTCTTGCTATCATGCCGCCATGATCTCGACTCGAGACTCGAAACAGCAGAGATCAGAGTCAGAAGGTTTAAAGGAGGGAGGAGATTCACTGCTCCTTGTCGCAGGAGCCTCAGATATGGACTGGTTATGGCTGGAATTGCCCTCTCCTTGCACGATTCTGAGACAATCATTGTAAAAGCGAAGAAGAAGGAGACGCAAATGATTCATCAGTAAGAATGAGGTCTCACGTTCGTTGCAGTACCTCACCCTTTGTACACAGTCTTCAGGCGCGTTCATTGTTTATGCAGTCTCTGTAATTGGCAATTGATTTCCATCAGATACGTGGGACTCCATAGCTCTGGCAGATTTCTACCTGTATCCAAGAGCAATCAGGCTCAGAGACAGGTTTTAGATTGCTCATCGGTTTATAAACTGCTCACAAGTAGCCCGTGACATTGATTCCATCTTCTCTGGAAAGGGTTATCAAAATGGAGGGTTTAGGTGAGGGTTATGAAGCATTTGTCGAGCGCTTGCAGTCTGAGTTTCCGGCAGCAAATGTGTCCAAAGGTGCTGGACAGAATGTAGGTGCCAATGCAAATGCCAATGCCAACACCCTGGGTGGATCAAGCACAAGGCAAGGAGGGTTTCCTTCACACCCACCCCATGTGCCACTACATCAAACCAAGTACGTCGGCTATCCTTCACTTGCGAATGCATTTACTGTGAAAAAAGAGGAGTCTTCTTTCCCCATGGAATCATCGATGAGAGGGAGGCATGCCTTTGTGGACATGCCCAAGGAAGACGTTGCTACCTCATCAGGACTAATGCATGTGCCACCCAACCATAGCTCTGCCCTCAGCAAGTCATCTGATATGCCCTTTCGTCAAAGAGGCCACCGCAGAGCACAGTCTGAAATTGCATTTCGACTACCAGATGACATAATTTTTGATGATGAACCTGGTCTATTGGATTCAATCACAGCAGATACATTAGGAGACAGGTTGTATGAGCTGCAGTTGAACGCAAATGCAATTGCTCCCTCTGTGTCAATGGCTATGCCTGGAATGCAGCCAGTTATTGAAACTAGTCGCCCTCCTGCTACTTATTCGCACCATGCAAGGAGCCTCTCAGTTGACCATTTGCTGGCTGGCTTCAACACTAATGAGGATGCCTTTGGGTTAATCGATGAGGCACCTGTAGAACGAGGGAAGCCAAGGCATTCTCATAGCCATTCAATGGATGGTTATACTGATTCACAGAAGGAGTTATCTGCATCAAACACATCTAAAGCAATCTCTGATAGTAAGCTAGCAGAGCTTGCATTGGTTGATCCAAAACGGGCTAAGAGGTGAGTTTTTGTGCAATTCTCAGTTTTTCAGTCTTAGCATGTTCATAACTAAAAATCGATGGTTTGTGTATATTGGTATATACCCACATATCACTTATAGTTAAGTGTGCCCATGGGTTAGGTTCTCTTATGTGTACACCATAAATATGTGGACATATATATTTGATACATCCATCCAGACTTGTAGGGTGTACTTTCTGTATTGCATGTGCCTGTGGCATCACATTGCAAGGCCCATGATCTTATCTGTCACAAGTCAAATTCAAAGGATCATCTGGATCACTTGTTCTTCATGATTCTATGTTTTTATTTTTGTAATCTATCGATGTGCACCTATAACAGAATTGTTCATGTGGTGCTCAGGATTCTAGCAAACAGGCAATCAGCTGCTCGATCAAAGGAACGCAAAATGCGCTATATTGCAGAGCTAGAAGGCAAGGTTCAAGCTCTTCAGACGCAGGCTAGAGCCCTCTCAGCACGCCTAACAATCATGCAGGTGTTAATCTGTGTTTGCCCTGCAGACATGCGAGGTGTTTGAACATATCATTAGGCTTCCTTTGGATGCATTGTAACTAGCATCTTTACTGTCTTCTTTTCTAGACTTGGGATTTTCATACAAATCTCATTCAGTACATTGGGGTTATGCTGTGAATGGTCTTTTTTGTTACAGGATGACACAACAGCTTTGACAAAAGAGAACAATGATCTGAAATTTCAATTGCAAACTTTGGAGCAACAGACGCAGCAAAGTGATGGTAAGTGCTTTATCACTGAGTGTAGTGAGGTTCACTTACAGATATTTTCTTACCAAGTAGCTAGGGTGCTAGATAACACCATGCTGATGTAAGCTGATGAAACTGTATGCAAAGCTGTGAATGGGTTGTTTTCTGAATGATAGAGACACCACTTTTTGTATAGTTGTCATGCCTGGATACTTGATTGCTGATTTTTCAGTATCCAAAAGGGGTCTAAAAGATCTTAATAGGCATGCAAGTGTGAAGGCTCATGTATGGCTTTAAGGATTGCCACGGGCCTCGTACCAGAAAATAGAGACTTAACTTTTTGGAAAGTGTTTTGCATTGTTCTCCAGCAAGTCTTGACAAGTATTTTGCTTTTGTCTGCTTATTTGTGTATTCTTGTTTTATATGTGGGTGATCTCATCATGCTGTGATTATAGAAGCAATTGATTGCTGCTGTAATTCATCAGCTTTTGTTCTACTTTGAAATGATTCAGTATTTCTTGATGGAAACAGAGGTGCAGAGAGAGTGGACAGTGAAGAGAGAAGAATGAACACAACGAAGATAAGGTGGAATGAATCAAGGGCCCAGGCTGTATACTCCAGACGAAAGAACTGAAAACTGAGTATAATGTGCATGGCTGCCTCTTTATGGGAAATATGGCCAGGACAAAAGTATGGTTCCCAAAATGGTGCAAAATAGGGAAAATGCCCACTGAAATGGTCAGGGACAGATCCTAGAAAGTAGGGGTCCATAATCTATACTGATCAGATATGGAGCTGGACATGCTTAATCACAATCCCCTCTCTCCTGGGGTACAAAAACCTGAATGAGCAGAGGCACAACAAAGACATGTCTATGAAGGACCGATGGGAAAATGACTGTTCCCTTCTCAATCAAGGAAAGGTAAAATTGTGGTCATCCAACTTCAACACGGTGTAAAGGGTCTCCAAGGATGCTTGGAAGTAAGGTCTTGGTGTAAGCATCTGCAACATTTAGGGATGTAGTCCAATCTAGGGGTTACCAGGTTAATTTACCCATGGATAAGATGGTAATTTACGCCAATGTCTTGGTCCTCAAATTGAAAACCAGGTTCAGGGCTAGTGCAATGGCACTTTGCTTGCGGGGGCAGATGAGGTTGGGCAGATCTTATGAATGCCCTTATTCCTTAAGGTGATGAAGTTACAATACCTCCAAGGTAGCATTATAACATGTCCAATACTCCACGTATGCCTCTACTGAAGATCCTGTAGTGGTAGGCAGCTTTTGGCTAGACCAACAAATGAGTCCCGAGCCAAGGATGAAGCAGTATCCTCCCTGGGAATGGCCTGTCTCGATGTTGTCAGCCCAATCTGAATCTGAATAGGTGTGTAGAGAGGAGTGAACATGACATATCAAATGCCAAGAGAAGTTGTACCCCTAAGATAGCATCACGCTCTCATGCTGACCTGCCAATAAGTTTGATGAGGGAGGTAGAAAACTACCTGAAAACATTAACAACGAAAGAGGCATCTGATATTGGCTAAGATATAGAAGGGACCCAACCAACAATCAATATTTGTTGGTATTTATCAGCTCTGAACCATCATTCAAGTGCAAGCCTGGTGCTTGTATCCATTTGGGGGGGGGCGGGGGAGGCCCAAGCGGTCCATGAGACCCAACAAATACAATGTCATGATTCCAATGCATACATGACTTGGAGTGGATATAGGGTAACACTTGGCTGTGCCAAAGGTAGAAAGAATCTTTTGACAATACTACTTTTGGGAAAGAAAGATCCCATGCTCATCATATGTAATCTCTGTGTCAAGGAAATAATGAAGCTTAACTATGGTACTGTATGCAATTAAGATATGCCGTTTGGATTTGGTGTCCAACTTCTTATAGAGAGTGTGCTCACATCATCACAAGATCATGCGCTTAGGCAGTAAGCATTGAGAAACGGGAGGGTCTGTGGGGAGGAACAGTGTGTATGGCAAACACTGACACAGAGTTCAGAAACACAGAAGATGAATGGAATAATGAATTGTGCTGAATGCTATAGTGTAGGAGTGAGCCTCAGAGTTCTGTGTCTCTAGGCCTGGTACTAAGGTGAGCAGGGTTGAGTTGATGATTGCCGATTAGAGCTTGGAGATGACTGCACTGTCTTGGCTGATCAGGTGGCAGCATGAGTGAAGGAATGCTTTGTGGAGGGGGCAAAATGCAGTCTTCTGGGCAGGGGGATGTTGGAGATGAGACTTGATGATAATGGACAGCAGTAGAGGGAGCGAAACCCAGTCCTCAAGAGCTGTCGGTGATGAAGAAGATACTGAAATCTCTCTGGAATGATGGCAGCTATCAAGGTGACTGCTGGACAGCCGATTGCAAGGAGAAACTCAAAGATCTCTGATGCCAAAGATCTGCTGTCCACCAAATGCAGCAGTGAGAGGGCTGCAAACTGGTCAAGCATGCAGAGGATGCCAGCCATTAGGGGAGTGTCCAGGCTGCCAATGCAGGTGTACACAGGCTGTATTAGATCTTTATCAGCTGAGAGTGAGAAATGATGTCGTCATCTGCTGCATGTCCTTCTAGACAGCAGAACACAAGTGTAAACCAACTGAAACTGGTTGCAGTCTGCCTGATGGAACCGCCAGTCCAGCAAATGCAAAGCTCTGCATTGAGGATGTCGTGGACAGCAGGCCGGCCTGCTGTGAACCCAAACACAGTAATAGGATTAGGTCACCTGCTGAGTGGTGGTGTTGCCAGGTTATGTGAAGAGGGTGCTTAGCTGGACATTACTTGAAGGGGCTGAAGAACGATGGAGTGAACTGGGGAGTATCAACAATGCCCATAACAAGCCCTATTTTAACAGAAGTTTGGTGCATTTGTCCTACCGGTACAAAAATGCCAAAAAATGCAATAAAGCCAGTTTGGGGCTGTTAATAGAGATCAACATGAGGAATCATTGCAGTACAATTAAATGTTGATGCACTTAATGATTGTAGTTGCCCAACAACACCCCCCCCCCCCCCCCCCCCCCCCAGGCCCAAAAAGGTGCCCTAAGAGAGAGAAGCACGGTAGGATCCCGAAGGAGGTTAGTTAGCGGAAAGGTAGTCAATCATGAGGGAACACTTGTAATCCAAGAAAAAGAAAGAACTCCACTCGAAAGGAAACATGTAAGGAAGAACAATAGACAAGGTGATAATTGATGATGCCAGAAACATGACCTTGGGAGACAAGCCACTAGATCTGTGTCTCCATGTTGGTAAGAAAACAAAGGTGTACCTAGTCTAGAGCCTTGAGAGAGAGGACACTGTTGGGAATAAAGGGCCCTCGTTCCTTTTATATGTGCTCCATAGAAACATGAAACGGGGAACGGGAACGGGGACGGGGACAGAGACGGGAACGCCAAACCTAGGGAACGGGGACGTGGGAACGGGAACGGCATTTAAAAAATCAAAATTCATGAAAAAAAATTAATATTTCACTCATAATCCATGTGGACTCTGGAGTGTTAAAACTTAAAACCAAGGTATATAATCCACAAGGACAAATCATTTTAAGTTTTAACTTTAAGATATCATGCATTATTCTAAAACTACTCATTAGAAATTGAATTGCAACTTACAAGGCTCAAGAGGTAAGCTATTCAATTATAAATAATAAAATCCATAATACATATGCCAAAAATCATAAATGATAAAACAATGAACAATGAACTAAACTTAAAAGTCTAAGCTAAAAGAACATGCCTATGGTACCATTGCCAAAAAACTTAAAAGATTACAAATATGAAATTGAAGTCTAATCTTTGAAAGAACATGCTCATTGCCCCAAAAAAGACTGCAAATATAAAGTCTAATCTCTAGACTAAAGCAAAATGCGGCTTGCCGCATGCCAAAATAGCCCAAAGGGCAACTGCAAGACTGCAAGACTCAAGTACAAGTATAATATCGACATGGCACAACTATTAACAACCCAAGTGTCACAGTGTCATCAATGATCATAATATCATATATAATGTAAATGTGTCATGTATCATGAGACTCGTGATAAGTAAGCTAAATCAAAGATCATGATGGGGCTCTGAGGCTGCTCTAGCCACTCCTGAAGTGCCAGCCTCATCATCATGTGTACCATGAATTGCTGCATCTCCCTCAACATCAGCATGTGTCTTCTCTTCTTGCTGCATCTCCCACTCTGTGAATGGATCAGGCTTTGTTGTCATACTGTTACATAACATCCTCAAATTAGCACTAACGAATACTAGATCGTTTGCCCTCTCCACACCAAGACGGTTCCTCTTCTTTGAAGCAATGTGAGTGTAGGTACTCCACAATTGCTCCAAACAAGAGGAGCTAACTGACTGACTCAAAATACGGATGGCTAGTTGCTGCAACTTAGGACCATCCGAACCATAGTCCTCCCACCACAAAGCTGCCCCAATCTTACAGCGATCCTCCTGTGCATCCCCACAACCAAAAGAACCCCGAAAGGTCCTATAACATGAAAGCTGATCTCTGATCTTTCGTCTAGTGCCATGATCAGGCACTAGACAAGACAATATAAGTCTCCATGCATCCATAACCTCACTGTCATTCTCTTGACCCTTGCCCTGGAACTCAGGATCCACAACAAATGCAGCTGCATGCATGGGTGAGCTATAGGAGTTCCACCTCGTCACAACTAAATGGTGTATTTCCTCATACGCCTCATCATTTGGTGCCAACTCCTGCAACTTTTCATTCAACCTGTCCATAGCCTCATATACCTTGCCAATGCAAGGTTGCATAGCATCCATAACCCTCAATAAATGTACAATGGGTGATACCATAGCATCTATCAGCTTTACATCATCCCAAAAAATGGAGTTATTTGCTTTCTCCAAGCATAAGATACCTGTAGGAGTATCTGCCAATGTTGATGAGGTAAACTCATCACTAAGAAATAACTGCCTCAAGGCACCACTGCATTCTCTTAACCTGCCTAGCATCAAGAAGTTAAAGGCAAATCTGGTATCAGAGTATTTTAAAAGTGTCTTCTTCGACCACAAAGAAAAGTGATGGCGAAGAAATTGGTGATTCAAAACAAAGCTAACCATTTGAGCTCCTTGCTCTATGACAGGTGCAATCCATGACAGGTTACCAATATCCTTTAGTAGGTTGTTCAAGCAATGAGCCATACAATATGAAATTGTGATATGTGGATAATATCCCTGAATAATAGCACCTGCTGCCCTATTTGCAGGCTCTCCATCTGCAACAAATCCCACAACATGCTCTGGGCCAATAAGCTCAACACCTGTAACCCACTCTGCTGCAAGTACATCTGCTGACTTTCCTGTCCTCGATGCATCATATGAAGATATAAAATACATTTCCCTACGAGAATAAGCAACCATACCATGAATGGATCGCTTGCGTGTATCACTTCAACCATCAGCAATCAAGGAAACTCGATTTTTAGCCCACATGCTCTTTCTAGTCACTGCTGCTTGCTCAACAAGGCGCTTTTCCTTGTCGAGCAAAGTGGTGCGTAAGGTCTCTGATGATGGAGGTACATATGAAGGGCCATACTTACCAATCTTCTTGCACATCAATTTAAAATACTCTAACCTGGCTGCACGAAATTGAATGTGGTCATGATAAAAAAAGCGTGCCACTGATGTATCCACCTCTTCCTTCTTCTTGGGATCCCAACTAGCATCAAGTGTGCTTTGTCTACGTGCAACATGTGGTGTTGTTGATGCCATGGCCGATGCAATGCCTGTAGTAGGTGTGGAGGTAGCACTTCTTGATACTGACCCTGCTCTAGATACATCTGATGGGGATGGTGTCACAAAAGTTGCAGGGTCAACTGCAGCACGTCGTGGTCTAGATGCAAGATAAGCTTGTTGACCTGCTACACGGTCACGAAGCTCCCTTTGCTTCTCCAAGGTCACATTTGGACAAAACTGCACCTCTGAATTTGGCTCATGTAGGAGATGAGCTCGGACCTGATTATGCATAAATATTAAAATTTAAAATGGAACAAGTGGCAATTGGTAGTCCATATTCTAATATTTAAGTAACTTTGAAAAATTAAAATCAATAAAAATTTTGAAATACAAATGCTCGGCTCAATGGATTACCTTGTTTGCTCCACTAGTTCGCTTGTATGGGCAAAGCTTGCAAGTCCATGGTCGAGATCCTCCACCACTCAAAGGGCGGTCAGCATTTACTTCTTCCCACCATGACCAATCATCAGACCTTCTTCCTCGACCACCAACCCGACGAGCGGGGCGGGAAGATGAAGCCATTTATGATTTCAGGCTGAAAATTGAAGGCCTTAGGTTCAAGAGTCGAGAGAAGGAAAATTTGAAGGCTGAAAATTGATTATTGAAGGCTCGAGAGAAGGGAGAAAGCTCAAGAGTCAAGACTCACTCAAGAGTCGAGAGAGAAGGGAAAGGGAGAGAAGGGAGAAGAAGAAGAAGAAGGTTCATGGAAGAAGGAAGAAGAGAAGGGAGAAGTGAAGAGAAGGTAGAAGGAAGAAGAGAAGGAAGAGAAGAAAGAATAAGAAGAGAAAGAAAAAGAAGGAAGAGAAGAAAGAATAAGAAGAGAAAGAAAAAGAAGGAAGAGAAGGAAGAGGTTGGAGGTGGGAGGAGAAAGAAGAGAAAGAAGAAGAAGGAAGAGAGGGAAGAGAAGGAAGAAGGTGGCTGGGCCTAGGGGCAGGAGAACTGGGCCAGGTTGAGGCGGGAGCAGGAGAAATGGGCCAGGCGGGAGCAGGCGGGACGCAGGCGGGAGCAGACGGGATGCAGGCAGGAGTAGGCGGAACGAAATAGAACAGGGCGCAGGCGAAAACTGGGTGCGGGCGAAAACTGGGCGCAGGTCACTTGCCACGTGGCGTTCCCTGTCCCGTTTCAGACAGGGAACGCAGCAGGAAACGTTCCATTTTTTGGAAACGCGGTCCGCGCCGGATACATGTCGGGGATGGTGATTCTGTGTGCCGGAGGGCCGTTCCGGCCGTTTCCTGTCACTATGATGTGCTCGGGTGTGAACACACCCTTAGCACACGTACTTTCATATATATATATATATATATATATATATATATATATATATATATATATATATATATATATATAAACCTAAAGAGGTACACTCGTCATTGTACCCACAAGTCGTGCTCACTCTCCTCTCTACTCTGCACACTCTCTCTCTGTCTCTTTCCTGTGAGAAAGCATTGCGTGTCTCGATCCTTGTGCCACCGGCCACAACAAACTGGTATCAGAGCGGCAAGGAGTGCACGCTTCTCGAGACAAAATAGACGGCAAGTGTTGCAGGAGTCCTAGGTGGGCTCGACGAGCAGCAAATGGCAGCTGTTGCAGATGGCGGGCTGTCGAAGGCGAGCAGGTTGTGAGGTCGTGGGTGACAGTTGTTGCAGGCACGACAGGGCAGCTAACGCGTGGCGATAGACGGGCTGCGACTGGATCAGGTGACACGCTCCAGGGCGACAACCTGCCGACGGGCATGTGGCGACTGCACGTCGGGTCAACAGACCCCCCGTCACGTTTTTTTTTCCTTTCCTTTTTTGCTCCAAAAAAAAATCAGTTTCTACCCCTCTTTCTTGACGGGGGTTTGCGCACATAATCATGAGTGCAGATTTGTGCAGTCTTGGCCCGAAAATTTGGGGCTTTTCCCGGATTTGGGGATTGTGATGCAGAGCAAGACCATTTGTCTTAGGAATTGCAGAAATTTGTGACATTTTGCTTTTGACATTTGGGGCTTTTCATGTACATATAAGAATTGGGCTGAAATTTACCCAATTTCTTGATATTGATGCACATTGGACCCTGTGCAATTTGGGGCTTTTGCTGTTTGGGCAAAATTTGTGCGCCATTTGGTCATTTTATGTACATGTGGGTTTAATTCCATGCAATTTGGACATCTAGCACTTGGAAAAATTTGGGGTTTTGCTGAAATTGCTCTATTTTGGTAAAATTGGTGTGTTCTATGCATGTTAGAGACAATGCAAATGTATGGTTGATGCTTTATCTCTTTTCATTTCTCTTTTTTCATCCCTTTTTGAGTCTAAGAGGGGGTGTTGAGAAGCCACTTCTTCAGTTTACACACTTCATTTAGGGTTTTGCATTGATAGCCCCAAAAAGGGCCGATGTCCACATTTTGGCAACTTTTTCAGTGGTGGGTGCCTGCAGAGTGGTGTGCCACCTTAGATAGCTTATGCCTATGAATAGGCAATCACTTCATTCACTCCTACCACCTCTCTCTTTAGTCATTCTTGACCACCTTCTTTGGTTACGACTACTACTTTCCTTCTCTCACTAGCCCCTTCCATTGCCCTCGCACCCCTTTAGGAGAACATTGCGGTTCGTGGCTCATGGTTGCTTTCACCCTTCTTCTTTTGCTTCAGGCACCTTGTTCCTTCATCAAGCCTTGCATTTGGAGCATCTTGCACTTGGCATCGCCATCGTCTGCTTGGCGTCAGCACCCTTTTCCATTAGGCTCCACCTTTACCTGCGTTTTTTAGTGTGGAGATCTCCTCCTTGCTTGACGTCATCATCCTAGCCTTTGGTGATAGTCTACATCACCGAGCATCGACGATTTCATCACTCATCTATCACAGGGGCTATTGGGACCTGCGTTTTTGCAGCGTGGCTCCTCCTCCATCACGTGGCATCACTCTTTGTCATAGAGGCTATTGAGACGTGTTTTTATAGCCTGGCTTTTTCTCCATCACTTGGCATTACTCTCTGTTATTGAGGCTGTAAGGACCTGCGTTTTTGCAGCCCCGCTAATCCTCCATCATTTGGCGTTAGCATCTAGGCTACTCTCCCTATGTTTGACAGCATTGACATTTGGGATTTGCGTTTTGTTGCCGATGTCACTCCTCGGTGTTAGAGGAATGTGGTTCGCTCCCTCAACAATTGGTGATCATCTTTCATATCTTTGACGGCATCAGAGGACTACGTTCCTCTCCCTCGACAACTATCCTTTACCTTCCAGTGATTACTTTGATAGCCCACTGCTTGGAGGACTGCATTTTGCTCCCTTCACTAAGCAGATTTCCCACAGGTGGTGCCGCTTGATTCAAACATGATAGTGCTGTTATCTTTTGAGCTTCTGCTCTGCTGTATTAGCTTTTTTTATGATAGCATGATTTAGTGCATCATCACTGTGTTCTCCTTGTGTCTCTAAGTTTCTTTTCTCTCTTGGTGTTTGCCGTACACATTGTGTTACTCCTTGCAAACCCTATTGTCTCTCTGCATCATTGCTTATTTTGACATGGTATTAGAGCATACCCGTCATTTTTGACAATTACAACTTTTGCCAATGTCACCCATTGATCACCGGGGTTATTAAGGTCTCACTGTCACTTAACCGACGTCCATTTCATATGTGTGTCGTGCACAACTTAATAATGTCAAAGCTAAGCATTAAATATACACATCCTTGTGACAATTTGAGTGCAAGTTGCATGTAAAAGATTCCTTTTGGACTCATGCAAGAGATAGGATTAACAAAGATTTCTTCCACATGACAATACCAAAATGCTCTAGACAAGCTTTATGAAGACTTAAGAGAGTTTATGAATCCATGGCACATGGCTCTTTGGAGGTAGGGCTTGTGGGGGTAGGTGGCTGCAAAGTATTATACATCTTTGCTAGGATCCATGAGTAGATCTCTGGGCTATGAGAGGTATAAAGAGAGGAATATATCAAAATGCTTGGAGAGTGGTCATTAACAAGATGAGTAGTCAACTAATGGCACTTTTTACAAAGGAGAATTTGGAGAAGGCACTTCTAGCCTTGCTCTCATGCAAGTGTCTAGTAGAAGATGGGCTAGGCAAGTGCTTTTTTTTGAGCTATTGGGATCTTATCAATGTAGGGCTGATCATCACTTTCTAGGAGATTATGGCATAAGGGGATATGCCATAGAGAATTTTTGAGGGATTGATTCATCTCATTCGCAAGGGTAGTGGGGATAGATTTGAGATCACATTACGGAGGCTGATCAATTTGCTTGGAGTTGCCTAAAAGATGCTTGCAAAGGTGATTAGTCTCAGACTAGCCCCATTGATATTAGATATTATCCAGCCCACCTAGACAAGCTTTGTCCGATAGTACAACATCTTGGTCCTTGGACAACATTTTCACCTTTTGGGAGTCCATCGCTCTTGCTCATTTCAAGAACTAGGACCTCATTGTACTCCTACTTGCTTTGAGAAGGCATATAACCGTGTGCATTGGGAATTTTTGGAGGGCATTATACTAAGGATGGGATTTGTAGAGGAGCGGATCAAGACAATTATTGTCTTTTTATTCCTTAGCACATAGCCAGCTGGTTGTCGGTGGGGCTTGAGGAGAGATTAAGTATTTAGAGATTGGTGAGACAAGATTGTCACTACCCCCCTTCTTGTTTCAATTTATAGCAAGGGCCATGAGCTCTTTCTTGATAGATTGATCCATTGGTATCAGAGGCATGAGGTTGCCCATCCTGGATCTTAAGGAGCTCCTTTGACACGGCAAGAAGATTTTAGGGCAATTTATTTAGACAGGGATGTGAGCAACTTTAGTACCTTTGTACTAGCCATGGAGATATTTTGCAGTGTGTCATGTGGCTTAATTAATTGGCACAAGTCCTATAGATTTTGGGTATTTGACACTGGGCAGCTGGAACAGTGATCACATGTGGATTTTACGTAGGTTCCTTGTGGGATTGTGGTTGGATATCTTAGATGCCATGTGCACTTGGCATTACTTTAGAGTAGCACTTGGCACCTCTTCTTTGGAGAATCAGAAAGAAGCTCCTTTGTTGGAACTTTATGAGGCTTTGATTGGGGGGAGAGTGGTGGTTTTCAACCAGATTCTTCTCGCTACCGTGTGGTAGGTCACTTCATGTTTTTGGTCAAGAGGATACAGGGGCTCGGCTAGAGTGAAGGTGGCTTGGGATGTCATTATACAACCTAGATCCCAAAGGAGGCTTGGAGATTGCAGATCTAGACAATCAGAGCAAAGCCTTATTGGTTGAGCTCATTATCAAGGGTTTCCTTCTAGATGAGGAGCCTTGGAAGAAAATTTTGGTATGGAGGATTCAGTCTATTGCACCTACACACGGAGAACCATGGTAGACTAGCATTCATTTGATTTTTCAAGAGATTAGGACTAGAGACTTAGGGAGGAGTTTTGAGGTCAGATTTGCAACTGCTATCATTAGAGCATGGGAATCTGTTTTATTTGGCCTCCACAAGTTACCATTGACTACAGTTGAAAAGAAGAAAAGAAGAGGCAACTTATTGCCTGCAATCACTATTTGCAATTTAGAGTTGTGCCACACTCTTGGATAGAGGATGGACTCATCTTGGGGGAGGTTCTCTACTCAAGTTGTTTCCTTTGTTGGAGACTAGGTTGCATTTCCTGAGCTACCTCAGGATATTGGGAGGCAAAGACTATAGGGGCCTTAGGGGCACTATGTTAGAGTGTTGTGTTGCAGAAGTGTGTGCTCAAACTGATTGAATGTGCCAAATGCACAAAAAGGAGTAAGAGATAGTAGAACATTGAGAAAGAGAGTAGAATGCTGAAATGCTAAAGAAGAGACAAGATCTGAGTACAAGGCTTTGTGCATATCAACAGCTGAAAGACCTCAACTTGCATACACTACAATGGATGGGAGTAGTTTGACAATGGGCCTTAAATAGGGTAGGGAGGAGAGAGAAGGAAATCAGTTGGCCTGTTTAGATTGGCTGATTGGATGGATCTTGTCGCTTACCACATGATAGACCTGCCTGACTTGTTGTACCTTGCTTGCTTGCGCTTGAAGGGACCCAACTTGTTGCTTGCCTCTTGCCCACGAAGGGCCATGCTGCCTATGCCTACCCACGAAGGGCCTTGCTGCTCACATTGGAATAGTTCACCCATCTTGCCCACTTGCTTGCCTAGTCCAGGGGGTGCCCATGCTAACACTGGAATAGTTCACCTGTCTACCTGTCCTAGTCTTGCCCACTTGCCTGCCTAGTCTAGGAGGTGCTCATGCTAACACCCTCTCTCAGAACCTGGACACAGATAAGGAAAAGGGATTTGGAATGTTGTTAGAGAACGGCTTGAGGAAGAGCCTATCAGCAGTCATGTTTGTCATGCCTCGTCATCTCTTGTCTGTGAGCCTCAGTCTGAGTCAGACGAGGACTTTAGGAGCTTTGACTTGTCTATCACTTGTTTTGACGAGGAGGTAGCTCATTCTGGAGCACTCAGTTTATTGCATTTCCATGCATTTTCTCCTCTAGTCAGGATTTTATGTGCATTTCCCGTGGTAGTTTCTGCATTCTTCAGCTTGTCTCACCTGCTGGACACTGTCCACCCTTTTCGGGATTTTTTGGAGCATTTTTGCCATTTTTACCAGCATTAAATGCTGGCCGGACATATTTTTGTCCTCAAATTTCAGGTTGGCTAGTTTTTGGGTTTTTCGGCTATTTATAGCCATTTCCCACTTGGCAGTCAGTTGTATTATCATCTTCCCTCCTTTCTTGGCAGGTGCACACTTCCACTCCATCATCTTCCTCCGTCTTTGCTGTTGCCGTCATCATCAGCCTGATTTGGTGCCCTCACTGACGCTCCGGGCTGCATGCAAGGATTGATCAGTCCACAACTTTGTATTCAGCATTCATTTCAGTCAGTGCGGATTTTCTTCCTTCATTTTCTGCTTCCTTTCTCTCTCTCTCTCTCTCTCTCCGTGTTCGTGTTCATGTTTCTTCTTCCATTGCGCACTCACAGAGCCTTGGTGAACAAGTTTGCCAAGTTGTCTTTCATCTTACAATGCTCCCCCTTGATAGTACCATCCAAGATCTTCTCAATATAGTGATATT
Source organism: Lygodium microphyllum (assembly GCF_053477565.2). NCBI lineage: Eukaryota > Viridiplantae > Streptophyta > Polypodiopsida > Schizaeales > Lygodiaceae > Lygodium > Lygodium microphyllum. The sequence continues at coordinate 53,792,582 of NC_141156.1, read as the reverse complement.
GGATCACTATGTGCTTTGTGTGTGCATAAAACACCGGGTTTCTTGCAAGAGCTCATTATTGCATAGAAGAATGGGAGCTTGGGTTTGAGGACATCCAAGCTCACCCAATGTCCATCAAAGCCTACAAGTGGTAGAAGATGCCGCTTGGTACTCAGCCTTCTGTGACAAGAGGGCAATTGTTGGTTGCTTCTTATTGCTAAAAAAAATAGATAAACATAAATTGAAATATACACTTTACCATAACACTCTTGGACATTGGACACCCTGTTTGCCCCAAAACTGGCGCCCCTTGCGGTATTTCTTGAATTTGTATTGCTATTGGATGGAGTATAACTAGGATTTCACAATCTCCTCCGCTGATTTAAAAACCCCTTTTTGTCACAACTGATCAACAAATCATTTGGGCAAATTGCCGCTTGATCTTCATCTAGGACTTGTACAAATGGGACCACAAATTGGCCAAATGCTGCCCCAAATCAAATGGGATGGGCTGGCATTTGAATCCCTGATACTTCCTTGAATTTTAGTTGCTGATTTTAGTGTGTGATGCCTTTGTCAGCACGCACAGGTTCCAAGGTGGTTGCTAAACCTTACTTTCTATAGAGAATTTGGGTTTACAATAGAATTCTCACCACTGTTCTCCAAATTTGATTAAGAACACCTTCAATTGGCTGAGAAATGCTGAGATGTGAGAGAAATCATAGTTTCTTTGTGAGAAACTCTTCAAAACTGCCCACTGCCCTGTCTGACCAGCATTAAATGATGTCGCTTGCTGCTTGGAGCCCTCAAACCTGTTGTCACTTGCATTATATGCTGTTGCCAGCAGCCCCTGGTGCCATAAATGTTTGCCGCCTGCTGCTCCTGGTTTCCCTACAGTAATTGGCTGCCCCTAGTAGGTGTCTACAGCCTCCAAACTTGATCAACATCATCTCCTCTCTCTCCTAGCCAACATGCACAAGGAATGAGTCTCTCTTAGCCCCAAATAGCCTTCTCCCCCATTGCATGGGTATTTTTGCTAAGTGGCAACCTTCTAATCCCATTTTCCAGTAAATTCCAACCAATTAATTTATTTTCAGAAGTAATTAATTCTGAATATTAATTTCAGCCCTTTTAACCTTGCCCAAAATTAATCTTGCCCATCCACAATTTGATTGGCTAGGCCATTTGCAACCTCAAGTGGTTCCCAACCTTAGTTGACACGTAGATTGGCATTAATTAATTAATTAATGCCTAGTCCTTGGCGTCAACCTTGACACTCAATTGTCAATTAATTGTTCTAGGGCCAAATTGACACCAATTGACATCCAAAACCCAGCTAGCATAACTTTTGCCTTTGACACCCACTGCTTTCTCAGGGTCCTTGGCGTGTTACCTTGAAATAATTGCCATGTGCATCACATGTATCTTACAACATTGCACATTTGATTATTAAATTAATCAAATATTACTAGCAAGAGCAAAGCATCTCAAAAATTTCATGTCCCTGTGACAGACACACCATTGATTCGAGGGATCGAGAACAGATTCTTTATCGTGATTTTATTCAAAGCAGGATAGTCAATACATATACACCATGATCCATCCTTTTTCTACACCAAAAGCACTAGAGAGAAAAATGGTGAAGAGTTTGGACTGAATTAGTTCTTTTTCTAACAGCTCATTCACTTAACTCATGATGATCATAAGTATTAAGACGATAGAGATCTTTAGTGAGGGTGCTTGTCAAGACAATGGAAGAAGAAACTTGATCAGTATGTATTGCATGTCGGGGGCCATAAAAAATGATACGAAACCATTAAGTTGCAATGTTCGAAATGAAAATAAGATTTTTCTTCTTGATGCCATGCACATAGAGAACATTGTGCAATATCAAAGGAGTGCCCAAGACGAAGACAACTTGCAAATGTCCAATGCCTTTAACTACATAAGAGGCATCGTTAGCACACATGATGATATCCCCCTTAGGTACATCAAAGAGAGAGAAAAATAATGTACGACAAGAGATGATGTGCTTAGATGCACAACTATCAAAATACCAAGTAAAAGCTGCATCAGTAAGCATTAGTAATAGAAAAACAAGCATCATGAATAGAAGGATTATACTAACATTGAATGAAAAAAGTATAATCCTTGAACCGAGAATAGTTCATGGTCTCATTTGTGAGGGCAAGAGCGGACGACTCCTTCTTTTTCGATGCAATGCACTTGCGACATTCAATGATGTGGTGTCCTATCTTTGGCAATAATTACACGATTGGGCTGCATTTACTTTGTAAGGTGGCTTATTAGGTGGGCTACTTCCAGGGATAAGTTCTATACCATGATCTTCAGGCCTTTTAGGTAGTAGCTGCCCTAGAAGGGACCGAGAGAAGCAAATAGCGTACGTCTTCAGAAATGAAATGCGATCTTTCTGTAACTTTGACAAGTTTCCAGTATTTTCATTATGGACCATGAAACCAGCCTTCCTTCTTTGAGAGGATGGTAAGTCTTGATCAGGCACTTAATTACAACAATTATTAAATGAACATAAACTGAAATGCCCACTTTACCATAACATTCTTGGACATTGGACACCTTGTTGGCCCAAAAATTGGCGCCCCTTACAGTATTTCTTTAATTTGTATTGCTATTGGATAGAGTACATTTGGGATATTACAATCTCCTTTCCTGATCCAAAAGCTCCTTGTTGTTACAATTGATTAGCAAATCATTCAGACAAATTGGCCCTTGATCTTCACCTAGGACTTGTACAAATAGAAGCACAAATAATGCTTCCCCAAATCAAATTGGATGGGTTGGCATTTGAAATGCTTGATAATTCCTTCCATTTCAGTTGCTGATTTTAGTGCATAATGCCTTTGTGTATTGGCACAAGTCCCAAGGTGGATGCTAAACCTTAATATCTATAGAGAATTAGGGTTTATAGTAGAATTCTCATTGTTGTTCTCCAAATTTGACTAAGAAAACCTTCAATTGGTTGAGAAATGTTGAGATACTGAGGCAATGGATTGGAGAAGGTGAGAGAACGTTGAGATGAGAGAGAATCAGAGTTTCCTCGTGGGAAATGCTTCAAAACTGCTTGCTGCCTTGACTGATCAGTCATAAATGTTGTTGCTTGTAATGTGGAGCCATGAACTGCTATCACCTGTACTAAATGCTGTCGCTAGCAGCTCCTGGTGTTATATATGCTGTCTCATGCCCTTCCTAGCTCTCTTACAGCAATTGACTGCCTCCAGGAGGTGTCTATAGCCTCACAATCTGATCAGTAGCTGCTCCTTTCTCTTCCTCATAGGCTGAATGTAGTGAATGAGTTTCTTCCAGCCACAAACAGCCTTCTCTCCCATTGCATGGGCATTTTTGCCAAGTGGCAGCCTTCTAATCCCATTTTCCAGCAATTTTCAGCCAATTAATTAATTTCAACCTTTTTGACCCTGCCCAAAATTAGATGTGCCCATCCAGTGTCCACAATGTAATTAGCTGGGTTCCTAGGCTGGCCGACTCACAGCAATTGATATCCAAATCCCAATTGGCATAACTTTTTAACTTTTGTCTTTGGCACCCATTGCTTTCTCGAGATCCTTGGCTTGTTACCATGAAATAATTGCTATGTGCATCACATGTGACTTACAACATTGCACATTTGATTATTAAATTAATCAAATGTTACTAGCAAGAGCAAAGCATCCAAAAGTTTCACGTCCTATGATCGTATCACATGCCCAGTGAGGAGATTGACACTCCTCTTGCTACTGTGCCTTTGCTGAAGACTGTGGAACGTCCATCAATGGGGAATCTGGTGGTGAAGTTGTGAGAGTGTGCAATGGAAGAGAATCATGAATGTGGAGAGAAAAGGAGAGAAGAGGAAAAAGCAGGAAGAGAAGATAAATTTAAATTGAACAATGAAGGAAGCTGAATACAATGTAAATTGAGTAGTCCTGGCATGCAGCCCAAGGTGTCAGTGACGGCACGAGATTAGAATGAAGAATGATGACAACACTAGTGAAATGATAGAGATGGTGATAGTAACGGAGACGGAGAGTGTAAAGCCAATTGTCAAAATAGTTGCAAGAGATATAGAAGAATGATCTGCCAAGACAGCAAATCTTGTATGAATAGCAGAAAATAGCCAAAATTGGCTGACTATTGATCTAGCCGACTTGAAAATATTGGCAGATTGCATTTAACGTAGTCCGAGTGCAATACATTCAGCAAAATGATGATGTGACATGCTAGGAAAAATCGTAGTAGTTTGGGGAGTGGTCAACAGCTGGCAGGATAGCACAAACATTGGAAATGCACACAAAACAAATGAGAAAAAACAGTGAGAGCTCCAAATGTCCCTGTGAGACTCTGACTAGAGCTCACAACTAGGAGACGATAAATTGATAAATTAAGACATGCTAACACCCCCTCTCCAATCGTGGGAGTGTTTGAAGATCCAACAATCTCATGTAATGAAGTATAGAAAGCCTCAGGCAAAGGCTTCATGAAGAGATCTGATGCATTGTCTACCATAGGATAGTAGGCACTACCAACTTGAAATGCACGATCCGCTCTTGTTCATAATGATATTGAATCTCTATGTGCTTCATGTGAGCATGAAGCGCGGGGTTCTTTGCTAGAGCCAAGGCACTGTGGTTATTCACGTGTAGTTGAGTGGGCCATGTTTGTGAAAAGCCAATCTCCGCCAACATACGATGGAGCCAAACTACCTCCATAGTTGTAGAACAAAGGACAAGGTACTTTGCCTTTGTAGACAGTAGTCTGCTTCTTATTGCTCCACGAGATAGCTCCTAATCCAAGGGAGAAAGCATAACTTGTAGTGGATTGTCTCGAATCCACATCGCTTGTCCAATTTGAGTCTCCCCATCTAGAAAGAGTGGCATATTCTCTGTACATGATCCCATAGGATCGAGTCCTTTGTAAATAGCGTAGAATGCGCAGTGGCTCTCCAGTGAGCTTGTGTAGGAGTTCATAAAAGAAGATAGCAATGCCACCACAAAGGAAATGTTTGGCTGAGTGTGAATAAGCTAGGTCAATGAACCAACAAGGCACTTGTAATGGGTAGCATTTGGGAGGTGATCTCTTGTAGCCAAAAGCTGGGACTTTGGGTCCATGGGGCAAGAAATAGGCTGATACTTAGCCATATCAAACGTCAAAAGTAACTCGGAGATGTACTTGTACTGGGATATAAAGATGCCTTGTGCCATTGATAGATCTCCAAGCCAAGGAAGAAGCATAGGATCCTTAGTTTTGTCATGTCAGGGAAGAAGCATAGGATCCTTGTGCCATTTGATAGATCTTCAAGCCAAGGAAGAAGCATAGGATCCTTAGTTCTGTCATGTCAAGCTCTTGTCTCAAGATCTCCTGAGTCCGATCAACCTCTTGTAACTCACTTCGTGTGATAATCAAGTCATTCGCATTCAAGATGACGAGTACACACTTATCACCCTTAACCTTATAATAAAGGTCGGGGTCATGCTCTGATTGATGGAAGCCACATTGTAAGAAGAATTGATCAATCCTCTGATACCATGCTCGAGGAGCTTTCTTCAGGCCATAGAGGGCCTTTTGCAACTTGTAAACATGGTCCTCCTTTCCTTGCACAAGAAAATTAGGGGGTTGTGAGTCACAAAACTCCTCCTATAGGATGCTGTTGAAAAAGGTAGACTTCACGTGCATTTGAAAGACAGGCTAGCGGTGATGGGTTGCAAGAGCCAAGATAGCTCGAATAGTAGACATCCGAGTTGTAGGTGAGAAAGTCTTTGAGTAATCCAACCCTGCCCTCTGTGCAAATCCCTTGGCAACAAGCTTAGCCTTATGGTTGTCCAATGATCCATCAATTGGTCTTATAGACCCACTTCCACCAATCATCTTTCGCTTTTGTGGATACGGAACTAACTCCCAAGTTTGGTTAAGGTAGTAGGAAACTAGGAAACACCTAATTTTTGCATAAGCTGATGATACCACCTAGGAATGGTAATAGGGTCATCCTACTACGAAGGAGATTTAACTAGCCTCCGGTGCTTGCAATGCACCTATCTAGGATAGGGACTCCCCCTCACAAGGTGAAGGTAAATCTCCCTCACTTGAAGAGGAAGGCTCCCCTTGTGATGGTTCACACCCTTAGAAGAAACTTGAGGGGAACGGGAAGGAGTAGGAATACTTGAAGACATGGTTGTTTGAAACGGAAATGTTTTGGTTCTAGAATGCGTTTTGGGATAGTCATTTTGAGTAGGGAGAGTTTTCACATAGTTTGTGACAAGTGCCTCATTTGCCTCACTGCATGCAGATTCAACCTATTTTTATGTGCTCTCCATCCTCTTTCTCAGCTGATCACTCTTCTTGGTTGTTGTTTGCTTCTCCCCTTTCACATCTATTGCTGTCTAGAACTCTAAAACTACTTTTGCTACTGGTTTTCTCTATTTCGAGTAAGATACAATTTACAACCATGGTGAAGGATATGCTCTAGAGCCGCACATGCATCATGAGCAATGATGGAGCTAGTGGTGGCTCCAAGTGGTGTGAATGCAACTACTGCCATGTCATATGCTACTACACACATGGAGTATTACATGAGCGTTACACGAGGATGATAATGATGATATCTCCTCTTCCTCTAGCAATAGTACTAGTGCTCTTGCTAGTAGCCCTGAGGAGGACATGCCTTTGGATGATATTGAGTGATTGTCATTAGAGGATAGATCATGATTCATAGACTTGTACTTTGTAGACTTGTTATTAGTCGATCAAGTGCATGGTTCATTGGCATTTGGATGAGATACTGTGATCACTTGAGTCTTGACACACATACATGATATATCATACATGAGTACCCTCTTTTTTGAGTCTATAGACATAATGTGAGTCTATGGCTGTTAATTATTGAGTCTTCAATCTTGACATCAGTCATCATCATTCATAGGCCATGGCATATTGCAATCTTTTATATTGAGATTCAAATCTCGATCTTGAAAGTTTTTGAAACTCATGGATTATGATTTTACAATCTTACTATCTTAAATCTTTGGTATAATCATGTCTACTTGTTAAATCTCTTCTAAAGCTACATGTATAATCTCTTCTAAAGCTACATGTATACTCTATATTATTGAGAAATTTTAAGTGTTTGGTGTAGAGATTCAACATATACATGGTATTACCCCTTTATATATGTCTAATATTTAAAATTTCCTGGAAATAGTTGTAAAATCCATTTCCTTGCTGCGCCATTTCGGCCTTGGGCTGAAATTCAGTTTCATGATTCTGTAACATGCTTTTTTTCGCCGTTTCGAAACTCCAGGCAACTATGCTGGAAGACAAGGTAGTAGAAGAAGGAATCGTCAAAGGAGTGGAAGCAAGGTGAAGAGGGAGGGGGGGGGGGGGAGAGGAGAGTTGCAAATGAAGAAGAAGTGCAAATAGATAACTTGGGAATGTAACGTGTCCACTTGTATCTTCAGGACACGTCTTAGTAGTCCATCGGAAAGGATGTCTAGAAAGCTCTGCCCGGCACTCCCATGGAATGTTACGGGGTTTGCGATCTAGGGCTTTCCGCGTCTGCCACGTAGCGAAAGTATTCCGGCTGTTCCCACTTAGGATCGACCTGAATTAGGGTTTTCCTTATTGGTCATTTCCTAACGGCAACTAGCGTCGGACCCAAGCGAACTACTTTACGCAGAAACGCCAGGTCCGAAGCGGATTCACGCTGCACTTGGTTCAAGGAGAATGGGAAACGAGAGGGATGCAAAGCTCAACCTCTTTGCCATAAGGCATAGTCCCATTCCGTTCCCCTAAAACAGCGTAAATCGGGATCAATCATAACTCTAGGTCAACGCTTTTGTTGTTCGTGTTCTTTGATGATCTTCCTGCTATCCATCGTGATTTGAGAAAAGTTCCCGACCAACCGGGACCACCCATCCGTAGGACGGACCTATGGCCCATCCTTCGCACTTTCCTCGGGTTGTTTTAGTTATTTAATTACCTAACACATTTAGTTGGACAGGTATCAATCAGCTTCTTTAATTAGCCCGTTAGGCACTGGTTCTTTCACGTAATCATATCACTTGATATAGAAAAACAATGTCAAACAAGTTCCTTATTAACAGGTTATCATATTTATCTTTGAAATACAAAAAGTCCAGCCCGTAGGCTTATCCATAATCCGCCCGAAGGCTGTCCAGCAATCCACAAGGATTACCAATTCAAGTTTCCACTCGTAGACTAGTATGTGGACCTCGAGATTCAATCCCGAGTTACGTCAGCCTCTTGTGCAGGGCCCGGAAGGCGAGGGATTTACGGCCAGAGCCCCCCCCCCCCCCCCCCCCCCCAGCACCCAAGCGTCCTCCTGCTCCAAGTAGCGCTCAACGGAGAGACCTCTCGCGGCGGGTTCGGTCCACTTTCCCGGCGCGGTTAACAATCCCCTTGGTTAGGGTCAGGCAGACAGTCGAGGGTAATTGAAGCTGCCTCTCCCTTCAGGCCTTCAACCTGAAGTATTAGATATTCTTTATCTTTTAATTCATTTATCAACAAAGCCAAACAGTACTCTTAAATCTATAACAAGCACAAACATTTTCATTGGTCGTTTTTGTTGGCAACTGCTAAGGAATGAATCCTTCCTTTCGAATGCGTCTAGCACTCGATTCGGGATGACTTGCGACTTGGCAAGATCCCCTATATCCTGGGTTAGGGCGTACCCCATTAACCCGACTTGGTCAAACCTTAGGTTCATAGATTATTCCAATTTATCAGCTGGTCTTTTGCTTCCAAGCAATCTTCTTTACTCAAGAAAGATACTAAATTAGGATGATTATTCATCCTCTTGCAAGATAACTTGCGTAAGGACCTGCCAACCTCATTGCGAGAATTGGCCATTCCCTTGTGATCCAATCACAAGATCATACGACTCCACACTTTTTGCACAAGTGTTGCATCGAACTATGAGACTATTCTACTCATCGAATGGAGTCACGGAACCATCTGTTCCTGATTACCTTAGGCTGATGTCGTCAGTCCTAGGGTTCCAAGTTCCATCTTTTTAGCGTAAGATTCTTAGGGACAAACCCTAGATCACTTTTCAAGTATTATCTGCTCTCCCTACATTCGGTGAATGTGGGCAAGTATTTTGGGTATAGGAGTTTCAGTTTTAGCAATATGTGCGATTAGGTCACGTATTAATTCCTAGTGAATTTCTTGGAATTTAACTCTTTCTAAACGAGTACTCCGCGGTTTAGGTGTTTAGGTTTATGCCAATTTGTTTAACTCTTGAAGATAATTACGTTATCATTTCCACATGACTCGTTGTTTACGCGTAAATTGATTTTCAACCCTAACTTATCGATTTAAGGTCAGGCATAGGTTAGGTTAATTCCAACTTATCTTCCTATAACTTGCGAACAAAATTCATGCCAACAAGCAACCTTTTACTAATAATTTATGTAGTTGACAAACGATAATTGCCTAGAGTTATGAATCGTAAGAATCATTTAATGCCTTGCACTTTCCTAAGGATTCCTAGCACTTCCCATGATGATTCATTGCGAAGAGGATATGGCTTAATAATGCGATATGCAGTTTATACTTCCATGTTTAAACGAAGTATACTATTTTAATTCCGTTTTATAACAATGGACATTAATCTAATTTTAATTCATTGCAATGCATAAAGCTTTTTGCTAGAAATGCATTTATGCTCCCTTTATTTTGCTTGTTTGATTGAAAATATTAATGACTAAATTCCTCCGTCGTGAGCTAATTTTTCTAAAGCATTTAAGACGAAAAATGCATCCTATTTCCAACAATTACCCTTGCACGATTGAATTATAACAATACCAAATAAAAATTAGGAAGGAAACCCTGGACTTGGGGTGAGATGTCCACGTGGATGCTAGGAGACGACCCTCCTGCGGGCTGCGCCTTGGGCTTTCTTAGGAGGCATCGCGAATGCAGCCTTTCTGTCGTGGATGCGGCTTTGCAACTCCTTTTTGAAATTCCACCTTGCTGGAGCTTGCCTACCATACTATTCCCCTCTTCCTCCAGCTCGACAGTCGGCTGGAGGAGAGGGGAAATAATTAAAAAAATTTGCTTTTATCAACTAAATTATCCAAATCCAGTTTATTGAGGCAGTTCATGCGTGCCTGCGCCTTCAGGATATTATAGGGAAGTAGAGGGGATGATGGTTTTTGGTGCGGGGGAGGGGAGGGGGGACTCAGCTGAAGATAAAGAACCACTTGCAAAAGAAGAATCATCAATAGGATCTTGGGAGGCTGAGACCTTATCAAAGATCACATCCTTCTCACCTCAATCTTTTTTTTCTTTGGGTTTTAGAGCTGATAGCCCTTCATGGTTGTACTATAGCCCATGAAGAAAGGTATCTCCGACTTGGAGTTGAGTTTGCTCCCTCTCTTCTTCTTGTCCACATGGACAAAAGCACCTCACCCAAAGATGCGAAAATGGGAAGTGAAAGGCTTCTTTCCAAAGAAAGCCTCATAGGGAGTGATACGTAATGCAGAGGTAGGAGACTAGTTGCAGATGTGAATTGTAGTAGCCATCGCCTCAACCCAAAGGGGGTGAGGAAGATTTCTATGCTCCAATGTCGATCGGGCCATCTCCAGTATGGTTCGATTGGCATACTTCACCACACCATTCTCAGATGGTGTGTTTGGATGGGAGTAGTCCAGTTGAATGACATTATCCCTACAAAACTGAGAAAAAAGGTTAGAATAAAATCTGCCACAGTGATCTGCTTGAACACCTTAAACCTTGAAAGACATTTGTGTTTCCGCAAACATCTTTCAATTGCAGAAGTTGGAGTATGCCTTGCTTTTGCTCTCTAGAAAATAAGGTCACATATAATGGTTGAAGTCATCGACAATCAACATCAAATACTTGGCCTTTCCAACGGAGGCCGTGCCCACCATAGGATTGCATAGGTCGGTGTTGTAGAAGCCCTTCGAGAGGCAACGTGTGGCTGGGGTTGCCTATGTTGCTTGCCCCTTAAACAGCTAGGGCAGAGAGTGTGAATGGGAGGAAAATCAGGAAGTCCCTCTACCATCTTCTTTCGAGAAGCTTGCGTGATAGCATCAAAGTTTAGATGCCCATATCGGGCATGCCAAAGCAGTCTTAGCTCGTGGGAAGTCCTTGCAACAAGGGTTGTGAGTGTATAAATCCCACCCTCCTTTGTACTTGGCCAAAGAACTGCTCTTATAGGAACTTCACAATCATTGCATCTTGTGGGAAGTCCTTGTAGCAAGGGTTGTGAGCGTATAAAGCCCACCTTCCTTTGTACTTGGCCAAAGAATTACTCCTGTAGAAACATCCTCCACAATCACTGCATCTTGTGTGAAAACACCTTGGGTACCTAGCTGTGTAAGACCATGAAGAGACAACAGGTTAAAATCCAAATCTAGTATATAAAGAACTTTGGTGGAAGAATGTTCCTCATTCGGCAATAGGGAAATGGTCCCCATTCCACGAATAGGTACGGAAGAGTTGTCACCATTGGTGATGGATCTCCCTCTAGAATTCATATCTTGAAGCCAAACTTGTTAATAGGTCATGTGACAAGAAGCCCCATTGTCCACGAGCCAAGGCTTCTTTGTAGTGGAAAAAGCAAGAGCTATATCCTCCTCCTTGAACACATGTATGAAGACAGACTTAGTGGTAGCTAGGGTAACCTTTGAATCCTTAGTCCCCTCCTTGGGCTTCAAATGAGGGTGTACTTCTGACAACACTTCCTTAGGATATGTACCCTTCCCATACTACTTGAGAGAGAGGGAGAGACTAGAGAGAGAGAGAGAAGGTTGTGTGTGTGTGAAAGAGAGGCTTGAGAGAAAAAGAGGGTGTGAGAAGCTTGAGAGAGAGAGAGAGAGAGAGAGAGAGAGAGAGAGAGAGAGGCTTGGAGGAGAGAGAAATAAGAAAGAAAGAATAAAAAGAAAAGAAAGGAGAAAGAAAAAAAGAAAGTTGTAGGCTTGAAGAAGAGGCCAAAAAGTGTTTATTTTTTTGTACTAAATCGTACGGATACGTACCATACTGTACTTTACGCATCGTATTGTATGGATTAGTTCGTACTACGTACGGAGACAACCCTGTCCCATAGTGTGGGCACTAAGGCTTCTTCTTATCATCCTTCTTTTTCTCTTGTTTCTTGGCGTTTGGCTTTGCCTTTTTTTTTCCCTCCTCCTGAACTTGTTGTGAAAGTCTTCATGGAGTTGGATTCATTGGCTCTTGCTTCTTTGAGCCGTTCGGCATGCTCCAAGCCTAGTGGGGCAAGCTCCTCCTAAAGAAGTTTCTCTCGGGTCCTTTATGTAAGAAGATTGATATAGAACACATTGAACTCTGGAGATAGTAGTTGAGTTAGGAGAATCATTGCTATATCCTTTTGTGGAGGTGATCAACCGCCAAGACCCACGGACCACTTATTGCTTCAAGTGTTCCAAGCCGAGCACTAATGGCTACCTCTCACATAGCAGATATGCCATCCATCTCTACGGGTGTAGTGAGCTTACCTCCATGCGTGATTGAGTTACCTCCTCTCTCGAGTACTCCGGTAGCTCCACGATCTATAGTGACGGGTTAGGCATGGAGATCGAGACAATCAGTCTTTACACGCAGCGAGAGGCAGAGAGAGTGAGATAGAGCAGAGTAGAGAATGAGCACGTTTGTAGATACAATGACGAGTGTGTACCTTTAGGTTTTTAGATAGATATATATGTGTAAGTACGAGTGATAAGGGTGTGTTCACACCCGAGCACATTTAAAGGCACAAGGCCTTTATTCCCAACAACCTCCCACCTAAAGGCAATGTGCCTTAAGAGGAGAAAAGAATGAGCTAAGTCTAGTATGTACAAAACTGAAACCGCTCTGCTAGAAGACCCTTTGTGAGAAGGTCTGTAGAATTATCATCTGTATGCACTTTGACAAGCTCAATGCTCTTGCTGTCAAGTATATCTCTAATGAAGTGGTACTTCACCTATATGTGCTTTGTCTTTGCATGAAAGACAGGATTCCGTGCTAGCATGATAGCACTCTGACTATCACAATGGAGAATAGGTAACTCTATGATGCCAAGCTCTCCCACCAGATGTGAAAGCCGTAAAGCCTCCTTGTATGCCTCAGTGGCAGCCACATACTCTGCCTCTGTCGTAGACAATGCAACATACTTTTGTAGCTTGGAGATCTAAGAGACTGCTCCTCCTGTGAAAGTAAACACATACCCAGAAGTGGACTTTCTGCAGTCCGCATGACGAGCATAGTTTGCATTAGTAAAGCCAACAATAGATGCCTTCTGCTTCCCAAAGCAGATGCACAACTCCTTTGTGCCTTTGAGGTATCTCATAATACCTTTCACTGCATCCCAATGCTTCTTGCCAGGGGTTGCCATGTATCTCCTAATAACCACTTCCACTGCAAAGACAATGTCAGGACGTGTAGCAACCATGGCATACATCAAACTTCCAACAGCTGAAGCATATGGTATCTTGGCCATTTCAGCCTTCTTATCATCAGATGTAGGGTTGTCATCTGCACTGAGTTGCACATATGGAGGCAATGGAACCCCAAAAATTCCCCCCCACCTCCATATTGAAACGCTACAAAACCTTGGAGATATACTCCTGCTGAGATAGATAGAGTAATCGATCTATCTTTGAGTATTCGCATGCCAAGAAGTGGTTTGCATCACTGAGATCCTTCATGTCAAAGCTGCCATGAAGACTTTGCTTCAGTGAGTCCAAGGCATGAGTATCCTTGCCAACAATCAACATGTCATCAACATACAAAACCAAGATAATTAGGCTGCCATCTGCTGCCTTCTTGGTGTACAAGCAGTGATCCACTTGACTTCTATGAAAACCTTGAGACTGTATAAATGTATCAAACTTATGATACCATTCTCTCGGTGCTTGTTTCAGCCCGTACAAACTCCTTTCGGGTTTACATACCATCTTTTCTTTTCCTTTTGCCACAAACCCTTCAGGCTACTGCATATATATGTTTTCATGCAGATCACCATGTAAAAATGCAATCTTTACATCCATTTGTATGAGCTCCATATCTTCAATTGTAACCAAGCTCAAAATGGTTCTCAATGTAGTCATCTTGACTACAGGAGAGAAAATCTCATCAAAGTCAATTCCATACTCCTGCTTATACCCCTTTGCAACCAATCTTGCTTTGTACTTTGGTGAGGAACTAGAAGTGACCTTCATCTTGTAAACCCATTTTCATGGAAGTGTTTTCTGCCCTTTAGGCAACTGCACCAACTCCCAAGTGCCATTTTTCTCAAGAGATTCCATTTCTGAAAACATGGCTTTATACCATTTCTTGCTGTCCTGTCTGTCTATTGCTTCCTTGAAGCAAGACGGTTCACCACAGTCTGTCAACATGACATATTCAGCTACATTATTTGCACCAGAAACAAATCTATCAGGTTGTCTAGTAGCCTTAGACGATCTCCTAACCCAATGATCATTGTTTGCCGGCTGTTCGCGCAAATTTCCATTTTCAGCATGCTGTCTTGGTATTTCAGCCTGCAAATCAGCATTAACAACTTGCTGTCCTGGCTGTTCCTGCACATGTAGTGGCTCATTATCATGGGTAATAGCTGGCTGATCATTTCCAACATCATTTTCTGCATTTACAGGTTCATTTACAGCAGGTATTTGCTACTGTACAGCGGGCACATTTTGCTGTCCAAAAGGTATTTCTTCGCGGAATACAACCCTACGGACCTCCTCAGTCTTTTCGGGCTATTTGTGCATGCGATCTTCCCAGAAGATAACATCATTGTTGCGTACTACTTTCCTTTTCTCGGGATCCCACAATTTATATCCCATTTCACCCTCGTCACCATATCCTAGGAAAATGCAATTACAGGACTTTGACTCAAGTTTGTTGCTTTTTTCTTTACGAATGTGGAGAAAAGCCTCGTAGCCAAACACTTTTAGATGAGCATATGAAGATGGCTTGCCCGACCACGCTTCTTGGGGAAACCCCCCCCCCCCCCCCCCCAAAAGACCTGTTTGGTGATCGATTAATTAAGTGAATGGCTGCCATATAACAACCTTTGCCCAAAAACCATGGGGTAAGGCAGCATGAGACAGCATCGTACGGACCTTATCGTGTATGGTCCAATTCATACGCTTTGCAACTCCATTTTGGAACGGATTATGAGGGGCAGTGAGCTTCCTCTTTATCCCTTTGCTGTCACAAAATGCCTGAAAGGCCTTGGACACATATTCCCCACCATTGTTAGAGCAAAGACACTTAAGTGTCTTATCAATTTGATTTTCAACCAATGCCAAGAATTTTTTAAAGTTGTCAAGAACTTCATCCTTGCTACGAATAGGATAAACCCATACCTTTCGTGTAGCATCATTGACAAAGGTGACAAAATATTTCTTTCCTCCTAAAGATAATCCTGGCATCTGACGTACATTTGAATGTACTAACTCTACAGGAGAATATTTCAAAGAAAGAGACTTTTTATGAGACGTCTATGCATGTTTACCATAAATACAATGATCACAATGCTCAAAATTAGCATAATGAAAACAAGCAAGTAACCCAAACAGGAAAGCACTTTCATTCTCGTTTGATTCATGTGTCCCAACCGGCCATGCCACAAAGAAACACTTGGCTGCTCGGTCACGGCAACAATATGGTCATGCACACCTGATACATGAAGTGGATACAAAGTATCACTCTTGCAACCTTTGGCAATCACTCTAGATCCCTTACAGATCTTCCATTTTCCATCACCAAAGGTGATATGAAAACCATTAGCATCTAGCTGCCCTGTACTAATTAAGCTCTTCTTAAGCTGAGGTACATGCCATACATGCTGAAGTGTAAAGACAGAGCCATGTTGAAACTGTAACTGCATGTTGCCAATACCTGCAATCTCACATGCATAGTTGTTCCCAAGATGAACAACACCATGTCGACCCCTTGTATAGGCAGAGAACAACTCACGATGAGGGGTGACATGAAAGGAAGTACTTGAATCGAGAATCCAGGTATGCATGTCATCTTCTGTATCTGCAAGTAAAACATGTGCACCAAAGTGTGAAGAGACAAAGAGTACGTCACTCCCACTATCACTGTCATGAGTGACTACATTCACCTCTTCAATTTTTACACTGCTCTTCTTAGGCTGATTGTCCTTCTTCTCTTCCTTGCTATCATTCGTCTTCTTGCCTTTTCCTTTCTCTTTCTTCCATTTGTAGCAGTCATGTTTAAAGTGATCCTTCTTGTCACAATGATGGCATTCAACATCTTTGCCACGTGATTTACTACGTCCCTTGCTATCATATTTGCCTTTCTGTTGTGTGATCTGTCCCTAGCATGCAAAGCACTGGAAGACTTAGTGGATGCATTGTTCTATCGATTCATTTATTCCATGAGTAGAGCACTCTCTACATCAGCATACAAAAGGATCGCATTAGAATTGCTCATAGCAGTCCTGAATGTATCCCAACTCTGTGGTAGAGTGCAAAGCAAGAAAGTAGCCTTAAATTCCTCATCAATCATGAACTTCAAGGCAACCAGCTAGCTGAAAATGGAGTTAAACTCACTTAGGTGAGTAGACATTGCTGTATCCTCTTTCATACACAAATCCATAAGCTTTTTCAGCCAATACACTTTGCTTGCAATACTTTTCTGTGCATACAATTCTTCTAGTCGAGTCCATATAGCATATGTAGAATCCAAACCTTCAATGTTAAACAGCAAGGTATCAGAAATCGATAGCTCGATGGTTGAGCATGCAAGCTCATTTAACTCATCCCAATCATCCTGTTCCATATCTGCGGGCTTTGCCCCTTGTGTCTTGATCGGCTTTGCCTGCTTCTTTTGTAATAGGATATTGTAGCACTGCTTTTGCCAAACTGCAAAGTTATGTGTGCCTTCAAGCTTCTTTATGTGCATCAAATTACTACTGTCATTTCTGCCAGCCATGATTTTTAGCCCAAATGTGACTAAAAAATCAGCAAATGCAGGCCCAAAACTGTCACCCAAGTGACCAAGGTACAAACAAGTACCAATCAGCAATAAATAACCACGTAGAAGCACAGATAATTGAATTTTCAGAAGCACCAAACCATGTGCTACAGCATTATCCAACTGATTACAGCTGTTCCAAGGGCATATGCATCACATTACATGAGAAATCCCAAATTTTAGCTGCAATTTCTGTTGTACATGTAACCATGGGCATAATATTTGACACACACGGTCAAAAGCCCCAAAATTTTTGTGCTCAAAGCATCAACCACATATCTGCATTTTCTCTATTATGCATATAACAAGCCAATTTTGCCAAAATAAAGCAATTTCAGCAAAACCCCCAAATTTTACCAAGTGTTGATGTCCAAACTGTGTGGAATTCAACCTGCATGTACATTAAATGACCAAGTGTTGCACAGATTTTGCCCAAACTGCAAAAGCCCCAAATTGCTCGTCCAATGTGCATCAATGTCGAGAAATTGGGTAAATTTCAGCCCAATTTGTGCATGTACATGAAAAGCCCCAAATGTCGGGGACAAAATGTCACAAAATTCCTGCAATTTTGAGACAAATGATCTTGCTCTACATCACAATCCCCAATTCTGGGAAAAGCCCCAAAATTTCGGGCCAAAATATGCACAAATCTGAATTTTGTGCTTATGTGTGCGAATCCCCATCAGGCCAAGGGAAAATTCAAGAAGAATTTTGAAGAAAAAAAAAGTGACCCCGTTGACCTGTGGGGCAGGTTGCGTGACCTGCCAGCGTCACGTAGCTTGCCCGGACCGCCGTCTCGTGACACCATGCGCTAGTGCTTGGTTGTTGGCGTGGCGCGTTTGGTGCCTACGTGCCCTGTCATTGCCAAGTCACCGTCCCTGTCTGATGCTTGTTGTCCTCGTCTAACGCGTGCAGTCCTATTCCTGTCTGACGTCGTTTGTTGTGTGTTGTCAGCTCGTCTAACATTTGGTTGCCATCTCGTCAGCTACCTGAACTTGTCGATTGGTGCTGTCGGCTGGTTCTGCCCACGTGAATCTTTGGCAATCTACGCCTGCTTGACACCACACGTTGCTTAGTCACCACGTTGGTGATCCTCTGCGCATGTGCCTTCTGCCTTAGCCCGACACACATCGTCAAGAATGCTGGTCTTGTTAGATCTCGGGAAGTGCACAGAACGTGATGGTTCTGATACCAGTTTGTAGTGACAGATTAGACACCCAACACGATTCAAGTGCGAGCTTCAAGTAAGCTCCATTCTCAAGCTCCACGCTCCAAGCTCCATTACCGTGAGCAAGAGAAGAGAAGAGAAGGGAAGAGAAGAAGAGAGGTGAAGATGGAGAGCTTCTTCACCATAGTCCCTCACCCTCACTCACTCACTCCCTCACACTCTCACACTCTCTCTCAAGCACAAGATCAAGCAAGCAAGCAAGAAGAAGAAGAAGAGAGCTACTTTTGGCCACACACAAGAATGAGCTTCTCATTCACTTTTCAGCTTTATATACAAAACCCTAAATCCCTTTTGGGTGGTCATCCCCTTATCTCCTTTTTCACATGGCCGACCGCTAGGACCTTTTTTCCATTGTCCTCCTATCTTCCTAGCTTTTTTCCTACTGCCCATCTACCTTTACAAATTGCACAGGTAAGAGCCCAACGCTCTTAAAATAAATCATGATGCGCCTTGCACTTTTTTACAAAAGTATTGACTTGCACTTTTTCTTGTGTGCCTTTCTCCTTGATTTAGGACTTTTCTGCACTTCTTGTGTTTCCATATTTTTCTTGGCACGCATTCGTTTTCCGTTTCACTTTTGCCTTGGCCTTGTCTTTTGCTTTAGATTTTCCAGATTTTCCACCTTGTTCGTCTGAGGGTTAACACCTTTGAAAATATAGTCCTCCCAAGGGATGCAAGCTCATTCCTCATGTTCTCCAGTTTGTTGATGTGATCCTTTATGGAGGAGAGTCATCAACACTTAGCATATGAAGTTTCTCCTCAAGAGAGATTGTGTGGGGCAAACATCTTCTGATGGTACAAAGATGCAAGCTTCTTCCACACTTCTGACGCAAGCTTCTTCCACACTTCTGTTGTTGTCTTTAACTTGTGAACATGCACTAAATCTTATAAGCCCATGAAAAGAAAGGACCAAGCTTGAGAGTTTAGCCAATCCCATAGGGCTACACAAGCCATTGATGATCCCTTTGGGGGATTCTCCACAGAATGGGTTATAGATAGGGTAACAAGTTCCCAAGGATTAAAGGTGTCAAGAATGCATTCCACCTTAGATGACCAAATTAAATAGTTGGTATCATCTAGCTTGTTCTCTTTGGGTAAAGAAGGGAGGACATGCACTTGTACGGGAGGTGCCATGTTAGGCATTTTAAAGCGAGTATAGCGGGTTGTGTGAAAAATATGGAGAGAAGGGGGAGGAGAAAGCTGCTCCATTGTCGGAGCACCTACAAGAGACAGAGAAGAGTGATTTGCTTAGCCAGCAAACCTGCTATAAATTGCAGAAAATAGCCAAAACTAGCCGATTGCTGATTTGGCCAACCTGAAAGCCAGCCAATTGAAACAAATGTTGTGAAATGATGATGTGGCAGGCTAGGAAAAATTGCAGCAATCTGGGGAGTGGCTAGCAGTGGCAGGACAACACAAATGCACACTAAATGGAGGAGAAACCACAGTCAAAGCTCCAAATGTCCCTCTCACACTCTAACTAGGGCTCACAACCAAGAGATGATAGATTAACAAAATAAAGCAGGCTAACAGAAGCAATCTCCTCGGCATTAGGAGTTGCATATTCTATAGGCTCCACACGAAATGTCTCAAGTGCTCAATTGTCACCAAGATCACCAAGAATAGGGAGCTCCTCACTCCCCTTTGCAATTGGAAGCTCAACAAACTGAACACCAAGACTCGTTTAGACATTCGTGGAGATTGGATCATAGATTTGGTATCGTTGTGAGTGGGAACTATAGCCAATAAACACATGCTTCTCGGACTTTCACTCAAACTTGTCACACTTCTTTCTTGGAATGTGGACATAAGCATCACATATGAAAACCCTAAAATAAGACACATTAGGATTCAATCCAAAATAAGCTTCAAATGGAGTTGTATCCAAAGTAATTGAGTGGGTGATCAATTAAGGATGTGAACGGTAGTGACCACTGCTTCGATCCATGGATATTGCAATATTGATCAATGTTCCATCATTGTTTGGGACATCTTGATCACATGCATGCTCTTGTGCTCGAAAACACCATTTTCTCGAGGAGAGTTGATGTTGGGATATTCTTAATGAATTCCTTACTCCGCCTAAAAACGAGCCATCTGATGGGAGGTGAACTCCCTACCTTTGTTAGATCTCATTGTCTTTAGCTTCCACCTAGAACAATTCTCTTCAAGATAAGCCAGTCTCAGAAATGTCAACAATTAGCATGAAATAAAGACTCCCCTTAAGGGACTCATTTCCCATAGGTCCACACAAATTAGCGGAAACAAGCTCCATGGGCTTAGTAGCGTGTCGAGAAGCTTTGCTAGGAATCGAATCATGCTGCAGTCTTTCCTGAATACAAGACACACAAGGGGATGGCTCACCCCAACATCTAGCAAACCGTGAACGAGCTGGTCATGAGCCACCTTCTGAAGATACTTGTCGTTGAGGTGGCTGAATTGAGCATGCCGTAGCTCGGTTTGTTTGTGAAGAAAAAAGGAAACATGTAAGTATTGTGGAACTGCACATCTTGCAGATGCTACTCTCCTCTTGCCCTTGGTACAACACTTTCTTGGTCTTGCCATCAAGAATCCAAAAAGAGACTGCATCAAATTCTACCATGAGGCCTAGCTCTCAAATTTTGCTCACTAAAAGAAGGTTGTAGTCTAGGCCTAATACATAAAAGGATCTCCGAACATGAACACTCCCATGCCCATTTGGAAGAAGCTACATGTGACTAGTGGCCTGTATAGAAACTGAAGAACTATCACCACAATCAAAATATACCCATGCATTGGATGCGTATGGGCAATACCATTTAGAGGAGTCATATAGTGGGAAGCACCAATATCTAGGATTTACTTTTGAGACCGAGGAGCCATCAATGTTGCATTAAATATAGAAGACTCAATAACTTCCACATGAAGGAACACCGATGATTAAGGTACCATTTAGTACTGTATTTTATCGTACCGTACTGTATTGTACCTTTCGTACTTGGCAACTATGAAATAAAAGAGGGAGCAAACTTGGCGCTAAGTCTAAGAAACCCATCTTCATCGGTTACATATGACTACAAAGGGCTATTAGCTCTATGACTTGAAGACTCAAAAGATCGAGGTGAGCAGGGATGTGATCTTCAATGAGGTTGCCACCTTCGAAGATTCGATTGATGGTTCTTGTGTTCCAAGTGGTTCATCATCATCAATTGACACCCCCCCCCTCCCCCCCCCCCCTTGTAAGGGCTTTGTAGCTATATCATGGCATTATCACCTGAAACACCTATATAGGGAGTAGTAGTGACTCTGAGCCCTGCTTGGTTTCCACTCTATGTGTGATTCCCTATACCCAGTGGTGAACCCTCTTATGTGTGGCGTCACGAGGATGTACTCCTGGGATGTGCCTATGTTGTACCGTTTCTTTGATTGAATAATACAAGAGTATACCTTGCTCTCATATATCGTGTTACCTTTCTACGCCATGTTGAGTGAGTAACGAGTACAAGTGCATCACACTTGGTATTAGAGCAACTCTTGCTCGCAGTGAAGGAGTGCTCACGGAAGGAGAAAAGATCCAGTGTCCCAAAGAGAACGAGTCGAAACGACCCACGTCGTGTCGCCCCATGTTGCGACGCCCCACGTCTCGTCGCCCCATGTCACGTTGACCTCCGTCGTGTCGATCCCGGCGTGACACCCCGGCACGGTGACCTCGACACCATCAACTATCTGAAGACGTGATACAGCTTCCCCGCTGCACAACCACCACCCAAAGGCAAAACGCAGCTTCCCCACGTTGACAACCCCAACGACCACATGAGAGAATGTACCCATCCCAACAATGGAAGAGAGGAAGAGGAGTAGAGGGCAAGAATGGAGAGTAGCCCAAGAGGAGAAGGTAGTCAGATTAGAGAGACAATTGGAGGGCATGTTAGGCATGCTAGAGTCAATTTGGAGGAACATGCAGATGAAGGAAGAGGAAGAGGAAAGGAGAAGAAAATTAGAAGTAGAGTAGGGCTATAGAGAATGGGTGCTACAACAAGAAGAAGAGGAGAAAAGGCAGAAAGTACAAGAGGAGATGGATAGGTTAGGAAGAGGAGATTTCTAGGAGGGCACAAGATACAAGAAAAGACAAGAAGGTAGTAGAAGCTGGAAGTAAGAAGAAGGACAAGAAACATAGCCATAGAGAAGAGGAAGATAGTGATAGCTCGGAAGACGACTACGGCAAATTCAAGATGCCCCAACCGGCCGAGTACAAGGGAGAGAGAGACAGGTTAGTTTTGAAGAAGTGGATTACAGAGGTGGACAGATACTTGAAATATGCCAGGATTACCGAAGATAGGAAGGCAGAGGTGGCAGCCATCTACTTGGAGGACATTGCTAGTTGGTACTTGCTGGAACAAGAGCAGGGACACACCATCTTTTCATGGGAAAAACTCCAAGAGGAACTCAAAGATTACTTCATTTCAAAGATGGAAAAATTCAAAGTCAGAGATGAATGGAGAAACCTCAAGCAAATGCAAGGGAAGATGGAGTATGTTAGTAAATACAAGCAGATCATGCTACAACTACCCAACATGGACATTGACACCAAATTGCATGGATTCCTATTTGGGATGCAAGAGTGGGCCAAAAGAGACGTAGAGAGGCAGGAGTCAACCAACTTAGCCGAGGCCATGAGAATGGCTGAAAAACTAGTGGATTTGGAAGGCAGGAGGACAGCCCAAGGGAACCATAACAGATTCAATACCAACCTCAACAACAACTCATGGACCTCGAGACCCAATGCTCCTAGAGGCCAGTTCACGGAGACGCGGATCGAGACTTCCAGCATAACACCAGCTGCGCCACAATCCGCATTAGTACCAAGAGGAGCAATTGGTAGATGGGGGAATAACCACTATAGGCTGACTCCAAGTGCGCCATATGGTCCCATGGGATTAAGCACATCATGGTGGAGACCCCCAGGCCCAACCACAGGGATCAGATGTTTCAAATGCGGGGGACCACACTATCAAAACAGATGCCCCATGGAAGACTGTCTCATCAAGCGTGTCTAGGGTGAAGGCCACTAGTGCGTATGGAGGAGAGGAACCACAACCCCAACACATCCAAGAAATCCCAAGCAGAAGTGATGAAAGCGTGGACCACTCAAGAGTGGGGACAATCAGTGCGCGACCACCATTGCATGGCGGCCCGGGTAGGAGCAGTCCACCAGCTATACATCAAAGGCAGAGTGAGCAAAGGGAATCAGGCTATTATGGTGGACACAGGGGCCACTCACAACTTTATCAAACCGGAGTGTACAGCCAAACATGGATTGAAATTGTCTAAGGCCCAAGAAGGATTGATAGTAACATTTACACAAGGAGAGGCCAAAGAAGTGAAACAGGTCTTTGCAGTACAAGTAGAGGCCGGAAAATGGAGAGCAAAGCTCAACTTCTTAGTAATCCCCATGGATGATTTTGAAGTTATCTTAGGCTTGGAATTCTATGATAAATATGTCATTGCAATGTTTGGAAAGGGAGTGAATGAGAGAATGCTAGATATGCTAGGAGAAGGTGTCAGAGTACCTTGTGAAAGAATGCAGTTACCAGGCAGGACACCAATCAAAGTGCAAATGAAGGAGAACAAGCTTGGAGTTGCTTGCCAAACAGTGAAGTCAAGGCCAAACCAATCAGGAGTGCCAACCCAAGCAACACCGTGTCAAGTGAACCCTATTAGGCCACGCATCATGACATGCTATGCCAAGCAAGTGGAGAAATTTGTTAAGCAAGGAGACATGGTCTATCTATGTATGATTTGACCCATTGAGCAGGAGATCACCAAGAAGCCTAAACCCCTAACTAGCAGCACAGAAGTGGTAGAAATACTTGAGGAGTTCAAAGATGTAATGCCGGTAGAACTACCTAAGGGTCTACCACCCAGAAGGGATGCGGATCACAAAATCGAGCTTATTCCAGGATTCACCCCACTGGCGAGGGCCCCTTATGGCATGAATCACATAGAACTCATGGAATTGAAGAAACGGCTGCATGAATTAGAAGAACAAGGTTTCATCCCCCCCAACAAATCTCCCTTTGGTGCCCCAGTGTTGTTTGTTAAGAAGAAGGATGGGAGGCTTAGACTATGTGTAGATTATAGGGCCCTTAATAAAATCACCATAAAAAACAAATATCCCATGCCCCTAGTGGAGGACCTCTTAGATAGGCTACATGGAGCCAAGCACTTTAGCCGCATAGCTACCACCAGATTCGCATAGCAGAAGAAGATATCCCAAAAACAACTTTCCGCACTAGATATGGTAGTTTTGAATGGTTAGTCTTAGGATTTGGGCTAAGCAATGGCCTAGGGGCATTTTGTGGCCTCATGGATGGAGTCTTTAGAATGAGATAGACATATTTGCCATTATCTACATTGATGATCTACTAGTCTATAGCAAAATCTTAGAAGAACACAAACAACACTTACGCTTAGTTTTTGAGAAGCTGCGGCAACATAAGCTATATGCTAAACCAGAAAAATGTGAGTTTGCTGTAAAAGAGTTAGAATTCCTAGGCTTCATTGTACGAGCAGTTGGTATCAAAGTGGACCCCAAGAAAGTAGAAGCTGTCCAAAAATGGCTTGTACTACTGAAGACTGTAAGGGAAGTGCGGGAGTTTCTCGGCTTCACAATATTTTGCAAAAGGTTCATCAAGGATTACAGCCTCATCACCGCAACCCTATCCCACCTCACCAAATAAGACAACACTTTTACATGGGGTAGTGAGCAACAGGATGCTTTTAAATAAATGAAGAAATGCATGAGTCAAACCCCTGTCTTGAAAGTCCCTAACTTCACCAAACCCTTTGAGATCTCCACAGATGCATCCGACTATGGCATTGGGGGTGTATTGGTGCAAGAAGGCCACCCCATAGCTTATGAATCCAAGAAGTTCACAGATGTCATCGCCTCTTCGTTACACATGTGTTCAAGCTACATGGCCTATCCTTAGCCATAGTGTCAGATAGAGATGGAAGATTCATGAGTGACATGTGGAAGGAACAATACAAGACCCTGGAAACACAGTTGCGATTCTCATCATCCTTCCACCCTGAAATAGATGGGCAAACAGAAAGAGTCAACCAAGGCATTGAAGATTATCTCAAGAGTTACGCTCGGATGGACCAAAAGGATTGGGCCCTGTACCTCGATGTGCTGGAATTCCACTACAATAGCTCCATCCACTTTGCCACAAGTTACACACCCTTCGAAGTAGAAGCATTCCTCTGACGTCGGGAACAAAAAGGATACCTTGAATGTCTCACCAAGTGGTGCGGGCGTCCTCTCAAGGAAGCCACTTGGATTTTGGAAGTGGAGGCGCGTGAACGCGGCAAAGATGCCTTCGCCATCTGGCTCAAGGAGAATCCCACCAATTCTTCCAACACCTCTTGAGCTTGCACAAACAAACGGTCCCCAATCATAGGCCCAGTAACACCTCCACTCCTCAAATATACTTGAGTCGAGGGTGGACTTGCATGGTCACCCAAACCAAAAACCCAAATAGTCCCCCACCAAGTCTAGATGGGCAGACACTAACTACTAGCTTGCTAGAAAAAGCTGTGTTAAGACCCCCAAGTCCTAGTGCGGAAGACACTGACGAGTTTGATAGCATAGACTGTGTTAAGACCCTGCGAATGTCTTACCAAGTCCTAGACTAGCAGACATTGCCCAGATTGTTAGCAAAAGCTGTGTTAAGATCCTGGATGAGTCGAAATAAAGGCTACCCTTATATTGCTGAGGACAGCAATCGAGTAAGTGGGGGTGAGTGTAAGGGCTTTGTAGCTATACCATGGCGTTATCACCGGAAACACCTATATAGGGAGTAGTAGTGACTCTGAGCCCTGCTTGGTTTCCACTCTATGTGTGATTCTCTATACCCAGTGGTGAACCCTCTTATGTGCGGTGTTACGAGGATGTAGTCTTGGGATGTGCCTATGTTGTACCATTTCTTTGATTGAATAATACAAGAGTATATCTTGCTCTCATATATCGTGTTACCTTTTTGTGCCGTATTGAGTGAGTAATGAGTGTAAGTGCATTTCCGCCTCCCCCCCCCCCCCCCCCCCCCCGGCGGCTTCTTCCAAGTTACCCCTTGGACCTTCTTCGTTTGCGACTCTTCCCCCTCAGTCGCCTTCTCCCTCATCGTCTCCCCTTCCACCCTTGACAGCTACTTCATCTACTACTTTGCCATCGAGTATTTCTACCCTTCCCATCTCCTAACTTTTCCTCTTGAGGGATTGAGTCGTTAGAGGAGGATTCTTCTTCATCAAATGAGGAGGATTGACCTTCCCTTAGTGAGGATGAGTCCCTTGCACAAAGAGGTACTTTACAAGTACCGGAAGTCTCTCGATCTCCTTTGCAACAAGCTGAGCCTATCACCATTCCTTAGTAGTATCAAAGGATCATGCAATATTCGGGATTACTTAGTTCCCTGAGACGTTTCTTGGCCCTCCCAGATCAGCTAGGCTTCAAGCCCGACGGGATAGTTCACTTTGCGTGAACTATACCCTTATGTCACCGATCCTTCAAGACCATGAGCCTACTGTAGTTGATGAGGCTCTTGCATAGTATATTTGGTGCAGTATATCGAGTAGAACCAGACTTGGAAGTTGGTTCCTCATCCAAAGAAGTAGGAGGTGATTGGTGTGAAGTGGGCCTATAAGACCAAGTATCTTGTAGATGGGACCTTGGACAAGCATAAGGCATGGCTTGTTGCCAAGGGATTCTCTCAGCGGGCAGGTTTGGATTACTTTGAGACTTTCACGCCGACAACTTAGATGTTCACTATTCGAGCTATCTTAGCTTTAGCCACTCATCACCATTGACCGGTTTATCAAATGGACATGAAGTTGACCCTTTTGAATGGCGTCTTGAAGGAGGAGATTTATGTCTCACAATCTCTTGGTTTTCTTGTGCAAGGGAAGGAGGACCATGTTTACATGTTTCGGAAGGTCCACATCAAGCTCCTCAAGCTTGGCATTAGCAGATTGATTGATTTGTCTTGGATAGTGGCCTCCATCGATCAAATCGTGACCCCAACCTTTATTATAAGGCTGCGGAGAACAGGAGCATGTTTGTCATCTTATATGTTGATGACCTCATTATCACAGGGAGCAACATATAGGAGGTTGATAAACACGGATGATATTGGGCCAAAAGTTTGACATGACTAATTTTGGGATCCTACCCTTCTTCCTTGGCTGAGAGATCTATCAAATGGCACAGAGCATTTTTATGTTCCAGCACTGATACGTCTCCGAGCTTCTTTTGAAGTTTAGTTTGTCCACATCGCCCTATTTCTTGCCCCATGGACCCCGAGTCCAAGTTATTAGCAATAGGTGATCCCCTTATCAATGCTTCCCGCTACAGGTGCACTCATTGGCTCTTTGATTTGGCTGATTCACACTTGGCGAGACATCTCTTTTGTGATCGCTTTGTTGTCTTCTTTCATGAAGACTCCTATGGAGGCTCATTGGAGAGCCGTCTTGCATGTCTTGTGCTACTTATAGGGGACACAATTCTATGGGATCATGTATAGTGAGGGGGCCACTCTTTTTGGATGGAGTGACTCTAATTGGGCAGATGATGTGAATACGCGATAGTCCACTACGAGTTATGCCTTCTCCCTCGGATTAGAAGCTATCTCTTGGAGCAGTAAGAAGCGGCCTATTGTGGCCCTATTTTCTATAGAGGTTGAGTATCATGCACTTTGTTCTACAGCCATGGAGGTAGTTTGGCTCCGTCAACTGTTGGCAGCGATTTGCATTCCCTAGACAGGACCTATGAACCTCTGTGTGGACAACCGGAGTGCCCTCACTATGGCGAAGAACCCGGTGTTTCATGCTCGCACGAAGTACATCGCAGTTCAGTACCGCTTTGTTTGAGAGTGGATCATGGATTCCAAGTTAGCGGTGGCCTACTATCCTGCTGAGGACAATGTAGTATATCTCTTCACAAAGCCTTTGCCCAAGGCTTCTGTGCTTCATCACATGAGATGGTTGGGTTTTCAAACACCCAAGATCTGAGTGGGGGTGTTAGCCTATGACTTCTAGTGTTGTCAATGTCATCTCCCGGTTGTGAGCTCCTGTTAGAGTGTGATGGAGACATGGGAGCTTTGGTATTTTAGTATGCATTTCTCCTGTTTTAGGCCCTTTTCCTATGTGTGTCAGTTGGTCCTACCTCCTCCTAGACTATCCAAGATGCCACCTCATTATTTGTCGGATTTTCCTATGTGGTCAGACTGCATTTATTACAGCCCCTGGGTTATTTGCAATAGGTCAGTCAAATTTAGGGTCCTTTTTACAAGTCAGCCAGATTTGGTGGACTTCAGCTATTTACAGCTGGTCTGTCCTTACTTTGGCCATCATCTTTTGCAGGTTGCTTCTCCTACTTTGGGCATTCTCCTCCATCTTTGGTGCCGCTGCCGCTGTCATCATTTTCAACCTGATCTGGTGCCCTCACTGATGCCTTGGGCTGAGTGCATGGACTAATCAGTCCTTCCGATTGTATTCATCATTTATTTCAGTCAGTGCAGATTTCTTTCTTCCTTCTTCTTTCTGCTATCTCCTTCTCTTCATTTTCATGTTCTTTGTTCTGTTGCACCCTCTCACACAATCATGGTCTCTCGTGTTGTGAAAGACCATCCTAAGGGCTCTCCACCATGCCTCCTAACTCTGGGACAATCCCAACAAAGGTCATCCCTCTGCATCTCCTCGCGGTCACCACATCTTGCACATGCCATGTACCAACTACTAAGCTCCTTTAAGCTAATAGCCATAGGAAGAGGGATATCTTCCTAGGCCTAAAGCTGTCATCGACCTCCTCGAAAATTCTAATAGAAAGATCTAAGATACCTTATCAGTGTCAATGGGAAGTGATTGCTGGTTGTGCTCTAATCCTGCTCATTAGAATCCTCCTCCCCAACCTGGTAGTGGAGCCAAAAGAAGGCCATGTTGCATGGCCTATCAAAGAACAGATCTCTTTGAACCCACTCTTCAAAATCCCACTGTATTCTCTTAAGGGGCATCTTTTCATAAGCCAAGTGTCTCCATCCATCCATTAAGAAGGTGACTAGGTCCAATTCCGTCTAGAGCATCCTCTTCACAGCTCACAGCTCTGATCCTCTGTCTAGAGCATCCTGTGAACTGTCTAATCCAAGTCCTCCCTGAAGGTGACCATCTTCCTCCATTGTGAAAGCGAATCTCCTCTCTCTGCTAGTTGCAATGACCTCAAGAAGGATGTCCCCTCTAGAGAAGAGACCAATCCAAGTCTCAGAAGGAGCTCTCTGACCTTCACTTGAGACATAGTCCCTCTATCAGAGTCTCTATCATAGCCCTAGTGTGTAGGTGTGAGCACCTCCTAGACTAGGCAGGCAGGTGGCCAGGACTGGGACGGGCAGATGGGCAGGCTATTCCACCATGGGCAGTGTGCTGGGTCACTTCAGGTGCAGGTGGGAAGGGCACAGTAGTCAGGCAGGTCTGTCTGACAGACCTGCCATGTGGCAGGCAACAGGATCTGTCGGGTTGGCCTGATCTGAACAGGCCAACTGGTTTTTCTCTCCCCTCCCTAGCCTATTTGAGGACCATTGTCAGACTGCTCACATCCATTGTAGTGTATGCAAGTTGAGGTCTTCAGCTGTTGAAACTTGACGTGCACTCAGCCTTGGATTCAGATTCTGTGTCTCCTCTTCTGGCTGTTGATATGCACACCGTCTTGTACTCAGATTTTGTCTCTTCTTCAGCATTTCAGTGTTCTGCTCTCTTTCTCAGCATTCTACTGTCTCTTTCTCTTCTCTCAGCATTCAGCACGTTCAATCAGTTCAAGCACATGCTTCTGCAATGCAGCACTCTGACATGGTATAAGAGCCGGTTAAAGGTTGATCAAGCCAGGAAAAATCTTCCACTCTTTCTCAAGACAAGAAAAACTGTTGGAGAAGGTTGAAGCACATTGGGACAGGATGAATGCCCGCATTTGCTCATTCCTTTTCCTCTCATGCACACCAGCCATGATTGCTCACATTAAGCATTTGACAGGCATTCGTGAGATTTGTTGGCAGGAGTTTGGACCAGCTTTACAATCAAATGACACCTGTGAAATAGGTGTCTTTGGAGGTTCAAATGTGAACTTTGAACCTGAACAAGTCGACCTCCATGCACAAGCACATTAACAAGCTTTTCCAATTGTGGATGCAAATTCTAAATGTCGGCAAGGTGATTTCATCCAAAAATATGGTTGTGACTTTGTTGTCATAGTTTACAACCAACCCAATCCCCCCCCCCCCCCCCCCAAAATCACCTTAGGGCATTTTGACACTACTGAATGGGAAGAGCTTGTTCCTACGGTGTTGAATTAGGAGGAACAATTTGAGACGCTTAGTCCTTCGAAGTCAAAGACTAGACATAATGAGGTGGCATCTTGGACATTCTGAAAGTAGGTAGGCATTGGCAAGAGCTGTAAACGGACTGTCAAACATAGGGGAAGAGCTCCCATGTCTCCATTAGACAAGGCTATACTTCTTTATAGCTTGATGAAAGAAGAATAATTCCATGAAACGGTGACAACTCTCAAGGTCTCAAGGTGGCTCAAGAGATGAAATACGAAGAAATGGTTGCCATCCTTTTGGATGACGAAAGGTGTAACGAAGATGCTGACATAGCATCAGCAGCCTTCTACACCAAGAAACAACCGCGCAAGTGTTGATACAGCAAACGTATTGGCTACATTGTTGACCAATACTACAAGAAGAAAGACAAGCAACAAGACAAGCAAACATGCCCAATATGCCATTGCTAATACCTTATTAGATAGTGACCCTGATGAGTCACCTACTAGTCTTGACAAGGCCCTTAATGTATCTGTTTAGTCATTGTCTCTTGGCAATGGTGAACCCTATTAGTATGCTTTTTAAATCAAATCCTAAATAAATAAATAAATGTGTTTTGGAATTAGACATTGACCATGTAGATGCATGTGTTAAGACCTTCCCAAACACTTACTATGTGGGGTTCTCTGCTTGGATTTTTATCCATAAAGATTTGTACTTTCCCTTTCATGGTTCTTTTAGGAGCTATATTTTAGGGGGGATTGTAACTACTTACCGCATGACCTTTGAGTTGATCTCAAAAGCTATACTTATGTATTTGGCCTTTGGTCATGCGCCTAGTGCCTTTGAGCCACGTTGGTTTTTCATCAGCCTTTGACCCATGCACATGCAACTCTGAACCATGCCTTACTTCAAGTCCTTGAACTTTTTGATAGACCATGTCATGATCTTCCTCACGATGCATCTCTCTCATTTACATATCTCCTTTCCAAAATCATCGTGTGGGATTAGACACTGCCTTTTTGAGGTAAGACCTTCCTTTTTCCTTTTTCCCTATGTTTCGTGTCACGGGTTGAGCCACCCATGACCCGAAGGGGGCATTTGTTAGATTTATTTGTCCTTGTGTATGAACACACATTATTGTGTGTAAATGTGCATGTTTAGGTGTGAATATCTTTTACACCACTTAGCATCTAATAAGGGTCAAAGGTGTAGGAGGATATCTCAGCCTATATATTTAGGCTCTATTACTTGTACTATCATCACAAACTATCATATCAATGTATTCAGCTTGTTGTGTACTCGCAAGAGTTCTCTCTCTCTCTCTCTCTCTCTCCCTATCATGGATCTTCACCCTCTATAGCATGCTGGTCTATTGTCATGAGCTCAATACCCAACAACGATAGGGAGATGATAGACCGACAACACTAAAAGTGGCAGGCTAATAGATTGTGACTTAGGGGACTGTAGCTTGGGCACATATTGAAGTTCAACGTGTGGGTATGAGGATTTTCAAGGGAACCACTCTTTTCTCATCATTGGCTATCATCAGTGCAGAATCCAACTCCAAATTACTCACAGGCATAGTGGCCCTAGAGACCTTGTCATAGATGCGAGATAATTGCTAGTATTATAATCCGGTACATTTGGACTAGGAGATGCAGCCATGTGGTAGACCTGCAGGATGTCTCCACTGTAGACTCTTCAAGGTTTTCTTTTTTCTTTTTGGGGTGAAAAAAAGTGAGATTGTAAATTGTATCATTGGGGTGTTGCCAAATTACCGAACAGAGCTATTGCAGAACCCTGTAATTCAGGACATCTACAAAAGTCTCTGGCACCATTCAATTATCATCATGCATGTTTTGGCAATTAACCCCTCAACAGCTTTTACTTGGTCAACCGTGGTTCCTAGGAGATGGGAGGCACAAGGAGAGCGTGATGTTTCAGCTGTTCCCAAGCTTATTACATGGAGACATTGATTGCCTGTGCTACAGCAGAGCAAGACTTCAAATGAAAATAAGAACTACAACAATTTTGTTTCTTTTTGCCTGCAAAGAATTGTTATGTAAATTTCCTCAATTGTCACATTGTTAAAACTTGAAACCCACTTGGCTCTATGATTTTCCTACTGTAATGGTAGCCCTTGACAATGGCTCTTGTTATATTGCAGTTATTTCCTCTCTGGTAAGTCAAAGCTCTGAGCAACTTGAGCTACACGGTCCTGAACTTCCAATTGAGGATTTCATTCCAGGACACTTTGTCAAAGGGAAGACCCGCTAAAGATAGCCATGTCTTTCCTGAGGTGCATCAGCCAGCTTCTGGCTGCATTCTCCAGTCGCAAACCATCTATCAATTCTAACTGTAGATCTATACAAGAATGACTAAACTGGTGGGCAGTGCTCATAAAAGCTTTTGCGATCTCCTAGATTTCAATGCCTAGTTATTCAGCCCAGTTCCCAATTTAAGAAGTAGAGCATGTGAAATGTGAATGTAGCTCTGGTATGCACACCCTGAATATATCCAGTAAGCAGAGGAAGGGGGATTTGCGAAACTGTTGCTTGCAGGAACTAAACAGTGGAAAATGCACCCAAATTTTCATGTAGAAACGCTTTACTGCTGGCTTTTCAAGGTAGAGATTCTGCATTCTTTGAATTGGATGTCCATGTCATAGCTTCAAATGATATTATTGTTCTCCTGAAATCCTGAAGTCCTATAATCTTGCAAAAACTTGTGGGACACAGGCCAAGTGTATATGGCAGGCAAAAAGTATGCCTTTTAGTTGTGGATCCAATTCAATGCTCCTCAGTGTCGGCTTCTATTTTACAGTCTAGCAGTATGTATATCCAAATTCAAAGTCCAGGGAACATCAAGTTTATGTGATTGTGTGTCAGAATTTAATTCTCTTGCAACTGATTTTCTTGACAAGAAACACACTTGCAGATTTAAATGTCATTTTGAAGGAGCAACTTCAGAAGCTTAAGATAGCAACTGGGGAGGTTGGGGCGCGAAACATGCACCTAATGGGCCTTGAACATCATCCAGGCTCATTAAGCAAGCAGTTCTACTGAACAAAAAAAAAAAACTAAGCTTGGACTAAAGTTGAGGAGCAGCGTAGATCAATGTAACTTCATGCACCAAAAACTAGTGTTGAATTATACACTCATTAACCTCTTTGTTCCTGCCACTTATGGCTGTTGGGTTTACTCTTAACTGGTTCATTAATGCTTCAACCGCATGGTTCTGTGGTCCACTTGGATGTTTGGTGGAAACTGCTGGCTTTTCCATGGAAGAGAATATGATTTAATCATTTTTTCATTAAAGCATTGTATGATGGTCATGCCGTCTCACATGTGCAATGCTTGATTTTCAACACATAAATGTTGTTGTCGTTTTCTGCAGAGTGGCTGTGTGGCACTTTGCATTACCCTACAACTTTATGAAGCAAGGTGTATTCTCCAGAGTTTTTAAAAGGGTTAATTAGTTCCATTCAACAAATGATTAATCAGATCACTCAAACCTTATTTTTAAAGTGAAAAGGAATTTGCTTTCGTTAGTGAATTGCTAGTCTACTGGATATACTGCAGCTCTTTGTTATATTTTTTCTTCTTGGAAGTTGCCTTGTTGATTTCTTGGCTTTCATAATTGGTTCACATACAGTTGAGCATTTGTGACTTCTCAAGGGTTTCCATAGTTTGTCTTTTACATAATTCTGTATTTTGTGAACAAAATTTTTGATATGTTTAAATCCGTCTTCTAGAAAGTGTGAGTGTACATCATAGTTGAGTTTTCCTATATATGAAAACTCACACTTTCTAGAAGACGGATTTAAACATATAAATTTTTTTGGTCATATATATATATATGTATATATATAGGAAAACATAACTATGATGTATACTCACACTTTCTAGAAGACGGATTTAAACATACAAAATTCTGTATTTTGTGACCAAAATTTTTTATATGTTTAAGTCCCGTCTTCTAGAAAGTGTGATATATATATACATAGTGACCTAAAGATTTGATATGTGTAAATTCGTCTTGCACTCTATTACAATATGACAAATGTATAGTATATAAGAGGTGACATCTGTCATTGAAAATAAGGCAATGTCCAATATTTGATCTATACAACCCACTTGGTTTGAACTTTTGAGTTTTACAACAATTAAAGAAGGCAATGCCCACTATTCAATCCATATGACTTTGCTTGGTTTCAATAGTTGAGGATTATCAGGATACATAGGATTTGACTTGCACCATCCTAGGTTATTAGATGGTTTGAATGCATAGAGTTTAAATGTGTGTAGGTTAAGGATGTATTTCTCTCTTTTGTTTGGTAGAGCAATAACAATGAAGAGCAATGTCAATGTTGGCTAATGATCGTAGTACAAAGAGGCATGCAAGTGAAAGGTCAAGGGTTATGAAAACTAAGGTTCAAGATATCCAAAAGAAAAAAGTGATGACAATGGAGGGTAGATCGATGGTGATAATGAAAAGTCACGAGCCTTATAAAAGGTGGCTTCTAAAGACATGGTAATTGCAAGAATTGAAGAGATTAGGTGTAAACTACGGTTATAGTTAGAAGTACTCATTCCATTCCCTAAAATAATCTTCATTCTCCAATTCTTGGGCTGTAACCTCTTGGTTAAGACAACCTTTTGGTTGAGAGGTCAATGCTTAAAATTGTACTCTTGGTCACTAATCATATGTTTTTCAGCTTTAGAAAAACAATTGGAGGCTTTTACATGCTTGCTCCATAGTTTGATTTTATCCATCACCTCTTGAGTACTTACAACCACCCCTTGTAAGTTATTCTATTGTAATTATTTACAATTACTTTCTATTGCATATGTACAATAGTAGAATCAAGTTTGGAAAATTTGTCATGATAAGAGGGCTAACTTTCATACTTCATTTAAAATCATCTTAGGCTGATGTGGGAAGGGTTCCATGGAGTATCAGATGTGAAAGAGGAGCATCAACTCAATGATTCTCTCTTTCAAAAAGGGAATCACATGAATAAATTATCCAATGTTTATTGCTTTAAAAGAAATGACAATACTCAAATGTTTTATACATCACTTAAGAGTTTCGCACAAAGAAATGATGGCAATATGTAGTGTAACTTTGACAACACGGATGCTTGTCATATACCCTACATCATGTTGGGACATAAAGAGGGTCAATGACACGTGTGTACATTATGTAGGCGAACATATTAGTTTTGGGCATGACACCATACTCAGGGTTGAAACGTTAGCAAGATCCTTGTGGGTTAAGAAGGCTACTACAAAGTCTTGTTGCAAACAAAAATGATAAGGTAATGGCATTCAATTACTCTGTGGCATTACCCAAGGTAAATAGAAAGGGCATCCACTTATGAAATAAAATATCCAAAATAGATCGATTAATTTTTATTCTGGATGTTAGTATGTGCTTGTATAGCCTTTCCTCTACATAACTCTAGATATTATTCAAATGATCTAAGCTTTACCTCATTTTGATAATTTAAGAGGGTGATTATGGAGCCATCAAATGAAGCCAAGCATTGCAAGGAAGCACATCAAAGTGAGTATTTTCTATTGAAAATTTTACTTTCCATTTTATGGGTGCTAATTTTTCCTTCATGCAATTAAGTGGAAGCAAAGAGCGTGCAACAATAGACAAAGGAAATAAGAGAAAAAGAGTAGTATACCCTAATGGAATAGCTATTGTTGTTAGGGAGGATGATTGCCAACTTCAGTGAGGGAGCAACACCCCAAGAGCTTGAGGTTTATTATCAAATGAATGGTAAGAATTGCACACCCAAAAAAAGAATAACATTAAAGGGGAGGTTTAAAAATCATAATTTGAGGTAATTTCAGTTTCAAATTTTTAGAAAAGTACAATTCGTGATTTTGGAGATGACCTACAAACTTTTGTGCCAAAGATGTTTGCATTGTGATCCAAAGTATTTTCTATGAACTCTTAGAGTGAAATAGATATTGTGCCCAAAAGATTGCAATCTTGAATATAGTCACTAGCTAAAGTCACTCGAGTAGATAGTTTTGCACAATCTAGCTATGAGATCCTTTTCCAATATAACTAAATAATAGGTATCTTGACCTCCCCCTTCATTAAAACATAAAAATATAGAAAATAGAAAATTTGACCAAGCTGTATCACATAATATGTTCCTCAAGAAACATTGAAGATTACACACACACACACACACACACACACACACACACACACACACACACACACACACACACACACGTGCCACACACACACACACACACACACACACACACACACGTGTGTGTGTGATTTGATCTAACCTAGGAAATTTGGAGTGTCTTGATAGGGACGTCCTCTCCTAGATGATAGTGGCTCAAATTAATTGGTGGTGAGGGTGGTGGGGTGACGTGTGTGTGTGTGTGTGTGTGTGTGATTTGATCTAACCTAGGAAAGTTGGAGTGTCTTGATAGGGATGTCCTCTCCTAGATGATAGTGGCTCAAATTAATTGGTGGTGAGGGTGGTGGGGTGATTGTCCTCGGGGCCAATAATGCGTCACCCAATATAGAGATGTGGCTTTCTCTAGGGGTGATTGCTCATGAAGCTAATCTATGTAGATACAAAGAGTTACCCATGCGATGGAGGGGGTTGACCTTTGGTGATGATTGTGGTGATGTAAGTTTGTAAGCATGGCTTTTCTCAACCTATCTTAGCATGTTTAAAGGTGTTACTCTCCTATCTTAGGAGGGTCTCCCTTTGAGATCTAAGCTCAAGCAAGAAACAACACTATACATTTCTAGTCCTTGTACTCCATCACTTGACGTAATGGCCCAAATCCCTCTTGAGAAAGGAAATGGTATCACCCTTCGATCTCATAGTATATAGTGCAATGATGTATCTAACACTCCTCTTAACTATACCTCCATGATACATAGTTGGTAAATAAAGTTTATTGCAAGTAGAAACTTTTCTAATGAGCTTCTTTAGGTGAACCTTTTGGGCATCAAAGATTTTAGGCAAGCTTTTAATCTACTTTTTGGATAACATCAAAAACCTTTATGACATGCACATTAACAATGACAAACTAACTAGGGTGGATATCATTGAGGTTATTCCCTAAGGCACCACTCATGAGTAGGAAAGGAGAATGTGAGGAGACATGAGTGGGCCACCATGAGGTGTTTGGCCTTGGTTGCATGTTATGTTTGTTACATGGTTGTGTTGTAGAGGTTACAGTTGTGCATGTATATATTGGATACCATTGTTGGAAGACTTGGTGATATTTGTAAATGCATATTTCTTTCTTTAATGTTTCATGAACTCTAATTCATGAATGATCATCAAAGAGATATGATGTAAGGAAGCAAGTGGATCTATTTTAGAATTAAGATTGCAAATGGAAACAAAGCAAGTTCTTGAAATCCAATAGGAATTCCCTAGATTGTAGTGATTTGGTAAATAAAGTTGGTCTATTTTAGAATTAACATTGCGAATGGACAAACATAACTACTATCTCAAAATTAGTTTTTATACTCTGATAGAAATTCTCTAGACTATAATGAAAATGATTACATTGGTTCTTTTATCGTAAATTTAGCCTTGATCATTTTGCTATGCTAATTGCTCAACTTCTTCCACATTAACATTGAACCTATCCTTAATGTATGGACATTGGCAACCTAGCTTATGAAGAAAGGAGTCACACTTCATTGTTTGGGAGATTAAATAGATCAAGGCACTTGTTGTGGTATAACTTTTTTTGAGCAAGAAAAGTAGTGTTTTCATCCCCGTTGTGAAAATTTAAAATTGAAAGGATACAATGGTGGATTTTTCAACAATTAGATCTAACTAGCTTTAGCTTAACTCACTACTTCATTTGCCTACGGATTTACAAAAGCTCTTGGTACCATACAAGGATTATATGACTTTGTTTTGAGCGAGACAAGTAGTGTTTTTCTCCCCATTGTGAAAGTTTAGAATTGAAAGAATACAAGGGTGAAATTTTCAACATTTAGATCTAGCTAGTCTTAGCTCAACTCACTATTCATTTGTGTATGGATTTACAAAAGCTCTTGGTACCATACAAGGACTATTTTTCCTAAAAGTAAGGCAAATTTCCCAAGCTACACAAGTGATATCACAATGGTCATATAAACATGCATCATGTATCTAGGTATAAGGACTACTATTGTTCAAAGACAATTAGACTAGTGCCTTGACCAAAATCACATAAACTCCCCATAATTGTTGAAGATCCAAGTACTATCATTGCTTATATTGAGGATTGACATCACTCTATATTATGACAATGGTCCCATTAATAAATTATTTCTTGGTTCTTTCTCAAGGATAGTTATAGTTAGGGATAGCAATGATACACTATCAAGAGGAATCCTCAAAGCTATTGTTAAAGTTAAAGGAGGAAATGCTTTGTGAAATAAAAGCTAGCCAAACAATTGGTGAAGCATACAAGCTTGTCAAACTAATTTAATAGCTAGATAGGATTTCTAATATCAAGTCTCTTAGTTAATCGGTGACATGCTATGTTAATATAGGTTAATATCAATATGTTAACAAAGCACATAATATAATTAGGCACCCCCCTTGTGGGTGTTAGTGTGCGTCATCTCAAGAAAAAATACCACACAACATAATCATGGGACATAATTTCAACATTTACATGATAACATTAGTGAATCTTGAAGTGAGGAAGATTTAGTCCTATGAGATGGGTGGGTCCCTTCTTCTTGGTACTTCATTCTTATGCTTCTTCTATGTAGATGTTTTCCCTTTAACTATTCTATTTTATGGTTGATTAAGGTTTTAAATAGCTATCAATACTTTAACTCCAAGTTACATGCATTGTTACAATGCTATTGAAGGGCACTAAGCAACAAATGCAACTTTGTAGAAAACTCATCATGAACTCCTTTTCACTTGCCCTAGGGCCCATGCCAATAACATGCTATAGGACAACAAGAGTTAGGTTGACTTTATACAATTGAATGCAAGTTACAAGTATAGATTCTTATTACCTCATGTTTGACTCTCCTTGCCTTCAACTCCATATTTTTCCTTAAGAAACAAGCTTGAGTTGAACCATCATTGATGGTGGTAAATATGATCAGGATACGGCCAATTGAAATGCCTTTTGAGTTCTATTCAATATTATTTGCACATTTCAGACTTTTGACCACATTTTGGTTCAACAAAAGGGGATGAAGAGGTAGGGAGCAAATGCATTAATAGGAGGGCAAAACTCAAAAGTCACCTTGTGGCATATTAAATTTATTGTATTTGCTAGTTAATAATACTTTGGCTTCAAAAATTTGAGGAACATGGTACAAGGAGAAAAAAAAAATCTCCTTCACACACCCTTCTCCAAGGTACTAGATGACAAAAAGCAATTGTCTTTTCCTTGAATTTCTTCTTGAATAAATAGCGATAGCCATTTCTTCCTCTAGATGCTTATGATGGGGCTCAATTTACTTGAGCATGTCCAAATCTAGCAGCATGCCCTCAATCAATATGCATTACATAGCAAATGACACATCCTTTTGAATACCTTACAAAAGGCAACAGACATTTGGGTTGATACACACTCTTGCCTATATTTTGGCCTAAGTTATCATTCTCTTTCTCAACATGATTAAGAATGATGCCTCATCCCTCACTTGATATACAAATGCTATATAATGCTGGATATGTTCCTTCACAAAAGAATAAGTCATCCAAACAAATTGAATTCTTTTTGACCCTTCCATTCCATAAAGTCTATCAAGACACTTTTTGTTTGGAAATTCCAACATGTGCATCACTTAAGACCACTAGTCATTGTTGCGATAGAATACTCCAAACTTTCAGATTCACAAAATGGGTCAGCAGCACTTTACTTACTAACAACTATATGAAACCAAACTTTATTTCTTCTCCAACCTTTTGTCCAAGAGTGTTTCCACCTACCACCACAAACCAAAACTTCTCCATCAACAAAATTGTAAAAGACAACATTTGTTCCTAAATCAAACTATTGGTTGACCTTAGAATCAAGAGAAAATGTAGCTTCCTTTGCTCTTTCTCCACTTAGTATCAAATCTACCATTATAAGGGAGAGTGGGATTATAAACCATCATATGGGCCTTAGAATCAAGAGAAAATGTAGCTTCCTTTGCTCTTTCTCCACTTAGTACGAAATCTACCATTATAAGGGAGTGTGGAATAATAAACCATTGAATATGTACCAAGTTTTGTACAAATGCATCACCTTTATGATTATGTTCTCCGACCTTTTCACAGGGTTCCATAACATTCTCATTGACCTTCCTCTGCAACACGACGTTTTGGCAATCTCATTGCACATAATACATATGCAAATGAATGATCAAAGACATCCTCCTTGACCTTGTAAATAATA
Organism: Lygodium microphyllum; assembly: GCF_053477565.2. NCBI lineage: Eukaryota > Viridiplantae > Streptophyta > Polypodiopsida > Schizaeales > Lygodiaceae > Lygodium > Lygodium microphyllum. The sequence continues at coordinate 53,751,603 of NC_141156.1, read as the reverse complement.
AGTATAGTATTACTATAAGTCTATGATAACATGAAATCAAGTGGATGGATTAAAAAAGAATATTCACTGTTATACCTTACCAAAGAACATAACAATCATTCAGTAGCAACAAGACCAACTTCAATACAACTCCATAGTTGTTATGTAAACTCTTAGAACTATAATAAGAGCAAATTCATAACACAACTGAAATGCTTCTATTCTAAATAAACAAATAAATAAAGCAAGAAGGCCTGTCACCTATCAAACAAACAATTGAGGATCATACCCATTCCCAGCTTTTCTCAAATAGGGTGGACTGCAAATCGTTGCAATAGATTGGAGCTCATTGGGACAATAATTGATGAGTATATACAGATGGCAAGGTGTACCAAGGCTTAGCAACATCAAAGTCCTATTTTGAACCCTTATCCATACATGCATAAAGACCATTAACACTCTATGAGGTAGACAAGAGGCTAGGGCATGTGACCTTATGCACTAGCACGTTTCACTTCAGAATCACTGTATAGTTTGGTATTATGTACCACCAAAATGGTGTTTCTTTTGCACCAGATGCTTCGCCCCTGAAGAAGGTAGTTGCTGAGGGGTTCCCCATGTGGTTTGGTATTACAGATTGCTTAACTCCTATTCTTCCATCCTTGTACTAGACATCTCTTGAACAAATAGTCAAGGATTTTGTAAATCTTTATGGTTTGTTTTTATTTTGTGTTAGATTTCACATTGTGTATTTACTGTAATGGTGATTATAGTTAAGGTGTCATTGATAAATCTTTTCATGGAAACAGAAAACAAATTCCGAGGGTTCTTTAATGTGCATGTGTTCAGTACCTGATCTGAATTGATGAGGGTTGTGACTATGGTGATGATATCCATCAAATTAGTGGCTAATGTCAAATTGATTGATTGTTTCAAATTAACAGGATTCACTTTTTAAAAAAATGTTGGACAAATATGAATAGATATGGGAACACACAAGTTTTTTGCAGAATTAACAGGATTCACTTTTTTTTTTTTTGGGGGGGGGGGGGGGTAAGAATATGAATAGACATGGCAGTGCACACAAATTTTTTGCACCTTAATAATGAGAAAAAGCCAGTAGCTTGGATTCTCTAGCTTTTAATAAAAGTTCACCCTCTGGACTTTCCCATTGAAGTGATAAGCTAAATCATCCTCTCTGAAATGAGCTTTTGTTACTCATATGCTGATATACTGTTGCTTTGGAAAAACTCCATGAAACTATACTGATCTATCTCATGGTTTTATTTTGTCCATTTCAATAAGTCATGTTGCTTTTTCCTGTCTGCATTAAGAATGCTCCAGAAGTATTTCCTTGCAGCCATATTGATCAATGGGATCTGCAGATTCTGTAAGGATTTCTGCCTTACGAACATTCGTATTCAGAGTTTTGGTTTGCATATGAGGATATGAAAGGTGAACAAGCACTGCAGAGTTTGAGGGACAGACAACGATGCTAGGAAATAGCTGTTGATTCTTATCCTTGTGATTTTAGATTGATTGTTCATGTTGGTAAGTCTGCTGTGTATGCAGAAAATCCTTTAACCTTTGTAGGCCTTTTGTTACACTGCTTAAACAGGTCTGTGGAAGTTGATTGATTCACCTGCCTTGATCGTGTCACATAGTGATAGGGGCATCCAGAGTTGCGACAGGTTGTAAATGTTGATGTGGCAATGATTTGTAAAGGCACCGCAGTTTTAAGCTGAGTGATTTCAGCAATGCTATACCAATTCCCAGAGAATGGAGTGTTCAAGCACACACATCCTGGAAAAAGAAATGTAGGAAAGTCTTATCAAGTTAGTCCTTCCCAGGTTTAAGCTTGCCGCACCAGGTGCAAGTGTGAACTCTGTTTCTGGGTATGTCTCTCGGACATTTTACCCATGCTCAAATTATATGAATCAGACCTACAAAGTTTACCACTTCAAGTATGGCATTCTTATTCAGTCTGCTTTGAACAGACTTCTTGTTTTTCTTGAAATGATAGTACTCGTATAAAGTGAGGCCATGGCATTGATCAGAACTCCTAAGTATGTACTCAGCAGTGTAAAAATCACATATATGTACCTACAGAAAAAAGTTGGAACAAATAACCATTAAAGCCCTGAAAGTTAGACATTTCTATGATTACTCCAATGCTAAGCTCAATGAACATGATAGATTAAAAAGACGTACTTGGGTGAGAAGACACTCCAGATGAAAAGATGACCTTGCATTAGCAGCATGATCATTGAGAATACTACCAAGATCACAGAGCTTAGTGCAAGGGGAACAAAACACGGAACTGCAATCACCTCTAATTGCCACCGAGGTAACTGGCCGAATTGTGTATCTGTTTCTGTTTGAGATTGCTTAATTTCACCAAATGAAACCATCAGTGAAGATCCTAACATGAACAATAGCGGAGCTGCACCCGTAATTACAAAAGCCAGCACACCCGAGAGAAAAATTGAATGATGGCTCAAACCCTGTATAGACAAATAGCAGTCATGAGCAATACGACTCTTTCCAATTGCTAAGGAAAGACAAAGATATTCAATATGCACATACAATGTAAGCACCAGCAACATCAACAGTTGCAAGGGTGTTAGTGTTGCCCATTCCAAAGTGGCCAGATGCTCCCAACCAATAAAATGTTAGTATCTGCAAACCAGAATGGTCACAAGAACAATCCTTTACAGCTAAAGTAAACCAACAAAACTATAAGATGGATGCGAATTTTGTAAACCCTCCTGTGGCCAATGTTTGGTTGCCCTACTAGTAAGCAATGAAAACATGCACAAGAGTAATGGGTGCTTACTTTCAACCATGGACTGATTGCAGGGCTTGTCAGGTTGAAGAATACTATGGTGAAGATGAGTTGCAGAAGAAGCAACAAAACTGGCACAGTATTAACAGACTGTTGAAGCAGAAGTTGCAACAGGCACCAGCATGAAACAAAAACTTTTCCAATGAAGTTGAGGCATGCCTCCTCTCTTGATAAAAATACTGAAAACTGGTGACCACATGTTTTGATTGGCCTCACTTCACTTGTTCTTTTAGAGCCCTCTGTGAATCTCATTCCTGGCACAGAATTGGATACTATCCAAGGAGTAGCAAAAAAAGTACCCAGGGCTGTGGAGCCCAATATTGCATATACTAATTGTGCTAACAAAGTTGGGAGTTGATAGAAAACTTTCACAGTGATGTTTTTGGTCAAAATATTGTATAGCAAAATAAGCAAAGCAGCCACACTGATATTTCCTGCTACAAGTCTTTGCATGATACCTGTTGGTATTTTCTCCAAAACTAGTAAACAGCAAATTGATGTTGTGCATGCTAAAGCTAAAATTCTGACTGCTAGAAGCACCTGTGGACAAGCCTGATCTAGCCACTTAGCCACATCTGGTAGGTGTGCCCAGTTTACACCACTTCGATGCCAGCTACGCAACAATCTTCCTGCTGTTAACACTATAACTATAGCAGCAACCTGATAACAGAACCTCTCTTTTTTATAGGTAGCTGAACTGTCTAATTTTACATATTCATCACACAAGTTGTTTCCACCCTGACGGCTCCTTGTACTCAGGAACAAAGTCCTTGACATGTTTATCCTGTTATATGGTGTTGTTTGATATAAGCTTGTCTGCTGACATGCTCTTCGAAGAAAACAACATAATAGAGTGACCACCAAAAAATGTAAAGTAAACTGTTCCTCCTCTACTAAAGAGCTAGAGGTGAAACTCAGTGCATGTCCACCAACTCCGGCAAGGGCAATCCAATTCTCCAGCTTGCTTGTTTGCAACCATGACATTGTTTTACATGGTTGTAAGATCTCTTTACTTGCCCAGAATGACATGCTGATAAGTACTATTGCTGAAACAATCATCAGCAATCCACCAGTGTAGATGAATCGAGTGTTTTTCTGCAGCACAAATTTACATTAAAGAACCATCACCAGAAAAAGGACAAGAAGGTGCTTTTTGATCAATGGTTTATGCTATTCTCTTCATGCTTTCTGTGCAAAGAGAGACGTGTGAACTGAAGACATGTGAGTATGTGACAGGAAGCTGCCCATGTTCTGGTACGTTAGATGAACAGTCATTTTAAGAGGGGAAGCCACACAGTTTAACTAATAATAATTCCTACAAGTATCTCAATGATCAGACCTCAGTAATCCCCTTTGCTAGCCAATTGGAAGCGCCATGAAGAAATGAGAGATACTCTTTTGCAGCTATTTCCCAATCTGTTGGAGTGCAAGTTGGCTTTTCCCTGCAGATATCAAAGCACTCTTAAAGTTGTTAACAGGATATATAAAGAACAAGAGTTTTAAGTTTATAAAAGGAGCCTGGCCTCTTAATACATAAAGATAGTGGACATGGCAACGAAAACATTCATTGAGCATGATACTTACTTGTTGCAAGGTAACTCTCTCCATTTTAAATGTAAATCTTCAGCCACTATGAACAGTTCACAAAACTTGCAAATTTCATTATCATCGCTTTGGTCTTGTGAACATGTCAGGCTTCCTTGACCGGAACAGATCGATGCAAGGCATGGTGATCTAGGAGCACGGACTCTAAGTAACCGCAAAATTTGCCATGCATTCAGTTGCAAGGCCCGAAGCTTTTCTTTTTCTGGAAAAAGAAGAAGTAGATTTTAGCAGGCAAAAAATTCGTATGCTTCATCCACTCTATAATTTGTGCATTTTATTTCAACAGTTGATGAAATTTTCAGGTCTCAAACACTTGCCTGTCAAATTGTTGAAGAGCCGAGGTAACATGACCCCAACACTATTCAAGGGAATTGGAACCCCAAAAAGCAATGCCAGAGTTGGAACTAGGTCGACCTTCATAAAAGCAGACAATGAACTGAATTAAATTTGCAAGGATATTATTCTCCTTGAAACAGCTAGAGACTCTGTAGACTAATAAAGAGGCTAAATTTTTAAGACCTGGAAAGTTTCATGCACTTCAATGCTCGTGGGTTTCAAGAAAGCTTTTCTGCTGATAAAGAGTGCAAGAGAATCTGTTTCCTCAAAACTGGCACCTCCATGGTTACCTCCATTTGTCATGCCATGATCACTCACCACCATCTGTTAGCAGCTGTGTTTTAGCTTTCCATAGGAAAATGACCAATGATAAAAAATCCCGCTGGTCGTTCTGTCTAAAATATCCACAAGGTCTACTGAATATAACACAACATTTCCTGTCCTTTAGTTTGTTGTGATCATTGCCCCAAATAAGTCCTGCCTAAAATATCCACAAGGTCTACAGAATATAACTCAACATTTTCCTGTATATATCAGGAGGTAATAACTAAGCCAACACTGTATACTAACCAGAATTGTCTCACGCTGAGTGTTATTTTCAATCAAGGATGAATGGAGGTGCTGGATGATAAGATCCATCTCCTTCAATTTCAGAGCCATCAATGGACTGCAGAAGAGGCTTCCTTAAAACAATCATCATTGTGCTTGCATGTAACAGAACCACATTAGCTGGCCATTTTACCTGGCCCGACCTCCAAGGTGACCAACATGATCCAGGCCCAAATAATGTAGAATCTGTTTTCATAGTTCTATCAACAGATTAAGTAATGTCAAAGGACCTTCGACTGCCAAGGCCCAACCTCGAACACATGAGGTAAAAATGCTAAATGACTGTATAGAAAATTAACAAACAAGTTGAAACGTACAAGCAGATCCCAATCTTGGGCTGCTAGTTCTTCATCCAAGTGGCGAGTAACATTTTCATCCACTTGCACAGTGTCTTTGACCTAAAGAGCAAACAAATATTACCATAAACAGTGTGAAAACATGGGAATTTGTGATGCAAGTCGTGATCCAGACCAAAGCGTGCCTAGACTTGAAAGGCAAACAAATGAGCCATCTTGAGGTCACTACTCTGAGCATAAAAATACATGCAGAAGAATGAATGAATACATACCATGCATGCATATCCCCATGATGCACTTGTTTAGTTGAGGCCACTATTCTGTTTTATAAATTATAATAATATGTGGTGCCTTTCTGGATCAACATCTAGGACCTTAAAGAACATGAGAAACACAGTGATTGCTATTTCTGTTACTACATCACAATGCTCAGACTGCCGACTGCCAGTCACATTTCTTGACAGATAAAGAGGATATCTTTTTGTCAAATACAGGTAGAGAGCCTTAGAACACTTGTATGTGTGAACCCGTGTGGCAATGACACACTTTCTTATTCCTCTAAAAAATTAAATCGGCTAGGCCACTAAGGGTCTCACTTTCACCAATATCTGGCCGACATGGATCTGTATATTCCATCTTACAACCCAGCTTGCAGCCTCACTTTATGTGTTTACTGCAACTGGTTTCCACCTGTACTGCCATTAGTAGCCCCTTACAGGGGACCATGCCTCAAACCTGGTGGTATATGAGGAATGCCTTGATTCTTTTCTTTTCAAGAGAAAAGTGAAATTCTATTAACATGCTTCAGAACAATCTCTCCTCTTCCTCATAGTCTCCGAGCTGCCCTGTATTGTCTCCCATCTCCCAAAAAGAGTATGCAGAGTCTCTGTCCAGATCTTGGAAAGAGTCTCTGCAGTAGATATGTCCAATAAATCAATAGCCTGGCTACATTTGTCTGTCCATGTGTACCAAGCAACAATGCTAGCTATGAGCTTCCATCTGTGACAATGTCCCTGAGTCCATACTGTCTGTGAGAAATCTGGCATGAAAGTCCTACTCACAACTTGCCCCGAGATGAGATAAGCCTGACACCCTTGTGCATCCTCATACCCACAAGCTGGGCCTCTGTCAGCGACCCATGCAACTGTTCCCCATGTAGCAATCAAGACTCTAGTGTGTCACGAAACACCATCCTAAGGGCTCTCCTCCAGACCGCCACAGCCTGTGGGCAATCTCATAAGCAATGCCTCCAAGTCTCCTCATGCTCCCCACATCTAGCACAAGGAACAGGTTCTCTACCAAACCATGTACCAACTGCTAAACTCCTGTGTGCTAGTAAACAAAGAAAGAGTGAAATCTTTCTTGGTCTAAAGCTGTCCTCCAGTCTCCTCTAGAAGTCTGCTAGGAAAGGCTGTGATATACCTTGCATAGTCCAGTGCTCAGCTGCAGCTGGCACCACTCTAGTCCTGCTCATCTGTATTCTCCTCCCCAACCTAGTGGTATAGCCAAAGAAGGGGACATCTTGAGGCATCTCTGCAAGTGGATCTCTCCATACCCACTCCCTAGGATCCCACTGAAGCCTCTGTAGTGGCCTCTTCCTACATGCCCAATGCCTCCATCCATCTTCCATACAAGTTTGAAGGTCTGGGTCTAAGTACCAAGTTCTATCACATTGAGCTACAACTCTAATCCTTTGTCGAGAGCATTGTGTGAACTCTAACTGATCCAGATCCTCGCACCTAAGTCTGCCATCCATCTCTACTGAAAAAGTCATGTAGTATCTTATGTTGTCATCTTATTTGGCATAAGAAGAGAGCATTCTTGGCTTGGTTAGGAAAGAGAGCTTTACTGCTATCCCTAGAGCAGGACTCTAGAGGGCATGCAGCTATTTCAACACCAACACCAGTCCACACATCTTACTTCACCAGCAATATGGAGCCAATATGTCACCACTCTTTGACAGATTCCAAATCACCCCCCTAGAGACACACCCACAAGCGTCTACTTTGTTCAGAGTGAGCATCGTGCATGATGCTATTGACAAGATGAAATCAAGAGTCTCCAGATCATGATAGTGACTGTACATTTTGTTTATGCTAGAAATATGTTTGCACTGTTGCTGACACTCATGTTCAATATGGTCATGTGTATGCCATCCCATCCACTGATACAGCTAGAGTATAAACAATAATGTGCCCGTCCTGAAGACAAATGATCCTGCATTTCCCACTAGTTACTGCACTATCCTAGTTGGCTGTACACTGGCCAAGTTGTACATCTCCATGTATGAGTATGAGCTCAGGAGATATGTGGGAAGCATCACTCAAAGCTCCACTGCAAGCAGGCTTTTGTAGAGGTTATTCAGTTTTGATCATATGCTTGCACTGAGAACTATTACAGAAGAGAACAGAGCACATGGTCAACATTTGTTGTTTTATGGATTTTGCAGCCTTTCATACTAGATGATGGGCCTGGTCACTGAGAAGGCTATATGATATGGGGTTGCCTAATGAGCTCACGTGGGGGTCATAGCCCTTTACGAGCCAGTGAGACTGCAACAGTACCAGATTTACAGGAAGGTTCCATTGAGGTGAAGCAAGGCTGGCCAATGTCTACCTGCAGTAGAGTGCACAAGCTACTCCATTCATGAGTGCCAATGAAGTACTCCCAGTAGGTAAATGAGCCTCTTAGAAGCACCTTCTCGACCCTGCTGGCCTGAGAGGAGGAGAGCTTGTGCTTTTGAAGCTACAGAATGTCAATGCATCCAGGCTGCAGCTCCTTACAAACAATTAGCTTCCTAGGACCCTGTGCTCGACCAAACTGAAGGGTGTTCACATTCCAGGATGCTAGATTTATACTCATGGGGAAAATCTAGGATTTTCTGAACAGACTCCTTTTTGGCATGATTGAAGATGAGGAAGCAGGGAGCTGGGTGCTATAGAGTGACACTTGGTGGCTGGTTTAGATGGTGAGCTCCACTCCCCTTTACTATCTCATGGGCATAGTAGGGGGTGCTGTTTGCCCCTGAATGGCAAAGTGCACCTCCATCAATCCAGCTGTCAATCAGACCTCTGCCGACATGTGGTGTCAAGCAGCTTAGGCAAGTGGCCACTTAATCATGTCTAAGGGGGGGCACCACTGCTCTATGGCGCACATAAGGATGCTGGCTGGTATGCACAATTATCTACATGGTTTCAAACCCTTATGACCTCATTGTCCCTTTTGCAATACTCTTAGGATACCCCATCAATAAGACTAGAGCACACACAGGTCAACATGGTTATTAGGGATCTCACTGAACTTGATATTTAGAGGACATGGTTCACACCCACACGACGGCTGGGGACAAGACACTACACAAATGTTCAGGCACACATTTATCAAATGGCTTGAGGTGTGCCACTGGGCAGATCCAGTCCTTGCACACAAGTTGAGAATTGAGACAGCAAGGTATGGACCTGTCACCTCAGAGATTGTGACCAGACAATGCATATGCTTACCATGCCATATGGAGCCCGAGACAAAGGAGCCCTATACATGTCTTTGTCCAGTGTACTGTGAGATCAGGTGGAGATTTCACTACCCCTTCCATGAGGGATCTAGGCCTCTTTTCTAGGGCGATGGACTACAGAGACTAGAGATGCTTGGGCCTTTTCCTACGTAAGCTTCACTGCTAAGGAGCAGTGGATAAGCCACTACAGGGCTGGGACCAAGACACCAACAGACTACTTCAGATTAGACATCCTGCTTACTGAGAAGTAAGAATGGAGTGACCCAGAGAACTTAGTCAAGCTAGACAACCAAGGCTAAGGGCTCCTATCCAATAATCCAAGTTGCGTAAGAGTGTCCAAGAGATCATTGCTAGACATCAGCAAAGGTCCTCCAGATGGTTGCGTCTGCCAGAGATTGATTAAACGGTGGAGAGACATATGAGGGAGTTTGCCATACTTTTATTGCTGCAGTATATTTGTACTTTTTATTGCTGTAGTATGATAAATAATGTATCTCCTAGGTTATTTTGACTTATTGTAGATGTTCATGTAACATCTCATTTCACTCCCTCCCTCCCTCATCCCTCTCTCTCCAGCATCCACATATTTGTTCAAGGAGAGTTTGGATATATAGTTGCTTTTCTTGCCACGAGTTATTCAGACTAAGGAGATTCTTCTTACATAAAAACTGGTCACACCATCTTGACGACTGAATGCATTGGGAAACAAGCGAAGCCATGTTTCATCACCATACATAACTATCTTCCAGCCCATTGCTTTCAATTGACCTGAATCCAGAAAAATCATTAATATTAGACCATAACATTACAGAAAACTTGCATCCTGCAATGTTTCATTGAAGTTTTTTTGTTTGAGAGAACATATCACCTTCAAAGTTGAAATTTATGTAGCATCCATTAGCATGACCTTACTGTGTACTTCATTTTCTCAGTCAACATTGCTACTGAAGTTGAAAGCTCACATGATAGGTGAGGGGTTGACTTCCTATGTGGAAAAGCATATCACAAATGTCAAGGCTACCACAGTGACTAGACAGGATTACCTTTTTGCAACTATTGGTCACCTAGGTGGTGGGATGTTAACCATTTTCTACAAATGTAAGTTGGAGGTTCTAACAATTAATGTGAACTGATACACTACTACATGATTTTCTTTTGTTTGACAAAAGACATACTAATAAAAAGGGTTTTCTACCCAAACCTCCTGAGTTACGGGGCAACAACAAATGTGATATCTTTGAGTAACATCAACATTAACTATAAAGGCACTGCTGTAATTATAGTGGAGTGCCCCTGCATGTGCTTGAGAGAAGAGAGGACTATCATATCATGATTCACAAGTGCAGCCTGTGATACTTCTTCTTTTTGAATGTACTTTGTATAAGGTTAAGTCTCTTACATGGTCATTTAAAAAGAGATTTTGATAAGGTAGACACGAGGATGCTAATATAGGGGAAGACGGATCGTAGTGGGGTGCCATTTTTGTGATTTTGGAGTAGTGGAGATTAGGGCACAGAGAAGACATGGATTGTAATAGTCATGATTCACAAGTGCAGCTTGTGATACTTCTTCTCTTTGAGTAAGTATATAAGGTTTAAATATCTTATATCGTTATTGAGAGAGATATTTCAATAAGATAGAGAGGAGGACAATAATCTAGGGGGAGTGACATCCAAATAGTTGCGACGCGTGAGCCATCAACTAGACCACAAGGTCACCTATTACATTTGAAATTGTCCAAAGTGTATGATATTATCTTTGTCAACTTTGTACATAAGCCATGTGTGCTTTGATGATCACTAGCAGCTGTGGTGCATCATCCTAGCCATCTAAATCTTCCTTCGCAAAAAGCCAATTACTAGAGAAAAGGTGAGTCAACTCCATGAGATGGAAGAAAGGCATCACATTCAGTTACCTTTTGGTCCCCACTGAGTCAATATCCTCTCTTGTGCAAGGAATCATTGAATAGACTTGAAAATGGGTAAGGATCCACATACATGCCCAATTCTAGTCATACCGACCAAGAATGGGAAATAGGGAATCGGAAATGTGATAGGAATGGGAATAGGAAATAAAAGAAGAATCATATTTATGAGATAAATTCCCAAGCATTCAAAGACACTTCAAAAGAATCACTTCAAACAACTACATTAAAAAGAGCCATAAACATAGGAAAAGCTTGGAGTACATATCAAGAAAAGGACAAGGCCCAAGTAGCAAGGCCTTTGAAAATATAAATCAAGTCAAAACGTTGCACATGCTAGAGATCATAGATGGCAAGCCGCAAGCTGTATTTGTGAAGACTCAAGTTTCGAGGGCTGCTAGGCTCCTCCAGTCCAGATACAAAAGTCATGGCAAAGGAGCAGAAGAGATTGCCAAAGCTCTCAGACATGCCTCCTATCTATTGCTCCTCCTGCTCCATCTCTCACTGAGTAAAGGGATCAGCCTTCACAATCACACTCTTGCAAAGTATTCACAAGTTTGCATTGACAAAGACGAGATCACTGATGAAAACAAGATCATTGGCCTTTTGTTAAACAAGGTAGAGAATGGGAATAGGAAATAAAAGAAGAATCATATTTATGAGATAAATTCCCAAGCATTCAAAGACAATTCAAAAGAATCGCTTCAAAGAACTACATTAAAAAGAGCCATAAACATAGGAAAAACCTGGAGTACATATCAAGAAAAGGCAAGGCCTTTGAAAATATAAATCAAGTCAAAACATTGCACATGCTAGAGATCATAGATGGCAAGCTGCAAGCTGTATTTGTGAAGACTCAAGTCTCAAGGGCTGCTAGGCTCCTCCTGTCCATGATAGCATCCTCATCTCCCACCACATCTCCCCCCCTCCCCCCCCAAATGAGTAGTCATATTATATCAAATCATAGGAGTACAAAAGTTAGATCATAGGAAAGATACAAAAGTCACGGCAAAGGAGCAGAAGGGATTGCCAAAGCTCTCAGACATGCTTCCTACCTATTGCTCCTCCTACTCCATCTCTCACTGAGTAAAGGGATCAGCCTTCACAATCACACTCTTGCAAAGTATTCACAAGTTTGCATTGATGAAGACGAGATCATTGATGAAAACAAGATCATTGGCCTTTTGTTAAACAAGGTTGCTTCTCTTCTTGGGGGCAATGTGACTGAGAACTGCACAATTGCTCCAAACAAGACAAGCTAATAGTGTGGCTCAGAACACAAACCACTGTCTGCTGAAGCTCAGACCCACCACAAGGCTGCACCCCTAGTGACCTGTCCTCTTGTACATCAGCACAACCCACCACAAGGCTGCACCCCTAGTGACCTGTCCTCTCATACATCGGCACAACCCACTGAGCCACAAAAAGACGTGTAAGATGCAAGATGATCTACTACAATGCGTCTCATGGCAGCATCGAGTACCATGCACTCCAAGATGCACCTCTAGTCGTCATTGACTTTCTCGTCATTCTCGTCTATGACCCTACAACCCTGGGTTCAACATGAATGCAATTGCATGCAAATGAGATCCATAGGCATCCCAACACGTTACAATAAGGTATGAATCTTATCATATTGATCCTAATTTGGCACCAACTCCCATAGCCTCTCAATCATCCTATCCATAGCCTTGTAGAGCTTCCAGATACATGGCTAGTCTAGCCTCTACAAGGCACAATAAATGCATAGTAGGTGGAACCATGGCTTCACCCGGTTCACCTAATCCCAAAAGTCCATGTCCTTGGCTATCCTAGGCATGGCATCCCAAATTTAAGTAGAAGACAAAGGAGAGTTCCTAAACTCATTACTAATGAAGGCCTGCCTCAGTACACCATTGCACTCCCTTGAGTGACCTAGAATCAAGAAGTTGAAAGAAAAACGAGTGTCGGAGTACTTGAGAATCTTTCTAGACTTCTTGGAGAATTGATGGTTAGAGTACTTAAGAATTGAAGGTTGGGTACAAAAGTGGCTATCCCACTAGCTTTGGTAATAATCGACTCTGCCCATGAAAGCTTGCCAATATCCTTATAAGATTACTCAAGCAGTGAGCCATGTGATAAGAAAATATAATGTGACAACAATGCCCTTTAACAATAATGCTAACAACTCTAGTTAGTAGGTCAACATCTGCCATTACTGCAAGTGTCACTCCAACCATTTGCAACAAGGGCCACTGCACTGCTTGCCCATAAGCCTCTTTGTGATCTTTGTAGCTTGCTCTACCTTGCATCTCTCCTCAAACACTATAATATGCAAGGTCTCTCATAAGGGTAGTGCATATGTGGAGCCATTCCCCAATTTTCTTTACCATTGCCTTGAAATATTTCAACCTAATTGTGCACATCATTACATATAGGTGAATATCTCATAAATATAAAAAACAATGTGTTAATACATTAATAAATGACAAATTATTATTATTACCTTGCAACATAAAAGCCAATAATATTGGTAGAAGAAGCAAGTGATGGCTGCATTGTCTCCTTTTGTGGATCCCACCTTGTAGTCACACGCGAGGTGTAGTAGAAGTAGATGATGGTGCATGCATCTAAAATACACTTTGGGAATTGGAGGAAAAGGATGTAGCTATGTTCAATCATAATGTGGATGCACCAAGGGTAGTGGCATACGTGTGGTAGGATCAACAACCACATGCTAGCTTGATTGAGCCAAGGCATCTTGGTCTAAACACGTGCCTCTTGCCTCTTCTAAGGCATCACTCGTGTGAAAAATTGCACCTATTTTTGCCAAGATCCTCAAAAACAGGAATGAGCAACTTCATCCGTACATTCTTAAGTGCATAGCTCGAACGACCATGCCAGCCTATAAGCCATGCACGTGTAGTATTCCAGAATTTCAAGCTCCTATTCCTCCATTCCATGTTGTTATGATTATATCCTAACCCTCTACATAAAGCAATTGCACAACTCTTCCATATCCACTTCCTACCTCTAGGATAATTAGGCCTCTATTGGTCACCACCTCACACCTACTCATCTACTTGGCCTATCTATGAGAATGCACACTAAATGGAAGTTGAAAGCAATAGCATGCAAGACAAGAACGAACAGACACATGAGCAAGACGAATAGATAATAGACATGATACCTTGTAGACAAGTGATGGAATCAACTGTATCACATACTTGCATAGCCCCCTTTGCCTCAACCACCATCAAAGGACACATCCACATCATCCACCTTCTTCAATGTAGCTATGGCTTGCAATGCCATAAAGAGACTCTAGAATGGAGAGGTCCAGGACCATGATGGATTCGTAGCGGAGCACCTCTCATATGCTAGAGATGTGCTATCACCCCTCCTAGGCCACTTGTTTAACAAGGTGCTATGCAAAGGCTTCCCTGCTTGAGCCAGAGACAAAGGAGCACTATATATGTAGATGCCTAGTGTACAATGAGATTAGAGGATGCTTTCATTGTCTCTTTAGAGAGGGATTTGGATCACTATCCAAGGTGATGGATTTCCTAGATTAGAGATGCCTAGGGTTCTTCCTATTGGAGCTATGGTGACATATTAGCGTACACTCACAGAGTTCGACAAATCCTAGACCAGCCCCACGACCACAGAGCACCTCTACGACTAGTAGTCCCACTACACGGAGAAACCTTGGATAGAGACATTGAGAGGTGCCAAGCTTGCTGCCCATGCCCAGCTGATCCACGCCCCCCACAGGAGGTATCATAGGTGGATACAAAGGATATTAGCTTGTCATTGAGGAGCCCTACCTCGTTGCTTTAACTTTTCTATGTGGATAGGTCCACGAGGCACATCTTGGGATGAGAGTATTCCCAGAGCACTTCCACATTGTATCTGGTCTAGACATATTCTTGTACTCATCAGCTATGTACTATTTACTTTTTGTATGGTTAGTCATAGCATTAGATGACAATTCTTTTTACTTTCTGTATGGTTAGTCATAGCATTAGATGGCAATTCTTTTTAGGGATTTGAAAAAGTTTCCCAACTTTTAGATGTAACATTTTGGTCTCATAGGCCACTTTGGCCTTCTGTAGATGTTAATATAACTTTTTCTTTCTTTCTTCTCCTCTCTCTCTCTGGGAGAATATGCTAGATCCTATGTATATCTAGAGGTCACATTTATAAGACCTACATTTTCATTGTGGGATGCAATAGCTACTAGGTTTCATAGAGGTTATGAAACACATGAAGCACTTGAGGGAAAATGTGTGTATGCTTAATTCCAAGAGCCTTGGACTAAATTCTAGTTATTTGATACATTGGTTACTTGAACCTTGCTATAAGGACCCCCAATATGGGACCTAGGTCTTTGTAAAAAAACTCGTAAGAGTATTGAGGGGCCACTAGTGATGGTGATTGCTCGCATGATATGGTGCAAACCATTGGTACCCCATGAGATCATTAGAGTAGAAATTGGGGTAGCATTTGTGGTTACATAGGCATTTTTCAGTCAATCAGTTGCTTGAAGAGGATATGGGAGCTCCCTAGATGTAGATATCTATGTTAAGCATTGATTTCATCCAAACACTTATTAGAGAGTGGGGAGACACATTGCTAGTATGCAAAGATGCAATCATGGTTTAGGATACATGGATTAGTTCAGTTGAAGGATCATTGAGAGATTATTTTATATATGATCATAGCCTATACTTGCAATTGTTAGGATTGGCTTTTTGAAGGCGTAAATACATCTTTGTTTTTCTCTCTCTCTCTCTCCACACACACACACACACACTCCCCCCCCCCCCCCCCCCCCCCCCAATCACCAATTGCTTGGCTTGACTATGGGGGACAATTATATGGTGTGCAGGACAGCCATCTATAGAGCACCCACAAGCTTGTAGGCCAAATAGTGGTTAGAGATGCAATTTATAGATTACAAAATGGGAGGGCACAAGATGAGGATGGGCTAGTGGCAAAACATTTCTCACATGCTTGCAACATACTAGCACCCAATTTTTAAGAGTGGTGATCCTTTGACCCCTAGCAATTACAAGACTATCATGATGAACCGTACTTTGGCCAAGATATATGGATCTATACTAGAAGTTTAAATTATATGCATTTTTTTCATCAAACATAGCATCAGACATAGGTCTAAGATTTATTAGTCTAATTAGTACCCTACTAGTATTGGATGGTATTAGTTGGATGCCATTGGACGTGACAACCTTGACCACCACTTCTACATTTGTTGTCCCAATGACGTGCTAGCCTCAAGCACATGATACTTAGATGAGGTGTTTTTCAATCCTATGCAACTCCCGTCTCATGTCTTTTAAGGATATAATTACCTCATGCTTAATGACCCCTCTCTTGGTTATACATAAAGTGGAATTAACGCTAGGGTCCTCTCACCCTTAATGACCGGTCTCTAGGTTGTATATCAATGGAATTAATGATAGGATCCTTACTTGCACTATCAACATCCTTTGATGTTGAAGTTGTACTCTAGTCTATGGGCATAGACGTACTATCCTATCTTTATTTTCTTTGCCCTTACTGTTGGGCACCACACGCTCAACGACGGAAACCTTGGACACCCTCTTATTCCTTCAAGTGGCTCAATCACGAAGTACGTCAGGATGGCTCTCACCTAGCAACTTGCACATGCAACGAGCTTGTGATTTGCTTGTAGGGAGCTCAAGAGGTGATACACCAAGCAAGATGCATGCGCAAGGCAAGCTCCATGATTCAAGTAGCACTCCCTTCGTTTCTCAACCCTCTATAGCTTCCATATGCACAGAAGAAGCATGGTAATGGCATGGCAGAGCTTGGAGAAGAGAAAGTAAGAGCTTTACAACCTAGTTCCTCACACACACACACACACACACACACACACACACACACACACAATGAAAAATAAAAAAGGTGAGAGCAAAGTTGGCACACACAAGAATAGCCAGTTCTATTCATTCTCAACTCTTTTATACAAAAGTAGAGGTAGGGTTCCCTTTGAGCCTTGGGAATCCTACCCATTTTTTGACCATAGACCGGTCTTTCTTATGCACTTAATTTGTGTTTTCATGCTAGTGCTTCAAATAAGATTACAATTTGCTTGGGAGGGAGCCCGGCTCTTGATACATCAAATGGTTTATTTCCTAAAAATATAAACAAACTCTCCAACAATTTTGTGGCTTGCCTATTTTTCTCTTCCTGCATAAAAAACGGTTAACATTTTGCTCTCCTCCTAGTGGAGTGCTAGTCCCATGGCACTTACGCCGAAGGAGTGTGTAGTGCTAACCTAGTGGATGAAGAGATCTTGGAGAGCTATGTGGTGGCTAGTGATGAAGGAAGTTGTATGAATTGGGAACATAGCAGCTAAGAAACACGTTTCTTTGAGTTTAAAACTTACGAAACATTTCTTAAAGTACGGAACGTTTTTTAGAGTAAAAAACGTGGGTGTTTTTATTTTTTAAAATTTTTTTATGGTGAGTTGGAACTCAAAACATGGTTTTTTTGATAAAAACTATTGGGCAATACTAAACATGATGATGATGATGTGTAATAACTTGTGAGGGCTCAAGATTTTGGATGAGAGATGGATTTTTTTGAGATTTTGTTTAGTTATTGGACTTTGTCAATCTAGTATCTGTTCTTGTCTTGAGATTTGAATATTATACCACTTTAGTATCATTTGTGAGTTATTTATGATATATTACGATTCATTCTCGATTTTGACATTTTGTTAGTTTTTTTTGAAGTGAGAATCATGATGTTGCAACTTGACTCAGTCCATATTATTAAAAGGCCATTTACATGTTAATTTCAATTTTCTTTGTATGATATGTGTCACGAGGACGTGAAAATTTGATGCTTTGCTTATGTTTAATTGACATTTGATTAAAGGATTAATCAAATGTGCAATTAAAAGATGCACATGTGAGGTGCAAGCTACTTTCTCACAGTTGAAGACCGAAGGACCCTGTGAAAAAGATGGGTGTCAAAGGCAAAAGTTGTAACAAGTTACACTTGTTAGATTCTAGGTGAATTTTGGTGTCAGTTTGCCCCTAGGACCATTAATTGGCCATTAAGTGTCAGTGGTGATACTAGGGACTAGGCATTAATTAATGGATTAATGCTTGTTCAAGGGTCAATTAATGCATGGGACCACTTTGGGTAGCAAATGGCCTGGCCAATAAATTTTTGGATGGGCAAGGTCAATTTTCTGGGCATGGATTAAGGGCTGAATTAATTTTCAGAATTAATTAATTCTGAAAATTAATTAAATGACTGGAAATTGCTGAAAATAGATTAAGAAAGCTGCCACTTGGCAAAACTTTCCCATGCAAGTGGGGGAAAGGCTAAATAGGGCTGAAGGGAGAGGGAAATCTCGTTTTTTCATTTTGGAGCTGTTGGAAAGAGGTATTAGACTGTTGTTGCCAGCTTTTGGGGCCAATTCCCAGCCATTGGAGACCATTTTGGTGATGGAGATTGCATATTCTTGACCTTGGGAAGCTGGCAATTGCTGTTGATGCACTTTCTCCTGAGGATCAGAGTCTCTAATGCTCCTATTGTTGTTGGTGCATCTGTTTGGGACTGGTACAGCAGGGCAGCAGCTGATTTTGATCCGTTCTTCGCGACAAATCTCAGAATTTTCTCTCTCTACAGCATTCTCTCATCTCCTCCAAATGGCTGAAATCTCCTCCAAATGGCTAAGAATTACTGAGAATGGCTGAGCATAGGCTGGAGGAGATGAGAGAATGCTGTAGAGAGAGAAAATTCTGAGATTTGTTGCGAAGAACTGATTAAAATCAGCTGCTGCCCTGTTGTACCAACCCCAAACGGATGCACCAACAACAATAGGAGCATTAGAGACTCTGATCCTTAGGAGAAAGTGCATCAGCAGCAATTGCCAGCTTCCCAAGGTCAAGAATATGCAATCTCCATCACCAAAATGGTCTCCAATGGCTGGGAATTGGCCCCAAAAGCTGGCAGCAACAGTCCAACACCTCTTTCCAACAGCTCCAAAATGAAAAAACGAGATTTCCCTCTCCCTTTAGCCCTATTTAGCCGTTCCCCCACTTGCATGGGAAAGTTTTGCCGAGTGGCAGATTTCTTAATCTATTTTCAGCAATTTCCAGCCATTTAATTAATTTTCAGAAAATTCATTCAGCCCTTAATCCATGCTCAGAAAATTGACCTTGCCCATCCAAAAATTAATTGGCTAGGCCTTTTGCAACCCAAAGTGGTCCCATGCATTAATTGACCCTTGAACAAGCATTAATCCATTAATTAATGCCTAGTCCCTAGTGTCACCACTGACACTTAATGGCCAATTAATGGTCCTAGGGGCAAACTGACAACAAAATTCACCTAGAATCTAACAAGTATAACTTGTTACAACTTTTGCCTTTGACACCCATCTTTTTCACAGGGTCCTTCAGTCTTCAACTGTGAGAAAGTAGCTTGCACCTCATATGTGCAACACATGTGCATCTTTTAATTGCACATTTGATTAATCCTTTAATCAAATGTCAATTAAACATAAGCAAAGCATCAAATTTTCACGTCCTCGTGACAATATGTATGAATCGTAATGTTTGAGTTCTAAACCATAGTATGGCTTGTCCAAAGACTAACTATGACTTAAGTGATAAGTCAATAATGGATCATGGATATGTAATGTATAATGTATTATTCTCAATTGACTCTATTATCACTCAAGCTCAATTAGCCATTCTTTGTTTAAGAGAGAGTTCCATAGAGGTTTAGAACCTCTTTCCCCAGTCAAATCTATCTAAAATCCCTACATAAAAAAACATGCGTTTCTTATTTTAACCCCTCTTGAAAGAAACTTATGAAACACATTTCAAACGTTTCGTTTCTAAATGTTCTAACGTTTCTAACATTTCTGGCTGCTATGCTTGGGAAGTGGGGCCACCAATGTTGATGGTGTCAGAGTGAAGCAATGTGGAAGCAAATGAATGAGACAAAGAGAGAGAGAGAGAGAGAGAGAGAGAGAGAGAGAGAGAGAGAGAGAGAAAAGAAAGAAAGATATATTAACGTCTACATAAGGCCAATGTGGCCTATGAGAAAATGGTGGAGCATGTTTCTCACCACATGCTATGGTGGAGCATGAAACATACCTAAGGCCATGGTAGAAGGATAAAACCTCAAAGCTCCAACAATGGAGATGACAAGGATACTATTTCCAATTGAAAAAAAGATCATACTAATAAATGTTACACGTCTCCCCTTTTAAACCTACTCCTAATGCTAATGACTTGGGTTAACTTTTTTCTAATGTTAAGGTAAAATTTTTCCTACATTATAAACCATCCCTACCTCAAATAGTTTTGTCCTCAAAATTAAAAGCCAATCTAGAGTATCTATGGCGTGGAAGTTCCCATAGTCTGTCCCAAAAGGTCACTGCCCTGAAGAGTGCCTCCATGACTATGGGTGTTGCCCCTAGCTCTGCTCTGACAATGGGGTGTGGGGTGGAGGGCTTACTCCTAATCATGCATGCTATCGTCATGATCAATGGCCTTTCCATGCTATCCCAGCCATCATAATAATCCCTCTCTACTCCAATCTGATCAGTGAGTGGGCTAAGGTGCCTATGGTACAAGCTGCAACCCCATACCTCTGCTCCATATAGTAATGTAGGTGAGACTAGGGTGTCAAACAACCAAAGTTTGGTGCGGGGCTCCTGGAACTGTATGTGAGCACATTGACTCTCAAGTGCCCCTAGTGTTGCGTATCCACGTGCCAAACGTGCCTATGACGCCCCTCTCAACGAAAAACGTGGGCTAGAGAAAGTGATTCCCAAATAGACATATTTCCTTACATGCTCCAGTATGTCTCCCCCAAATGTGAATTGATACATAGATCTAGTCACCCATGCTGCTGAAGTATTGAAAACCATGGTTTTGGTCTTCCCAAGGTTCACTGTGAGGTCTTTATCTCTAAAAAAGATATGCAAAGCATCTAGATGGCACTGCAAACCCTTCGGTGAATCTGAAATGATAACAATATCATTTGCATACAGTAATATTGATATCAGCACCCCTGCCAGGTTGGCTCCAGCTCCTCCTCGGTCTATGTAATCAGACACTCCATCTATGTATAGACCAAACAATGTGGGTGAAAGTGGACATCCTTGTTTCACTCCTATAGTATTGTCAATCCTCTCTGATAGCCCCCCAGGTGCTTGTACATGACTTGTCATTGCCTCATATAATGCATAGACACCCCATTGTATACCCTCTGGTACTCCAATGCCCTGCAATCTCTGCATGATGCGTGTACGAGGCACTGCATCAAAAGCTTTGTGAAAGTCTACAAAGCAACAATAGATCCTCTTGTCTCGGGCTCGACCCTCCTCAATAATGGCTCTAAGTGTGAGAATATGGTCCAGTGTGGTATATCCTCGTCTGAAACCTGCCTGTCCTGGTGCTTTCTTGCCTTGCATTTCAGCCCACTCACTGAGTTCATGCTCCAATATAGATCCATATATCTTGGCCAAAGAATGACCGATCATGATAGTCCTGTAGTTGCTAGGAATTAGGGGATCACCACTTTTAAATAGCGAAATTATAGTATTGTTTGACCAACTCATAGGGAAACCTTCACGTATTGCTCTCTTGAACATATGTGCTAATATGGGTGTTAATATGTCACCAGTATGTGAGAAATGTTTTGCTACTAGTCCATCCTCATCTTGTGCCCTCCCATTTTGTAATCTATAGATTGCATCCCTAACCATTTTCCATGTGAAGAAAGACCACTGTGTTGGTCTACAAGCTTGTGGGGGATTGCATAGATGGCTGTCCTGGCAAGTCATACAACTATCTCCCATAGTCAAGCCAAGCATCCGGTGATGTAATCTGTATGGGGGATTGTCTTTCACGAAACATCTTCCATGCGCTCTTGCTGTTCCGCCCCAAAAATAGCTGATATATCTCTGCTTCTGTTTTCGTTACGTAGTCTTGTTTATTCTTCCGCACAAGGCGTTTGAAGAATGCCTTTGCTTGGTGATGTGTTTGAGTGCCTAGCTCCACTTTCCTTTGTAAGCGAGCTCGGGTGACTCTACACTCATCATCATACCAGCTATTTTGGGGAGCAGTAGATCGTGTGGGTCTACATCGGGGCAAGGTGTGTGGGAATGCATACATGGTTGATCCATGTATGGTTGATCGGGGCAAGGTGTGTGGGAATGCATACATGGTTGATCCATGTATGGCCTCTGCTAAATCCCTTGTACATTTTCCAACGATCTACTCAAGTCCAATGTATGTAAACTGGTCTGTAGAGAACCACTGTAGATGTGCGAGGTGTCTTCTGTAAAGTAGTATTTGGGATGTTTAGGGAGGCATGGTGTTTCGTGTTTCATGTTTCATATGTACACAAGAGAGCATGAGTGTCAGAATAGCATGATCTGCTGCTATGCCAATTGGCCTCTTAGATATCTTGAAATTTTGGATGTTTGGTATCAATGCTGGTGAGCCCATCAGGTAGTCCACAGTACTTGCCTCTCCTTTGTGATTCCAACATGTCAAATTGTCAGATCCTGGCCATTGTGGTAGACCATTAAAGATGGCTAGTCTATGTGCACTTCCCAAAGTCAATAGGTGTGTCCCATAGGTACTCACTTCTTTATCCTAGGCTCTCCTTCGTAGGCCTATTTCATCTATGTTGATCTCTTTGAACATGGCACTGTCATGCATATAAAAGTCACTCTATCTATCTCCAGTGCATGCATTGAAATCTCCTACTAATAATATGTCCCCAATGCTAGCATATCTCATGATATCCTCATAGAGTACATCAAAGGGAGATCCATCTCATGTGGCATAGGTAGAATTTGCAAGAGGAAAGTAGCATATTGTGATGAATATATCCCGTGGTCTTCTTGCATGTATCCTAATTCATAAATATCATGCATCATCATCTCTTTTCATTACTTGCACTATCCCTTTGAGGTCTTCCCGGTATAGTATGGCCACACCTCCAGAACCCCTAGTGCTTCCTGGTTTTCTAGCTGCTGGACAAAATGCACTTTCCCACCTGTATCCCCGTACGTTTGGTAGTCGGCTACCTTTACATTGGTGTGTTTCTATGTACATTGCTATATCTATGTTTCGGAAGCTATCTTCAAAGTAACCGGCATCCAAGCGCAGGGCTCCATTACAATTCCATATTGACATCCGAAGTCTCATAGGCCTCATACCGTCATGAAGTCCTTTTGTCAGTGATGATGGCTCGTCCATCCCTATAAACAGTCCACTTTCCCTCTTTGCAAGCCTCCAATACCTTGGGCATGTGTTCTTTGCAATGCGCTATCTGTGCTGGGGTAAGGTCCTCATCCAAATAAATCTTCTGACCCTTGAGGGCTCTCCTCTTGGAGAGGAAGGCCTTTTTTTTCTCTGTCTCCAAAGCGAAGAATTAGAGCCTTGGACTTAAGAGTCCTCTTTCTCCACTCTCCAAGCACTAATGATAGGTACATCAAAAGCCCCAATTTTGTTAGCAAGTGTCTTAGTATCTTCCTGTGGGCTGCTCTTCTCCTCCCATCCTACTACCCGTACATGTAAAACCCTAGTCCATCTCCTAGCCTCTTCTTCCAAGGTAGCATTCATTACTTCAGTTTTGTTCACTGATGTTGCCTTATTCTTTTTTATTGCCTCAATCCATGGGCTGGCTTCTTCTATCTGCTTCTGTGTTGTCTTTGCCACTTCTGCTCATGAGTGAATCTTCCTTTCACATGCCTTCAAAGCCTCTTTCTCTTTTTGTAGTTCTTCTTGCGCGTTCATTTCTTTTTTCTTAAATGTATTCAATTCTTCCCCCAGTTATAAGATTTCAGTTTTGTAGGCATCTACAACTTTCAACATTTCAGTTTTCAGTGTGTGCATTTCGAACAACATTTGTGCTTGTAGGTCATTCTTAATCTTTGTCTGCATGTCTTGCATTTCTGCCCTCTGATTTACTATCAATTCGGCTTTGACCTGCTCTCGTATTTCTTTCTCTAATTATTGTCTCATAATTCATAGTTCAAAGCGAATCATGAGATGAATTTCTTCGTATTTCTTTTCATTCATGGTGCGTGAAGTCTTTCCATGCCTGTCAGATGTTGGGGAGACGGTCCAATCACGGACCCTACGGCCATACGTCTTGTACCATGTGTTCTTAGAAGGGGTTGAACATTGCTTCCATGGACGGTTGTGTTAGTTCCTGATCAGATTTGTCTCCCAAATATTCATTTTCCACGGTTTGATGATTGCATTTGTCTACATTATCCATCTCTCATACACTGTGTGCAAAGCCACTCAACTTGTACTTTGTATTGTTAGATCAAAGCAATTTCTGTGATTTCCTGCAAATTCCTGCAAATTTCCAAGGTTTCCCCAACCCCTCACTAAATTTTTGCAAGCCCAGTAATCTTTTACGAGCCCAAATGTGTTTTAGTTACTGCTCATGACTGCATTCTCTGGTCACGACTGCTCATGACTGCATTCCCTGCTCACGACTGCATTCATTCAAACCAATGTGCGAGAGACTGCTCACAGGACTGCATTCCCTGCTAACCAGCATGCAAGAGACCCTGCTCATGACTGCATTCATTCATTCAGGCTAGCATGCGAGAGAGAACGACTGCATTCTCTAATCACGACTGCTCACGACTGAGTGAGAGAGACCTGCTCACGATTGCATTCCATCATGCCAGGTATATCACCTTATGCTAGGTCCCTCACGCCACGACCGCTCATGCCACGACTGCTCACCACGACTGAGCACGAGAGAGAGAGAGAGAGGGAGAGAGAGAGAGAGAGAGAGGGGGAGAGAGAGAGAGAGAAGCGTCACGTCAGCATCCCGTTAGAGAGAGCCTCACACCAGCATCTGTCAGAAGCCGTCACGCCAACATCCGTCCGAGAGAGCCGTCGCGCCAGTGAGCCGTCACACCAGTATCCGTCACACCAGCAAGTCATCAGAGATCCATCACGCCCCATCCATCATGTCCAGCGTCTGTCATGTCTGAGAGAGAGAGAGAGAGAGAGAGAGAGAGAGAGAGAGAGAGAGAGTGTGTGTGTGTGTGTGTGTGTGTGTGTGTGGGTGTGAAACACAGAAAATCTGCAGTGAAGAATGTTGTATAAGGATGCAGAATTATACATGGGTGCAAAGAGAATATCTACGTATGTCTCCACTTCGAAGATCTCGGTCTTCGTCAGCCCCAAGAGCAATCTCCACGGTTTGTAGCCTGAAATCTGTGAAAGAAAACTAATTGAGGCTGCTGAATACAAAGCCTATTTATAGGCTGAAAATAATGGCACGAAATAATCAGGTAGGCTACAATTAATGCAGTCGACTGCTGCCACGTGGCAGCTGGCCGACTACCTACCACATGGTACATGCCTGTATGGCCCTGCTTGTCCAGGTGATGACTCTCTTAACACCCCCACTCAGATCCTGGAAAGGCAGCAAATGGAGGGATTTGGAATGTCCGCGAAGTAGAGCTTGGGGAAGTACCTTGGTAAACAAATTTGCAAGGTTCGTCTTTGGCCTTACAATATTCCACATCAATGGTGTCATCTAGAAGCTTCTCCTTGATAAAGTGATATTGGATCTCTATGTGCTTCGTCTGGGCATGAAATACACGATTTTGTGCCAAGGCAATGCAACTCTCATTGTTGCACCGTAGAATCGTAGGATGAGTCCGAGGATAGCGAAGCTCCTCCAACAATCGCCGAAGCCACACAATCTCACATGTGGTAGAAGACGCATCCCAATACTTTGCCTCAGTCGAAGATAGGGCTCTTGTGGGCTGCTTCTTGCTACTCCAAGAGATAGCACCAGCATCGAAGGTAAAACAATAACCTGTACTAGATTGCCTTTGGTCCACATCGCCAGCCCAATCCGAATTACTCCAACCTGCAAGAACAAGATCAGAAGCTCCTGTACCTGCTGGATAGGAAATCCCAAGGTCGGAGGTCCCTCTCAAAAACCGAAGTATCCTCTAAGCAGCTTGCCAATGCACTTACTGAGGTGCACTCATGACCCAGCCAAGAGATCTACAGCAAAATATAGATCAACCCATGTGCTGAGGAGCCAAATCAATGATCCAATCAGTTGATGGTAGCAGGTAGCATCCGCCAAAGAAGAATGTGAGTGTGAAGTAGCCTTCGAGTTTGGATCGATAGGAGTAGAAATAGACCGACAATCCTCCATCTCAAAAGTCACCAAGAGCTCATGCACATATCTCTGTTGAGAGATGAAAATCCCCCTCTAAGTTTGATAAATCTCATGGCCCAAAAAGAAATGGAGAAGTCATAAATTTGTCATCTCGAACTTCTAATGTAAAGTTGCCTTCGTCTCTTTGACCTTTTGGGCATGGTCACAATAATCAAGTCATCAACATACAAAACAAACAACACGACCACCCTCGGAAGTGTGTAAATAAAGTTGTGGATCAGCCCTAGAGCGCCGACATCCCAACTTTGCTTGGAGAAATGAGTCAATCTTCTCGTTCCAAGCACGCGGAGCTTGCTTCAGGCCATATAAGGTCTTCTTCAACCTATAAACCTTCCCATCTGTGGAACTAAAGCTAGGAGGCTGCTCTACATAGATCTCCTCCTTCAAATCTCCGTTCAAGAAGACCAACTTCACATCCACTTGAAAGAGGGGCCATCTCCTATGACTAGCCAAGGAAAGAATAGCACGGATAGTTGCCATACGAGCAGTAGGTCCAAAAGTATCATGGAAATCAACACCTAGGCACTGAGCAAAACCTTTAGCAACAAGGCGAGCCTTGTGCTTGTCCAAAGAGCCATCACTATGGTACTTGGTCTTGAAGACCCATTTGACACCAATCACCTTCTTATGAGAGGGACGAGGCACAAGGTACCAAGTGCTATTCCGCTAAATAGCCTCCAACTTGGCTTCCATCGCTTTCCGCCAATGATCAGATTGTAAAGTCTCCTTCACGGATCTAGGCTCTCTATCCTGCATAACACAGGACATCAAACAGTAGTTAGAGCAAACAAGCTCCATAGTATGTGACTGGTGCCTCCATGACCTCTGTGGTCCATCCTGCGGTTGCCACTCCTCAAGGACCCCCTCAATCCCTGAATCTCAGAGCGTCTCACAGACCCAACGAGGAAGAGGCCGGATCTCACCTCGGCGCTCTCCATCTGCTAAAGTTTTTGGAAAATCCACCGTCAATAGAGGACCAATTGGTGAATCCGGTGGTTGCGAAGTAGGCTCCTCATCCGAAGAAGAGTCGTCAAGAGACACAGGCTCGAGAGAAACAGTCGCTGGGGCCCACCTATCACCGAGATCTTCAAGTATAGGGTGGTCCTCACCCCCCTCTGGGGTTGGAACCTCCACGAACCGAACGTCGCGGCTCGTGTAGACATCCCGCTTTACAGGATCATACAATCGCTAACCTTGATATTGCGAGCTATAGCCCACAAACACCCATCTTCTGGAAGCCGCTTCAAATTTATCACGCTGTGTCTTCAGGATGTGAACATAAGCATCACACCCAAAAACCCTAAAATAAGAAACATCTGACTTTGACCCAAAGTACGCCTCATAAGGAGTCATACCAACAACAACGGAAGTAGGGGAATGATTAAGGATGTGAAGTGCAGTAGCCACAGCCTCAATGCATAGACATTGAGGTGTCTGATGATGCTCCATCAATGGGCCATCTCGATCACACTGCGATTCTTCCACTCCAAGATGCCCTTCTCCTGAGGGGTGTTTGTATTGGCAAACTCCTGGTGAATACCACAATCTGCACAAAACCGAGCAAACTCATTAGAAACAAAATCTCTGTCCTTCCGATCGTAAAGTCTTCACCTTCAGCTCCGATTGGTTCTCCTCAAAGAGCAACCAATCCTTAAGGTTGGAGAAAGCCTCCGACTCCAGCTTCAAGAAATAGGCCCATGTCATCCTGCTATAATCATCTACAATGAGCATGAAATACAAGCTCCCTCGAAGGGATTCCTTCCTCATCAGTCCACAAAGAAGAGAAAGAGACAGTGAAACACATAAAATCTGCAGTGAAGAATACTATATAAGGATGCATAATTATACATGGGCGCAGAGAGAATATTTGCGTATGTCTCCACTTTGAAGATCTCAGTCTCCATCAGCCCCGAGAGCAATCTCCGCGGTCTACAGCTTGAAATCTGTGAAAAGACAACTAACTGAGGCTGCTGAATACAAAGCCTATTTATAGGCTGAAAATAATGGCAGGAAATAATCAGGTCGACTGCAATTAATGCGGCCGATTGCTGCCATGTGGCAGCCGGCCAACTGCCTTCCATGTGGCACCTGCTTGCATGGCCCCGCCTGTCCAAGTGATGACTCTAACAGATGGGGTCTTCATGTGATGCATGCCCTTGTCAGGGTGCTCTCCCTAAGGGTGTGACTACCTATTTTGGTGGGCTGAGATGCTTGTGCAGTGAAACTGGGAGATAGGTCAAGTTCTAAGTAAACTTGGAAAGTTGTTCCACACTTGAGAACCCAATTTGTGAGAGGTTATTGTGTTGTGCTAACCCTAGGGTGACAAGTTTGCTAAGCCAGCTTGCGATATCCTACCTTGGGTGACAAGTTTGCTAAGCCAGCTTGCAATATCCTACCTTTGATGGGGCCTGAGGTTGTGGAGTGGGGGGAAGTGGGCTAGGGTAGATCCCTAGGTGTTGTGTGCGTGCCTTCTTTATTTCTTCCCTTTTTTTCTTCTCTCTCTCTCTCTCTCTCTCTCTCTCTCTATTTGGTTGGTGAATAAATGCAATGACAGGTGTTACATCACTTAGTGAGTGGTTTGAGTGCATGTTGAAGAAACCATGTGCTAAGCATTTACTTCTTCAATGAGCTGCATAGCTGTAGACGTGATTCTAGGAAGAATGGGTGTGTACACAAGGCAAATCTACTCTCTACCATGTCCCTTAATAGCTCAACACAATAAGTAGGTAGTAGGGAGGACTTGAGATGCAAGCATATCATAGTTACTTGATCAATTCTTGCATTTTTCTGCTTTTTGGCTTGGATGATGAAGTTGTTAAAGTTTTCCTCAGTCGCCGCTAGCTTGGCTTGGGTCACTTGCTTCTCTTTTAGTGTTGCAGCCCTGCTTTCGTTAAGTTCTTCATACATCTTCGCTAGCGTTTCTAGGCCATCCACACTGCCTAGTTGCCTGGAAGGCCCTTGGGTGTTCTCGTGTTGTTGCTACTCTCTCTGGTGTGTTGTAATGCCGGATTTTGCTGTGGGTTTTGCCTTGATCAACTCAGCTATTAATGATTGTAAGTGTTGTAGCTGCTCCACTTGGTTCTCACCTATAGAGTGAGTAGGAGACCCGAGGTAGCTGAAGGAAGTTCATCGGCCTTTTCCTTGCCTTTGCTAGAATTGGTCTCTGCTCTTTCTACTAGTAGCTTGCCCACTTTCTTGCAGATGCAATCTTTGATGGACAGCCTCACCACTTGCTAGTATTCCTTCATATATCTCGTATGCTCCTCCTGTTTTTCATGCTCTTTCTTGTGATACTCCTCTTGAGATATCTTAAGAACTTTCTCCACTAAAGCTCTATCTTCTTCCTCATCACTTTCCTCTTGCCTTTGTCTTTTCTTTTGCCTTAATTGTTCTCCCTTTTCTTGTTGTCCTCTTTCTAGGTCATGTATACTTGGTGGCGAAATAGGCTTGAGTTCTTCTTTGTTAAAGATGCCAAGCTAGCGAGCAATAAGATGGAGTAGAGCACCACCGTAATTACTGAAGATGTTCTTAGACTACAAGTGGTGTACTTTACGGGAATGGAACTTTGGGCCTTGGTAAGGGATTCTATGATGCATTCTATTCATAGTCCGTTTAGGTCTTATTTTACCAAGTTTTTGGTCAATATATCTTTCATGAGCCACTTTGGGATTCTTCTCTGTCCAATCGAGGGCTTACTGTTGGAGAAAAGATGATGGAAGACTTGTGCAATGACTTGCAATTGCTCATTCTGCATGCCGCTTGACAATACCCCTTTTTAGAGTAAGAACCGAGTCTTGCCAATGTTTTGGCACCTCCATCAACCTTGGGTTCTTCTCATACTTTCTTGACTTTGCTTTTATCCCTAATGCTTTTTCCATTGTCTCAAGGTTGAGCTCGATGAAAGCCTTTTCCCTTTCCCATTGGTCTCCATCTTTGAGGTCATACTTAATTGTGAAAGCTTTCCTTTCTAGTTGAGAATAGCAAATAGCGGATTCACGTGTTGCATAATGCAATGGGTATGTGGTGGTTCTCAGGTAGCCTGCCAATCCACACTCTATTATTGATAGTTGGAGTAGCAGATAATGAGCCACTAGACTCTCAATGCTGTTGGTTGCCCGCAAGTGGCGATAGCCCACTTCATACATGCTCACTATTATGCTAAAATCGGCACATTATTGAGCCATGAAGATGGACTTATCTTTGTTCAAGGTGTCCTTGACAAGGACATGCTTGTTCCCTTCGCTAGCTTGTTGTACTCCATGTAAAGCCACATACAAGTGTTCACGAGTTACTTTTTCTCATAAAGTTTCAAACCATGCTTTTGAATTAATATGTCAAATGATTTTGTACCTATGCTTTGCGGCACATGCGTATTATTATGCAAAAAATTCACAACTTACCCCCTCTTACCATCTTATTACAATAATTGTTGTTTTGGTGGCCTTGGTTGGTTGGTCGTGGTAAGTTGCTTGTTGGTTGTTTCTCATCATAGTCATTGGTCAGTCATCATGATCATTGGCATTGATCTTTGGTCATGGTCATTAGCATTCATTGGTCTCCCTCCCTCCTGCAAAAGAGAGTTGAGCTTCTCAGCTTGGGAGAGGCAGTCAAGTGAGTGCGGCAAAATTCTTTTAAATGAGTTTTATGGTGTTATGTTATTGGTATTTGCAAAAGAATAGTTTGTTTTATTTTTGTACAAGAGGAGAGGGTTCCAAAATCCACCAATTGTAGCAACCCAGGTTGTACTCCAATTCAGCAAGAGAGTCCAAGTTGGACAAGAAGCTCACAAAGGTATGAGATAAGGTCATCTAGGAGTGACAGTCCATTAAAGCCACTAGTGACATGGAGTTCTTCTTTGGATAGTAGCTTGTCAAGGAGTGGATCGTGAAGCGACTGTTTGGGTGGAGTCAGTGCATGAGACTAGATGATGGCATAAAAAGATGGCCTCATAGTATGTAGGATCATTCTTCAAGAAGCTTACAATCTTTCTACGTTTAGCCAGGGTGACGATCTTGCTTCAGAGCATGGTGGCTTCATGTTGAAAGGAATACCATTTATTCAAGAAACGAGTGGTAGAGCTGCATAATTGTTGTAAACTATTGACAACACAAGGGTCCTTAAGAATTGTATTTTTCACATAGGATGGAAGTATTCAGCACATTTCTAGTTGTTTTTGTGGGATTTCTTGTGCTAATTGATCTAGAATGGTTAGACTTTTGTGAAAGAGGTGCTCGTGTTCTTCACATGTAGGATGCCATTGAGACGCCAGCAAGAGCATGTCAGGGTTGTCTAATCCAAGGTCCATGAGAGCAAAGAGTTTGGCAAAAGTGCCGAAGGCAGAGTCCAGTTGCACAAAGCAATCAGTGACTGGCCTTGTTGGAGAATATCAACAAGTCTTCAACCATTTTGTAGATTGATTGGCATTAGTGTGGTCTCTTGATATTGGTTGGTGGAGAGGGTTAATACCTGCTAATTTGATATGGGAGAGATGTATAAAGAGCAGAAAAAATGGCCTCGTCTAAAGGTAGTGGATCATTTTCCAAGCACATAGGCGGGGTGGGTGTTGACAATTCCAACGAGAGATGGGTTTGGTTCTTTTGAGGAAGTCGAGTAGATGGAGAAGGAAGGGGAGAGGTTGAGAGGGAGTCCCGTTTTGTGATAGGAGTGTGGTGCTTGGGCTCTATGTAAATCCAAGAAAAGATCCGAGTCGAGTAAGACCTGTTTTCCTAGGTCCAGGCATGGGCAGTTTAGGCAACCATAGCCTGTGACAACCCTCATAGTATCCTTGTGTCTCTAGGAGGATTTTAAGAACCCAAAGCTGTGTGATGCGCAGGTTGGAATTCGGCTGATAACGTCGACCTGAGGGCCGGTGCTTGTGCTTATGTGATGTGCAGGATGTGGAGGCTCGTAATGAGGTTTTAGGTCTCCACTCTGCCACTGTGGTGGTGTGCTAATGGGCCCCTTTTTATGCTTGTGATCTGCTAGGAGCTGGGTCAAGAAGGTAGCAGTTTAGGGTAATTGACTAGGCTGAGAAGTGCATTCGGTGTGAGCGATTTCAGACCGTATCTCCCTGAAGGAAAAGGTGGTGATTACACAAGCATCAACTAACTAGAGATGAATGCGCTTGTCAACATAGTTGACATTACAATTGGTCAAGTACTTAAAGGTGCACCTTGAGAGAATTTCGATACCTACTCCTTTGGTGTTTGAGAGAACATACAAGAGAACTGGGATGCTTTCAGTCTTGATCATGATCGTCAATTTACAATGACCCAACAATGTGTAAGGTTGTCCTCCATAGGGATTCAACTTTGCATTGGTTGGTTGTAACGATGGCTGCCCTAGTTCTCTCCAATAGTTGTATGGCAGAGTATTGTAGTCTAATCCCTAATCAATGAGAGCGTCAGCCATCACTTAGCTAGTTGAAGTGAGACGAATGCAAAGACGTGTGGCTGGGATTAGAGGTTCATCAACAGGCTCTATGCTACTAATGCTAACAGCTCTAACATTTACTATGGTTGGGTTAAGAGTGGAAAGCTATAAGGTCAGGTGTTGGCATTGCTCAAACTGTTCATAGAACGTCTATTCTACATGCAACAGGGGCTCTCTGCATTTTCCGTGGGTGGTTCGTGCAATGGATGCCTAGGTGGATGGTACTTAATTCGGCTGCCATTAAAATGGCTGATGGGTTGGCTGTCTAGGGTTTCTAGCTAAACATTTCATGTCCTGCTGATCGTATGGACACGAAAAGGTATGATGCCTCATAATTTTAATTTCTGCTTATGGCCTTTAATTGAGTAGAGCAGGATAAGATCCCCCTTGTTGAAGAATCTTTGTTTGACATGTTTTTCAAACCAGGCTTTGCATTGGGCCTTCTCAGCAAGCTAGGCATGAGTTGCTAGTAGTCAGGTTTCTATCAAATGCTCAAGTTCCTCTAGGCGCTATTTTCAAGCCTTGGTGCCTTCCCATCGCTCTTGGACAACAATGCGCAAGCTGGGAATCAAGAACTCTACATGCATAATGGTGTTAGTGTCATATGTAAGGCAAAAAGGAGTTTGACCTGTAGTGGTCTTGTAGGCCATGCAATCGGCCCAAAGTGCTACTATGAGTTTGTGATCCCAATCTAATCGTCAAGATAACACTGTTTTTGTCAAGACATTAACGAGGACTTTGTTTGTAGCTTCTGCCTTGCTATTTTCTTGAGGGTAGTAGGGGTTGGACTTTCGATGGAAAATCAAGAACGTGGATGGGAAATGCTAAATCACTTCATTGAGGAAGTGCATCCCTTGATCATTGATGATCTCAATGGGGCATCCAAAATGTGAGATGACCTGCTTCCAGAGAAATCGAGTAGTGGTTCTCGCATCATTTTTACGGGTGGCCCTATCCTCTACTCATTTTGTCATATAATCCATAGCCACAATGATGCATGGGGCCTATGAGGATTAAGCGAATAGGCTAATAGGTCCCATGAAGTCTATACTCTACTTCTCGAAGGGTTGGCAGACAATTATTGGTGTGAGTTACACTTTATCCTTTCTGATGGGTAACATTGTTCGTTGGCACTCATCACAGTGCTTGACAAAACGACTGGTGTCTTTAAATAGCGTGGGCCACCATAACTATGATTGTATCACTTTTTTGACAATGGCCCAAGTGTCCTCTGGCAATGCCGGAATGAGCTTCTTGTGACACAGCCTCAATCTTATGTTCATAGATACATCTCCTAAGAAGACCATCTTGCTTTAGCCGATACAATTGACCAACGATCAATTGGTAAGCTCCGGTTTTAATTAAGAGGCATGTGAGTCGTGCATTCTTGATTGGTCATTCTAGTAGACCTTTTTTCAAGGATTTGGACGATGTCATCATCCCACTGAGGGATTTAGTTGGCCTTGAAGAGTTGAGCTTCTTGATAAATATGGAATAGGTGAGCATCAGGGAGTTAATCATCAACTCCTATGGACTTTTCGTCACTGGTTACTCGTGATAAGTGGTCCACAATGAAGTGTTGTTTTCCTTTCCATACAACAACAAAAAAATCAAATTCCAATAACGAGAGAATCCAATGTGTGATGCGCCCAGTAGCACAAGGTTTATTCACAAGATAAAGCAACGCTTAACAATCCACAAATAAAGTGAAATGCGTAGTGAGAAGATAATGGTGAAACTTCTTTACAGCATAAACCATTGCTAAGCCTTTGCGTTTTGTGGTCACATAATCCATCTCAACCTCGATGAGTTGTTAGCGGTTGAGTTGTTGGCGGGCGAAGCTCACAAGGAAATCCATGTTGTGTTCACCGGGCTAACACAACATTGCTCCAATTGCAATCTTGGAAGGGTCAATGTGTACATGAAATGTGATCCTCCCATCCGTATGAAAATTCAGCATCATATCCCATCTCATACACATCAAATCCAACTTGAAATAGTTACAAAAAGTCCAAACTAGTGTTGCCCTTTCACAAAACCAATTGGCTGCTATGGTATGAGTTGATTCCATTTTCCTTGGGATGCATTCAGTCTGATTGATTCATATTGCTATTCTATCTTTGTCCAAATCCTAAATATAATCTCTAAGGTGAAGACATTTGAAGGTCAATAGTGTGGCTACATCTTGCAATCCACACAAACCAAGCAATGATGCTAGCAATCAACTCCCATCTATGACAATGCCCTTGAGTCCATAGAGTTTATGAGTAATCTAGAGTGGAGATCTTGCTCAAATATAACCAACAATGAAAAAAGAGTGGCTCCCTTGAACATCCTCATATCCGCAAGCTCGGCGTTTGTCTATGACTCAATGCTACTACCCCTCAAGTCACTACCATAGTTTCAATTGTACCATGAAAGACTACTCTAAGGGCTCCTCTCCTCCACACCTCCTGGGGTTTCGAGTCTATTCCTTAAATAGTGCCTCTTAAGTCTCCCCTATCTCTTCACATCTTGCACATGCTTCTCCCTAACCTAGTGGTGTACTTAAAGAACGCTATATCACTATGCCTATCAAGGAATGGATCTCTCCATACTTTCCTAGGGTCCCATGGTAATCTCTACAAGGGCCTCCTCTAGTATGCCTAGTGTCTCCATCTCTACCATCAAGCAAGTGGTTGGGTTAGGGTCTATGAGGATATCCACAAGAAAATGTTATTCAAGTGTTATGGCACACGTGGTGTAATACACACGCATATACAAGAGTTTGGCTTTGGTGAGCTAGTAATTTTATTAGCCACACAGGAAGGCTTTCGTGGAAGTTTGTGTGTGAATGTCCTAGTCTCAAATTAAATAAAGTAGAACAACAGAAATGAGGGAGATTTTTGCATCCTTACTACAAATTTGAGAACCTAAGTGAACCAACATATGGGTCATTATAGATGGCTTGACTAAAATGGCAAGATTTATATCCACCAAGTCCATAATAGAAAGTTATGAATTGGCTAAACTTTTTGAGGAGCATTTGTGTAACTTGTATAGTTTGCCCAAGTAGATTCTCAATGATTGTGACCTAGAGCTTAGTACTAATTTCCAGCAAACCTTTTTCTTCTAGAAGTTGGAGACTAGTTTGTGCATGTCACACCTAGAGACCTATAGAAAAACAAAACGCATGAATCAAATCGTGGAGGATATGCTGCAAGCATCTCCAGTTGTCTACTCAAGTGGCAGTTGTATCTCTCACGGATTGAGTTTGCTCACAATAGTACAAAGAATGCAATTGATGGTTATGGCTTGCTCTTTTTTAAAGAAAAGTAAAAATTCTATCAATACTCCAAACAAAATGTCTCAAGGCAAAAAAGCAAAATACAAAGCAACCTTATAAGGGACTTCCATATTAAGAATTATATAACAAGGGAAAGTCTATTACAAAGCTTGATTGAATAGCCAGTCGAGAGGTATATAATGCCAACCATGTGGGTATGGAAAAGGAGAAAAGCGCCAATTTCCATTGTACAAAATGTCTCAAGGCAAAAAAGCAAAATACAAAGCAACCTTGTAAGGGACTTCCATATTAAGAATTATGTAACAAGGGAAAGTCTATTACAAAGCTTGATTGAATAGCCACTCGAGAGGTATATAATGCCAAACCATGTGGGTGTGGAAAAGGAGAAAAGTGCCAATTTCCATTGTACTTAAAGATATTAAAATGCAATCTCCGATAGATCTTCTTCAACATATGTAAATGCTAGTACTAGATTGCAAAGGAGAGTATAAAGATTGTGGAAAATCATGCCAACTTTTTTGTTAATCAACATTGACAACCCCATGAGCTCCAGGAGGGATGTGGATGTACTGTGGTGTATTTGAGGACTCTAAACCAATACATACCTGCAAGGGCCTAAAATTATATTCACGATATTGTGGCCCCCTTCAATTGTCAAGATAATAAGTCGTGTGTCCTATATAGTTGATTTATCCTCATACATTACTATTCATTCAATGTTCCTTGTTAACCCCCCTTAAATACTGGATAGGACATGATGAATATGTGGTCCTAACTAAGGAGATCACTAACTTGGAGGGTTACACATGCTATCCTCCACATCCGTTGAGTTGGTGTTAGAGTATAGAATGAAGCATTTCCATAGGAATTCCAAAACCCAAATGTTGAATATATAGAAAGTGTCTAGACGTCCACAATTAATGCATCCAAAGTGTCCGAGTGTCATTGGAGATAGCCAGGTCCCACATAGACAGTTGGTTGGCTCATGTGTCTATAAATAGGAATCTTCCTAGCCACTTTACATATCTTAAATCCCTTTTGCCATCTTTCACCATCTCTATTAGATTTTTCCACTACTACTTCAACACCTATTCAACATTAGGAGGCCAGCCAATCACAATCGAATTTGGGGTTCAATTTTTCATCCAAGGAGAAAACTTGAAGGCCAACAAACAAAGGGGCAAATTGGTTTGAAGGCTTGCCAGTCTTTTATGATAGTAGGAGGCATTGGAAAGTGAAGGAGATTGGAGCAATTTTAATGTACTTTATTTATTTTCAATATAAGTTAAATAAATACCACAAGGGATGTGCCAATTTTGGGGCCAACC
Source organism: Lygodium microphyllum (assembly GCF_053477565.2). NCBI lineage: Eukaryota > Viridiplantae > Streptophyta > Polypodiopsida > Schizaeales > Lygodiaceae > Lygodium > Lygodium microphyllum. Next base: position 53,714,206 of record NC_141156.1, on the reverse strand, counting down.
AACATTCTACTATGCAAGATTATGTGGTAACATTTGTATTTTCAATTTATATGACATTGCCACCATTTTGGAGAAGGAAGGCTGGTTTCATTAGCAAACACCAAAAGTAGACCAAACTCCAAGATGAAGCAAATACAACAATAGAGGACCCCAAAATTTCAATATCTGAATTTCAAGTGTTGGACCTCCAATTTCTGAGCATATGTCCTCAGGTACTAGTAAACCCTAATTTTTGCTTGTAAATTAGGGTTTACCATAGACATTCTTTGATTACACCATCCAATGATTGAATTGGATTAAGATCTCTGGAGGAAAGTTGTGAACTGCCTGTGAGAGAGAGAGAATTCAAAGTGTCATTGCCAAAAATGGCTGAAACTCAACATTAGTCTGCCATGAATGTTTGATAACCAGCAGCCCAACCTGCTCTAGAGCCCAACCAGCAGTCACTAACCCCTGTAGGTATCAAATTTGCTCTTGGGAGCCTTCTGTTCAGCTTTCACCTGGTCTCCTAGGCCTTGATTATGCTATTGCCTACTGCAAATCAATGCCTTCTCAGTAAAAAATTGCCCAAATAGCATGCAATTGCAGCCAAACTCCTCTCCTGTTAGCTTGGCATGATTAGTATCACAGCCTTTTCTCTCTCCTCCAGCCCCTAAAAGAGCTTTTCCACTCTTTGCATGGGAAGTTTTGCCAAGCAGCAGCCTTTCTTATACAAATTTCAGCCTAATTAATTAATTTTCAGAATTTTGATTTTGAAAATTGATTTGATTATTAATTATTGCTAAAAAAAAAACCATGTTAGTCAACAAGTAAATTGGTTAGGCCAATTTGTCACCTGAGAAAACCTGAGCATTGATTAGCCCATGAACTAGTATTAATTAACTAATTAATCAATTAATGCCTAGTTTCTAATGTTCCCACTGATATTAATGGAAATCACTGATTATTTACCCATTTTGCTAGTGAAAAAGAAAGACGACATGATATATCTTTGGATTATTGATAGAGCTTCAAATACGGTAATTATTAAACTTGTGTTTCAATGTAAAAGAGTTGTTTGACTAACTTAAAGTTGCAAAGTATTTTATAAAGACTATTCCTCTTGAATATGAAGTTAGTTGCAATAGGTTGATATAAGTGGAGGCAACAAAAATAGTATAGGTTACCAAGCATGGGAGACTTCACATTGTTTTTCATCGGGTCTCCCGATTGGTCCAAGCTCTACGCCAAATGCTAAGCAAAGCATCGAAAAGATCCTCTCAGGCATGTCACGATACTTAAATATGTGTTGTATAAACAATTGTGCCATATGATCGGCCTCGATCTTCTACGTGGTAGGAATGAAAGGGACTTGCTTATAGAACTTGCATATGATAGTCCAAATCCCATCATTCCTTGGAGGAGTCCTTGGAAGATCAAAGATAAAAATCCATAGCAATACTCTACTATGGCCTATTAGGCATAGGCAAGGGTTGTAATAAACCTATCCATGGGCCATACTTGTTGCCCATACACATTTTCTCTCTCTCATTCTCTCCTCTCTCTCCTTCCCCCTTTTCCTTCCTTACCAACTCTAAACCTTAAAATACTCCCCCTCTCCGCCATCTCATTCATCCTTTCTATTATCTACTCACTTGAGTTTTGAGCTTCCCACACTCTCTACTCCCTTGAGCACTCTTGCCATCTTAAGCTCTCTACTCCCTCAAGCTATGTCTACTTCCTCTCTCTCTACTCTCTCAACCCCTCTATCCCTCACGTAATCTCTCTACCATTTCTACGCCCTCAATCACTCCACCCTCCACCTTCTTAAGTTTCCAAGTCCACCTTCTTGAGTCTCTCTCCTTTACTCTCAAGCTCTCCCTTCCTCTCTCACTCTCACTCTCTCACTATCTCTCTCTCTCTCTCTCTCTCTCTCTCTCTCTCTCTCTCAGAACAGTGATCGACCTTTTCATGACTGCTCAACAGCCAACACAAGTTGAAGGTGGAGCACAAGCTTTTGTATTTCAATTTGAAGGAGAATCCTTGTGGCTGCTATTTGAAGATCTTAGAGAAGACCTTTGGTTCTAGGTCCATGATAATTGTGCCTGCTTCCGGAATAAGCATCTTTGTTGATCTGTTTAAGTATTACACAGCAGGAGACAATTCGGAGCTTGCAAACAAAGACTTACCACTCGAGAGCACCGAGGTTCAGCTGGACACAGAGGTGTTCTATTTTGATGTTGGAGAGAATCAGCGAGGCCGATTTTTGAAGGTTTGGCCAGCCGTCCTGCTGCCGCTTTTGCTCGGAGAAGGTCGCACGATTCTTTAACAGTGTGGAAGGTCCACTTCACGCTGATCTGAATGAGTCAAATCCCTCTTTTGCTGCACTGATTGATGATGAACCTGTAGGCGACACAGGAGAGTTTGTCGCTCATTGATTGAGTACTGAGAAGGATGCGCCAAAATGTTTGCAGCAAACACTGTTAGTCATTGAATAACTGTCCTACTGCCTACAACAAACACCATGCTCCATCGGTCACTCAAGAACCAGAGACCAGGCAAGTGACAGATCTCTCTCTCTCTCTCTGCTTATTCCCGTGTCCCCTGCTTACTGCCGTAGAAACTGAGAACCAGGAAACATGACTACTGTTGGAGATACTAATGAGCGCCTTTCTCAGAGTGGACGATCTATCGCACGCAGCAAAGCCGACTCGACAACCACAAGTTCACCTCTCTCTACTGGCATGTTGGAGCAGCCATGTGTTAGAGAAATCTCACAGGATGGGATATGGAATTTTTTGGCGACACTTCAAACATCAATCAATTCATAGAATCAAGAAATCACACGCTTGGCTCTCAAGTGTCAAGTGTTGGAAAGCAAGAATACACAGTTTGAACAGACTGTGGAGGAACAGGCCAAGAGAATCACAGACTTGGAAACGAGTATGGCGACATGCACATGCATGGAAACACCAAAAACATGGGCCGAAGTAGTAGCACATACTCCCCCAAATGGAGGCATGCATGTAGTTCATGCAGAGGGTGGCGATGCACTGGTAGATGATGTGGATGGATGTGAACGTAAAGAAAGAGAAAAGCGGGCTCAAAACCTGGTTATTTGGGGATTGCCCGAAACAGATGATGAGACTGCACTGTCTCTTACTACGGAAGTCACGGAGTTTTTTTGTAAGCATTTTGCCATGGCAGATGTACCTGTCTTTGGTGCTCGACGTATTGGCAAGAAGAAAGACGATAGGAAGGCAAGAGCCATTGTATGAACTCTATTGGATGCACGTAAGAGAACTACACTTTTAGATAGTAGTCGAGTATATCTCAAGGGAACAGATTTTTATGTAAATGAGGATCACACCCCCATGCAACAAGAGGAACGTCGGAAGCAATACAATAAGTGAAAGAAATCTAGTGATAATACTTCAAAGGATGCATAGGGATGCACGACCCATGGGAGTTGCACGCTTGTGAAGGTGTTGTTTTGGAATTGCAGAGGGTTTCTATTGCATAAAGGGGAAAGCATTAATGCTATGGTTGGTGATGCTGACATTGTGTTCCTTGCCAAGACATGGGAGCGGAGGATGTGTAGAGTTCCGGATATCCCAGGGTACATAATTCATAGCGCATATCAGCCACATGTAGGAAAAAGAGGGCAAGGAGGAGTTGCATGCATATACAAATGTCATTTGGAAGAAATGATTGACGTATGTAAAGTAGACCGACATAAGTGGTACATATGGATTATGCTCAAGCACACTACACTGATGTACATTGCGGGATGTTACATTCCACATAGGGAGTCCCCCTTCTATGCACGACATGAAGTGGATTCGCAAGAACCTTTTGAAGATTTGAGTATGGATGCATGCATATATATGCAACAAGGACATGTGATGGCCTTAGGTGACTTAAATGCACGTATTGTGATGAGCTAGATAAGGAAGAGGTTGTGGATGTAGATGCACATTGGTATAGACAATCTGAGGATATAGACATTAATGCCCATGGACGCACTTTGATGGATATGGTTAATGGTTTGCACATGCTGATATTGAATGGTATGAATTGTTTCCCTGATACTAAAGGATACACGTGCTACTTCGCTTGTGGAGGTTCCAGTGTGGTAGACTATGCAATGATACATGTGAATGATTTATGCATGATCAGAGAGTTCTGGTTAGCTGAAAAACATCCAGAATCAGATCATATAGCTTTGGGCTTGACACTTGATATTTGCCACCATGTAGGACATGTAGGGGACACAGTAGGTACTGGTGCATTCCGTATTGATGTAGACAAGAAACAAGGATATGCTGGTCACTTGGATAGTCTTATGAGCAATCTTACTAGGAGTACATGGACTGATCTGAGAGATGCAATGTTAAATATAGCTATAGAGGTTTTTGGGAAACCAAAGAGCAGTCACAAAAATGTCAAAGGATTGCCATGCAAGAAATGGTTTGATGATGAATGTAAGGCTACACGTAGAAAGCTGAAAATTCTCCCTAAGGGACAAGAACGAAGTGAGGCGGAAAAACAATATAATGCTCTCATGCGTAAAAAGCGACGACGATATGTGGTGGCCAAAGAAAGTGAAGATGCTAGGGAGTTTGAGAAATGTCAAAGGCAAGCATGGAGAAAATTGCAAACCAAATGGTTAAGTGTTATGGGGGATTTTACAGATGCTGACATGCTATCATATGTTACAGAACCTTACATGCATGAAGGGGTACATCCCATCAAATGTGATGCACATACGCAGCCATTTAGTGCTCTATTCACTTTAGAAACATTGGAGGCAACCCTCAACAAGATGGCCAATGGAAAAGCATGTGATACTTTGCAGTTGAATACGGAGATGTTGAAATGGACAACAAAGGAGATGAGATTGTTTATGTTGCATGTGATACATCATGCTTTTGCATATGGTTTTCCCCAAGAATGGCAGGATAATTGGATACAACCATTGTATAAGGGAGGATATCGCAATTTGCTCACAAACTACCGCATGATTATGGTCAATTTAGCCATGGCAAAGCTATTCAACACTATCCTGGAAATACAATTGAGTAAATGGGTAGAAAGTAATAACAAACGAGCTTATGAACAAGCACGTTTTCGCCCTGGTCATAACACCATAGACCATTTGGTTACTTTACATGTGCTTATGGATGAGAGTTGGCTTGAGGGAGCAACCTTGTATTGCTGTTTTGTGGATTTTAAGAAGGCTTTTGACACCATACCAAGGGTTGGCTTTTGGCAAAGAATGCAAGAACTAGGGGTCCCAAATGATCTATGCATGGGAATTTACAGGATATGTCAACTAGTGGTGTGCCACCTCAGAGGTCGCAACAGGCTGTCACAGGTATTTGAGAGTAATATGGGAGTCAAACAAGGTTGCCCGCTCTCCCCTACATTATTTGGTTTATGCATTGATAAGCTAGAGAAAATACTTCTCACGGCTATGAATGAAGAGGAAGCCAAAAGCCCGCATATTGGTATGTTCGCCATCTTGCTCCTACTTTATGTAGATGATGTGGTCTTCTTTACATATACTGGGGAACGTATGCAACAGTTCATGGGGATTCTTGAACGATTTTGTCAAGATAGTGGTTTGACGGTGAATGTAACAAAAACAAAGCTAATGGCTGTGCGCACCAAGCAATCAAAGACCCCACCAAAAGTACATTATGCGGGATACTCTATAGAGATAGTATCTACTTTCAAATACTTAGGGATTGAGATACCTGTAGACCACAGATGTCATACGTGTGTGGAGCGATGATTAGCGGCAGGAAAAAGCAAGTATTATCACTTTGAAAATGAGTACAGCCGTACAGATACAAAATGTTGAAAAATACACTGTATGATTTTTTATGCATATATTCTACAGACGATATTATATGGAGTGGAGATGTGGGGGGGAAGCATCTCCTTATCTGCATGGAACGACATTGAGAAGCTGCAAAAAGCCTTTATTCGTAGACATTTGGGCATCAAAAGCACCACACCATATGTACTTATGCTTTTGGAAACTTGCCGTCGGCCAATTGAGGTACATGTTATGATTCGAGTACTGAGATAATGCCACTTGAATACGTCAAATGGATGACAGTACGCTCCACAAACGAGCATGGGATGCTAGGACACACCTACAGAAAACATGAAAAAGTAAAGTACTTTCAATAGGATGGGTGTTGGATATGCGAAAATGGTTTAAAGGGTGGGGAGTGGATAGATATCTAGATATAGCATCCGAAGATATATGCATGGACACATTTCAATCAGACCTCTTACGAGCGTATCAAGCAAAACATCAAAGCAAGGGAGCAAATGGCAAACTTGCTTATTACACTATGCATATCTATCCTTCATGTTGAGAATCCTACATGCAAGCAGAGGCACACATGCAACCATACATAGCCAACCCACTCTCAGTGGTATTTAGACGGAGTATTACACGACTTCGAACTTGATCACACACTTTATTGATCGAGACAGGTGCATGGAGTGGACATGCAAGAGAGATGAGGTTATGCAAGCTATGTGGACTACAGAGTGTAGAATCAGAGGAGCACATGATTATGACATGCCCAACATATGCACACATACGGGCTGACTTTGATATCCCTTTACAGGGGCCACTTAACTAGTTTCTGACCACTACTCCTATATCGAAGTTAAGGACTCTCATCACCCGCATGTTACACTTTTGGGAGAACCGCGCTGCACAGATCATTCTTTCACCGTAACTACCCTTTCTACCATGGGGGAGGAGAATCATTGTATATTTGGAAAGGTCCCATGGGCCTTTCATGGACGATCATAAACTACTCTACTCTACTCTACTCTCTCTCTCTCTCACCCCATACACCTAATCATCAATGGCACCTCCTCTTCATGAGGCCTTTTGCTTGCATTGTGCCTAATTCGAGCAAGTGAAAGAGAAAACCTCACCCATCACCCACCTCCTCATTCACATATGCAAATTGGGAGGGGAGGCCACACGATGGCGCAGCATTCTCAATGATGTCTACCAAGAATTTCATTGGAAATACTTACCATTGAAGTGGTGCAAATGAGTTTCAAGGGCAAGTGAGGAGGTAGTGTCTCCCGATGATTAGGCCTTGGATGCAGAAAAAGATCCCTTTTCAACCATTTTCGTTTCCTCCACTGGAGGGGCATCCTCTATCCCATCGAGAAAAGCCATTCAAGTGGCGCGCCCATATCAAAGGGGCAAGGCACACTTGCCTAAGCAGCAAGCCAAGTATTTGGTCCTTTCTCTTTTCTCAAAGAGAGGCAAAGGCAAGCTGAAATAGAGATTGCACACACCATACTTGAGTGCAATCTCTCTTTTCACATCCTTAAACTAGATCAATAGAAGTGGATGGTCAAAGCCATTGCAGTTGTCGGCCCATACAAGGGATGGTACGGTATCACATACCATGGCATGTGTACAAGTTACTTGAGTCCCTATGTGCCGGTTGGCGGGTGCTCTATCCTATTTGATGGATGGAGTGACCATAAAAAAGGGGGTATTATCAACATCCGTGTCTCTTGCCCGCTTGTACATGGAAGGAGAACCACGGGCTCCTTTATGTTTTGGCACATACGGCAAGCCATCATTAAGGTAATTGATTTGTTTGCTTATAACTTTCCAAATTTATTGATTTGTTTACTTGAAAATTCCCAAATTTAATGATTCTAACTTCATTATATATAATCTTGTAGGTTGGTCCGCAAAGCATTGTGCAAGTTGTCATGAACAATGCCTCTATGGGATAGAACCTTGAGGTGGAGGTTTTTTCCATAGTATTGATACCATGCGCTACACATTGCCTAGATCTTCTTATGGAAGATATAGGCAAGTTGTAGTGGGTGAAGAGCATTGTGACAATGCTTACACAATCGTTGGTTTCATCAATACCAAGGTCCGAGTTCTTGCGATTTACTACTCGTACTTAGACTTGGTGTTGAAAAAGCCATTGAAGATACACTTTGCAGCCATGTGGCTTCTCCTCAAGCATCTCTATGACATTTGCAACAAGCTCCAAAAGACATTTGTGTTTAATGAATTCAAGGAGTGGCTTGAAGGAGAGTCCACATAGAGTTAAGTAGAAGCAAAGGCCATTGAATGGCTTGGCTTGAAGGAGGACTTTTGGACGGATATGAGGGGCAAGGAGAGTCCACATAGAGTTAAGTAGAAGCAAAGGCCATTGAATGGCTTGGCTTGAAGGAGGACTTTTGGACGGATATGAGGGGCATTGTCATTGACATCACTTCTATATACAAGGTGTTTCACACAGCCAACATAGAGGGGCCTACTATCGGCGTCTTTTATCATCTTATAGCCTAGGCAATAGCAGAGATACAAGCATTGACCATCTTGGATGAGGAGGCTTCTTCTTCACTATATTTTTAAAAAAAAATGTTTTATCATAATTCATGCTCTTTTTATTTTTTAAAATTCACATTGTCTCACTTTTTCTCTTTCCACAATCCAAGAATGATCTACCCTCTATCTCTCCCTCTGAATTTCTCTCTTATACCTTTTAGTAATATCTTGAATGCTATGCCAAATAGAGATGATATTCTCTTTTTAACGAAGAAGAGATAGGAGTGGATGAAGCAGCCCATCCATGGATTCATGGCACTCTTGCATCTTGCATTCAAGAGATCCTCTCTCTTTATGGATGCCAATCATGATGTCTTTTTCCCAAAGGCTTTGGTAGACGAGCACCATGGTGCCTTCCTCCCAAGAGCTCATAAATTATCAAAGTAGCACTGCTTTCGCTTCCACAATTTCTTGGAAGAGAGATTCATTAGTGATGCCTTTTTTCAAAAATCTCAAATCTCTTAATTCCTTTAAATTGATTTTAGTTGTAAGCTTGTTTTTTGAAGTTTAAACTTATTTTCTTTTCCAACATGCTTTAGGATTGCTTGTTGGGTGCATGTGAGAGAAATTGGTCTGTCTATTCCCTTGTGCACACCAAAATTCGTAACAAACTTAGCATGCGACAATTGGAGCAACTAATTTATTATCACTCTAATTTATGTATGCTACATAGCATGCATGAGATGTCTGTGGCAAGACTCATATTTCATATTTATATACATGTTAGTTCATATATCATGTCTAAAGATATTTTATTTATTTATTCTAAGTTGTTTATCCTTTAAATGGAAGGCTTATATAGATATACTCAAGCTCTCTACTACCACACTTAAAAGTGTGACTCGTGAGAGGGACTTGGAGAAGCAACTCTTTAGAGATATTTATTTGAAGCTTGAGAAGATAGACCGGCGGGTCTCTTGCACTTCTACACGCTGATGTGTCATTGTTCGTCCTCGCACCGCTAGTAGTGGAGCTTCTACTTTGACATTGACACTGGTTTCCTATGGTGATATTGGGGCCCTTAGGTGCTACACAAGGCATGGAAGTGGCTTAAGAGGAGCTCCTAGTGCGGCACATGTGGATATACCTATCACTTGTGAAGAAAACTGCTAGGGTTTGCACTGTGAGGACACATAGAGTGTACGACCACGACAGAAACACAAAGAGACAGATGCAGACACAGAGAGCAAAACTCAAACCTTAAATACAAAACTCAAAAGCTCAAACACAGACGGAAGAAGGGAGAGAGAGAACACAACTCTGAAGTGAATGAATGCTATAAATGAATGTAAGAGTGTACAGTGTGCTCAAGGGCAGAGCAATGTCGGAGTGTGACGTCCACACGAGACAAATCCCAAGTCTGTGACCACCAGTTGGAGCGAGAAAGTAGAGGAACTGCAAAACGATGGTACTAGAGGCTACTGGAGAACCAAACGCAAGCAGTAGAGGATGCAAAGGGCAGAGGGCGGCCCTAGAAAGTTGCAAACACAACAGACACAATGTCGCCTGATGGAGGAGAGCATCAATCAGCAATTGCCTGGCAGTGGAGGACCAAAATGCAGGGTACTGGAGGTCCCCTGATGGAGGAAGAGGGCTGCCTACTATCGCCAACAACCAGAAGCTGCAAACACAGAGAGCAAATGAGGGTGGAGATGTTGGCGATGAGGAATAGGGCCAAACATAGTAGGAGGGATGGCGTCAGGGCATTGCGAGGTTGGAGGGAGAGGTGGTAGCAGTCGTGAAGGTTGGACAACCATGTGGACGTAGATTGATGGCTGAAATCTGCACTAGAGAGTGTGAAACCTCCACAGACGGAATAAAGGCTGAATGGGGACAGCCGGCCTATTTATAGATATAGAAGGGTGCTCCAAAAATTAGGGTTTTTGGGAGACCACTGAAACTCTCTCGAACCGCTCCCCTTTTTAGGGTTTTTCATTAATTAAGTGTGTTTTGGGCTGTTTAAGAATGCTAAACAGCTGAAAAGCGTGTTTTAGCTCAACATCACTACCTCACATGTAGAGCTTAGAGAGCCCGAGTATGATGAGGAAGGCAATGTACTTAGTGAGGGTGATTTTGTTGAGGAGGGTGATGACCCCTCAAGTGGCGGTGAGAATGCTTCTAGCTCTGATGCCAACAGTGTATGAGTACTTAGAGCCTATGAGATTGATCATCTTTGTCACATGATCCATATTTGTATATCTTTTTGTATGAGATTGCCAACTTGGCTCAAAATAAAGTTGTTGGTTTCATATTATATTCTTATTTCAACTGTCTATTTCAACTCTCTTTTGCACTTAGTTTTGAGCAAGGTCTCTAAATTATGTTTTTAAGTCCAAATATTAAGTATAGACTTTAAATTATATGTTTTCTTTCATCAGACATAGCATTGGGCATAGGTGCAAGATATTAGTCTGATTAGTACCGTACTAGTATTGGATGGTACTAATCGGACATGACAACCTAGTAAATAATTTTCCAAATGAGAGATACTATCTTGAGCTAAAAGACACTTTATAATTTATTAGCATCTTTAAACAACCCCAAAACACGCTTAATTAATGGAAAAATACAAATTTGATGCACAGTTCGAGAAAGTTTCAGCGGTCCCCCAAAATCCTAATTTTTTGGAGCACCCTTCAACATCTATAAATAGATAGGCAGCCCACCATTCAGCCTCATCCTTTTGTGCAGATTTCTCACTCTACCATGTAGATTTCAGCCATCAGCCACTTACCATTTGCTATCCAACCTTCACCGACTGTAGCCCATCACCATCCAGCCCTAGGTAACCTATCTTCAGTTATCGCCCTAATGTTTGGAGGTCTCTATCTATTGTGTCATCATAGCACATGATTAGCCTGCATTTTCATCATCTGGTGCCATACAATAAGTTGCTATCATCTCTCCTACTGAGCAATTGTTGCAGAACTTGCGTTTTTGCTGTCTAGAAGGCCGCCTGCATCAGCACACACCTCTTCTATTTTCGCCTAACAGTTATTTGCCTCGAATGACTAGTTTTCAGCCTTCTCTGGTGGTACACTATTGCATTTATCAAATTTCCTCCTCCGATTGCTGTGTTTTGGTGACCAGTTTGTTACTCCTCATTATTCGGCACTCTCTCATCTTTGACTGGGGGCATTTTGTACACTTACATTCATTTACAACATTCATTCACTTTAGAGTTTCTTCTCTCTATGTTTGTCTCTGTGTTTGAGTTTTGAGTTTTGTGTTTGTGTTTTGCATTTTGCATTTAGGATATGAGTTTTGCTTATCACTGTCTGAGTCTTTGTGTTTTAGTCTTGATCGTATATGTTGTGTTTTCTCAGTGCAAATCCTAGTATATCTTCACATGGTATTAGAGTCGGTGCTCTTCTAAAGAGTATCTTATAGTGATTGTGGAGACTAGTCTTTGTGCAAGACTCACACGCGCCTTGATTCTGACTCATAATGTCTCATGCACCTTCTTCTAGGGATCTTATGATGCCCTATTAGGCTTCTCCATCATTGGAGGCTCTAAGAAGGCATTATGGTCTCATTGAGGAGGTAGACACACCTTTACTTTTTTTTTTTTTTTTGGTGAGTAAAATGTGGCTGATTAAATTACTCAAAAAAACTGATTATAACGGGGTACTCATGCTCGATAGACTAGCTGGAGATAATGAAAGTCACAAATACATCATGTATACAAGCCTCTCAAGGCGGTCTAGGGGGGATGGGGGCAAGAAGCTATGGAGGGGGGCTGTATCGCCATCTGGGGCTGCCTACCTGCATCACGAAAAATAGGTCTTGGCCGCCCCAAGTGCGCATGAAATGACATTGAAGCTCCTGCCCTAGACTCGCCTTGCACCTGATCCCATCGGCCGCAGAGGGAGTGGATGATGGAGATCCAAAGCTCTGCTAAGGTCGCCTCGACTGAAAGTCTCTCTCCGCCGAAAGCCTCCTGACACCGTGCCTTCTAGATATGCCACCTAGTAAGACTCCCTATGATCTCCCATACCTCAGAGCGGTCTACTGTGGGCTCCAGTACCTGGCGGATGGGTAGAGCCTCCAAACTGACCACTCCGCATGGCCTTGCCTCGATAATGAATATCGTCTCTTGCATCCCGGCCTCATATAGAAGGTGACGGCCTTGGCTGACTGCCTGCCAGTAAAAAGCTCCCCATGAGATACATCCAAGGTTGGGTGCTATATGGCAAAGGATGCGGTATGCTCCTCTCCACACGGGCTGCATCGCCTCACACGACCAAAGGCAGTGCTTTGGGGTTTCTAGAGGCTGTTGTGTGTAGCGCTTACAACCACCCTCCTACATCTGGGCAAGCCAACTTCCCACCACCAAGCTTCCATGTGCCACCAGCCGTAAGAAATACGATACCCTCCTCAACCTCCAGCTATCCCATAGGCGACGGCCAGAAGGTCTGTTACAAAGGCTCCGTGATGCTGTGCTCCGCCCAGTGCTGCCTGCTACGTGACGGCGCACAATCCATATCCTCCTGCATTAGTATGTGTTTGCCAATCTTGGCAGCGTGCTCCAGGGACCTCGGCGGATTCTTGGCGACCGCAGTGGCCGGCCATAGCCACTCTCCTAGATCCCACTCCAGCTCATCAAGTGGCCTGCCCTCCCAGATCCAGAGGCGCCACTCCCTGAGCTCCGTCTAGAAGAGAAAAGGGTCCAATCACCATGTCTTCCCCTGCAGGCCAATCACCCGGATTCTCCTCCATGAAAGGACAGCTATCCCCTCATCCTGCTATCCTCTCTCAAGAGCTAGACACCCTCGCCCCCCCTCCTGTATGGTGAAGAAAGTCCCAGGTGGAGCACCACCCACTCTACCTGCTACATGTTGGGGATGCCTGCTAGTGAAAACCTAGCGGCCCATACCTCCCCGGGCTCTATCGGCTCTCGTATCGGAGGAGCAAGCCACTTCTCACATATTGTTGCATCTATCTCTCTTCTCCTCAACTCAGCTCCTCTCTGGTAACCTGATACTCGCTGCAGCGCCTCCTCGTCCACCATCCTGTACACCTCCCACCATGTCCTGATGGTACAAGCCGAGCCGGCCTCCCAACCAGCCCACTGGATGTGGGGGCACTCGCCAATCTGTGCCCCTTCCTGAACTCTCACCTGGGGGTTCAAGACCACCGACTGACGGTCTATGTCCTCTTGGCAGCCTCGAGGGCTTTGGATTAGGGCCTTATAGAGGCCCTACCATATGCAGAGCAAGTTGCATAGGAAAGGTGATTTGGGGGGGGGTGATCTAGGCTGACGTGAAGATCCATCTCAGGGACAGCCTCCACTCACCGCCGAGCCTCGGACTACAATCCTGAAGACTCTCCTGCAATAGAACCTTCCAGGTCTGCCCTCCTGGTGGAGGGCCATACTTTGATACTCTGGGTCTATGATCCCAAGCCCTCCCTCTGACCGATGCCGTATGATGGTCGCCCATGCCACCTTAGCCCTGGAATCCCTCGACCCGTCTGACCACGACCAAAGGAAATTCCCCACTAGGCGGCAAAGCTACACTACGCAGGATGAGGAGAAGCACCAACACGAGGCGGCAACCCTGCTAGTGAGAGGCGAGCCGTGCTCTAGTAGGTCAGCTTCCTCCGAATAGAATCAAGTACTGGAAGAAATTGCTGGGCGGGAGTGATGTCAAGTCCCACCTGAAACCCTAGGTAACGGACGGTCTACCCTCTGCTCACCCATCTAAATCCCAGGTGGACGCCCCACTCAGTGCTAGAGTCCGAGTCTATGAGGAAACCAACCGACTTTTGCCAGTTGATTTTCTCTCCTACTGCAAAACACAACACCTCAAGAGCTAGCCTCACTCTCTCCAACATCAACTCATCATCCTCTATGTAGAGTGCTATATCATCTGCATCCTCTGAGTCTAGCAACTCAGTCTCCTCTCTCACTGGAAGTCGGAGGCCATGTAATCTACTCACACGTGACCTGAGGAAGTGAGACATCGCCTCTGCAAAGAGTAGGAAAAGGTACAAGGCTAGGGGGCAGCCCTGTCGGACCGATCTCTCCAATCGAAACTACTCCCCTCGCCTACCGCCTATGAGAACCCTCCTGGTGGCCGATCTGTAAAGTGTGGAGACCCCGCGAATCCAAGCCCGAGGGAAACTCAACCTCACCATGGTGCCCTCTAGGAAATCCCAGTCCACCCTGTCATAAGCTTTCTCGAAATCCAAGAGTAGTATGGCCAATCTCTGCCCACTGTGTTGAGCCCACTCTGTTGCCTCAAAGAAAGTGAATACATTGTCTAGGATGCTCCTACCTTGGACAAAGCCTGTCTGTGTGTCATGAATGATGTCTAGAAGCACGGGGCGTAGTCGCCTAACAATCATCTTTGCCAGTGCCTTATAGGCCACTGACAATAAGGTGATCGGTCTCCATTGGGAAAGCTCCAACCGGTCTCCCCCCTTGGGGGGAAGACTGATAAGGCCTGCCGAAAGACTCCCTAGCATCTGTCCTGAAGTGAAAATCTCCTGGAAGGCCATCAGTAAGGAGTCCTTCACCACCTCCCAGTACGTAGTGAAGAAGGCCTTAGAGAGGCCATCCTCTTCGGGCATTTTTTCCCATCCTGTGTGTGGAAAGCCTCTTTTAGTTCCTTCTCTATGAAGGGGGCTTGGAGAGAGCATCCCATCTCCTCTGTGACGAGGGAGGGGATGTAATCCCAGACTTGCTGTCTGCAACGTTGTCCTCTGGCTAGGGCTACCTCTTGCTGGAAAAGGCGTCTGTAATAGTCGGTGGCAATCTCCATCACCTTGTTTGGGCTAGAGCGAATCCTCCCATACTGATCCCAAAGGCTGCATATATGTTCACCTAAGGTGCGGGGCTAGTGTGCCTGAAAGAACTCCTACACATCATGTCCCCCTTCTGCGCCCAGAAGGCTGCTGAGGTGCAGAATGAGAACTCCAAGTGCCTGTCCTCTAGGCCGGCGATGGCTGCTCATGCGCGCACCTCCTTTGCGTGGAGGATGGAATGCCCTTGTGTCTCCTGTAGTTAGTAGTCTCTGTGTAGCTGCTAGGTCTCGCCGGAGTGCTCTGCTGACCTCCTCCCAACCCTGTTGCCTGGCCTGTAGGGCTGCCTCCTGGCAGATACTGGTCGAAGCGGCTAGAACCTCTACAACCTCCTCTGCATCTAGTCACTCCTACTCCACTTCCTCGTCCAAATCTGCTCAATTTGCCTCTTCACCTCCTCTCTCCTGTAGATCGAGACAGGGATCTGACAGGATCGCGTATCTCAGGAGGACCGGGCAGTATTTGAACAAAGTGATGCCAGCCAACTGCCCTATGTGACCTTCACGAGAGCATTGCCACACTCCCACATAGAATCTATCCAACCGCTCTAGTAGGACTCCGCTAGCCGCTTGTATCCCCACAAGAAGTTCAACGACCTTTCCCTCCTATGGAACCTTGGGTCTCTCCAAGCATCGCGAGCTCTTACTGCTAGTAGGAAGACCTCCCATGCCTCCTGCTTCTCCCCAGCCATGCCTTGGTAGTTTCTGCCTCTACCTTGCTGGTCCTCTAAAACCTCTAGGTTGTTGAAGTCTCCTCCAACAATCCAAGAGTCCACCTCTGCGAGTCCTGCTGCAATCTCCACTCAGAACATGCTGCGTGCCCTGACCTCAGTGGGAGCATAGATATTGAGGACTCCGATGCACAAGTCCCCAATATCCAACCCGACCCACAGAACCCGCCTTGCCACAATCGCCTCATGATCCCGTATGCAGGAGGTAAGGCTCGGGCCAATAGAGGTGCATACGCCTCCACTCCTGCCGTGGGCACCGATAGCGTATTTCCAGTAGGTGTATGACTTGCCTGGGAGAACCTTCTTTACCCAATGGGCCTAGGTTCGGATGACTTTGTGTTCTTGGAGAAACAAGATGTCTATCTGTCCCGCAAGGGCCGGCTGCAACTCCTGCCAAACAATCAACTTCCTGGAACCACGTGCCCCACTACAGTGGAGGCTAGTCACATTCCAAGTTGCCAGGTGCAGGCTCATGGAAAAACCTATGGCTGACCGAATAGGCATTTGTTCGGTGTAGAAGCTGCTGATGAGGATGAAGAACTATGGGGCATACAAGAACGCTTTGCCGCAAGCTTGGATGGCGAACTCCAATCCCCCATGGTGGCCCTCGGGCGGCGGACCATGGGGGTGATAGATGCTCCAGGTGGGACTACCAATGCATCTATCAGCCATGTTGAGAGTCGTGACTCTATACACTGGTAGAAGTGGGCTGCTTCTGCTAGGGGCCACTCGATCACGTCCATCAGAGCTCTCCACTATGGAGGGGCATGAAAGATAATGGTCAAGTGTGGGACCTCGGCACCAGGCCACCATTTAATGTCCATCATGCAACCTGGCCATTGTTGTGCAAACAGTGCTAGTTCTTCTTCTCCCATCCACTGGGAGATGTGGTCCGCCACCTGACTCTTCACCTCCTCCTCTATCTGTGTCATTGTCCAATCCCCTGAGTGAGAGGACTGAAGGAAAAAGGTGCAGTTTGGTCCATCCAATGGTACTAGTAGATGGACCTTGCTCCTCCTTGACTTACGCACCACGAAGATTCCCACCTTTAGAGGTAGTGGGAACTCGAGCTCTCCACTAACTCACAAGCTGCTTCTGTAGAGGTGAGTCGAACCTTGAAGATCCCTTGGCCCATGAGGACCGCCCCCACGATCTGCGTTGTGCCAATGCGCAGCGTGGAGTGGAGCCAATCCCACAGTTGGGCCCTTGATGGGGAGTGTCCAACGACTTGACCAAAGATCGTTGTTTCTTTCAACTCTAGCTCTGTGGCACGGACGGCTAAGAGTTGTTCCTCAGAGAGGATGATGCACAAGGTATTTGACTAGGGGGCACTCGCAAAATGCGTCGGCGTCTGACTAGAGGTTTCCATTGCACGTCCCTGCTGGGAACCTACCTATCACGCTACTGTGCTACCGGGGGGGGAGTTGCTGCAGGGGGAGGGAGCAACTGAGGGGTGTGTGTGCAGACGACAGTTTGGTCGGAAACTGGGAGCAGCTTCGCGACGCGATGGCAGGGAGTTTTTTTCAACCACACACATTTACATTTACCATCTTCTTCTTCTCGTTTTGGTCATCTTATAGATGAAGAGTTTGAGGAGTACTTGCGCATCACATATAGTCAAGTTTACACCCCTGCAAGGAGTGCTACTACTTCATCTAGATTGATTGGTGAGACTGGCCATCTCCCTGGATCTTGGAGGGACCACGACATTCAACACGTTTGGCAATCCATCTCCTTCATTTCAACCAGGACTTATGTTGGATTCGTATAATCCTTTTGAGTCGTATGAGCCAAAACCCTCTCTTGTTTCTTCTTTTGTTGTACATGATGCAGATGGTTTTCAGTATGTTAAGCTTTAATAGAGGAGGCTCTCGAAGTAGATATCCTTCATCAAGTTTATCTTTACCATTTTCTTCATTTGAGCAAGTAAACCACACTTCTTAACTCCCTCCCATCCCCATCACTATCTTCTCCACATTCTAATTTCCTCACATCTTCGTTTCAAAGCCTGGGATTACACTCTACTTCCACTCAAAGCACACTAGGAGTTGAATCTGCCATCTCAACTCCCACCAGTTTCTTATTCTCCATCCACCATCTATCTACCCTTCATTCACTCCAACTCTTGGTGCATCCTTAGGGAAAATGCACCCTTTAACACTATATCTTCCATATACCCCTACTTTACAATATCCTTACACTCTAGGATGGCTGTGATGGGCATCCCCCTCACTATCCTTGGACACTCATAACGTCCCTACACAACCTTTCAGACAGGGATATTCATCCTCTGCTTATGGACTGTCGTCACACATCCCTTGGGTCACTTCTACACAAGGATTTCCATCCTCTGCTCCCCGTGTCCCTATCCCTCCACCCTAGGCTCCTTATGCAGTTACCATGCCCATATCTAATATGCCCACGTCCATATTTGGAAACACTGTACATACATCTCGCATGCATGGTGGGCACTCTAGGATTCCTTCCCAAGTGTACTCCACTCCCCCACCCCCACCCTGTCCCTCTTATCCACCCTGTCCCCATTACACACCTTCTCTATCTCCTAGTACTACCACTCTTGTTGCAAGAATGAAGAATGCCTTCACCAATAAGATTCACTTTAACGGGTTGAATTTCACCACTTGGTTGAACTTCATACAACAAGTGCTTGAATCTCAAGGACTTTGGGACCTTTTCGTTGGTACCAAGGACCCTTGATTAGCTCACCTTGATCACATCTGTCAATGGATAGCCCGCAATGCCATGGCCAATGTTGAATTGATGCACCGAGTTCTTCTTGGGTTCCACTCCCACTTACAACATTTTCTCCTCACATCTGAGCATTGGAGTCATCTCATTGACCATTATGCAGCACAAGCTCGCACTCGATGTATCAATCTCGATTTTGAGCTTCAAGAGTTTTTCATTAAGAAAGGGGATGATATGAAAGTCAAGTTGGCCGAATATCAATTTTTACTCACCGAATTTGCCACCACTGGCTCTCCAAAGTTAGATGACGATCAAGTCACGTTCTTCTTGAACAAGTTGCCCAACAAATACTTCCATTTTACCCACCACATTATCTCACTACATAGATTGCAAACCTTCTACAAGTTTGAGTGTTAATTCTTGCGTTACGCAAGGCTGCACAATCAAGTCCACAACAAAGCCTCCACACAGCCTTACTTAGAGAGGCAAGGGTTGATTGCCTCTTCTTTGGGGGGTAGGGGGGTGGGTGCAAACTAACAATGGTAAGTATTCGCAAGATATAACGACAAGCCACAACAAGGGTGACTCTCCTTCATTAGAAGGAACCAAAGAAACACGACCCCTTTGGCAGCAAATTCCTAAGAAAATAGGTTTTTTACACATTGCCAGAGGTTGGGCCATGTGGACAAGAAATGTCATACCAAGGCCCAAGGTCTCCTACCTAGAAAACCACAATAGACTGCTGCAACTGCATCCACTCTAGCTGGTCACTCCAGTGCAGCTACGCCTCCACTATTGCACCATTTGCTCCATTTGTTCTAGGGGCTACTGGAAATGTGGTGTGTGGACAGCCTCAACAGCCTATCTGCTTCACTACTCCTGAAGGATTAACTGATTGGTCTGCTAGTGGCTCACTTATTGCACTTTATGTGTCCATTCCTAGGGGATCCACTGCACCTTCTAGGACTACTTCACCACCTCATCAAGCATTTCATTGGTAGAGCCCTGCTAGTCACCATACGCAATGGTGACCATACCTTTAGTCTTTCCTTTTTTAGACTTCCACTACATGCTTACATACTCATTGCATTGCACTTAGCTTTGCTTTCCTTTATTTTAAGTTTTATCTTTTGGAGCATCTCACTACTCACCTTTGTGCTTGCAGATTTTGATCTCTTTTGCAAGCTTTTGTATTTTAGTGTAGGGCTAACATGCAGGTTTTCACCAGTCCTTCCTGAGCTGGAGACAAGAGTTGCATACCATTCCTTTCATGGTTCCATCTACTTGGTGTTTTGCTCTTTTACCAGCATGGAGGCTTCCCCTCTCGCGACAAATTGTGCAACGTCTCTCTTAATGCTATCATGATGATGACTTCTATCCTTGCTCTTCTAGTAGGGATGCTTTATCATCTTCATCTACATGATTCTTGGCACCACACGAAGACCGACATCATCAGAATCCTCTTCTTTCTTTAACATGGACACCTAGGTTGAGAGGGGGTTCCAATCCTTCTTTGTATTTTATAGGTTTTGACACTTGTCTTCAACATTGGCCTTTCTCCCCCTGTTGTACCTTCCCCTATGCATTGCATGATTTCATCTTCTTTATACTAGGACTCTTGGACAAGTGAACAATTTTTCCACTAGGAATACTATCCAAGTGGCCCTTGCTGCATGAGCATTCTTCAGCATGTAGCATACTATGCATCCCATTGTGCAAAGCACCACTGGATGGATCCTACGCTATTTCCACCGGCGGATTACACCACCATCATTCTTCACACGATACTTCATCACCTTTTCCTCATCATCGACATCCTTAAGTGGATAGATAAGCTTGTACTGTTTTGTGATATGTTGGGTATACCATTCCTACTCCCGTCTTTTGGGTCACTATTACTTAATCGACTGCCATCTATAAAATTCATATTCAACAATAAAAAATAAAAAATTCAATGTGGTTCCGTCCGCCTTTGTAGGGCTTAGACTCCCTTGGTAAGATAACCATTGACTCTATCCTCTCTAGGGTGGCTACTTAGACTCCCTTGGTAAGATAACCATTGACTCTGTAGTCTTAGTAGGCCACTAGGCAGCCATTGTGCACCCTTTGTCCAATGCCCTGGCTGCTTGGGGGTGGGACACCTTGGAGTAAACCTTGCTAGCCTCTCCTTTTGGCTCAATTTTGGGCCTAAGAGAGGGTATTGAGCTAAAACACACTTTTACAACTAATTAATATCTTTAAACAATCCCAAAATATACTTAATTAATGAAAAAACACAATTTGGTAAGTGGTTTGAGAGAGTTTTAATGGTCCCCCAAAATCCTAATTTTTTGGGGCACCCTTCAATATCTATAAATATACAAGCTGCCCACCATTCAGCCGTATCCTTTTGTGCAGGTTTCTTACTCTACTGTGTAGATTTCACCCATTAGCCACCTATAATTTGTTGTCTAGCCATCACCAATTGCAGCCAATCACTATTTAGCTCTAGGCCCTATTTTCAGCCATTGCCTTGCTATTTGAATGTCTCCATTTGTTGCGTCATCATAGCACCTAATCAGCCTGCGTTTTCAGCATCTAGTGCTAGGTGATAGAGTGCCGCCATCTCTCCCACCAGGCAACTGCTGCAATTACTGCATTTTTGTTGTCTAGCAGGCTGCCTACATCAGCACACACCTCTCCTGTTGTCGTCTAATACTTCTTTGCCTTAGGTGACTAGTTTTCAATCTTCTCCGGTGATACACTGCTGCATTTACCAGATTCCAACCTTTGACTGTTGTGTTTTGGTGACCAGCTTGCTGCCCTTCATTATTCAGCACTCTCTAATCTCCGATTGGTGGTCACAGCACTCGGGATCGATCTTTGGTGATTGTCACTCTCCGACACTCCATTGCTCTACCCTTTGGCATTCTGTACACTCTTACATTCATTTATAGCATTCATTCACTTCCGAGTTTCTTCTCTCTATGTTTATCTCTGTGTTTGAGTTTTTAGTTTTGCATTTGCGTTTAGGATTTGAGTTTTTCTTGTCATTGTCAAAGTTTTTGTATTTCAATCTTGGTCGTACATGTTGTGTTTCCTCAGTGCAAACCCTAGCATATCTTCACACACTGTCCATGTGGCACCTTGCTACATGAGCATTCTTATTTGCATTGTGTAGCATTCTTTATGGGAGCAAAGCACCCCATGAGCACCTTGCTCACTTCAGATCTTGAGCAACCTCCACCTATGGTTTAGTCACCTACATTATACATACCTCTTCATCATTCATTTGTCTTTGACACCCTTGTGCATGTTTGGGTAGTTTCCCTATTGACAAGCATGCGAGCTAACCATCTCTTTCCCACCAAATACTTGCTAAAGTTTGGGGAATTTGAAAAAAAAAATCCAAAGAAAACAAAAAGAAATGCCCACAAAAAATTTTAAAATCCTTGAGCTCACAAGGGAAGATAACCATCATCTCTATAGTCTTAGTAGTTTCTTGGGCAACCAACAAGCACCCATTGACCTTGCCCTCACTACTTTGGGGTGAGACCTCTTGGAGTAAAATAAAGGTACTTCTTCATTGCATTTGTAGCCTTGGTAGTGTCAAATATGCAAGGATTCGGAGACACAATAGGGTTTGTGGGGAGAAACACAAAGTGTGTGCGGCAAACACTGAGAGTGAAGAAAAACTCAGAAACACAAGAGAACAAGATGATGAAGCACTGGCAATGTGAAGAAAAGCTATTATGATGGAAACAAAGCTCAAAAGATAACTCCACTATCCTGTCTAAATCAGGCGGTAGCACTTGTGGAAATCTGCACAGTGAAGGGAGCAAAACCCACTCCTCCAAGCAATGGACTATTGAAGTAATCATTGGAAGGTGAAGGACAGCTGTTGAGGAAGTAAATGGTAGTCCTCTAATGCCGTCAAAGATGAGGAATATGATCATGAGTTATCAAGGGAGTGAAGCATAGCCCTTGGACATCGGGAAGAAGGCCTAGGCTGCAACTACAGATCCTAGAAGCCACAAAGTTGTAAATGCAAATGTCTGATGGAGATGAGCAATAAATGCGAATGGGATCACTGACACCAGGTGTAGTGGACTATCACTAGGAGTAAGAAAGTTGAGGCTATGCTCGAGAAGGTGACGCCAGGCAAGGGGAAGGCCTCCAATGACAAAACGAAAATGCTAGGGTGATACTAGGAATGTAGGAGTTGACACTTGCTGATGGAGATTCTCTAGATGCTGCAAAAACAAATCTAGAGCCCTATTGCCAAATGTGGCGAAGATGATGCCAGGTTGAGAGAAGAAGGAAGGTGGCCACAAACTGCAATGTCCTCTAATAGGGGTGTGAGCAACAGTGATGAGGGAGAGAAGGGTGTCCGATGACGGAAGGACAATGGTGGAGAATGATTGAATAAGAGGTATGGAATGAATGGAGAGGCAGCTTATTCATAGGCCTTAGCTGTCTAGGGTGGTGCACCATTGAGTAGGTGCCCACTGATAAAGTGCCTAGAATGAGGGCACTAGCCCTTTTTGGAGCTATTAGTGCAAAACCCTAACTGAAGTGAAGAGACTGAAGAAGAGGTTTCTCAACACACCCTCTCAAGCCCAAAAAGAGATGAAAAAACAAGAGAGAGGAGAGGTAAGAAGAAGATGCAGAGGATCCCAAAGATCCAAGATTTCCATCGGAAAGCTAACTTATAGTAAGGAGCAATAGATTGGATGAACTATAAAACCTGACTCCACCTTCGGAGAGGAGCCACTAGCTCCATAGCTCCATGTTGAGGGAATTTGAAGGCCTCGTCACTAAGTTGCAGCTGAACCTCCAAGGCCCTAGGGTGTACTTAAAGATCGTGGATATGAAGAAGAATGACTACTCGAAGACAGCCATTCCAGAAGAGTAGTAGGGGGGGAAGAACTTCATGATGAGGAGTCACCCCCTCTAAGGGTGGAGATGCAAGGGCCCCCTTTGAAGCCGAAGAAGAAGTAGAAGCCCTCGCAGAGGGCAAAGAAAGTATATCCCCCTCTGAATCCCCTTCTGCAAGAGATAGGAAATCTAAAAACTCATGGATCACGAACTCCGAATCATTTGATGATGAAGGAAGCACTGCCGGTCATGTCAAAGAAGATATCTGGCGGGTGTCAAAGATGTCGAAGAATTCCCACAGGTGGCCTCTTGAACCTAAGTAGGCAAGAGTGGGAAAAGATGAGGCTCATGCTAAGCCAAGGGTGGGCAATAGTTAGGGTCTCTCAATGGAGTGGATTGTGAAGCCGAAGTAATGGAGGGTGTGAAACAACCACTATTTGTTGAAGGAGCGAATTGCCGAGGGGACAATATCCAACAATCACTGTCTCTCGGTGGAGCACATTGCAAAACTGTAGGTTGTTGAGGTGGCATTCCTGAAACCCTAAAAGAACTAGAAAAAACCTCCATAGTGCATTGTGGTGGTCTCAAGGAGGTTGAGGTACCAAGTGATCCTTCCTTGGCTCAAAAGGACTTAGTGCACATCGGATGCGTCTTATGGCCTTGAGCATTAAAATCTGAAAGCCGGTACATAATAAACTCTTTAGCCCAAAAGGGAGAGGTGGCACAATGAGTGCTTGGGGGTAGACGCATATACTCCAGCAGTGTAGGGAGCAAAGGTCCATGTCGAAAAGCATCGGTGGGGGGTCTCGTGGTGATGGAAGAGGAGCACTGAGTGGTCTATCCATCTGAATGTGGAGAAGTCATAGCACCAAAGTGTCAGCTTGTAAAAGGGAGGTTGGGAGAGAGAGAGAGAAGGGTATCTCTTTCTCCCAGTAATGCATCAGAAATGAAGGGGGGAATCACTAGATGATGCCGAACCCACAATCTGTCTTTGCCTTCTCCCAAAAATAGGATGTTTACCTCTCTGAGCTCCAACACTTTGATACCATGTTAGAATATGCAATGATATGGAGAGATGGTTTTGGGGAGAGAAACATCGAGTGTGTACAACAAACATTGAGAGTGAAGAAAAACTCAAAAACACAAGAGAACAAGATGATGAACCACTGAATCCTGCTATGTGAAGAAAAGCTAATACAATAGAGCTGAAGCTCAAAAGATGACTGATTTGTCCTGTCCGAATTAGGCAGTAGCACTTGTGGGAATCTACACAGTGAAGGGAGCGAAATCCGGTCCTTCGGGCAATGGGCTATCAAAGTGATCACTGGAAGGTGAAGGACAATTGTCGAGGGAGTAAACCGTAGTCCTTTGATGCCGTCAAAGATGAGGAAGATGATCACTAGGTGTCAAGGGAGCAAAGCACAGTCCTCAGACACTGGGAAGATGGCCTAGGCTGCAAACACAAATCCCAGAAGCCACAAAGCTGCAAACGCAAATGTCTAATGGAGATGAGTTGCAAATGTAGATAGAACCATTGATGCTAGGTATAGTGGACTGTCACCAAGGGCATGCCAAGTTGGAGGAGATGATGCCAAGCAGGCGCAAGGCCTCCAAACTGCAAAATGCAAATGCCAAGGTGACCCTTGCTAGTGGACATCCTTCAAATGTTGCAAACAAAAATCTAGAAACCTGTTGCCAGATGTGCGGAAGATGATGCCAGGCTGAGAAAAGAAGGTAGCCACAAACTGCAATGTCCTCCGATAGGGGTGTGAGCAGTAGTGACAAGGGAGACAAGAGTGTCAGATAACGAAAGGAGAGCGGTGGAGAATGATTGAAGAGGTATGGAATGAGTGGAGAGGCGGCCTATTTATAGGCCTCAGCTGTCTAGGATGGCGCACCACTAAGAGGGCACCCACTGATAAAGCGCCCAGAATGAGGGCATCAGCCCTTTTTGGGGTTGTTAGTGCAAAACCCTAACTGAAGTGATGCAATTGAAGAAGTGGTTTCGGCCATTGGGCAACCGACATGCACCCTTTGTCTGATGCCGTGGTTGCTTTGGAGTGAGACCTCTTGATGGAGCTAAGCTTTGTGGTGTCTCTTGGCTCAAATTTTTGGGCTGAGAGGGGGTGTTGAGCAACAAAGAGTTAATTAATTTTAACCCCCCATTTTCAGCTCATTAAACATCCCCAACATTCAAGTATTAAGTGTACCTAAAGTGTCCTGATGCTGACATTTAATGAACACAAAGTGTACGGCTGCCATCCGAGACAGCTTGGGCACCACCATAGGCAGTTGGTTGGCTCATGTGCCTATGAATGGGGATCTGTCCAGCCACTTTGCACATCTCAATCCCCTTTTACCATCCCTCACGATCATCTCCACCAACCTCCATGATTGCTCCAGCTCTTGTGTTCAACACACTCTAGCTATTGTCGCCATCCGTCCAACTGCTGTGTTTGCTGTCTAAAGCAGGCCAACCTGCTGTAGCCAACCCTTGTCCTCTACTGCTATGTTTGCTTCATCCTCAAGCTTTCCAGCATGCTGGTTACTTGCGCAGTTTGTTGCCATCATCAAACCAGGCTGTGTTTACAATTTCTAGCCACTTCTCATCTTCGCCTGGCTGTCAGTCTACTTCCAGTGACTGCTAATCAGGCTGCCCTGACTGCCATGTCATCAATGCAGCTGCTAGTTGCTGCATTTTCAGTTTTCCAAAACGTTTCGGTGTCAGCTTCATCTCTGTTTTCATTTTACATCAAGTTTTGTTGTGTTCTCATCACTTTTCTGCATCAGCCTGTGCTCTGATTAGTGGTAACTGCACTTGGGATCCGTTTCCAATGGACTAACACATATTGACATCTCCCTCGGCTCACTCCCACGAAAGTCATTGACTATTGGCCTGCTCTGCCCTTGAGCGTTGTCTACATTCACTCAGTTACATTCCACATTCATTCCATTTCTCATCAGATTCCTCCATTCTCCCTTATTTTTGATTTTTTGTGCTTTTTGTATTTTCGTTTGAGTTATTGTGTTTTAGTCACGTTCGTACATCTTGTGCTTTCTTAGTGCAAACCCCAGCATATCTCCATAGAGCACCTGCACAATCTCTAGCCAGTAAGATGTCTAGCCAGCTACTATCTCGGCCTTGAGTGTGAATACACCCTATAGCTAGGGCAACTGAGTCATCCTATATAAACAGCATGGGGGCTGAATTGCATGACATTTTGTAACTTGTCCCTATAGTCACATGTGGTGTGGGCTATTGGAATGAGAGACCAGTCTTTAAGGTCAGGATCTAGGCCAATGTAGCTATAGGCTCCCAAGCTTGGGGGAAAGCCCCGTCATTGGATCTGTCAGTCCTTATGTTTGTTCTTTGTGCGTGTATAGTTTGTGTCATGTCATGTGTGTAGGTTGGATCTTGAGGAAGCACGAACTCCACGACCAGCTTATCCACCCCCACCTTTGTTACACATCTTGCCCCTATGGTGGACATTGGTTGTTGCTACCACATTGCCACTCTTAAGGCCATTCCCAAAGGCTCAGCCATTGTCCCTGATCATATTATGGTGCATGATCCTTCCTCTCCATCCTTGTTCCCTCTGCCCCTAGTAAAGGCCTTCCTTGTTACATCATGTACACCACATTTCCTGTCGTGTTTCAATTTATTCTCTTTGCACTAAGAATGACACCTTTTGTTTGACGTTAGAGAGGTCTACTCCTAAGACCCAAGCCTAGTTGGAAAGTGCAATGCATGGCACAAACTTGGGGCACTTCCCAAATGTGCTGAGTTATGCAATTGGCTTCTTAGGCAAGGGTAATATTCATGGTGGGGCTCATGTCTTTGGAGGCAGCTGGCAATCATCTCTGCAAATATTTTTGTGATCATCAAGAATGACATTAGTTACTTGGTTCCACAGTACAATGGTTTTAGCATGGAAAGTTTCACAAAAACCACACTAGACCTTGCTTCTTGATTCCCTTCCTCTTCTCTGGATCTGCAATGGAGTACTATTCTTTGGTGGAGGGATTTGTGAGAACATCTCCAGCACATTCAGTCACCTTCATTTGCAATGCAAAAATTGTGGTAGGCATCCTAAAAGTTCCCAGTTGGCTTGAACAGTGTGACAGATGGAGGTGTCCATTATTTACATTAGAGAGATTGATTGGCAGACCAATAGAAAATCTTCCCAAGTGAGATGTCCCAAGGCTGCAGTGTGATTATATAAATCCTCACACCAGCTGTCCAACATCATGACCTCAGGCTTAGACACACAGAAAATGTCAAACTTCGTCTTTCTACGCTTGTCTAACACATCCCTAATGAAGGATCTTAAATCTCTATAGACCTCACAATAATGATTTATAAGAAGGCATCACTGACATATGAGACTCTCCAGTAGTTTTTTGTATGTTCCTAGAATATCCATACTTTCTGGTAATTTCAGGGGTATACCACATCAGATATAAAACATATTTGGCTCCCTGTCAATTTGTGGATTGAATTATTGTTCTTACTCCTTTCTTCATCCCATTTGCCTCTTCATAGCAAAGAGAGTATTAATGTTATAATAAGATTTTTAAGTTCCACAGCATTAACTTCTTTACTTTCCAATATTTTATGTCAAGCTCCATACAAAGAAATTGACGGTATAATGTTTGAAAGATGCAAACATTAATCTGATGGTCACACTGTCACCATAACTGCTTAGAAATAAGAAATACAGAACACTCACCAATCAGGTTATCATCAAGTAGGGCCTGTGTATTAAAGTTAAATGCCACATCCAAAAAGCCTGCAATTGCTCCTGAAGTCATAGCCTGCATTTTGACAAAGATCAGACTCCAACAACAAAAACAGTGCATGTTATTAGCTTGTTGCTTGAGTTGAACCTTCAAACGAGGCATTGTCACAGTGGGGGGTGCAGCTCTTGCATGAAATCCAATAGCCCTTTTTGCAGAGAGTAAAGACTGTGTGAAAGACATGGCTGCTGCAATATCCTTCAGAGGAGGATGCCCGTCTTTCCCTAGTAAAAATTCTGCTGGTAATCCATCAATAACCTGGGCAAAGATTCACTTAAACTCCTATTAGTTAAAACTCAAATAAGGAGTGCTTCAATTAAATAGAAGAAAATTGTAAATTTAACTGATAATAAGTCGAAATCAGGCAAAAACAATATTTAAAAACTATATGACAACTTTCTATGTAACGACCACCTGAACTAAATTTCCAGTTCAGCTTCATGAGAGACATCCATCGCATCCAGAAGACATATTTTGACTGTTACACTTAAGAAATATTTTCATTATACAGCAACTGAATCAGCAAGAACATTTTTCATTCTTATGTAATACTTTATCTTACATGCACCTTTTCATTGCAGCTGCTGATACAATGGACGAACTTTAGGTCTCTTAAGTACTACATAAGGCAACCGGTTGTAGTTACATTTGGTCCACATATTTCCGATGACATGAACATCAATCACAGTAAAGCGAGAAGGTCCCTAAAGCTCTCACCAGATCATTATCTTGGGGTGCCTGAATCTCTGACCAAAATCAATCACAATTGAGGGGTTCAGAATATCTAGCCAGAACATTATCTTGGGTTCTAGTTATGTTCCAAGCCAATTATTATATGCTTAGCTAGTTCTTCTGCTCCCTAACTATGTTTTTCCTTTAGGGATCTTCACTTAGTAGCAATGACTGGTAGGCAGTTGCTGCAAGCGTTATCTCATTGCTGATTATGAAGGGTTTCATACTAGAAGTGATTTTGCTTGAGGTTTTGAATTTAATTGAGTTCCTAGCTCTATAGGACAACACTATACTATAAGGTGGTACTATTACATCATTTCTTCATGCATCTCTAACTCTTGTCATCACTTCTCCAAACATGTTAGATGCAAGAGACTTGCTTGGGCAGGTAATACATGCTCAGCATCATCTTCCAAACAAGCTATATTGAAAGTGCACCATAACCAACTAGTGAATGCTCGCTGAGGCCACAAGAACACATGAGCTTCAGCAAGCATATCTGATGCCTGGCCATTAAGAAATCAGTGTATTACTGTTTCTCACGGCACCTATCTTTCAAGAAAGCTATATTCAAGATGACCAACCAATGGAATCCTGGCGGACGCCATAAGAAGCTATATTGGGTCAAAACTTACTCAATACATAGTTATGGGAAATGAGGGAACAGAGAGAATACTAAAGAAGGTAAAAAAATGGGAGGTTTGGGGAGTCCCTAGTAAGTATAGGAATGAGAAAGGTGGAAATGGAAACAAGAACATATATAGAGCTGGAACCAGTGAAACAGCACGAAAAGTGAAGTTTTGCAGAGTTTCCAGTAACTATGATCTGATGACTAGTCGTTAGAAAATCAGTGTTCTAATGTTGCCCATTGAATGCCTGGCTCCATGCAATGGACACACTGTCAGAGTGCAGCGGTGCGGAAGCGTAGGACTGAGAGAGAGAGAACGCAGAGAGAGAAGAGAGAGAAAGAGACAGTGGAGGGTGGTGGAGCTATTTTGGATACACAAACTCATATGCTAGCTCTCCGTTGGTCCCTTTTTCGTGCTATGTGTCTGGATCATCACCCGTGGACCATCATAGCCCGTTATTTTCTTGAGGACAGCGGGCTCCGCCATGGTAACACACGGCTTCGGGCCTCCTGGTGGCATGTCCTTAATGCTGACTCTTGTTTTTCCAGTCCCTCTTCCTCTTTGTTACTGCACTTGGTCGGCTCTTGGAAAGTGGTGCTCCAAAAGGCCCGTTGGCACCCAGTAGGGGACCACATGTAGACTAACTCCTTTCAATTGGAATTGTTGGCCGTTTCGAGACTCCTTTCATGGGAAGATAAACATCAGCTCAGACCAAGATTTAACCGCATGGCCCGTTTAGGTGTGACGTCAGTTGCGGATGCTACCCTTGCCACTCGCAATGTCCTCGTATCGTTTCGGACTGCTAGGCGACTCTTCAAGATCCCGCGTGGATACCGTGATTTATGGGAAAAGCTTTCGTCGGAGCTTCAAGGTAGGCAACCCTTTCCTACCCTGGCTATGGATCGCCCTTGGCAGGACTGGGATCTTGCAGGCCGGCTGGGTCTGGAAAAGGCCTCTACTAATCAGGTGTATCATCTTCTCATTCAAGATCACCAATGGCTGGGTGAGAAAGCTAATACTGTTTGGGGACTGCGGAAATCGCTGTCATGGTGGCAGAAAACGCTGATGGAGGGCTGACTAAATAAGACACCTTTCAAATGCAAGGTCTTTCTTTGGCGGGTGATGATTGGTGGTCTTCCTCTGGCCTCGGCCCTTGCCAAGCGTCGCATCTCGAATGGCAATTGTTTCTTCTGTACCACACCGGCGGAATCGGCCCGACATCGTTTTCTCTCTTGCCCGCTCGCCAAGAATATCTGGACACTCTTCTCACACATTTGGTGCACGGTGGTGGGGTCCTCGCTAACTCCTTTCGACTGGGTTTTTGTGCGCCCGAAGTATCCCACACCGCCACAGTTGCATGTGAAGATCTTATTTCACTTTTTCAGATATTGGGGATGCTGGCACATTTGGACCACGCGCAATGCTTTTCTCTTTGATTCGGCCTCTAATGTACCGCGACATATTGCCAGGCTTAAAGGGCTCTTGCATTGGCAGCTAGATCTCATCCGACACTCCGACTTGCTCCCTCGGGAGGATTTGCATCCGTGGCATATGGCAATTGCCTCTGGGTCGTTGCCATGATTGGTGTAACCTTTTTAGTGCATTACTACGGGGATTCCCCACACGTTGGCCTAGGGCCCTCGTGTTTCTTGTAACCTGGAAAAAGAGAGACAGAAAGCGAGAGAGAACCTCTTCACATGATGGCTTTGTGTCATCATGTATCTTGTAATCAAGTAATCTTGTATTTTTTTCGTAATTAATACAATTACCTTTTAGAAAAAAAAAAGAAAAAAAAGAAAGAGACAGTGGACGATGAAGATCTGCTGTATAAAGAATGCTGAATACAAAGATATGCAGATATATACACGGGCGCAGTGCGCTGGACTGCGTGTCTCCACCTCGACGATGCAACCTGCTGTCCACCTCGAAGTCCGCTGCAGTCTGCACTGTCTGCTGTCTGAAATCTGCGAACAGAGACAGAATCTACGCGTCACCGGTCTGTAATCTGCGAGCAGAGAAGTGTGTCAGACTGCTGAGAATGTCGGATATTTATAGCCGACAACTGCCTGGAAATAGGGCGCCAAAAATGCCCAGTCGGCTGCAGCGACTGCCTGCTGCAGGTCGGACTGCCACGTGGCAGTCCGACTGCATGCAGTCCGACTGGACTGCACCAGGCTGTAACCTCCTGCCTGGCTGTGATCTCTCTAACACCCCCTCTCAAAGCCTGGGCAGGGCAGAAGCCTGAGGGATCTGGAATATCGCCGAAGTAGAGCCTGAGGAAGCGCCTTCGTAAACAAATCCGCAAGATTGTCCTCCGTCTTGCAATACTCCACAGTGATGGTCTCATCCAGAAGCTTTTCTCGGATGAAGTGGTACTGGATCTCAATGCGCTTCGTCCGGGCATGAAAAACAGGATTCCTTGCCAAGGCAATGCAACTCTCATTGTCACATCGCAGTAATGTAGGACGAGTCTGGGGGCACCCAAGCTCCTCCAATAATCTCCGAAGCCACACAACCTCGCATGTGGTGGAAGACGTGGCCCGATACTCCGCCTCAGTAGACGAAAGGGCTACCGTGGGCTGCTTCTTGCTACTCCATGAAATAACACCTGCACCCAAAGTAAAACAGTAACCTGTAGTAGACCGCCTATGGTCCACGTCACCGGCCCAATCCGAGTCGCTCCAACCTGCAAGTACAAGATCTGACCCATCTGTCCCTGCGGGGTAATGAATCCCTAAATCAGACGTCCCCCTCAGATACCAAAGTATCCTCTGAGCAGCCTGCCAATGCACCGTCTTAGGTTCACTCATGAACCCTGCCAAGAGCCCAACAGCAAAACATAGATCAACCCTGGTGTTGAGAAGCCAAATCAAAGATCCAATCAACTGTCGATAGCGGGACGCATCCGCCAAAGGAGAAGCTGAATGGGAAGTGGCCTTCCAGTTCGGATCCATAGGAGTAGAGAGGGCCCGACAATCCTCCATCTCAAAAGACACCAAGAGCTCCTGTACATATCTCTGTTGAGAGATAAAGATCCCCCTCTGAGACTGATAAATCTCATGGCCCAAAAAGAAATGGAGTAGACCCAAGTCCGTCATCTCGAACGTCCGATGTAAAGCTGACTTCGTCTCCTGGACCTGCTGTGCATCATTACCTCTGACAATCAAATCATCAACATATAATACAAACAGTACACAACCATCCTCGGAAGTGTGAACATACAACTGTGGATCGACCTTGGACCGCCAATATCCCAACTGAGACTGGAGAAACGAATCAATCTTCTCGTTCCATGCACGCGGAGCCTGCTTGAGGCCATACAAGGCCTTCTTCAACCTGTAGACTTTCCCATCTAAAGAACCAAAGCCAGGAGGCTGCTCAACATAGATCTCCTCCTTCAAATCACCATTGAGGAAGGCTGACTTCACATCCAACTGATAAACAGGCCATCTCCTATGGCCAGCCAAAGCAAAAACAGCTCTAATGGTCGCCATATGAGCTGTGGGGGCAAAAGTATCATGACAGTCAATACCTGGGCGCTGTGCAAAACCTTTAGCAACAAGGCGAGCCTTGTGCTTATCCAAAGTACCATCGCTAAGGTATTTGGTCTTGAAGACCTACTTGACTCCAATCACCTTCTTTTTCGGGGGGCGGGGCACGAGTGACCAAGTGCCATTCCTCTCAATAGCCTCCAACTCGGCTTCCATAGCTTTCTTCCATGGGGCGGACTGTAAAGCCTCCTTCACGGAGGTGGGCTCTCGATCCTGCATAACACGGGCCATCAAACAATAGTTGGAGCAAACAAGCTCCGTAGAATGTGCCTGGTGCCTCCGTGACCGCCGCGGACCATCCTGCGGTCCCCACTTCTCAGGAACCCCCTCGATCCCTGAATCACGGAGTGTGTCACGGGCCCAGCGAGGAGGAGGCCGAACCTCCCCTCGTCGTTCTCCATCAGCAGAAGACTCTGGAATATCCACCGGCGGTAACTCCTCAGAGGTGTCCGGTGGAACAGTAGACTGTGTGTCAGAAACAGAATCATAATCAAACTAGTGGTACTGTAGAAGGAGCCCAACTCTCCCCTGGATCTCCAAGAACGGGATGCTCATCACCCGTTGAAGTAGCCGGAACCTCCACAAACCGCACATCACGGCTAGTGTACACATCCCGCTTGACGGGATCATACAGTCGGTAGCCTTGGGACTGGGAGCTGTAGCCAACAAATACCTGTTTTCGGGAAGCTGCTTCAAATTTATCACGGTGAGCCTTGGGAATGTGAACATAGGCATCACACCCAAAGACTCGAAAGTAAGAAACATCTGGCTTCGTCCCAAAATAAGCCTCAAATGGAGTCATCCCTTCCACGGCCGAAGTAGGGGATCGATTAAGGATGTGGACTGCAGTAGCCACAGCCTCGGCCCACAGAACCTGAGGGGTCTGTCGGTGCTCCATCATGGTGCGCTCCATCTCGATCACACTGCGGTTCTTCCGTTCAAGAATACCATTTTCTTGAGGAGTGTTGGTATTGGCAAACTCCTGGTGAATTCCTCTATCTGCACAAAACCGAGCAAACTCATTAGACACAAATTCACCTCCCTTGTCGGATCGCAAGGTCTTCAACTTCCGGCCTGATCGGTTCTCCTCAAAGAGAAGCCAATCCTTGAAGTGCGAGAAAGCTTCTGACTTTAATGCCAAAAAGTAGGCCCATCAGTAGATACTAGCTCCATCGGTGAAGTAGACCGCCGCGAAGCTGTGTGGGGAATGGCATCCCGATGCTGTTTCCCCCGAATGCAGGAGACACACGGCTGCTGGCTCACCACTATATCCGGCAACCCTCGAACAAGCTGTCCACGTGACGCCCTCCGAAGATAGTCATAGTTCAGGTGACCAAACCGAGCATGCCATAACTCTGACTGTGACTGAGAGGTAAGAAGAAGAGTAGTGAGGGCAGTGGAAGACTTCAGTTTGTAAATGCCGTTCTCCTCATATCCAGATGAGAGAACCTTCCTCGATCCACGATCAAGGATCGCACTGTAGAACTGTCAAACTCCACCAAAAGACCAAGGGAACAAATCTTATGAACTGAAAGGAGATGGTACCCTAAGCCAGGTACATGCAAAACCTCTGAGGTATGGGTCCCACCTCGTCCATCCGGAATAAGCTACATCTTACCCCGACCTGCAATAGAAACTGAAGAGCTGTCTCCAATGAGAATCTGCCCACGCGAGGGTCGCAACTGGGCAACACCATCTGATGAAGGAGTCATGTGCCGTGAGGCACCACTATCAACAATCCACTCTCGAGCCTGGGGAGCCGTCATCGCAGCATCAGAAGCAGCGTCCTCAACGACAGCTAGATGAAGAAATGTAGTTGATGAGGGTGCAGCCACCGCTCCAGAATCCTTGATGTCCTTCTTCTTGGTGTCCTTCGTGTCTTTGTCAGGGCAATCCTTCTTCCAATGGCCAGTCTTTCCACAAATATGGCATGTGGAGTCTTTGTCCTTGTCCTTCTTGGACTTGTTATCCCCCTTCTTCTTCTTTTAGTCCTTCCCCTTCTTCTGAGAGGCTTGACCTGTTAGCGCCTCCGACTTGGAAGCATTCTGTCCCTTTAACTGTTCCTCTTGGTCCAAGACCATAGGAACCAACTCTTCCCACCGAAGAGTAGACTCTCGCCCCGAAGCAATAAGGGCAGAGTAAAATGTACCGAATCGTGGCGGCAACTGGGACAATAGTGTGATCGCCATGTCTTCGGAGGAAATTGGCTTCCCCGCATTCTGAACCTGCATCTGTAGCTGCCTTAGCTTGTTAATGTGTTCCCGTAGCGAAGAAGACTTATTTACGGACAAGGTCCGCATATGTACCTCCAAAGAAACCCTCTTCATTAGGGTCATCCGATTGTACATCTGATCAAGCTCCAGCCATATCTCCCGAGCCACCGTCAAGTGCTCGATGTGAGCGATCACGGCTGTAGTGCATGATAGAAAGAGAAAGGATCGAATCCTGGCATTCAGTTTGTCCCAATGAGACTGGGCCTTGGCCAACTCCGCACGAGCATCGGAAGAGAGTTTGGACTCATCTCTTACCGAGGGCCGGTCAATCTCCTCCTGTACCAACTCCGCCAAATCATAGGACTCAAGGATGGCCAACATCATGACGCGCCAAATGCGGTAGTTGTCGTCGTCGAGCTTCTGATCTGTAGGAAGAGCCGGTAAGACAGGCACCTTCCGGTCCATAATCGCCTGGAACTCCAAGTCCATCTCTGTAGACATCTTCACCTGCAATGCCTTCACAAACGCAAAAGCAGCCCCCTCTGATTGGGAAAACTCAGCCTGCTAAGGCTCTTCCGCGTCCTGAACCTTCTTCACCCGCCGGAGGCGATGAAAAAGCAAAACCTGCACTTGTAGGCTGAAAAACTCAAACTTCCTCCGCGTCAAACAGCAATAGACAGCAGCAAATCCACCACCTGTACTCCTTTCCTGTGCGCCCACACTCGTTTCAGCCTTGTTCCAAGGTGCAGCCCTCCTGTCCGCCCTTAAACGCAAAAAACGCAAATTTGTGTCGCGATGGAAACTCCTCTTCAGATTGATTCTACGCTCAGTCAGCCCTCAAACACTGCTCTGATACCATGTCAGAGTGCAGCGGTGCGGAAGCGTAGGACTGAGAGAGAGAGAACGCAGAGAGAGAAGAGAGAGAAAGAGACAGTGGACGATGAAGATCTGCTGTATAAAGAAGGCTGAATACAAAGATATGCAGATATATACACGGGCGCAGTGCGCTGGACTGCGTGTCTCCACCTCGATGATGCAACCTGCTGTCCACCTCGAAGTCCGCTGCAGTCTGCACTGTCTACTGTCTGAAATCTGCGAACAGAGACAGAATCTGCGCGTCACCGGTCTGTAATCTGCGAGCAGAGAAGTGTGTCAGACTGCTGAGAATGTCGGATATTTATAGCCGACAACTGCCTGGAAATAGGGAGCCAGAAATGCCCAGTCGGCTGCATTAAATGCAGCCGACTGCCTGCTGCAGGTCGGACTGCCACGTGGCAGTCCGACTGTGCAGTCCGACTGGACTGCACCAGGCTGTAACCTCCTGCCTGGCTGTGATCTCTCTAACACACACATCCATATATAGATCACTACAAAGCCACATAATTTGCACATGCAAAAATTACGAGACAGTTACCAAATTGTGGTGCAAGCAGACATTGATGACCCCTTCATGCCTAAAATTGTAGTGCAGTTCCCAAATTGTAGTGCAGCATACATTGATGACCCCTTCATGCCTAAAAACGAAGAACAAGAAGTGATTTCTTTTGCAAGCTTAAAAAGTTTTGGATTAACTGGTGAGTTGCAACTTAACCTTTCCAAACCCATGCTTAGAATGTTGAGTGTAATGGCAATAATTTGTTATGGCAAGGAGAGATTCCACTTATCTCGCATTATCAAGTCTCTCAGCTATCTTCTGTGCCAGCACAAACACATGCCAAGTCAAGCAATCTGCCATGTGATGCACGTAGCTTGAGTGCTATCCATTATCGTGTACATGAGGTACAAGGGGCTGCTCTGATCATAGTCAATGAGTCACAAAATGAAAGCATCAACATTTGGAAAGAAGGGAGCTTGACATGTGGCCAAGGGCAACGTATCAGCAACATATGAACTGCATATTTCCCAGCACTCACCAAACAGTGGTAATGTGAACTTTTCTAAGAAAGATCAAAGGGAGTCAATTAAATCAGCTGAGAGCACGAAACATGAAAGAATAAGTAAAGGTGATTTATTGAGGCAGGAGATATCAGTTAATGAGAGAGGAGGGTTGATAGAGAAGGAAATGTTGCTGATTGGGAAATTGATAAGCTGGAGAGGGCTTTTTAGTCTTTACAAACATTGGTGAGTGCAGTAAAGAGTTGTAAGAGGGGGGAAGGGGCTTTTGCTGCTCCCATTTTTTCCCTTCTACTTTGGGGGGTGGTGTGTGTGCGCGCTCAAGAATAGAGAGAAGTGAGGGTAGATGGGGGGTTGCAAAAGGAAGGGAGATCTTGGTGGGGGTGAGAGAACAGGTGGAATTGTGTCACTTCTACTCCTGTTAGTGGAGGTGCCATTCCCTGTCTTTCTTCAGTTGAAGTTCTAGCATTGTTCATTTCCATAGGTCGTCAGCATGCCTCAAGCATATTTAGCCTAGGCACAATAGATAGAGGCTTGCAGAAACACAAATGAAAGCAAACGATGAAGCATAAACTCATGAGAACACAATTAGGGTTAGGGTAACTCACAAACAATGAAAACGATGA
Organism: Lygodium microphyllum; assembly: GCF_053477565.2. Lineage (NCBI taxonomy): Eukaryota > Viridiplantae > Streptophyta > Polypodiopsida > Schizaeales > Lygodiaceae > Lygodium > Lygodium microphyllum. The sequence continues at coordinate 53,676,279 of NC_141156.1, read as the reverse complement.
AAATTATAAATGAATGAATCTGAATAATACAATGCTCATGCAGCAAACACTATGCAATGAAAGAATACTATACCCCAAAATCTCGCTTCTTGAGGACCGAGGCAGAGGTAATCAACTAGAGAGTGTGCCATACTCTTGATGGATCTCGAAACACAGCAAACCCTCCAAGATGTCAAAAAGTAGCAAAAGCAGCAAGGGTGATACTGGATGTCACGAGGACATGAAATTTTATTGCTTTGTTTAGCATTTGATCAGAAGTTAATCATGTGCTAATGGGACTTACATATGTACCCCCAAGTTAATTGTTTCACAGTGTGGGATCCAAGACCCAAGATATCAATTGGTGCCAAAGGCAAAAATTATAATAAGTTATGCTTGACAGGTACTAGGTGGTACTCGGTGTCAGATTTGGGCCTAGACTAATTTATTGACCACTAAAGTTAGTGGTGACATTAGAGACTAGGCATTAATTAATTAATTAATGACAGTCTAAGGATCAATAGGGAAATTAGGGTTTGACAGCCACCTCAAGATGTATGCTCAAAATTGAGGGCCTAGGACTTGAATTCTAGCATTTGAAATTGAGGAATTTTATGGAGATTTAAGAGGCCAACCAGCCAATATGAGATTTGGGACTAAAATTCTTTCAAGGAGCAGGCTGAAGGCCGATCCCTAAGCAAACCAAGGGGCAAATTGGTTTGGAGGCTTGCTAGTCAATTTTGACAACAAGAGGCACTTGGATTAGTAAAGGAGATCAGAGGATCTCAATTGTACTCCTTTCATTTCCAATATAAGATAAATAAATACTATAAGGGGCCCCAAGTTTAGGGCCAATAGGGTGTTCAATGTCCTCGATTAAAGTGGTAAACTGTGTATTTTCAGTTTACATGAATTTTGTGCTTGCTAACATCAGTGCTTAATCACGTTATTTACCACCCTATCCATGGAGGAAGGCTGGTTTCATGGTTCCAAGGCTGGGATACCATCAATTCCCTTGACTTGGTGGGCCTGAGACACCTAATTGAAGGTCAGAAGCTTTACTCTTGGGCTGAAATTGTATTTAGCTGAGCATTACAGCAAGAATGCCTTTAGATAGTGAGATGGGATCAAACAACGATAATGCCTCTCAATCTGAAAATTACAAAGCATTAGGGAAAACACAATACCTAATCTTGGGCAAGGCACGTAACATGGACAGGAAGCTGATAATGTTGGTTTAGACTAAAATGTGGGTCCTTCTAGGCCTTTATAAGCTGATGATCAGCAATAGGAAGAGGAATTTGATGACCAATTTAAAGATCGGCTAAGAACAACAATTGAAATGTTTATACAATTGGCAAATGATCCTCAATTCATGCGCTTTTTGAACCCTTAAAGAAGGGCAGCAAAGGCAAGAAGAGAAAATCTTCGAGAGAGATTTGGGATAGCAAGATGCACCGAAGGAAGAAACAATACAATAGCATGATGTTCCAAATATGTGTAATAAGCACAAGCAAATGATGGCACTGGAGTAATTGATGCATATGCAAGGCCAACTTGAAAGTATCAATCTAATGCTTTTTGGAAAGCAGGGCATACATGCAATGATGAGGCAGTCATGATACTTTGGTGGTGGCACCAATTTCCATGCTATGTGTTTCAGTGCCCGGGTGAAACTCATACTCATCTACGTACATTTCACAGTGACTAGTACACTTAAGTAGTGACCTCATGGCAAATATATTGTCAACAGAATACCTTGAATGCATGTTGAATATATCCGAGATTCACTACCGATGAGAGCTATCCACAACTGGCAGAGTGGAAGTGCTACCTCCCCTTTGAGCATGAGGCAATGTTCCGAACGTACTTTGTTGAAGTTGACTGAGCCTGAACTAAAGTAAGCTCTAATTGAAAGGCATCTCGATAAAGTTGCAACAACTAAGGATGGCCTACCAAGTTTTCCTCTTCCATCCACTTTGCATCGATTGGTGAAACAATATTGAAGCTTCACCAAGAAGCATATGAAAACTTTACCTCTTACTTTACTTGCCTCAAACCTCAACTAGGTTGTAGGCCTTTCTTCCTCTTAATCATTGCTAGGCTTTATACTTTTGCATTGCTGCAATTCGAACTTAACTACTATGCAACATTGCACCTAGTTGACTAGTCCCTCATGTGTACATGACATGTTAGGAGCACTAGATGCATTAGGAAATATTCTTATTTATATAGTTTATACCATTGCAATGTGATTGTGCATGGGAATATGCATTTTACCTGCCATACCAAGATACATTTTCCCATACATTGCATACATTAATAGCTGCATTTTCCTCATGACCAACACTATATGAAGCATTTACATGACCACATTAGTACCATGAGTCCCAAACACCGTGATTGCATATATGCATTGCTAAACTTGCCACTTTGTGACCTAGCATCATGCCAATGATTAGTTTGGCATGAGTTTTTACCACTTGGATTAGCAGAGGAGATTAAGACTATCACTTGTACTTCTTTTATTTGCAATATAAGATAAAGAGTGTAAATGCAGGGAAAAACGTGAAAATGATAATACTTTGAACTTAACCAACTTGATCAATTATCACCATGAAAATTAGAAGATAGAGAGAGAGAAAGAAGAGTCAACACCATGCTGAGAGAGGAACTGGCCCCTTTCCCTTTTCAAGAATTTATTGAAACAAAACCACAAGCACCAACAAATGCTTAAACCATATACAAAAGGATCGATTTGTTGCAATTTTAAAAACTAGGATTTTGAAACCCTTATTTCTGCAAACTCCGGGCAGTAAGTTTATTCTCTTCTTTAGTGCTTGGATTAGATCAAGCTAAGTAGAAAGTGTTTCTTGGATGAGAGATAGAAAGGAGAGTACAAAGCATACAAAGGAAATTTCTGTATGAGAGCTCACCCCAAATGATGAAAGAGACCTCCAATATATAGATGTGGGGCTTGGGTGCTCAAAAGTGAAAGGTAGAGGCTACAAATGACAGGTGTTTGTTGAAAATGACAAGTGTGACAAGCCTTCTAAGCCGAGCACTAATGGCTACCTCTCACATAGCCGACGCGCCATCCATATCTACGGGTGTAGTGAGCTTACCTCCATGCTGATCGAGTTGCCTCCTCTCCCGCGCACTCCAGTAGCTCCACGATCCAAGTGCAAGCTTCAAGCAAGCTCCATCCTCAAGCTCCACACTCCAAGCTCCATAGCCACGAGCAAGAGAAGAGAAGAGAAGAAGAGAGGAGAAGATGGAGAGCTTCTCCTCCCCGGTCCCTCGCCCTCACACTCTCACACTCCCTCTCTCAAGCACAAGCTCAAGCAAGCAAGAACAAGAAGAAGAAGAAGAAAAAGAGGAGAGCCACTTTTGGCCACACACAAGAATGAGCTTCTCATTCACTTTTCACTTTATATACAAAACCCTAAATCCCTTTTGGGCGGTCATCCCCTGATCCCCTTTTTTACATGGCCGGCCGTGGCCTGGGCCCTTTTTCCCATTGTCCTTCTATCTTCCTAGCTTCCTTTCCACCGCCACCCGGCGCTCCTTAAATTAAATCATAATGCGCTTGCGCTCTTTTACAAAAGTATTGACTTGCGCTTTTCCTTGTGCACCTTTTTCCCTTATTTAGGACTTTTCTCGCTTCTTGTATTTCTAGATTTTTCTTGGCGCACCTTCGTCTTCGGTTTCACTTGCCTTGGCCTTTGTCTTCTGCTTTAGTTTTTCCAGATTTTTCACCTTGTTCGTCTGACGGTTAACATTACCCCCCTCCTAGACGAGTGCCAGACCCATGGCACTCACCGTCGTAGGTAGCAAGCTTTGATATGCACGGAAGACGTGGGTGGAAGCAACATCAATGGTTGCCGTGGAGAAGTGTTGGTGGTGTTGTGGAGGAAGGTCGTTGGGGGCACATTGGTGGCCTAGTTAGCTAGTGGTAGGGTTGTTGGAGTTGGTGGTAGGGTTGTTGGAGTTGGTGGTAGGGTTGTTCTTTATTGGGGATTGCACTAATGGCCAGCACAAGTGTTGGTTTGTTGGGGATCCTGCACATGACGATTCTTGGTAGACTTGCAGGATGATAAAGGATAAGAATTCAGAGTTGGGTGTCGATGAAGAGCAAACGACACTTTCGTTGGAGTCTTCAATACCTGCGATTGAAAACCTCTCATAGGTGGTCTCTTCCTAGGGGTAGTGCTAGTCTTCTCTATCGTGCACAAGACATGGTTCAATTAGTTTGGGAGACAGGTCAAACTCTAAGCAAGCTGAGAGTATTGTCCTGCACTTGAGAACCCAAACTGTGTATATATTTCGGTGCAAATATTATGTGAGTGCTCGTGCACACTAAGATATTACGTAGTTAGAAGACCGCGGGCTGGTTTCTCGTAACAATGTGTGGATGAAGCAAAGTTGTCCATGTTGAGAAGAAGTACACGTGAAGGTGTATGAGACATCCTTTGCATTGTGACTGCACGACATAGCATAATTGAACACAGGGGCATCGCACTTTCTGTAGCTGGGAGCTATTGGACTTGCTTGATGAGTACGGTGTACTCATGGCCATTCATGCGGTGCTTACCACAATTGATTGCAATGGTATTAAGGCAGAGTGCAAAAGGAAATTGTGCAAATGGGTTAGGGTGACAAGTCTAACCATAGGCGAGACAAGCTCCCTAGGTATGTCCTGCCCTTGATATGCCCTGAATAATTGTGGGTGATATTAAAGGGCTAGGGGACTAGGGACGGAGCCAGCCGACCAAGGTCACTGGACATACGTAATTTGAGAACCCCTAGGTGCTGTGTTGTGATCGTGGATACTTCATATCTTTTCATTCTTTTCTTTTCTTTTTTCCTTTTCCGTTTTCTTTTTCGTTTCTTTTTCTTGTGCTTCTTTCTTTCTTTCTTTCTTTCTTTCTCTTCTCTTCTCTTTTCTCCTTTTTTTTTTCTTTTTTGGGACTTGCCTGAGTACAACCATTGCAATATGTTGAGGCTATCAGCCTTTCAATGGGTTGGGAAATGTCAATCTTCGAAGGCTCAGGAAATGAATATTACAGTGATGATTATGTCCTAGCCTCGTTGTTAGAGAAGCAGTTGTTGAGATGGGAAGAGACACTTGAGATTTTGCAATCCTCTTTGGAATGTGCGATATTGGTACGATTGAGGTAACAGCTGCCGTGAGTGCCCGGCGTAGAGTGTAACCCAGAAAGAGGAAGTGGTTAAGATCATGCTTTGGGCCATGCGACGTGGGCACTCGCAAGGGTGATTTTCGCTTTCGGCAGCGTGGCTTTATCGCGGTTCTTTGTGAGGTTGGTGGTCTTGCGATAACTTGGGCATTGAATACGTTCACACGAAGACCTGTGTCGTCCTGCATCCACTTGTCACTTCATGAGAACATGTGCAAGTCGCATGTATCAAGTACAACGAACAAATGCAATCATGTCAAGATATTACTTTATCAAAATCCTATGATGCTTATTGCGATGCATATTTCAGTGCTTGTTAAAGACGTGGCATATATTAGCAATAGGTAAGGAAAGTGTATACAGGTGGGGAGCCTGCCCCTTTAACCATTTAAAGACAAAAAGTTATGGCAGGATGGCCTTGTTAAGCTGCTTATATATCATAGGGGCTACTCTATTTGCATGAGGCGGGGCGAGTCCAGGTAGTCGGGTGACTGAGGCTCTGCTGGTGAGGGGCTCTTGTGAGGTTGGGTAGGGAAGATATCGGCCGGGACCTGAATGGTGTACTCCCTAGCCACAACTATTTCCAAAATGCTTTTGAACAATGCATCAAATTCTTGCTTGTCTCGAGCTGCCCTCTCCTCTTTCGAGCACCTGGTGCCCAAGCGTTTGGTGGGGGCCTACACGACCGGTATTACTACGCCCCATGTGCTCCCTTGAGCTTCTATTCCCCTGGCCTGGGGATTTTTCGGCCTACATCCGGGGCGTTGTTGCTTGGGGCCTCATTTCTTTGCATACCTTTTAAGGGTAGATACATAGCGTTCCAGCGGAGGAGCTTGTGCTGCATACTCCCTTCGACCGCAGATAGCGTCCTTGCAAGCCAGCTGCACCGGTGCTCCATGTCGGCTACCGTAGGGAGACCTGCAAAATGCGAACCAAGGATTAGGCCTTGAGGCAGGATAAAATTATTTGCATGGAAGGGATTATACAGTGGGTTATCAAGCGCATATGATGAGGAGGGGAGAGGCGAGGCATGCAATGTTTGTTGTAGAGGAATGGCCCCCATGATGATGTTCGTTTTGCCTCCAGCCATTTGCAGATCTTGGCTTATGCTAAGTTGCGTGGAGTGGTTGTCATGGAGTGGAGTAGGGCTCATCCCTGGAAGGATAGACCGAAAAAGGGGAAAGGTGTATAGAAAGGAACGGTGCCCTATCTACACCATCACAGAGATGTTGGTCAGAGCTTTGTATGGCGATAATGAAGGTTGCATCCCCTCCTCCTCGAGGCAGGAATGGTCACATGACTTCTAAATGCATGGTGAGAGGAGGACCTGAGGAGCTCAACCTGTCAAACCCAACTCTTCTTCATGCGCTTGACTATCATTGCTTGTGTGTGTTGATCTTATCTATACATGGTCACAAAAGTCATTGTTTATTTATATACATATTTACGAATCCATGTCACTTCATGAGGATAAAAACCAATTGTAGAACTCAGGATTGTACTGGAGTGTGGCACATGCATCCAGTACTCGTGGTAGCCTTCTTAAAAACATCAGGTATTTTGCAACGACAAGTATCATGGTACCTTGTCCGAGTCTACTTGCAACATGTAGCTCCTCCTCAGTGAGAACCTTATCAGCCAAAGAGTTCTCTTAGCTAGTTCCAGCTAAGTTCGTACCCCGAATGGCACTTAGCACTCGAAAGGAAGTTGGCGCCACATAGGTAGGATCTCTTTGAGACCGCCATTTGGCCAATCGCTCTTCTGAGACTGTCATGATTTGGGCTCCTAGTTCGGCCATTACAACACAATTTTCAAACCAACGTTTCTCAAATTGACTTTGATCCTCCGATTGTCGCTTTAGTTGCTCTATCTCTAAGAGATTTGGTTGGTAGAGCACATCATTGAATGTTATAGTTAAGCGTAGTTCGTCAGCTTCCTCGTCAGAGATGAGTCACATAACGTTCATGCAGGAGCCTGTCATAGTGCTCGTTGAGATGTTCTTGCTCTTCCCAGGATAGGGAAAATGGCAAGTATTCTCCAAGCTGCTCCTTAGGGAATGCGCCCATGTCCGCAAGGACGTAGACACATGCGAACACCTTGAGCTTAGCATCCAACTCAGTTAAGCATTCTGCGACACTTCTATGTTCAACGAGGGCTTGCTCGGTTGCTATCTCATGCAAGGTTCTAGGAGTTTGGCTAGGCTTTAGCATAGCTGGGGGCTCAGGCCTAGATGAGCAAGATTGGTCAACGCTAGGATTGCTTATGCTCTCAGGATTTCCATCTTTCTCCTGAGGCTTTGTTATTGCGTCATGGTTCTCCTTGGATGTGACTGGTATAAATTTGTCACCCTGTTGTGACAGCATTGTATCCACTCTTGATTGGTCAATGCAAGTTCTATTTTCGGTGGATTGAGTGTTGAAAGCAACCATTGATGGTAATGGCTGCTTTGATTTTCAGAGCACACGGATGTGTCTAAGGTTTCACCGCTATTAAGAGAGACATCAATGGGTTCATTGGTGGATGGTCTCGATGCTTTATTCCTCAGCTCTTCGGCACTCTTTGTTTCAATCTTCTTGGGGTCTACAGCCACTTGCAACTGCTGTTGTTGTCTTCTTTCTTTTCTCTTCTTTTTCTTAGGCAATCGAGGTGTATCCCTTGAAGACTCGGGACCTTGAACTAGGTCAGTCATTGATGTGCTTGGCTGGGCCTCAGCATTCTCTTTCTCTAGTGTGTCCTCATGGAGCATAGCCGTGGCCTGCTGAATAGCCTCGCTAGGTTGTGAGGGTACAACTGCCTCTCTTTTTGGAGAGTCTAGCTCTTCAACCAATTCCCCTCTATTTAACTCCTTCGGCCTAGGCTTTAAGCACTTTGAAAGTGCTGGAGTTGTCAAGGATGCTGGTTGCGGCACCTCCTCCACAGGTGAACCGCTAAGGACACGTTCCGCAAGGGGCGTTGTCACGGCCAAGGGCTGTGACTATTGTGATCCTTGATTGAAAATGGTAGCGGCTAGTCCAGTGGGCTGGCTAATCTTGGTGGATTGCAATGCCAAGTCCCTAGGGCGATCGGAAGTGGCCGTGTCTTTTGTTGCCCTTTGAGCATTCACCTGTGTAGATCGAGCATGAGTTAATCTAGTCACATTAGGGTACACAGGCATATCCTTGGGCCGAGAGCTTCGGATGATGCCATGTCCAACCTCTTGGCCATTTGGAAGCTTAGATGGTGATAGAGATTAGGATTGAGTGGCTGCACTTGATGACTGTTGTTGTGCTTCCTGTGTCCGTTTAGGGAAAGAGAGTGTAGGAGACTTGAGACTCTTAAGTGGCTCCGACACTGGCTGGAAGATTTGCTCATGGCTGTTAGATGATTTTACCATTTGCTTTATTAAGCATTTAACCTTGCCATGAGCAATGTTGTGCCTATGATGCCTGCTATCCTCTTGGGGAATCAAAGGCTCCTTGGGTACTAGTGGCTTTTGCGTATCCTCAACGATTACATCTGATATCTGCTTGTCAAGCACGCTAGGCTGAGGATCTACCCTTCGATTGGTCCTGTTTGGTTTCTTGATTTCAACCGTGAGGGGCTCGGTCACTCCACTGTTGTTGACTCGAGACTTGGTTTTTCGTTTAGATCTCCTCCTACGCTTCTTTGCTCTTGATACAATCTGGCCTTCAATCGACAAAGGAGGTTTAGCAGGGGATTTTGGCACCCAAATCCATCGGTTACCTACGTAATATCCTTGAGCACGTAGCAACGCTTTGGATATCCATCGTGGTGTTGTGCTGACTCTCCATCGATGCCTTTGTCTATAAGGCTTGGGTTTCTTTTGGGGTCTTCTACGATATTTGTAAGTCCAAAGGCCGTCCTTGGCATTGTCTCCTGAACTTCTTGTTTCAGGCATGGCCTCACTCACTGGTTCTCGTTGTTTGACATGTGCTTGTATCAACTCTTCCAACAAGTCCTTGCTCTCGTTAGTAGGCTTGACTATTATGTCAGCACCTTCCTTGCCTTTCCCTCAAGGTTCGATGAGGTCACCCTTGCTAAAGGTCGTGACTATCCTCACACCCGGTAGTGTCAGATGTATCCTCTGTGCTACATAGTCGGCCTCACACTTGGTCGCCCTTTTGAATGGTCTTTCAAGGAGGGTTCCCTTCTCACAATTAGCACTATTTGGAGGAACATGAAATAGGATAGGCAAGCTTTCAGTTTCAATTGTCGCAAGGATTTTGCACTTCCCTATGAGTGCTTGTGGGTATTCCCCGTAAGGGCTAAGAGCTCCATTAGTCGGTGTGAGCTCTGGTTGGCCTAGTAGAGTCCATGCTTCATAGGTCAAGACATTAAAATCTGCTCCTTCATCAATCAGAGCATCAATAGTATGCTCTCTTTTCGCGGTGAGTTTGACCCTAAGATAAACAGGTGGTACTATGTCTTCATCTTCCGGGTCTTGGCTTGTAAATTTAAGCCTTCTGACAAATGCCCTTAAGTCCCCAACTGCACGACCAAATGTGGATTCTCCACTGGTGTCTTGGATCGTCAGTGCAGTGCTATTTAAGGAGCATCTATTGTCAGGACTGTCATATCTAGTCATTCTCGCTATTGTAGCTTGATGTTGTTGCTTTCCGCTTTGACTAGATGCAGTCCGAATGCAACACGTATGTGTTTTTGCAGTGTGGCCTTTTTGCCCTTGTTGGCTAGATGGGCCCATTGAGGTTCTAGGATCTCTGTTTGTCTCTGTTCGGGTACGGGCTTTTGGTTGCTCTTTTGCAAGTGAGAATCCATGCTCGTGTAGAGCCATTACTACACTAGGGTCTGTTTTAGAGGACCTGTCACGGCGCGCGTTTTCTCTTCAACCTACTCGGGGGAGGTATGAAGGGGGCAGAGACCCCATCTGCGAGGGTTCGGGAGGGGAGGAGGGGCAGTCCCCCCCGGCTCGCAAGGCCATTACGGTAAATGCTATACGTGATTTGAAAGACCGTTTATAGCCAAATTTTGAACTACTTGCTCTAAGTTTCAGCCCAGTGATCGATCTATGTTATGGTTTTGGCTCTATATGGTCTCCCAGTCAGTTTTATTGTCTTCAAATTAAATTTGAAAAAATCTAAATTCGGCCCAACAAGTCCGAATTCCAGGGGCCGAATGCCTGATTCGGCCCATCCGAGGGCCGAGTGGAAGGTCCGAATGTAACTGGTCCGAATGTCAAATTCGGTCAGTTCGAGTCTGGTTATCCGAGGGTCGAGTGGACCGAGGACCGAATTTCAAAGTTGGTCCGAATGCTCAATTCGAACGGGTCGAGTGGTGGGTGTCTGAGTCGAGTGGTCCGAGAGGTAGTGGACCGAGGTCCAAATGGCCTAGCGGTCCGAGGGCCGATTCTGGGACTCGGCCCAGAATCGCCGTCACTTAGACACACCGAGCACGGCCCGTTTTTTCGCCGGACTTCACAAAATTCACTGCACCGAGCGTTGAAGGCCTTCCCACTAGTCGAGCAGCTCCAGATCCAACCTACTCATGTAGGGGAAGGTATAGAATTACCTGGGCTGGGTAAATAACTCCCGGATGGCCAGATCGAAGCAGATCCACTCAACGAAGCTTTCTTTCTCTCTCCTACTCTCCCGAAACCCTGCAATGCACAATGTGGCCTTTCTTGCCATTCTTGGCCCCTTATCACCTTGTTCAGGCCTGCACTCACCTTAATCTTGCTTCCCTTACTAACATTTAACCCAAAATTTCATTTCTTGCCCTTTTTTTTCCTGTTTCAACCTGTTATACAGCAACAGAAAACCCTACTATTTGCTCCAACGTTTTTCTCCTATCCTTTCCAAATGCAAGGAAAAACTATAAGGAAAATACCTACACTACTCCATCATGCTTTCCCAAGTCCAAAACAACAAAAACCTACTTGCTAAGGAGATCGAATACCTCTTCAAACTCCCTCGCTTCCTACCTATCTACCTCAAGCACCGATTCGGGGAAAACCCTACTTCAATGCTTGATTCGAAGCGCGCAAGCGCTCAAGGCTTGAATCCGTTGGTCCCAGCAACGGAACCAAAATGTGGAAGCTTTCGCTCAACCGCCAAGACCAACGGACCGCTTATTGCTTCAAGCGTTCCAAGCCGAGCACTAATGGCTACCTCTCACATAGCCGACGCGCCATCCATATCTACGGGTGTAGTGAGCTTACCTCCATGCCGATCGAGTTACCTCCTCTCCCGCGCACTCCGGTAGCTCTACAATCCAAGTGCAAGCTTCAAGCAAGGTCCATCCTCAAGCTCCACGCTCCAAGCTCCATAGCCGCGAGCAAGACAAGAGAAGAGAAGAGGAGAAGAGAAGAAGAGAGGAAAAGATGGAGAGCTTCTCCTCCCCGGTCCCTCACCCTCACACACTCACTCCCTCACATTCTCACACTCCCTCTCTCAAGCACAAGCTCAAGCAAGCAAGAACAAGAAGAAGAAGAAAAAAAGGAGAGCCACTTTTGGCCACACACAAGAATGAGCTTCTCATTCACTTTTCACTTTATATACAAAACCCTAAATCCCTTTTGGACGATCATCCCCTTATCCCCTTTTTTACATTGCCGGCCGTAGCCTAGGTCCTTTTTCCCATTGTCCTTCTATCTTCCTAGCTTCCTTTCCACCGCCGCCCGATGCTCCTTAAATTAAATCATGATGCACTTGCGCTCTTTTACAAAAGTATTGACTTGCGCTTTCCCTTGTACGCCTTTTTCCCTTATTTAGGACTTTTCTGCGCTTCTTGTGTTTCTAGATTTTTCTTGGCACGCCTTCATCTTCGGTTTCACTTTGCCTTCGCCTTTTTCTTCTGCTTTAGCTTTTTCAAAATTTCCACCTTGTTCATTTGATGGTTAACACACGTCCTCTTCTAGGGAAATTTCATAATGAGAAATTGCCCCAAATGAAGAGAGACATTTGCAATATATAGGTATAGGGCTTGGGTGCTCAAAAGTGGAAGATAGGGGCTACAAATGACAAGTGTTTGTTGAATATGACCAAGTGTAGGGACACTTGTCTCTTCAAAATGACACATGTCATCTTCTAGATACCACATGTCACTTTTCTAGAGAGAGAAGCTTCCAAATCTTCTACTCTAAGCCTTTGACGTGAACAGAAATTCCATTTGAGCAACTTTCAAAAATAGTAACATCCTAAATTTTAGAAATTGCCAAATTTAGCTTTTGGAGAGCTTCACTATATAGGTTCGCTAGTTCATGGTTTGTTTCTTTAATCATGAGCATTTGGTTTTCACTTTTTGAAACCACTCATTATATAGACTTTTAGTCAATGTGACTATGTGAGCGTAAAAGTCTTAGTCGTCTGAGCTTTTTGCTCAATCTAACCACTCAACTAAACTTTTAATTTCTCTTGGGTATCTCGTCAATGACAACCCAAGTATGATTATAGGGTCCTGGCCATTGGCCGCCCTTAAATAAAAATATGAACATTTAATCATATTTTGAAATACTTAAATAATACAAATCGCCTTTCAAAGTACATAAGCATCAAATTAATTTGGAATCATTAAGACAATATATCTTGATAATAATTGATATACAAAAGGTTTGTTACAAAGAGACACCGCAAGGGGCACCAGTTTTGGGGCCAACAGGATGTTCAATGTCCGAGATTAAAGTGGTAAAGTATGCATTTTCAATTTATGTGAATTTTTTGCTTGTTGTAATTAGTGCTTAATCAAGTTATTTACTACTCTATCCAAGGAGAAAGGCTAATTTCACCGGATCAGTGTCAAATAGACAGAGGAGAGACAAAACTAAAAGCGTAGCAAGTTGGTGATGATATGGCAAGTTGACGGCAGTAAAAACATAAGTTTGATAATGTGATAGACTGATGGCGACAAAAATGCAAGTATGATGATGTGGAAGTCCGCACAGCAACCGCAAATCACAAACACAGCAGTAGAACATATCACCAGCTGTAGATGGTGCAATACATGCAATAAATGCAGTAGTGAATGGTATAGACTGCACAATGGAGACCAGAAATATGTGCCGGGTGGATGTAGACAATGTTGGGCAGCCTCGACTCAAATATCCTCCATGCACGAGGTATGGGCAGCAAAGCTAAAGCGCTTAAAACCCACAAAAACGAGATTGAATGAATAGGAGGGCAGGCTTCTATTTATAGAAAGTTTGGGACCTTCCAAATTTGGGTTTTACATGTGGGACACTGAAACTCTCTTAAATCACTCCTAGTTTAAAAGAATGGTTGAAATTCATTAATTGACTTGAGTTTTGGGGCTATTTAATTAAAGCTAATTGTAATTTAGCTCAACATCTCCTCCATCTCGTACCCTCACTCTAGTGCCCTCACTCATCTTGCCCTCCATTGGCACTTGTGAATGGGTCTAGACTATCGTCTTCAGGCATTATATGCAATCCTAATTTTATCATCAATATCTAGGTTTTGTGTTGTTTTACATTCCATTGTCTATGTCTCTCTTTCTCTCTAAGTTGCCCTGTTGCTTTTTTGCAAGCTTTAGAAATGTTTGGATTAATTGGAGGGTTGCAAATTAAATTTTTCAAATCCATGCTAAGAATGTTGGAGCGGCAATGGCATAACTTGTTATGGCAAGGATAGATTCCACTTATGTACGCTCCCTACCAACGCGCCACTGCCCTTGCCCCCGTGCCCCGTCAAATTGCGCCGCCTCCTCGCTATCGCACTGCCCCCCCCCCCTGCTCGTTATCAACGTTGCGCCTCCCCTCCTTGCCACCACATTATGCTTCCCCCTCCTCGCCATTGCCATCACGCTATCCCCCGCCCTGTGACCCCCGCCATCACATTGTGCCTGCGCCCCCCCCCCGCCATCGCCCTCGCCCCCTCCCCTAGTTGCTCCCTCCATTTGCAACAACTCCCCCCCCCCCCCCCTCCGGCAGTACAACAGTGTGTTTGGTAGGTTCTCAATAGGGAAGCGCAATGGAAACCTCTGGTCAGACGCCGATGCAATCTGCGAGTGCCCCCCAATCAAACATCTTGCGCGTTGTCCTCTCTGAGAAACAGCTCTTGGCCATCCGCGCCACTGAGCTGGAGCTTAAAGAAACAACGATTTTCGGTCAGGTAGTAGGACACTCTCCAACCAGGGCCCAGCTTCGGGATTGGCTCCACTCCATACTGTGCATTGGCACAGCGCAGATCGTGAAGGCAGTCCTCATGGGCCGTGGGATCTTCATGGTTTGTCTCACCTCCGCGGACGCAGCTTGGGAGTTAGTGGAGAGCTCACCCTATGCCTCCACGAAGGGAGTCATTCACATGGTCCCCTAATACAGCAGCTTCACAGTGGAGTCATTTGAGCTCCACAACAGTTTTCTCAGACACCCAGTCACTTTACTTTTTCCCGGACTGGCGGTAGAGTACCGCCAGTTAGTGGAGGACTTTGGTCAGCTCTTCGGCACAGTGTTCCCTGCCTCCTTCGCGGATGATGTGACAGCTGCAGGAGTCCCCAAGGTACGAGTGGCCATAAAAGACACAAAAAGTATACCCAAGTTCCTGGAGATAGAGGCTGGAGGTCACTCTTTTAGGCAGCAGGTCACTATGACCGGGCAACCAGGGCAGTGCCTGCGCTGCCATGACTTTGGGCATCAGGCAGCAAACTGTACGTGCTTCGGAGCCAAGGCAGCTCCGTCGACAGGCCCGCGGGTGGATACTGATGGCTTCACACGGGTCCAAAGATGACAGAGAGGGAGACGACCGGGGGGCCGCAGACAGCCTCAACAGCAGGGAGCAGAAGAGCGAGCGATGCCCCCTCGGCAGAGCACTCCACAGCCCCCCCTTGTCCGCCCCACCCGGCAAGGGGGGGCCGCAAACAGCCTCAACACCTCCGCAGACAGCCTCAACAGCAGGGAGCAGAAGAATGAGTGATGCCCCCTCGGCAGAGCGCTCCACAGCCCCCCCTTGCCCGCCCCACCCGGCAGGGCCGCAGCCTCTCACGTCCACCACCCGCGCCACAAACTACCTCACCTGAGAGCCCACACCCACCCACCCACCTCCCGTGCCCCCCCCCACTGACCTGAGCCTACGCCCCCCTCCCTTCCAAGGCCACCAACGCCCCCCCCCAGAACCACCCCCCCTCCTTCCACAGGAGGTGGTGAGCCACACACACCTACATCCTCCTTGCACCAGCAGTTCTCTCCCTCCCACAGCCACCAGCTCATCTACCCCTGCCGCCCGCCACACTTTCCCGAGACAGGCACAGCTATTGCCACAGGAGTTCTTCCGCAGTGGTCCATGGTCTTACCTAAGAGTTGCGGAGCGCCGAGAGTTTCCACTACCTCTAGAGGTGGGGATCTTTGTGGTTCGCAAGTCAAGGAGGGGCAGAGTCCATCTACTAGCACCACCAGATGGACCAAACTACGCCTTCTTCTTTCAGTCCTCCCACTCAAGGGTTTGGACAATGACATAGATAGAGGAGGAGTTGAAGAGTCAGGTGGAGGACCACATCTCCCAATGGATGGGAGATGAAGGACTAGCACTGTTCGCGCAACAATGGCCTGGCTGCATAATGGACATTAACTGGTGGGCTGGTGCTGAGGTCCCGCACTTGAGCATCATCTTTCGAGCCCCTCCACAATAGAAAGCTCCGCAAGGTGTGATCGAGTGGCTCCTGGCACAAGCAGCCTGTTTCTACCAGTGTACAGAGTCACGAATCTCAATATGGCTGATTGATGCATTGATAGTACCACTTGGAGCATCTATCACCCCTATGGTCCGGCCAAGGGCCACCATGGGGGATTGGAGTTTACCATCCAAACCTGCGGCAAAACGCACTTGCATGCCTCATAGTTTCTCCTCCTCATCAACTGCTTCCACATCGAATAGATGTCTATTCGGTCAGTCACAGGTTTCCCCATGAGTTTACACCTTGCATTGGAATGTGACAGTCTCCACTACAGTGGGGCATGTGGTTCTAGAAAGTTGATTGTTCGGCACGAGCTGCAACGTGCCCTTGCTCGACGGATCGACATCCTACTCCTACAAGAGCACAAGTTCATGCCCACCCAAGCCCAGCGGGTAGGAAAGGTACTCCCAGGCAGCTCCCGCACTTACTGGGAGGACGCCATAGGTGCCCACAGCAAGAGTGGAGGCATATGCACCTCTATCGGCCCGAGTCTCACCACCTGTGTACGAGACCATGCGGCGATAGTGGCAGGGAGGGTTTTATGGATCATACTGGACATTAGGGACTCATGCTTTGAAGTCCTCAATGTCTATGCCCCTACAGAGGTTAGGGCACATAACAGATTCTAGGTGGAGATTGCAGAGGGACTCCCAAAGGTGGACTCCTAGATCGTTGGAGGAGACTTCAACAACCTGGAGGCGTTGGAGGACCAACAGTGCAAAGGCAGAAACTACCACGGCATGGCCGGGGAGCAGGAGGCATGGGAGGTATTTCTACTGGCAGTAGATGCACGCGATGCCTGGAGAGACCCTGCCTTCCATAGGAGGGAGAGGTCGCTGGACTTCTCTTGGGGATACAAGCAGCTAGGTGGAGTCCTGCTGGAGCAGTTGGAAAGATTTTATGTGGGAGAGTGGGGAGGCTCTCGTGGAGGCCAAATCGGGCAGTTGGCGGGCACCACGTTGCATGATCATTGCCCGGTTCTCCTGACACTAGACCCCCTAGGATCTGCCCTAGATACACAATCCTGTCGGATCCCTGACTCGATCTTTAAGAGGGAGAAGGTGGCGAGACAAATAGAGCAGCTTTGGACTAGAGAATGGGGCAAGAGGGACTGGATCACAGAGGAGGTTGCAGAGGTCCTAGTTGAATCGAGCAGAATCTGCAAATAGGCAGCCATATAGGCCAGGCAGCAGAGCTGGGAAGAGGAGAGAGCACTCTAGCGGGACCTTGCAGCCACACAGAGATTACTACAGGGAGGCACGAGGGAATCCCACCCTCCACACACAGGAGGTGCGAGCACGAGCAGTCATTGCGGGACTAGAGGACAGGCACTCAGAGTTCTCTTTCTGCACCTCAGTAGCTTTCTGGGCGCGGAAGGGGGATACAATGTACAGGGAGTTTTTCCAGGTGTACCAGCCACGCACCTCAAGAGAGCAGATGCACAACCTCCGAGATCAATATGGGAGGACTCGCTCTAGCCCAAACGAGGTGATGGAGATTGCCACTGACTACTACGGTCACCTTTTCCAGCAGGAGACAGCCTCAGCTAGAGGACAACGATGTAGGCAGCATGTCTGAAATCACATCCTGTCCCTCGTCACAGAGGAGATGGGACGCTCTCTCCTAACCCCCTTCACAGAGAAGGAACTAGAAGAGGCTTTCCATACACAAGACGGGCAAAAATGCTTGGGAGAGGATGGCCTCTCCAAGGCCTTCTTTACTACCTACTGGAAAGTGGTGGACCCCTACCGATGGCCTTCCAAGAGATTTTCACTTCTAGACACATGTCAGGGAGCTTTTTGGCAGGCCTTATCAGTCTTCTCCCCAAAGGGGGAGATCGATTGGAGCTTTTCCAATGGAGACCGATCACCTTATTGTCAGTGGCCTATAAGGTATTGGCAAAGATGATTGGTAGGCGACTACGCCCCGTGCTGCCAGACATCATCCATTACACACAGACAGGCTTTGTACACTTCTTTGAGGCGACAGAGTGGGCTCAGCATAGTGGGCAGAGACTAGTCGTACTTCTCTTGGATTTCGAGAAAGCTTATGACAGGGTGGACCGGGATTTCCTAGAGGGCAACATGGCGAGGTTGGGTTTCCCACACGCTTGGATTTGCGGGGTCTCCGCACTTTACAGATTGGCCACCACCAGGGTTCTTAGAGGTGGTAGGCGTGGGGAGGAGTTTCGGCTGGAGAGATTGGTCCAACAGGGCTGCCCCCTGGCCCCATACCTATTCCTACTCTTTGCAGAGGCGATGTCTCACTTCCTCAGGTCCCGTGTAAGCAGTTTACGCGGCCTCTGACTTCCAGTGAGAGAGGAGATTGAGTTGCTAGACTCAGAGTATGCAGACGATACAACACTCTACATAGAGGACGATGAGTTGATGTTGGAGAGAGTGAGGCTGGCTCTTGAGGTGTTTTGTTCAGCAATGGGAGCGAAAATCAACTGGCGAAAGTCGGTTGGTTTCCTCATAGACCCGGACTCTAACACAAAGTGGGGCGTCCACCTTGGATTTAGATGGGTGAGCAGAGGGCAGACAGTCCGGTACCTAGGATTCCTGGTGGGACTCGACATCACTCCCGCCCAGCAGTTTCTTCCAGTCCTCGATTCTATTCGAAGAAAGCTGATCTACTAGAGCACGGCTCGTCTCTCACTAACCGGTTGAGCCTTGGTGGTTAACCAGGTCCTCCTAGTGACAGCCTGGTACATCGCCTCATGTTGGTGCTTCTCCTCATCTTGCGTAGTACAGCTTCGTCGCCTTGTGCGGAACTTCCTTTGGTCCGATTCTGATGGTTACAGGGATTCCCAGGCCAAGGTGGCGTGGGCGACCATCATACAGCATCGGTCAAAGGGAGGGCTCGGGATCATAGACCTAGAGTTTCAGAGTATGGCCCTCTTGGGCAAGCTAGTTATACGCGGCCTCACACCGAGAGGGCAGACCTGGAAGGTCCTACTGCAGGAGGGTCTTTAGGATTATAGACCGAGGCTTGGCGGTGAGTGGAGGTCGTCCTTGAGATGGATCTTCATGTCAGCCCAGATCACCCCCCCCCCCAGATCACCTTTCCTATGCAGCTTACTCCGCGTGTGGCAAGGCCTTCGTAAGGCCCTAATCCAAAGCCCCCCAGGCTGCTAGGAGGAGATAGATCATCAGCCGATGATCTAGAACCCCCAGGTCAAAGATCGGAAAGGGGCACAGATTGGCGAGCGCCCCCACATCAAATGGGCTGGTTGGGAGGCCGGCTCGGCTCGTACCATCAGGACATGGTGGGAGGTGTACAAGATGGCAGACGAGGAGGTGTTGCAACGAGTATCAGGCTGCCAGAGAGGAGTGGAATTGAGGGGAAGGGAGATAAATGCAGCAATACCTCTGGAGTGGCTTGCTCCCCTGATACAAGTGCTGATAGAGCCCGCGGAGGTATGGGCCGCTAGGTTCTCACCAGCAAGTATTCCCCTACAGGTGGCAGGTAGAGTGGGCGGCACCCCGCAGGGGACTTTCTTCACTGTTCAGGAGGGGGGGCGTCTGACCCTTGACAGAGGGTAGCAAGATGAGGGGTTAGTTGCCCTTTTGTGGAGGAGGATTCGGGTGGTGGGCCTTCAGGGGAAGACATGGCGACTGGACCCCTATGTTTTCTGGAAGGAGCTCAGGGAGTGGCGCCTTTGGATTTGGGAGGGCAGACCACTTGATGAGCTAGAGTGGGATCCAAGAGAGTGGCTATGGCCGACCACGGCAGTCGCCAAGAAGCCACCGAAGTTCCTGGAATACACAGCCAGGATTGGCAGACACGTACTGATGTAGGAGGACATGGATTGGACGCCGTCACGTAGCAGGAACTGGGCGGAGCACAGCATCACAGAGCCGTTCCGACGGACCTTCTAGCACAGCCTATGGGATAGCTAGAGGCCAAGGAAGGTATCGTACTTCTCATGGCTGGTGGCACATGGAGGCTTGGCGGTGGGAAGTTGGCTTGCCCAGATGCATAAGGAGGGAGGTTGTAAGCGCTGCACACAGCAGCCTCTGGAAACCCCAAAGCACTACCTTTGGTCATGTGAGGAGGCGTAGCTCGTGTGGAGAGGAGCATGCCGCATCCTTCGTCGTATAGCACCCAGCCTTGGATATATCTCATGGGGAGCTTTCTGTTGGCAGGCCATCAACTTCTGTATAAGGCCGAGATGCAAGACACGATCTTCATCATCGAGGCAGGGTCATGCGCAGTGGTCGGCTTGGAGGCTCTACCCATCCGTTAAGTACTGGAGCCCATAGCAAAGAAACTAGGTATTAATTAATTAAGTAATGTCAGTTCAAGGGCGAATTAAATTGATGTAAGTAGCTTTATTTGTTGCCTTTGGTTCTCATTCCAGAGGATCTGGAATATTGCTGACTAAGTATGTGGTTTAGTCTCATCTTTGATGTAATCGCTAATATTTTCTATATTGGGTTCTTATGATGTCCTATAAATAGACCAAACATGGGACGCCACTTCAGGTACATTAGTGTGCCAAAACTAGAGGCAACCAAGAGACTAAAGTGGGTATGCCCAAAATGAAGATGGGTACAATATCTTAACACCTACATGGACATGGCTGAAAAGTATCAGAGAAGAGAATTACTGCAAAAGCTTTTGTACAATGTTGCAGCCATCTTTAAGAATCTTAACAAGAGATATTCTTGGTCATTCAATGCACTGAGTCCTTCAAATCCATAATTCTTTGCTTCAGTGGAAGACAAACCTTGATCCAAGGGCCTATTAAAAGTGGAGGACTGCTGAGAAGAAGAGGCCAAGTCTCATGCTCAAGAAAGAAGGATGAATCTTTACAAGCCAGGGGATACACATCCACCAAAAGCCAAGGCTCACTCACAAGGACATACTATAGATAGGTTTTGAACATTAAAGAATTTAAGAGCAATCATAGACCATATTCAGAGTCTCAATCAAATAGAGCATCAACTTATTCATACTTATCCTTGTGCATGACAAGGAGGAAGAAAAGGATTGGAAGCAAGTTTTTACTCTTGAGAAAAAGAAAGCTCTCATCCAAATCAACATGATTAAACTTCTAAAACCTTTTCAGTCCCCAATGAGCTTCAAGTTTCAACGAAAAAGGCACTTGCAATGAATGGTAATACCCAAGAACGATAACATGTTCTCCCCCCACAAAAAGACAGTTCACATTATACAACAAGAGCATGTACTTGCAGCCAGCACACTAATCTACTTGGTGATAAATTGCTATAAAAGTCGTCACTAAGTCTTTCAAGATAGGTTACAAATACATCCTGGTATCATCTTCTAATGTTTGTGTATAGGAATGTCACCAAGTTTTTCAAGATGGGCTACAAATACATCCTCTTATCATCTTGTAATATTTGTGTATAGGAATGTCAATCAAACTATCTGATTCTGACAAATGAATCTGCAGACACTACTTATGATGGAAGTTTGAATTTTGGACAAAGGATAAAGGGGACATGTTTACCATAAGAACAGCTCTATTATATTGAACGGACACCTGGCACTCTTCCTGCCAAAAAACCAATCGAAGATCAGTGATTAATGCTGGAAAGAGGTCAATATGTTGAAGTATATCCATTTCTTTAAAAAACACTTGAAGATGAGCTAATAACTGGTGAAGGTGCCACTGTCAATACATTGTCTAAAATGCAGAAAAATAAAACACTGTCAGCTGAGTTGCTGGTCAAGAATTAACCTTGACTCTTTGGTTGATTTCTGCACATACCATAAAATCAAATTCATTGCTTAGGCAAAAGAATTGTACTGGTTTGGAGAAAGACTACCATTTTTAACACAGCATATTGAAGTTGTGCCTTTAACTTCCAACTTTCTGGTCAGCATATGGCTACCAAACAAAGAAGATCTAACCCTTCTAATGGCCTCAAATACTTAAAAGTTCTCCTCCCAAATACCTCTGTTTGCATGCACAGTAGCAGGATGCTCATGAACAAAACCATGTAATGCAAAGGAGGCACCTAAGAAAGCTTGCACTCTCCTTGTTTTTTATACGACTGATACCCAGCATATTCTACTAAACTTTCAGAAGTCTGTTTCTTCTGGAGATTCCTCCCGAGAGAGAGAATAGCAAAGAGAAGTAACACAAAGATCCAGTTGGCTGCTAGTGAGCTGAAGATGTTGATTCTCTCATCAAAACGTCCCTCTAATTGCACCACGAGGAATGCCACCTAGTCTTAGGTGTCGTGAACCTTCAAGATAGGCTCCCTGCCTCCCATGCTCCCAAAGAGATTGATTGTTTTTCGTTGTATTATCAACTCAACCCTCATGATCTCAATTGACACCTCTATGTATGCTCCACTTTCAGGTATCTACTGGGGCTGTATGCACAATCGCAACAGGGTGGGAACCTGCCCCTGCCAACAGGAAGGTAACTGAGACAACCAAGTCCATGGGATCAAGTACAAGTTTGTAAGAATTGTACAATAGATCCTCTAAGCAGAGGAAACTTGATCTTCCGTGTTATAGAGCTAACAGTCCATTGATTTTATGACAGGTGATCATAAGGTGCAGCTCCGATTGTCACTCAGTCTCAAGCCAAAACTTTCACTAATCCTGGAAAGAATTTAGAACATGCAGCAATCTATATGCCTGATACTGGGATCATGGTCAACAAGTCGTGCATAATCCACATCCTCATGGCAAGAATTCAGCAAGAACTTCCATCATAAACCACACAAAGTTAAATCTAACAACTTGCAAACACCTTCACCTGATAGTGTGTCGCATTGTCCAAAACTGGTGCATGATCCACCTCCTCATAGCAAACAGTTTTTAGGCTCCCAATACCACTGTAAAGTTTAAAATTTGGAAGAATGCAAAGTAAATGAGCCACCAAGCGTTTAAGCATTTTCACATGCCAAAATCAACAAGCTTTTGAAAATTATTTAACAATAGTTGCACTGACCTCACACCCTTGAGAGCAGGTTTTACTGGGAAGAACCCCAGCACAAAGAGGATAAGTCCAGCACACTGGAGCAATACAGCCAAGAGTGTGATGGCAGTCCACATCTTAAAAATGAGTCCCATGGTACCTACACACAATCTTGTGATGGTGATTATGTAAACCAAGTGACGTACAAGGTACATTGCAAGTTTAAACTTGATCAAAAGTACGATTACCATTGGTAAACAGCCAACTGAGTGGGGGAGGCTATAAATAGCCAAATATCCCCAAATCTGGCTGACCTAAAATCTAGGGCCAAAAATATGACCGAATAGCATTTGGTAGAAAAATGCCAGAAATGCTCAGAAAAAATCCCGGAAAGGGTGGACAATGTTCAATAGGTGTAGGCAGACTGTGGAAAGCAGTAACTGCCCAGGTAATGCACACAAAACTAAGTGCTCTAGAATGAGCTACCTCCATCAAAACAAGTGGCAGACAGGTTAGAGCTCCTAAAGTCCTCATCTAACTCAAACTGAGGCTTACAGGCAAGAGATGACAAGGTATGACAAACATGATATCTAACAAGAAGAGGTAGTGGTATCGTCCTTGTATGTCACAGTATACTATACATCTGCATATGTAGTGCTCCTTTGTCTTAGGCTCTCGGCCACAAAGCAGGCAAGTCCTATCCTCTGCTGAAGTATTTGTTCATCTATCTCCATTTGTAGCCTATGAGAGGAGGTGCAAATCTGTCCAATAGCAGCCCGTATGTTGTGGGAGAGATGGATGTCCACATACGCTGGCTGAATAGTGAATCCATCATCTGAGAGACACAAGAAGTGACTCTAGTAGAAGGGCATGGTGGGTGGATCCATGTCTTCATTGTCTCCATCCTCAAGATATCAGCTCTGACCACCTTGTTCAGCTCTGATTGGCTAAGAGAAAGTGTGGATCCATGTCCAACGAGTCCTCAAGATATCAACTTTGATCACCTTGTTCAACTCTGATTGGCTGAGAGAAAGTATGGATCCATGTCCTCGTTGTCTAAGTCCTCAAGATATCAATCTTATCACCTTGTTCAGCTTTGATTAGCTAAGAGAAAGTGTAGAATAGTCAAGGCTCTAGTCAAAAGGTGGAAGGGGTTCAATATCCAACCCGTGTAGGCTCATCCAAATAGTCATATATGAAAACCAACAATTCTCGCCCTTCGTTGCTAGTTGTCTAAATGAAGTTAGTGTCAATCAGGAGTATCTATGATGCGGGAGCCCCCATAATTTGTGCCAAATAGTCATTGCCCTAAAGAGTGCCTCCATGACTATACGTGTTGCCCCCAACTTTGGTTTGATAGTGGGATGTGGGGTAGAGGGCTTACTCCTGTAATCATATGTACCACCATCATAATCAATGGTCTTTCCATGCTATCCCAACCATCATGATAATCTCTCTCTATTCCAGTCTAATTTGTGAGTGGGCTAAGCCACCTACGGTACAAGCTACAGCCCCATACCTCTACTCCATATAGTAATACAAGTGTGATTATGGTATCAAACAACCATAGTTTGGTACGAGGCTTCTAGAACTATACATGAGCACATTGACTCTCCAGTGCTCCTAGTGCTGCATAGCCTCGTGCCAAACATGCCTCTAATGCACCTCTCCACAAAAATCGTGGGCCAAAGAAGGTGACTCCCAAATAGATATATTCCCTCACATGCTCCACACTATCTCCTCCAAATGTGAACCAATACATGGATCTAGTCACCATGCTATTGAATTATCGAATACAATGGTTCTGGTCTTCCTAAGGTTCACTCTAAGGTCTATGTCTCTACAAAAGACATGGAATGCATCTAGGTGGCACTGCAATCCCTCCGGTGAATCCAAAATTAAAATAATATCATTGCATACAATAATTTCGGAATGAGCACCCTTGCAAGGCTGGCTCTAGCTCCTCCTCCGTCAATGGAATCAAACACTTCATCTATATATAAACCGAACAATGTGGGTGAAAGCAGGCATCTTGGTTTCACCCCTGTGGTACTGTCAAAATCCTTTCTGATAGCCCCCCAACTGCTCGTACATGACCTATCATCACTATCTTATATAAGGCACAAAGAACCCATTGTATATCTTTTGGTACTCCGATAACTTGCAATGTCTGCATAATGCATGTACGAGGCACTATATCAAAAGCTTTGCAGAAATCCACAAAGCAGCAATAGATCCTCGTCTCGAGCGACCATCCTAAATAATGGCTTTGAGTGTGAGGATCTAGTCCAATATGGTATATCTGCATCTACTATCCCTGTGCTCTCTTGCCTTGCATCTCAACCCACTCACTGAGTTCATGCTCGAGTATAGATCCATATATGATATACCTTGGCTAAACTATGGTCAATCATGATAGTCTAGTAGTTGCTAGAGATCAAAGGCTCACCACCCTAAAAGAGTGCAATTATAGTATTGTTTGACCAACTCATAGCAAAGCCCTCACATACTATTGTATCGAAAATATGTGCTAGTATGGATGCTAATATATCACAAGCATGTGAGAAATGTGTGAAGGAAACTGCTAGGGTTTGCACTGAGGACACAGAGTGTACGAACACGACAGAAACACAAAGAGACAAACATAGACATAGAGGGTAAAACTCAAACCCTAAATGCAAAACTCAAAACTCAAACACAAACAAAAGAAGGGAGAGAGAGAACACAACTTTGAAGTGAATGAATGTTGTAAATGAATGTAAGAGTGTACACTGTGCTCAAGGGCAGAGCAATGTCTGAGTGTGACATCCACCGAAGACGAATCCCAAGTCTGTGTGACCACCAGTCAGATTGTAGGAGTGCTGAATAGTGAATGGTAGCAGACTGGTCACCAAAATGCAACAGTCTGGAGACTGGAAACTGGTAAACGCAGCAGTGTACCACGGATCGGAGGCTGGAAATTGTGCACAGTTTGCTGTAAACAGCAAGCTAAAACAGTGTTTGAGAGTATCAAGGCCTGCAATGCTGAAAATGCACGCTAGCTGACCCTGGAGATGATGGACAGCAGGCTGAACAGAAGTATTGGATAGTCTGGAGCAGTCGCCAACAACTGAGAGCTGTCACCTACAGCAATGGACAGGCTGAAGATAATATGGCTGCAATCGATGATGGCTAGACAGTAGATGGAGGCGGGCTACAGGCTGGAAACTGGGCGCCAACAGCAGCAGAGGGTGTGTGGGCTAGGGTAACCTACAAACAAGGATGATAGCTGAATGGGGGCAGCCTGTCGATTTATAGATGTGGAAGGGCGCCCCAAAAATTAGGGTTTCCACTAAACTCTCTTGAACTGCTCCTCGTTTTAGGGTTTCCACTGAACTCTCTCGAACCACTCCCTATTTTAGGGTTTTACTCTAAAAGAGCATTTTAAGTGTGTTTTGGGGCTGTTTAAGAGGCTAATCAGCAAGTAATGCATATTTTAGCTCAACAAAATGTTCTACCACTAGCCTATCCTTATCTTGTGCCCTCCCTATAAATCACATCCCTAACCATTTTCCAAGTAAAGAAAGACCACTTTGTTGGCCTACAAGCCTGTGGGGGCTTCATAGGTGGCTATCCTGGCAAATCATACAACAGTCTCCCATAGTCAAGCCAAGCATCTAGTGATGTAGTCTATATGGGGGCTGCCTTTCATGAAACATCTTCCAGGCACTTTTGCTATCCCGTCCCAAAAATAGATGATATATCTCTATCTCTACTTTCAACAAGTAGTCTCGCTTCTTTTTCCACACAAGGCCTTTAAAGAACGTCCTTGCTTGACAATGTGTCCGAGTGCCTAGCTCCACTTTTCTCTATAAGCAAGCCCAAGTAACTATGTACTTACCATCATACTAGCTATTTTGGGAAGCAATGGAGCATGTGAGCCTACATCAGGGCAGGGTGTCTGGGAATGCATACATGGCTGATCTATGTATGGCATTTGCTAAGTCGCTTATAGATTCCTCCAATGATCAAAGAGCCACTACAGATGTGTGAGGTGTATTCTACAAAGTAGCATTTGGGATGTTTAGAGAGGCATGATATTCCATGTTTCTATTGTCCACAAGAGAGCATGAAAGTCAAAATAGCATGATCTGTTGTTATACCAATTGGTCTCATCTGTTGCTATGCCAATTGGGATGTTTAGAGAGGCATGGTATTCCATGTTTCATTTTTCTACAAAAGAACATGAAAGTCAAAATAGCATGATCTACTACTATTCCAACATGTGCATGAGCTGTGCCGCCTCGCAAGACCAAAGGCAATGCTTTGGAGTTTCCAAGTGCTGCTGTGGGCAGCACTTACAACCTCCATCCTACTGCATTTGAGCAAACAAACTCCCAACATCCAAACCCCCATGTGCCAAAAGCCAAAGGAAATACGGCACCCTCCTTGGTCTCCAAGTGTCCCACAGGCGATGTCAAAAAAGCCCGATGAAAGGCATCCGTGATGCTATGCTCCGCCCAGTATCTGCTACACGAAGGCGCCCAATCCATGTCCTCCTACATTCGTACATGTCTACCAATCCTAGCTGTGTACTCCAAGAACCTCAATGGCTTCTCGGTGACCGCATTGGCTGGCCATAGCCACTCTCCAAGGTTCCACTCCAGCTCATCAAGTGGCCTGCTCTCCCAATCGAAAGACGCCACTCTCGAAACACCTCCCACGGCACATAAGGGTCCAGTCACCAGGTCTTCCCCTAGAGCCCAACCACACGAATCCTCCTCCAAGGACAACAATCTCCTCATCCTGCTATCCTCTGTCAAGAACCAAACGCCCCCCATCCTACACGGTGAAGAAACTCTCGTAGGGGGCACCACCCACTCTACCTGCCACCTATAAGGGGATACCTGCCGGTGAGAATCTAGCAACCCACACCTCACCAGGCTCCACTGGCTCTCAGATCGAGGGGTCTAGCCACCCCTGAGGGATCATTGAGTCAATCTCCCTCCTCCTCACCTCAACTCCTCGCTGACAACCTGATGCCCGCTGCAACACCTCCTAATCCACCATCCTATACACCTCCCGCCATGTTCTTATAGTACCAGCAAGGCCAGCCCCCCAGCCAGCCCACTGAATGTGGGGGACGCTCACCAATCTGTACCCCGTCCCGATCTCTGACCTGGGGGTTCCAGACCACCAGCTGGTAGTCTATCTCCTCTTGGCATCCTAGGGGCCTCTAAACTAGGGCCTTGCGAAGGCCCTGCCACACTCGAAGTAAGTTGCGGAGGAAGGAAGATCTAGGTGGCATGATCTGGTCAGCCGTGAAGATCCATCTCAAGGATGGCCTCCAACCACCACCAAGCCTCGGTCCTGCACTCTTGGAGACCCTCCTACAGAAGGACCTTCCGATCTATCCACCTGGTGTGAGACCATGGATCACTAGCTTGCCCAAAAGGGCTAGGCTCTGGAACTCTGGGTCGATGATCCCAAGCCCTCCCTCAGACCGATGCCGGATGATGGTCGCCTATGCCACCACCTTGGCCCAGGAATCCCTAGAACCGTTTGAGCCAACCCAGAGAAAATTCCACACTAGGCGGCGAAGCTGAACCACACAAGACGAGAAGAAGCACCAACAAGAGGCGATGTACCAAGCTGTCGCTAGGAGGACCTGGTTGACCACCAAGGCTTGGCCCACTAAGGAAAGGTAGAAGTGCTCCAGTAGATCAACTTCCACCTAATAGAGTCAAGAACTGGAAGAAACTGCTGGGCAAGAGTGATATCGAGTCCCACTTGGAACCCTAGATATCGGACAATCTCACCCATCTAAACCCCAAGTGGACACCCCACCCCGTGCTAGAGTCCGGATCTGTAAGAAAACCAACCAACTTTCGCCAGTTGATTTTCACTCCAACTACAGTGCAAAATACCTACAGAGCTAGTCTCACTCTCTCCAACATCAACTCATCATCCTCTACATAGAGAGAGGTATCATCTGCATACTCTAAGTCCAACAGCTCAGTCTCCTCCCTCACCGGAAGTCGAAGGGCATGTAGCCCGCTCACACATGAGCAGAGGAGGTAGGACATCGTCTCCGCAAAGAGTAAGAACAGATACGGGGGAAGAGGGCAACCTTGCCGGACAGATCTCTCTAGCCAAAACTCCTCCCCCCTCCTGCCACCAATGAGAACCCTGCTAGTAGCCGATCTGTAAAGTGCAAAAACCCCATAGATCCATGCATGGGAGAAGCTTAGCCTCACCACCATGGTACCCTCTAAGAAGTCCCAATCAACCCTATCATAGGCCTTCTCGAAATCCACGAGTACTGCCAATCCCTGACCATTGTGCTGAGCCCACTCGATCGCCTCGAAGAAAGTGAAGACATTGTCTAGGATACTCTTATCCTGGACAAAACCTGTCTAGGCATCATGGATGATATCTGGAAGCACGAGGCGGAGTCGACTACCGATCATCTTGGCCAAAGCCCTATAGGCCACTAACAACAAGGTGATCGGTCTCCACTGGGACAGCTCCAACCGGTCTCCCCCCTTTGGGAGGAGACTAACAAGACCTGCCGATAAACTCCCTGGTATCCGTCCTGAGCTGAAAATCTCCTGAAAGGCCAGTAGTAGGGAGTCCTTCACCACCTCCCAGTAGGTAGTGAAGAAGGCCTTAGAAAGACCCTCCTCTCCCAGACATTTGTGCCCATCCTGTCCATGGAAGGCGCCAACTAGATCCTTCTCTGTGAAGGGGTCTAGGAGGGAGCATCCCATCTCCTCTGTGACAAGGGACAGAATGCAATCCCAAACCTGCTGTCTACAACACTCTACTCTGGTTGAGATTGTCTCTTGCTGAAAAAGCTGTCTATAGAAGTCAGTGGCAATCTCCATCACCTCATTTGGGATAGAGCGAATCCTCCCGTACTGATCACGGAGGCTGCGAATCTAATCTGCTGAGGTGTGAAGCTGATGCACCTGAAAAAACTCCCTACACATCATGTCCCCCTTCCGCGCCCAAAAGGTTGCTGAAGTATGGAAGGAGAGCTCAGAGCGTTTGTCCTCAAGACCGGCGAGGGTTGACCGTGCTTGCACCTCCTGCGTATGGAGAGTGGGATCCGCTAGTGCCTCCTAGAGTAGTCTTTGAGTGGCTGCTAGGTCTCGCGAGAGTACTCTCTCCTCCTCCCAACTCTATTGCATGGCCTGTAGGGTTGCCTCCTCGCAGATCCTGCTCAACTCCGCTAAGACCTTTGCAACCTCCTCTACAGCTGGTCCACCCTGGCCCACTCCCTAGTCCAGAGCTGCTCAATCTATCTCCTCACCTTCTCCTTTCTGTAGATTGAGTCAAGGATCTGACAGGATCGCATATCAAGGATTGAAGCGGGAGCATCAACTGTAAGGAGAATCAAGCAATGATCAAACAAAGTGGTACCAGCCAATTGCCCTACCTGGCCTGCTCGAGAGCACCCCCACCCTCCCACATAGAACCAACCCAGCCCCTCCAAAAGAGCTCCGCCTAGCCACCTATTCAAAAGCTGGGTTCCACCAAGCATCACATGCTCTTACTGCAAAGAGGAAGACCTCCCAGCACACGTGGTGTGGTCATCTTCACAACCAGTGAGAAGACCTCTTAGAAGTCAATCCCTTCCTTCTGTGCATACCCTTTAGCAACCAATCTTGCCTTGTACTTGGGTTTCCCATCAACTGTCTTTACTTTGTAAACCCATTTGTTTGGAAGAGGCTTCCTTCCTTTGAGCAACGACACAAGATCCCAAGTATCATTAGCATACATAGATTTAATCTCTTCCTGCATAGCTAGCTCCCACTACTGCTAAATTGGCATGACTTAGCCTCTTTGTATGTAAGAGGCTCACCCTCATCTGTAAGCATCACATAATGCAAGAAGGGGTCAAACCTATGTGGTTGCCTTCTTAAATGTGTAGACTTGCGTACCCAATGAACAACATTTTCAAGAACTGGGTCTGAATCTGGAGGTATGGCATCTTCAGGATTTATTGGCTGCTATAAGTCATTTTCAGCTGCTGTTCATGCTGTACAGCACCTTCATTTTCATTACCAGCAAGTCTATTTTTCTGTCCATGACCTCCTTGTGCTTCTATTTGCTTTCCATCATCATCTGGCTCTAAAATAGCCAACTGATCATCAATTTCATCCTGTGGTACAGCACCATGAGGCTCATTATCTGAAGTAATAGGTGGCTGTGAATTCTAAAATTTGACCTTTTTTATATCTTCGTTAGAGGCTAAAGTACCTTTCAGTAATTTTGCCTCATTAAACACAACATTACGGCTGCGAATAATTTTCTTAGACTGAGGTAACCACACTCTGTAGCCAAATTCACCCTCATCACCATAGACCATGAAAATGCATTTGGTAGATTTTGGGTCAGGTTTATCCCTCAACTCATCTCTAACATGCACAAAAGCATCACAACCAAATATGCGTAAATGGTCATATGAGGCCGATTTGCCAGACCAAACCTCCTCAGGGATGCCATTATTTAAGGACCTGTTTGGAGAGCGGTTGCAAATGTGAACCACGGTTTTGAGTGCCTCTCCCCAAAATTCATGAGGGAGATTAGCAGTGGACATCATGCACCACACTCTTTCACATAAAGTCCTATTATATCTTTCAGCCACCCCATTTGAAGAAGGGCTGTAAAGAGTTGTAAGCTCCCTCTTAATTCCATGCATGTCACAAAAGGACTTGAATTCAGTAGATGTGAACTCACCCCCATTATCAATTCTCAAGCATTTCAGCTTTCTACTTGTCTAAGTGGTCACAAATGCATGAAAAGTTTTAAAAACAACAAACACTTCACTTTTCTTTTCCAACAGGTATACCCAAATCTTTTTGGAACAATCATCAATAAAGGAGACAAAATATGCAGCACCACCCAACAATTTCACGAGCATACTACATACATCAGAATGCACCAAGTCCAAGACATAGCAAAACACTCCAAGCAAGGAGTTACGTGAAAAGAGGCACCAGAGTCTACAATCCAAGTCTGAGTGACACCATCATCAACTAACAAAAGTGCATCAATCACATCAGCCTTGGTAATCTGCATATTCTGCATGTGACATACAAGGGCATCATAATCAACTGCACATAATACATCAGCCTCTGTATCCGAAAGCTCCTCTATGACCACACTAGAGGCCACATTGGCCTTTTTCTTGCCTTTGGCTGTCTCATATGCATCTGTCTTATCCTCCTTTTTGTCTCCTACATTCTTCTCTCTCTTGTTCCTTCTTGTAATACCTGCAATCAGGTTTCTCGCGGCCCTTCCAACCACAGTGATAGCAAGTAATGTCACTCTTTTCCTTTCTTTGCTCTTGCTCCTGTTTCTCTATCCTGCATTTGCATTTTTCTTTTCAGCCCTGCCTCTTATATTATAAGTTGAGTTGTTGCATTCTCCACTAGACATACGTCTAATTTCTTCATTCAAGATTGTACCCCTCACCCCATCATATGAGAGATTGGGGTTATTGCTGAGAGAAACCACCAAGGTCTCCCAAGAATTAGGCAGTGTAATGATCAAAAAGATCCCCCTCAACTTATCATCAAAGTCCAAATTTGCATTCTTGAGCTAATTTAAAATGCCTGTAAATGCACTCAAGTGCTCAGTTGTAGGCTTTGACTCATCCAGTCACATATTCACCAACTTGAGTATTAAATGCACCTAATTAACAGGTGTGGTGATCTCATAGGTAGTTTTCACCTTCTCCCATATTGCATAACCTATATCTAAACCCTTAATGTCTGTCAAGATTTCATCAATGACACCCATCTTAATATAAGCCACAACCTTTTTGTTTACTCTGGCCCAATCTACATCAAATATTTGTGCGGGTTTATCTTCTTGCAAAGCATCCTCACAATCCTTTAGGAACAATATGCCTTGCATATGGTCTTTCCAAAGGTCAAAGCCATGACCATCAAACCGTTTGATTTCCATCAAACTCTTGATGTCTGAATTGGAAGAAGTTGCAGTCATTTTATCACAAACACAAGAGTAAATGCCCTGGACTGTAAAAGCACAAGCTGAACTAGCAAACACACTGCTGTTCTTCCCCAAACAGTAATAAATCTCTGTTGTTTGTACATGAATCAGCCACCACACGGGCAAAAAATGCATAAATTTACCAAATTCTGCACAAAGCCCCAAAATTTCAGGTCCAAAAGTGCATAAATGTCAGCCAATCTAACCCACCTGAGCAAAATTTTACCAATACATAAAAAGCCCCAATTTTCTGGGATCCAATGTTATGAAATTTTACTCAAAAGAGCGAAATTCTAACAAATTTGGCAAAATCCCCAATTTAATTGAGGTCACCACACGCAATGTCTACAATTTCTAACCTGAACGTTGCTGTCAAGCATGGATGAGATCAAAACCAAGAAAAGCCTCAAATTTTTGGGCCAGATTCGCACAGATTTGTGACCTGTCCTTCGAGCATGAACCTCGGTCAAAGAAAGGAATTTCAAAAGAGATTTGGAAGAAAATAAGATTTTTGATTTGATGAAAAATGACAGAGGGAGGGTCCGTTGACCTATCACGTGGGTCGCGTGACCTGTCACGTCGCCTGCCCGCTAGACTCCGTCCCATCAACTGCCCGTTGCCGCATGCGCCTGCCGTCTGGTCCCCATGCTGGACCCCTGTCATCACGCACAGCGCTCGCCCGCTAGTCGCTCCCTTGACCTGTTGACTATCACATGCAGTCCATCTCCTCCGCCTACTCTGCTGTGACTATAGCCTATGGCTATTACCTACACCTCAGCAGCTCGTTTGACCTATCGGTCTCAATGACGACTGCACT
Source organism: Lygodium microphyllum (assembly GCF_053477565.2). Lineage (NCBI taxonomy): Eukaryota > Viridiplantae > Streptophyta > Polypodiopsida > Schizaeales > Lygodiaceae > Lygodium > Lygodium microphyllum. The sequence continues at coordinate 53,642,738 of NC_141156.1, read as the reverse complement.
ATGTGCAGTGACTACTGGCTTGTACCATCAACTATGATACCAGTTGTTGGAGCTCAGCTGGGAATGTGCACCAGTTCGAGTGAGAGTGATGGCGAGAGAGAGAGAGAGAGTGAGTGAAAGTACGATTAGTTTGAGTGTACCAACAATGTGTTGGTACAAAAAGAATGTGCAGTGACTACCAGCTTGTACCATCAGCTATGATACCAGTTGTTGGAGCTCAACTGGGAATGTGCACCAGTTCGAGTGAGAGTGGCGAGAGAGAGAGAGAGAGAGGCGAGAGAGAGAGTGTCTGTGTGTGTGAAAGTCCATTACGAAAAAAAAAAAGAGTGAAAGTACGATTAGATTTGAGTGTACCAACAATGTGTTGGTACAAAAAGAATAAAATGTATTTATAGTCAGGGCATATAAGGATGCATTCACATGTACAACTGAATAGTCTGTGTGTACTATACACGGAGGTCAAACGAGCCTTTATCCCAACATCCATACACCGGAATGGTGTGGGTTGGTGGCATGGGATGCCAACCCTTAGGATGCCGTCATGATCTGGAGTGCTACTAGCTCCTAGGCTCGGGGGTGAGCCCATTTGGCTCTATGGTTGGAAGGTGAGTCTAATGTCCAACCCCTTTTATTGTGAGTTTGGCTTGCGTCAGCGTCAAGTCTTGTATGCAGGTTGGATCCTAGGGGGACATTTCATTGTGTCTACTATCCACACTATATCCTAGGCGGACGTCTCAAGAAGAATAGTTGCCGAAGCACCTTCTGATGTTGAGAGTCTCCTTGAAAACAAATCTCAAGTGGGTACTCCCAAGGTCCACAAAGGGAGCGAGAAAGACCACAGCTTTATGGGGGTATAATTTCTCATGGTTGGGCAAGGTATCCAATACTTCCACCATGGATGAACTAGCCTCTATGATGAAGGTTGTGTCCTCCATCTCTACCTCATTGAGCAAACGTTACCCTAGGTAATTGATTGCAAGTACAAGGTTCAAGTGATACACACCAAACTAGGCTCTACTCATTAGAGGATCATGCAAGCACAGTCCCTCTCCATGCCAACTGCCTACTCACATGACCACAAACGATCTGTCACCAAGATGTGTTTTTCCAAGCTCACGATTAACCTATGATTAACTCCTATATATTTGGGTAGGCAGGACGTTGTGCATACAGTGTGCAGGACATGGGTTTTGAGACACAAATATTGAGGTTTGCAGACATAATTATGGTAAGTTAACCACTAGTTTAGTCTACTTAAAACAGTCCCAAAAGGCAAGTAATGCTAAATCACCAAAAATCAATAGCTTTATTTTATGATAGTAGGACAAATGCACCCCCAATCCTCTGTAAATAGGAGTCTTTTGTTTGTGCATCCTCATGCCTCATTTTGTTCCGCTCAGCTATCATCAGCCCTCTTCATGTCCATTACTATGTACACCCCTTCTGCAGATACTTCAGTTTGCAGAGCCTATCACACTGCTGCCCAGGCTGTCACACACATTCTGGAGCTGCTCCAGCCTGCCACAACCAGATTTAGAGGCATTCTACAGCTAGCAACTACTCATACAGCTGTGTTTCATCATCCAGGAGGTACCCAGCCGATCACAATCAGTTCCAGCCTGTTGCCAGCAGTCTAGCATCTGTGTTTTTCTGTTTTGAGGTCATCTACCATCAACTGGCATCAAACTTGCTGTGTTTCCAGCTCCAGACAGCCCACCTTGCTGCTTCTGCCTTGAGTTTCCAGCCTATTCTGGACAGGCAGGATCATCACTTCCCACACTAATCTGCATTTTCAGTGAACTGGTCACCCAGACTCCTGTTGCCTAAATTCAATCATTATCAGAGACTACCTGCTGTGTTTTCAGGATCCATTCAACACTCCAACACCCACACCTTCAGCCACCTATGCCCCGGTCCTAGAGGTACAAGGGTTTGAGGCCCCACTCATGCTATCATCTTTGTACTCATTATTCATTTATAAGCAATCAGCATTCTACAGTTTGTCTTCTCTGTGTGGTTGCTACACTTTTTTTGTTTCTGTGTAACTGTGTTTGCCATACCATTCATGGCAAGGTTTCGATAATGGGAGCCACAGGATTCATTAATCATTTTATGTACAAGTGGAGACGCGCATCTAAATGTTTTGGGGCTTTTTGGACCTTAGTGCCAAAAGTTTCATTGAAGTACAAATGGGCTTAGAGGTCTAGAAGTCACTTCATGCTACTGTATATTCATTGGAGGTACTATTTGCTAACAATATATCTACTTTGGGGATTCTATGTTGAGTTACATACACACTCGAGTTTGACATTATCATATGGATGCTTACGCAAGCATTGAGTATCATATGCACTGCTATATGTGGCAGTTATCATGTGTATCATTCTAATTTGCAGTCTTTTAGTCATTGTAGTGGCAATCTTTCAATTCAATGTCTCTTAGGTTTGGATGCCTTTTAATGGCAGAGAGGGGCAAGACAAAATAGAAATTGCACAAATCTCTAAAAACCCCCAAATTCAAAAATTAGGGTTTCTAAGGCTTTTTTTTCAAATGTGCAGAAAATGGCGAGCAAGGCTGAGGTAGGTAGGGCTGAGAGAGGCTGCATGCAAGATTGTATACAAGTTGCGGAGAGAGAGGGTGTATGCGGCCTGCACAATGAGAGGGGCTGCATGCAACCTGTGAAAAGAGAGAGAGCACCACAGAAAATGGCAGACATGGATAGTGGCTACTAAAGGGGCCACAACTAAGATGGTTGGAGCAACAGCGGCTGTGAGCAGCAGTGCTGTGAGAGGGACTCCATGTGTCGAAGCTGGCAATGGAACCGATGGGGCAATGGCCACACGGGCCGGTGGAACAATGGCTCTGATACCATTGTTGGATCAAATGCACAACTCAATAGACAAGTGGAGTAGAGAGTGAGAGTAAGAGTAGACACACAAAGAAGCATGTAACAATACCGTCACTAATAAGCGAACCACAAGAATGAAAGTACAAGGTACAACCCTAAGGTCATATAGGCCTACACATTGAAGTGTACTCACATGAGGTAGAATCCCCTCCCACACGAGGCTACGAGTGCCCATGGATAGTGTGGGTTCACACCAAAATGGCTCAAAGAAAAACACAAGGTGTGCTTAATAATAATCTACGCAGAACTACATCATGCCATCCTTCTTTTTTGCAAGAAGAATAGACATGCCCCACGAAGACTTACTAGGTTCAATAAAGCCCTTTGCTAGGTAATCATAAAATTGCCTAGCTATTTCATCTTCCCCTTTCAAGCTAAACCAATAAAGTTGCCAAGAGACAGGACGGCTATTGGGCAATGTCTCAATCCTTTGATCTACTATACCACAAGATGGTGGCAAGTAATTCAAATGTAAAGACATCAAATTATTCATGTCGAATCAACTCCAAGTGTTTACTCGTATCTAAATTAGTATCAACATTACTATTAAAAGAAAGAATTACATGCACCACAAACAAGTATACTTTTTCAATAAAACAAACAAAAGTAGCAACATCTAGATCACAAAACATCTATTGAATTCCAAAGCTAATGCCATATGTACATTAGATTCAATGATTCCAGAGGGTGAACAGCCCTTGATCACACAAAGAGGAAGATCTAGCAAAGAACCATAACATGCCAAGGATAACATCGACATAATCGACGCTCATCAATCGAAAGTCCACAAACTTATGGTACTGTTGGATCAAAAGATCCAATCTTAGCATAAGTCGATCCCAATAATCCACATTCAAGCTCTCTGCATAATAAACATGATATTCTTGATCAGCACGTACTGTATGGAGTTGAAGTATCGATCTCTTACAGTCGGGCCCTTTGCGTAACAAACACGATATTCTTGGTCAATGGGCACCATGTGGAGTTAATTTGTACTAATCTAGAAGAAAGAAAATTATGGCTAGAATCATTGTCAAACAAAATTTTAACAATTTGGTTATTTATATTGTCGATGACCTTCAAAAGGTCATGTGGCTCAAACACGGTTTTATTTACAGAACAACCATTGCAACTACTCTCATTAACAAAGCATTTCTCTACTAATTTATTTATGGAGTAACTATTGAGAAAGCAAGTCATTTAGTGTATTTCCTTTTATTCATTCCTTTTGGTTTTGCATTGACAGCCCCAGCCCCAAAAAGGGATGGCACCCACTTAATGGGGCGCCACTCCTCCAGACAATCTATGCCTATAAATAGGGCACTGATCCACCATTTCTCATCCCTCACATTCATTCATCAGTTTCATCTTCTAATTCTCCCGCGTTCTCCTCTCCTCTCTCCAACCTCTCCACTATTATTGTTTGAGCTCCCTTGCTGCTAGGTGCACTGTCTACATCCTCTCCATGCTGTGTTTTGGGGGCCGATCAGGTCACCCAGCTGCCCATGCTTCCCAGAGTGGCTGGCAACCATCCTCTTCAAATTGTTAACTGCATATTGCTACCAGGCAACCAGCTTAAAAGCTGTTTTTCTACACTTTGTTGTGCGGCCCATAGGCAGTCTACTACCTCTTTAGGCTGCATTTTGCAGCTAGAAGGCCCTCTACTACTGCATTTTTCCCTGAGGCAAGCCACCCTACTAATTCTCACACCCTAGGAGCTCATGGTTGCTGGTCATCATCTTCTCCATGACTTCAATGGCCCCTGAGGATTGTGTCTCGCTCCCTCTACATTGCCTTAATCATTCAGCATTTACCCCAATATCCTACTGCCCAAAGAACTCTGTTTTGCTCCCTTCACAATGCAAGTTCCCTACAAACGGTACCGACTGATCAGCCAAGACAGTGCGGTCATCTTCAAGCTTTTGCCCCATTGTATCAACTTGATTTATTCAGCATAATTCGGTGTTCATTATTCATCTTCTTCTTCTTCTAAGTTTCTGAGTTTTCTTCTCTCAATGTTTGTTGTACACTCTGTGTTTCTCCTTGCAAACCCTATTGTCTCTCTGATATGGTATGAGTGCATACTATCACGTCACTTTTCTTCACAACAACCATTGCAACTACTTGCATTAACAAAGGATTCCTATGCTAAAATTTTAGAAGAAATACTTGGAGCTTCTACGGTGTTTACCAAAGCCTTTAAAGTCGACTTAGCCTTTTTGTTCTCTAGACGCTCTCTATCTCTACAAAAAAGCCTAGTCTCAGAACATGCCAAACAATGACCCTTAGAGTGATCCTCCCTATGAGTCACTTTAGCTTACCATTCTTCTTCTTGCATGACTCCAAAGGCGATTGATAAGATGCTACTAGGGTAGAAGCTTTCTTCCACTCAAAGGTAAAGGCACCTCAATGGGAGCCACCCATCAACTAGCTAACCCTACTTGCAATCAAAGTATTATCAAAGTTCTCGGTGTACCTATAGACATCCTTAAAAGAATGTAGAGGGTTGTGTAGCACCTCATTCTAGTAGTCCAACAACAACCAGAGATAGCACAAGTAAAGTAAGACCTGCAGGTTCTCTAGGACCTTCGTTTTATGAAGAAGGTCCTTAAATTCCTATGAATATACATCCAAGATCTTCTCCACAATATGTCTACTCAAACAACTTATGAAAATTTTCAATCTAGTCATCCATCACAAACTGAATCTGACAAACAGATTGAAAATCTGTCCCCCAATCCCTGGCTTGGGGCATAGCCCCAACCACCAAGCATACACTTTTCCCTGTAACATAATCTATATTGTCAAATTAATACAAAACAAAGTAAGCTTTCCATTCGGCTAACCACAAGTCAATGTTAGCCCCATCACATTCTTTATTTTCCCCCCTTGAAAGGTCTCATGTTGGAATTGAAGAAGCAGTGTCCTCACTGCCGCAAGCACAAATGGAAAGTGGGGAGTGTGTAGCTTCGTCTTTAATTTGAGCTTGCAAAACCACCATGGGGACAAGACTTCATGGAAGAAGATGATAGTGCTTGCGCATGTATTTAGGTTCAAGAGAAGCCTGTCAAGCATCCTCCATGTGTAGAGGTTGTTCACAATTGGTGCATCAAGGAGGCACAATTTGAGAGGCCATGGTGTCAATAGATGAGATCGGTGCAGAGAATGGAGAGGGTTAGTCTATTTTAGAAAGGAAGACAGGGCAGAAGGTGTTTCAAAATCTTGTTGCTAGCAAAAGCTTGGATGTTGCTATTAGACTTGAAATAGCTAGACCAATATCCAATTTGGTACCATATTGTGCTAGAGCTATCCAAAGAACTCAACATGGGACTCAAGCAGTTTACTTGACAGGTGTAGAATTGGGAGACAAATGCAGAGGAATTACACATAGAGATTTGCTGAAGGAATTTATGTGAGGTGAACGATGTCATCAATTAAAAGGTTAAGATGGAGTTGTAATAGTATGGAGTGTTGGTACTTGCAGCCACTATTGTTACAATGTCAGCACTGTGAAAATAGGAAAAACATTAAACTCCAACACAACTGAGTTCTGAATAGCTAGGGAATGAGCTTGACAAATACAAAATATCTCGAGGCAACTAGTAATACAATTGTTGCCAAAGTCGAATGCCCAAAGTCTGGATGCTTGTGATAGCAACATGAAGTTTGAGCATCTAATTTCTTTGAACTTCTAAAGGTGCTGCGATCACACCTTGAAAATAATATTCAAGCTTGGAGGAAGCTGCATTCCAAGCCTACCCTTTCTACAACTGGACCTACACGGAAATGTTGTTCTTGGCAGACAGTATTACATTGCTAAAAGCTCAATTCATCTTTTAAACATGGTAATAGCACATCATTATGTAAGCTTGTCTATTAAATACTTGTAACCAGAACATAACGAGGAATGCTTGCAGTATGAAAGATGTTTCATCCATCATGAGCTGTCATGAGCATTTCTTCGATTAATTAGCCCATACCCTTTAACAATCCACATCATAATAGAGGTGCCATGGTTTAGAATCAGACAGATGGGGGATGCAATATAGCTGGATATACATATGAATTACATGGTATAACCCAAGGTAGCACATAATCATATGAATTACATGATATAATCCAAGGTAGCACACAAGCAGATAGATAGGGGATGCATTATAGTTGGATATACATATGGATTAGATGGTCTAATCCAAGATAGCACATGATCATGTCACAAAATCTTGCCTAATCACTCATCACCTGAAATGCTATAACAAAGGATTGATCCTAATGGGACAAAAGATGCACAGAATAAAAAATCTCTCTCACCGGCAAGCACAACTTCATCAGTCTAATGCAGGACCAGAAAATTGGACCTTATAGAAGCCAAATTTCAATTAAGATGGATCCAACCTGCAGTGTTCACGAAAAACCGAGCTTTGATGTAAAATGGATTGTAAAGATTGGAAAAAGAAACTCAAGGGGGCATGCTTGTTACCCTTCCTCACTGAGGGCATGGGAAGTTATGGAGGGTAGAAGCATACCTGTTCTTTTTTCTTTCTGTTGGGTCTCCTTACAATCTAAAACTTCCACAGACTTCTTTGAATGTTGCAATAACAGGAGGCATTTGGCAGTGTATTTAGCTATTCAGCAAACACCTGCAGTACATACCGGCCATATGTGTAGGCAAGAGCGGATTACATGAAACACGAGATGGGAATTTTCTCTGAGACTGGACAGAACCCAATTTGGGATCGAGCAGCTGCAATCAGGACACTTCACAATTCCATCTACTACATTGGCCTGCAACCTTAATCGGCACAAATATTAATCATAAGTGATTAAGATATCTAGAAGCAGCATTAATGTTCCGTTGTTTCTAAAATTTGTCATTGTTGAAGGGCGCAATTATGAACTATAAGCAAGGGTTATTAAAATTCTTTCCTAAAATTAGGCCACTTACTCTAAGTTCCCTAGGACATCTCTACTAAGAATTAGAGCCCACTCACACACAAGTCGCATTGACTTGGGCGAGTCAGCTAGGTCAAGTCAAATTGCGTGTGGTGTAGGAGCATTGACCTCAACTCCAAGAAACACGTGACCTTGATAGGTCCACTTGGTCGCACCAAAATTAGAGGTACTAGATGTGGTCGAAGAAGTGCTTACACATCTCTGCACCTGATACGTTGTGCCCACTAATAGGTGAGATTTCTCTCTCTTTCGCTACCCGTCGTCCTTCTTCTCTCTCCCATACTTAGGTCTGTGGCATGGAGATGCAAAATGGGTCCAATCTTTGACGTACTCATGTGTGGTCATTGACACTTTGGCCTGTGGACCAACACACTCGAGTTCATAAACTTGCATGTGTTGAGGCTCTTATAATGATGAGGTGGTTCTTCTTTGAAAACTCACCTCTAACATGAAATGCTAACAAAAGTCCTATAAGGAGTCATTTAATATCCAAAAAACAATACACAATAATGAAGTACAAACAAGGGTTATGAGAATTCTTTCCTAAAAATAGGCCACTTTACTCAAGTTAACTAAGGGTAATTTTTCAAAGAAAAAACTCAAGTTAACTAAGGGTAACTCAGGTTGTCACTGTACTATAAATAAAAAAGTACTATACAAAGGAACTCCACAAAAATAAGAAGGATCTTTTTCAAAGGTCTGTTATGACATTTTGCTATCATGACCTTTGACCTTCCATTTCTATGACCTTTGAATTCTTAATATCTTGGCCCTTAATGAATGGAATGCTAAACATGCAAAATAACCAAACTATCGACACCCTAGTATTGAATGGTTGTTGTGTGGTAATAGTTGAATTCAAACGAGATTGAATATTGTTCCAAAAAAATGATAATTTTATGAAAAACAAGAAAAGTGCATTGTTAATTTCTTTTTGTAGCATGCTTAAAGTGCATTGTGTAAATATTCCATCTTCTTACTAGCTTCCTCCCTTCTACTACTAGAGCCAATAAGAAGCATTAATAAGGTTAGGGGGAGTAACCAATCGGGTGGATTGTGGTCACCAATGTGGTGAACTAAACTACCAATTGGATGGCAAAACAAGATTTGCTTGCCAATGGGGTGGATTGAGTTGCCTATTAGGTAGCATACTTGAAAATAAAGTTGACAAGCAAAGGTGGTGATCGAAACCCTCGTTAATGTGCAAAATCACTCAAAGGAACAAAAGGATCAAGTGTTGGATCCATAGAGAATAATCGGCTAATGTGATGCCTTACTGGCTACCTACAAAGACATGTGACGTCCCTTAGGAAAATACCCAAGCATTGGGACTCAAAGGTTGAATCCGAGGTTATCAAAGAAATAAGAAGTTAGTGGGGTGAACCAACTACCATTGGGGTGGCATTTTTTGTTTTTGTGGAACTACATCAATGAAAAGTTCTTTTAGTGCTAGTAAAAGAATATTGCAGCATTATTGATTAATGTGTTATGCCTAAAGGATCATGTAACGAATGTTGTGTAATAAGTTGATTGAGGAAGTTGTTGTGTATATCAAATTAGTGTGATATCATACATTTTTTAGATAGTTAAGGCTTGTTGGATATGTGTTTGAAAAGTGGGTGGATGGAGGTCTTGTGATCGTCCCATCTTATAGATGGGTGGACCAAATTAGTCAAGTGGCCTTCTACATTATTATTTAGGATTAGGGGAAACTAACCATAGTCATTTGTGTAATAAGATAGAATTTGAGGTGTGATTATGCTACAGCAAAGGGGTTGACACATCATTTTAGGATGACTTTAGAAGTTAGAAACCTTCATGTTTGATTCTTTGAAATGAGGGCTTGATGTTTTGCTACAAGGTAGACTTTGAAGACCACCTAATCAATTAAGTCCATGCATACTATGGGGTCTAGACGATGCTACTCTAGTAGAGGTGTTTGGACAACTACCAAGGGTATCATATGGACACACCACTACCATAGCCTCTAGATGCTCATATGAAACTAGCCAATTTAAGCCATAATGCATGTGGCACACAACCTCTATTCTTGTGGGGTCATAAGCCGACATCCATCCACTAATAGACCTATTGAAGTGCTCTTATGAGCAAGGTAAGCACATGCCAATGGCAAGGACCTGGAGCCGATAACTCCAATGCTAGATACATGCCTAGAATGGTGGCTTTCTTTGAATAGACATTACAAATATCTTTTTGAATCAAAAGAGATATAGTTCGTTTTCCTTCATGCATGATCATTATCTATTATGGTAACATGATTTTGCCTTTTGTGAATGGTTTCACTTTTTTTATTTTACCTTTTTTTTCCCCTTAGCAAATATGTTAGGCTTATATCCAGGCTTATATCCATTCATGGCTCAATGATACTTTGACATTAACTACACTTGCTCATAATATTGTTGCATGATGTCTAGACCTTGGGCTTACAAGGCTTGATTTAGGTGTTTGAATCACACATGGTTGCATTTGTAGAGTGAAGGTTATCCTGAAGTGAGATGTCTCACAAATAACCATGAATCTCTCTCTCTCTCTCTCTCTCTCTCTCTCTCTCTCTCTCTCTCTCTCTCTCTCTCTCTCTCTCTCTCTCTCTCTCTCTCTCTCTCTCTCTCTCTCTCTCTCTCTCTCTCTCTCTCTCTCTCTCTCTCTCTCTCTCTCTCTCTCTCTCTTTGTTTTGTCAAGATAGTGGTTTGATAGTGAATGTATAAAAAACAAAGCTAATGGTTGTGTGCACCACGCAATCAAAGACCCCACCAAAAGTACATTATGCGGGACAGTCTATAGAGGTAGTATCTACTTTCAAATACTTGGGGATTGAGATACCTGCAGACCATAGATGGCATACATGTGTGGAGCAGCAATTAGCGGCAAGGAAAAGCAAGTATTATCACTTTGAAAACGACTGCAGTTGAATAGATACTAAATGCTGGAAAATACGTTGTATGATTTTTGATACATATGTTCTACAAACAGTATTATATGGAGTGGAAGTGTGGGGGGGAGCATCTCCTCATCTGCATGGAATGACATTGAGAAGCTGCAAAAAGCTTTTATTCGTAGACATTTGGGCATCAAAAGCACCACGCCATATGTACTTATGCTTTTGGAAACTAGCCGTCGGCCAATTGATGTACATGCTATGATCCAAATACTGAGATATGCCACCTGAGTACGTCAAATGGATGATAGTAGGCTCCCCAAATGGGCATGGGATGCTAGCACACACTTACAGAAAATGTGGAAAAGTAAAGTGCTTTCAACAGGATGGGTGTTGGATATGCGAAAATGGTTTAAAGGGTGGGGAGTGGATAGATATCTAGATATGGCATCCAAAGATATATGCATGGACACATTTCAATCAGACCTCTTACAAGAGCGTATCAAGCAAAACATCAAAAAGCAAGGGAGCAAATGGCAAACTTGCTTATTACAGTATGCATATCTATCCTACATGCAAGCAGAGGCACACACACAGCCATACAGAGACCCCGCTCTTAGTGGTATTTAGATGGAGTATTGCACGACTTCGAACTCGATCACACACTTTATTGATCGAGATAGGTGCATGGAGTGGACAGGCAAGAGAGACGAGGTTATGCAAGCTCTGTGGACTACAAAGTCTAGAATCAGAGGAGCACATGATTATGAGATGCCCAGAATATGCACACATACGGGTTGATATCCATTTACAAGGGCCACTTCACCAGTTTTTGACCACTACTCCTATATTGAAGTTAGGGGCTCTCATCACCCGCATGTTACGCTTTTGGGAGAACCAACGCTGCATAGATTGTTCTTTTACTGTAGCTACCCTTTCCTACCATGGGGGAGGAGAATCATTGTATATCTAGAAAGGTCCCATGGGTCATAATTTGGCCTTCTATGGAGGACGATAATAAACTGCTCTACTCTACTCTCTCTCACCAAGCTAGCAGGTTCTTATGGAGTTTTTCAATATTAGCTCTAGAGCTAGCTCACTACTTGCTACTATTACAAATGCTATCACAATAGATCAAGTAGCCACGCTCCATATAGCACAATGCCTACCACCTCTCGCCATGCCCGACATTCTTATCTCTAGCAAATTCGAGCCATCATCCCTCACCATCAGAGACAAGTACCTCCTCTTAGTAGATATCTTGGACCATCCCATGACAAACATTATTGTCTTAAGGAGAGTGCATTATTTTTAGAGAGTCATAATTGATCAGGGTGGATCCTAGAAGTTAAGTGAAGGATCGTCAAGAGATCATTTTGTAAATGATGGTAGTTGATACTTGCAGTAGTCATAGTTAATCATTTTCATTTTCATTGTTCTCTAGTCGAGACGGCATGGCCAGATGTACACACTTCTTTGTCTCATAGGCCATTTTATATATATATAAACCTCCACCCATCCCCTCGTGCCTTTGACTCATGACACAAAAAGAAGCTGGAGTGGATAGTTATAGTATGTGTGTACATATTAGATACGCTCAATGGCCCACTCTCATAAAGTGCCACCAATAATCCATGGTGCTCTAAGTTGTAAGGCCCCCATTATGAGGAGAAGCCATGTGTGAACTCGTACATTGGTTAGGTCTTGACTTGTATATTAGATGAGGCCTATGTGACCGGATCGCAAAAAAATGACCTTTGTGGATCTAATAGTTGGGTTAGATAGAGTAGTTATGCTAGTAACAACTCGAGGCACAAAGCATCAAGTTGCAGGGTGTGGGAGTTATCAGGAACCCTTATTTTACAGTCAGAGGGCCATGGAAGTGGCCACTAGCGTTGCTCCCCGTGATGAGGGTCTAGGGGCAATGTCCCCAGCCCAAACAGTAACAAAAAATATTCCTTAGCTGACTAGGGAAGGTTTATAATATGGTCGAATAGATTGACTAGACTACCTTCCCATGCTATAAAAGAAAGACCCCTCCAAAGCCATCATCAATCTATATTTCATCCAATCAGAGTTCATCCAACTAGCCTTAAGCTTTTAGCATATCATCTATCTGCTAGATTGCCATCTAAGCTTCAAAGTGGATGCACATACGTGGACAGGGCCATCTTTATATCAATTTGTTTGAAATTAAAGAAGTTTCTATTCTTCTCATATTTTCTATGTATTCTCTACTCCTTGCTCAAAATTTATCCTATTACATCGTGTAATTTTTATAGTACATACTCATGTATGTTTGATTTGGAGAGAGATTGTCCCAATGTTGTATGTGTGTGTGTGTGTGTGTGTGTGTGTGTGAAGAAATGGGAAATATCAAGCTGTGAAATACTCCAATGGAGAGTTTGCACATGAGGATTACATTATGATACAAGATAAAGTATCAATATTATTTTTCTATGTAGTACAAGGATTTCAAGATCGTGGCTTTAGGTATTTCTTGTTCCCTCCCTCCCTTCCTCCCCCCCACCCATCAAGACAAGGGTCTTGATCAAACATGAGCCATAGGATAGCTTGACTATAGCACTAGATAGCACGCAAGAAGCTTGTATGATAAGGTGCTAATGAGGTTAAGGGGTCAAGGGATAGCCTACATTAGGGCACAAGGGTATATAGACCAAAGGGTTGAAGGATAGGCAATAAGTGTGAATGGACTTACTAAGATAAATCTAAATGTAGAGGCTTCTATTGTTCTACACTGAAGACATCATGGGTAAGTGGTAATTTCTCTCATATAGTTTCAAGTATCACATCATGGCCCTCACCATTGCATATATAGTATGGTAAGCCTACACATATGCATGGGGGTCAAATCATGAGTGACCTAGAAGATTTAGATGTACTTGAACTAGTTGACATAATGGAATTTGGTTCTCTACTTACATGAAGATACTAGAAAATTATTTTGTTGCTCTCAACGAAAATGTTACAAAGATTTGAGATATTTTAAAGCATCTTGTATGACAATAAGCTTCGAGCATCCTAGGCACACCTCTTGAAGATGGGTTGCCCCTAGAGCTACGCCATCAATAGACCACCTCTAGGCTCTTGCTTTCTTATTACACAAGAGGTTGATAATGCATTAAAGAATATGAAGCCATCTATGTTTCAAGGAGAAGAATAAGATCATAACAAGGATGTAGTCAACACTTTTTTGCAAGAGTGACTTGCATTAGTTAAGTCGCACACTGGATTTTGTTAGAGCCCTTGAAGTAAAACCACAATTGAGGGCAAGGCCTACAAGTGATGGATGAGACTTGATATCACTACTCATCCTTTGATGTGGGAAAAGTTTGAGGAAATGTTTCAAAAAGAATTTCTCCTAGAGAATGAAAAGAACTATAAATTGAACCCCATGGCAATCGACATTTCCTTTTCATAGTTCTTTTCATTAACCCACTATAAATATGGAGGGTCTAACATTAACCCACTATAAATATGGAGGAATCATTCTCAAGCTTGATCGCTTAGATGACTTTCAAAAAATTTGATGTTTCATTTGAGGTTGAGACAACAAGTACTAGGCCAAGGAAAAAACTCAACATCCTAAAACATTAGAAGGGGCCATCAAGGGTCTGCAAAATTTTTATGATATGTTTGATAGGAAAATGTTAATCTCCATGTTAAAATTCTGCATCAACATTAGGGGAAGAAAAAATTCAGTGTTGTAGTAAAAGATGATAGTGCTAACAAGCCCAAAGGGACTAGAGGGTCACTTTTAAGTAAAGAGCTTGCAAGAGCACATAAGGGGAAGTTATGCTTCAATTGCATAGGCCCTCATGAATATAAAGATTATATACAACTTAGGGGCAACAATCCTAATAAAAACAAGAGCAAGAAAAAGTAATGGATATAGTGTAAGTGCTTTCTTCGAAAGCTTGTCCTAAGTATTCAATTGTACAAGTTAGCCATAAAATTGATGAGCACCAATGTTGTTTGACTGCCTCCCCATGGCAATCGACATTTGGTCCCTATGACTTGGTCCATATGCATGGTATGATCAAGGTGCAATTAGTCTATATTCAGATGGATGATGGATCAACTCACAACTTTCTTAACTATATGATGGTTAAGAAGTTATGTTTGCCCCAAGTGCCCAATATCTCATATTTATGTTATCTCTTTTATGAATGGGAGTGTCAATCGATGTATGTAATATGAAAGTACATCCATTACAGATGCAAGTGTATACTATGAAATTGAGCTTCCAAGTCTTGAACATAACAAAGGTAGATGTGGTGTTAGGTCAAGAGTGGTTCCATAGTTTGGGTAGCACATTGAAGTATAGTTGTGAGTATAACACTATTGCATTTGAGGACAACAGTATGCATGTTTTGTTCCTAAGTCAGTGGAATGTTCCAGCATCCCCTCTTATTTAAATAGATGAACTTAATTGTTTATCCAAACATAATGAAATCATATTTATCTATTTTTGCTATGTATTGTCTCCTTTTTTTCTTCGCACAAGTATGTGCTTTATATTGATGATATTGCATATATTTCTTTGGTAGGATCTTATGATAAATTAAGTATGCATACTCTTGACTCTCTCTTTAAAAGAAAATTCCTCATCATAGCATTCTCTTACTAAGTCTTCCTCTCTTTCTCTACCACATGTGCATGATAATATACAAAAATTGTTCAAGAAATACAATGATGTGTTCCCTCCTTATTTGCTTCTAGGTTTTCCTCTTGAAGTTATTGTAATGCATATTAGTGAGGTTCTACTAGGGAGTAAACATATTAATCAACCACCTTATTGACTTAGTGCTAGTGAAGCAAGTGAAACAGATAAGCAATTAATTAATTATCTCCAATAGAGATTTATTCAACCCAATTCTTCTCCATGGTCTCCACCAATATTGTTTGGTGAAGAATGGGTTCATGCGGATGTGCGTAGACTATCATGGTCTAAATAGAATCACAATAAAGAACAAGCATTCACTTCCTCATGTTGATAAGTTATTTGATCAATTTAGAGGAGCACCATATCCCACCAAGTTTAACTTGAGGTTAGGGTATCATCAAGTTTGAATACATACAAAGGATATGCCTAAAAGGGCCTTTTGAATCTTATTTACAATTATTATAAAGAAGAATATTGGAAACATATTTGCTTAGTCTTACTTGAGAAGCATAAGCTCTTTGTGAAGGAAAGTAAATGTGAATTTTTCAAGATAGAAGGTCACTGCCTTGGCCATATAATATCTAAAGAAGATATTAGGATAGATCTAAACAATGGACTATCTAACAATGGCCTCATCCTGCAAATCTAAAGGAGATAAAAATATTTATTAGTTTGGTAGGATTTTACTACAAAGATATATTGAAATCTAAAGGAGATAAACTAATTGAAAGCTCAAGGTCGCACTTTATCTTGGGGTGAGAAATAACAAAGTTTTGATAAGCTCAAACCTTATATACCAATGATATATATAGTGGATCCATACAAACCATTTATACAGGAAATTAATGCTAATGCCATAGCCATTCAGATCATGCTACTCCAAGAGGATAGACCTATGGCTTTTGAAAGAAGAAAACTAGGTAAGGCCTAACAAAATTATTCTACTTATGAACATGAGCTCTATGCAATTGTCTATGCTTTGAAGAAGTTGCA
Organism: Lygodium microphyllum; assembly: GCF_053477565.2. Taxonomy (NCBI): domain Eukaryota; kingdom Viridiplantae; phylum Streptophyta; class Polypodiopsida; order Schizaeales; family Lygodiaceae; genus Lygodium; species Lygodium microphyllum. Next base: position 53,626,301 of record NC_141156.1, on the reverse strand, counting down.
TCATAATTGGTATGGTGCTACATTTGAGATAGTATTTGATCAAGATATTATCAAGTGGTTTACTTCCCAAAATGATTTGAAGGGAAGAAAGGCTTGATGGATTGAATTCCTTCAATAGTTTGACTACATGCTATGCTATTGCAAGGGTTGATATAATGTTGTAGCTAATGCTTTAAGTAGAATTCATGAGGTTGAGACTATAGTGTTCAAGAGTGATCTATTAGAATCTCCATGAGACAAATGTGAGCATGACTAGTGTTATGCAAATGTGTGGAATGTGGTTATAATAAGATATCCTTCATGAATCCATGCAAAATATGTGAATTCCACATAGGGATCCTCTCTTATAAGTGATGAGCTCGATCAACGGAAGAACTTAATAATATATGATGGATACTTGCATCATAAGGTTCAGATATGTGTACCCCATGACTTAGACACATGGCATCAAAATCTTAATGAGTGTCATGATAGTCCTTGTGCAAGTCATCCAAGGAAAAGAAAGACCTATGCACATGTATGTGGACATATTTAATTGAATAAAGCTAAGCGCCTAAAGGCAGGTGGACTTTTGCATTCTTTAGAGATTCCTACTAGTAAGTGAAAAAGTATTTCTATGGATTTTACTATTGGACTTTCTACTACCAATCATGATCATGATGCCATTGGTAGTATATAGACACACTAAGATGTGTAGATTTATTCTAATAAAGATAGCTATTAAAACTCCCAAACTAGCATAGTATTTGTGGTGGCTATATGGACTGCAAGCTAATATCATAAGTGATCTTTGACTTTCAAATACTTTTTTGGAAAGCTATATTCAAAAGGTTAGATACAAACTTATTCTATGTGTGGCTAATCATTCTTAAATGGATGGGCAAATTGAGCAAGTAAACCAAGCTCCAAAAGATATGCTATGAGGATATATAAGCAAAAAATAGTCTAATTGAGAAGATAATCTACCCATCTTAGAGTTGTCTAACCTCGATCACAGTTAGATGGGATTGGCCAATGAGAAAACCCAACATGTAAAGGACTTTCTTCAAATATCATTTTGATACACTAAAAGTAGCATCCTTGAATATTTAACAAGCTTAAGGCTATTATAAGAGATATTTAGATGAATATTAATATATGGTCACTTTTGAACAAGGTGATAAGGTCTACTTATGGGTTCTAGAACATTCCAAATGTTTGAAGTTTGGACTGGTTCTTAAGTTGTCTCCAAGATGTTATGTCCCATTTTCAATCCTCAAATGTTTGGTGAAGTTGCATACAGATTATATCTACCATCCTCAAGTAGAGTCCATTTAGTCTTTTGTTTTAGTTAATTGCAAAAAGAGCTTGGTAATGATGATGATATTCTAGCGGATCGAGGAGTCTTAATGGATATCATTGAACCATCACCTCAACCTAAGCTAGAATGGATCTTAGATTTTCATGAGCATCACTTCAACCTCATAAACTAGAATGGATCTTAGATTTTCATGAGCATCATACATATGATCATGTTTGAAAACAAATACTAGTCAAGTGGAATGATAGACCTGAAGAAGGTTCTACTTGGAAAAACATTAGTGTAATCTAGAAAAGATTTTCCGTTTTGTTTTACAAAAGGATGAAAACTCTTCCAAAAGTAAGGAGTAATGTCAACAAAAAATAGCTCAACCATAGCACTAACAACAGTGATGGAGTTAGTTCTTTTAGTGCCTATTTAATATTGTAGTCAATGTGAACTTGCATATTTACATTTTTAAAAAACTTTTCTTTAGAAGAAAGCAGGCCTTGTTTATGATAAGAATTATCTTTTGTTGCATTTTAGCTTTCTTCTATGAAGCAACAACATTTGGAGGGTTGTTTTGTGTTGCATTTTACCTTTATTTCTTTCAGTGAAGAAATATGTTAACATAGGCATTTTCTTTACCTCATTGTTCCTTGCTTCTATGAAGCAAGAGCATTTGTAGCTGTATCCTCATATGGCACCCATAGCACTACATCATCACTCTCAAACTTTATGGCACCATGCAAAATCTAGGTGTTTGCCATTTGAAAATTTCAGTAGAAGTTCCCTTCAAATTCTTAGGCCATTTGTTGTTTCACATTTTCAGTAGGAGTTCCCTTCAAATTCTTAGGTTGTTTGTTGTTTGAAGGCTATTGTGCTACGGCTCCTAGGGTCAAATGTCTTCGAGAAGCAAAGAAGAAAGGCTGGCATGACGTGTCCATAGATGTTCTAGTTTAGGTCCACCGATATGATTCTCTATGATCATCTTTTTTTTTTTTTTGAAATCCTTATTGGCTAAGCAAATCAAATTGTTTTGCTGATTAAAACTAATATATTAACTTATAGATAAATATGCAAGGTTGCTCCACTATTAGGCCTTCTATATTCATTTCTACCATTCATTTACCTTCTTTGTCTTCAAGTTTTGAGGACAAAACTTTTGGGTAGGGAGGATGGATTGTAATAAAACAATTTTTGTAAACTAAAAGCTTAGGGAAAAATACCTTGATTGGGGTTATAGTATAAAAAGCAAGGGTGTGCCATTGTTGCCTTCCCCACCAACATTGAGGGTGAATACTCAATGCCCACCATAGCGAGAGGTAGATTTCTTGGAGTATCCTCTCATCCATGATTCTCATTGTACCTTTGATATCTTTTAGTTATGGTTTCATTATGTTGTAGATTTAATACATTTTCATCTATGGCATGGCTAAGGCCATTTGATTGAATTTTTGTCTCTTGAATTTCTTGTTATCATCCATGATTCTCATTGTACCTTTAATATCATTTAGGTATGGCTTCATTGTGGAGTAGATTTAGTACATTTCCTTTATGGCATGGCTATGGTCATTTGATTCAATTGTTGTTTCTTACATCTCTTGTTATTTTAATTCAATTTAGGTTAAGTTCATTTCAATGGACTTCTCTTGGATCATATTACGCTCATGAATGGAATAGCAATGGATATTGTAGATATTCAAGTAATTATGGACCTATAACACCCATTAATGTTGAGGGCATCCAATGCCTTCCAGGCCATCTATAGAGTAGACTAGGATAACAAGCTCGTGGGAGCTTTATGGGCCTATACAACAACATATAAAATAGCCATAGGTCAAACTCCATTTTGGCTAGCTTATGAGATTGATGCTATCATGCCAATGGAGTTCCTCATCCTTGATGTGCACATAGCAATGTGGGAACAATGGGAAGATAACAAAGTTGGGAAAACTTGCCAAACTTTATTGAAGCTTAGCTACATACTTACTTGACAAGTGCATCTAAGCCACATAAATCACAAGACCCAAACTAATACTTCAAGCTTCTATATTAGAACTATCACAATCACTATCTAGATTTTGAGGATGAGCCAATTATTCCTACAATGTACCTTTGAATTAGGTTGATTTCAATAAAAGGGTTTAGTGTCGACACTCTCATAGATAAAGGTTCTAATGTTAAAACCTTGCCTTATCACTTTCAAGATGAAGTTGGTCAACCATAGCTAGTACTAACAAACACAAAGCTTAACCCCTATGGTGACAAACCTTACTTATGCATGACATTGTAGAATATATGCACAATATTGTGTATTATTACAATTACCACTAAAGGAGCTTAAACAAAGTCACATAATGCTTATGCGTAATTTATAGCAATTTCCATAGCATAGACTAGCAAGGGGGTCAGCATTTGCTAAAGGAACTATTGGATGCACATGCTAAATAGAATTAACCTATTAGAAAGTCTATTCTAGTAAGATATGATAAAAAGATTAACAAATATCAATGGTAACCTAAAAACCAATCCTTTACAGAAACCAATCTGCAACTCCACATAGCTACAAAAAACAAGTGTAGAAAGCTGATCAAACAAGAGGGAATCTAGGAATAGTTGGATATATTGCCAAGATGAGTGCATAAGCCCCTTCTTAAGGTGCAAGGTTGTAAGAAGCTAGAAATAATAAGGATTTAGTGCGTGAATAATATTGATGACACTCCATTTCACATTGACATTGGTATAAAAGGAGAGGACATGTAATTTTTCCTATCTTTTTGACACATTAATACATTACTGTCCTTCTCTCACCTTGCTCACAGCTTTAATGGCTTCTTTCTCTTTCCTGTATTTCTCTCTCCTCGTCACTCTATTTCTCTCTCTTCTACACTCTCCCTTCTCTCCCATGTAGTATTCTCTCTCCTTTTTCTCTCTCTCCAATCCACTTCTTGACAAGTGGTATCAAAGCATTGGTCTTTGATCCATTTTTCCTTCTATTTCTATCCTATTTTTCTCCATCAAAATCAATTTCAGACAAGTACTTGGCAAAGACAATGACTAGTGGAGGGTTGCAGACTATCTACAGCTAGCAAGAGACTACATTTGGAGATCTTCAAGGTTAGATATGGCAGAGGATGGCTAAAGTAGCAAGTTGTCATCAAATTTTCATGTAATTTGGAGGTAACAAGGTTAAATGAGAGTTAATCGGGCTTAGTTTGGGATTAAACTATGGTTACTTTTCAAAAAAGGTCTTTCTTTCCTCTTTCTCCAAGCTTTGGCCAAGCTTCCATGGAGTTTTTCAGTAGAGATATTCTCCTCTTTCACTGATCCTTGCTCCTCTTCAACAATGGCATGCATAATGGCCTTCTAGGCATCAAATGCAACAAGTAGAACACCATTTTCATGATTGTATGAACAGCCACGTGTGTAGGACAGCAACTTGAAATTTGCGCTTATTTTTCCAGCCTTGTTCTTCATCAATCTTCAACAAATCTCCATCACTGATGCTTCTCAATGATCATTGGCATTGTTTACTTCAACTCTCTGATGTGTAGACTCTCAAATGAAGCTATATTCTTCATCCTTTCACTCTCTCGAAACCCTAGATGAACAGTCCATGGGCAGCCATGAAAGCTTCAGTCCAAGCTTTCATTTCCCAACAATTTCTTGAAGATTTTTCATCAATTTAGTCCGTTAAACCACTTCAGTGAGGATTCTTCAACAAATTGCAAGGATTTTAGCTCATGGAGCATATTGGAGCTCATATTGAAGGTTTATTTTGGGGCTTTTCTTCAAGAGGCTTGAATCTTTAGTATCCAAGTATTCCAGCAAGCTCAAGGCATTGATTCTTCATGTATTTGGTCATATTGGGGCTTATATAGATAGATTCCATGGATCTTTCAAGCTTTATGGTGGATTCATGGTAAATTATGGAGAATTCTTCCATTGATGGGATTGGAGTTGACATTTACCATCCTCTTCAAGCTTAATCAATGTACTTTTCTTGCTTAATCTTGAAATCTCTCAATAGTCCACTTGCTAATGCTTTTCCACTTGTTGATGAGAGATTATTGATCAATTATTCTCTGAATTGATCAATAGATCAAAGATTAGTATTATTTCTATGAATCTCAGCCCATTTCATTGAATTTCAACATTGATTCAATCATATCTCATCATAGATATCATTTACCAAGTTTGATGCATAACTTTGATTTATTTGATTGAATTCTTTTGCCCAAGCTGAAATATTGTAAAAGGGTAAGTGCTAGTAATTAGTGAGTCACTGAACTGCATTTGTAAGACCCTCTCCTTATCCAATTTTTCCAGATTTCATCCAATTGCATCTCATGAAAGGGGCTGAATGAATATTTTAGAAATGCATTTCATATTGGTTGATTAGAATAGAATGCCATTGCCATGTTGATATACCCACCGAGGAAAAAGGTGAATAGCGAGGGAGATAGTGGGATAAAAGAGAGGTGACCCTCCCTCACTATTGAAGATCCCGAAGGGGTACAACCAACCAATCCGGGGGGGACTTTGCCCACCTCCCGATGATTTGAAGCTCGTGTAGGGAGCCTGTCATGCTGTTTTATCCCTCACATAGGTACAACGAGTGGAGAATTGAAGATTCAAGAGTTTCCAAAGTCTATAGTACCTTCAGGAGGAGAAAAACAGAGCAAAATAGGGTAAAACATGAACTTTATAGAACAATACAGGGCATTTACAGGTTCTTACAGGTACAAACTTCATTACTGAAGTATATATGCAAGTACTACAGAGTACCCACAGGTTCTACTCAGCCTTTTACAGGGTTTGGTAGCCATTTGGGGTTACTATTTTACCTTATAGGGTGGAAACAGGGCATTCATTGGTTAAAACAGGATGCATGCCTGGACAATTCAGACTCAAAGATCAAGTTGTAGAATTTTCTATCCTTAACCTGTTATAGCGTGCTATAGCTCAACTCGAAGAGGGAATTCTTAGCTTCAATTTAAACAAAAAAGTTTTGGAATTAGAGTTTCCTAGCCCACATTATAGCCATTTTTTTGATAGGGGATACTATAGGAGTGCACTATTATGGCAGGGCATAAATGCAAAAATAAGGTCGAGAATGATTATGCTCAGCAAATCAGAGATTCTATGTTGGAGAATACACCCCAAGAGAGCCTTGAAGAGCCTCAAAAACTTGGAGAAATCAATGCACTTAATAATACCTTGTGTGCACATGAAGAAAGGCATCAACAAAGTCATATGGGCCTATTATCAAGAGTGGAGCAGATGGTTTTATCTATTGATGAAACGAAGTTTTCTATTGAGAAATTAGTGGATTCAACGACTCAAACAAAGGCTTCTATTGACAAGTTAGTGGAATCCAATGCTCAAATAGTGGCTCAATTCTCCCAATGGGTGCACCTAACCAAAATGGTCAAGGTCATAGAATTATTGGATGAAGAGGTATCCCAAATAGCCAATATGAAGTAGGTGAGACTTCACAAAGGCATGATGACTATTTGGGCAGTTTGAACAGAGTCAACTCCCAAGCTTTTGGGTTGAATACTCAACTCATAGTGGCTCTCAGCTACATATTGGGAGATTTCCATCTCATTTTGGGGGTTCAATGCCTGGCACTCATGATCAGACTATTTTGGGACAGCAACCATTCCATGAAACAGAACTGAAAGATAAGATCATTTTGGCCAAGTTCAATGGTTAGTCATCTTTACCATCTGATTTAGAGGAGTGGATCTCCAAAATGGAATCTTACTTTGACATATTTCCTAGAACTGATGACATGAAGATTCATTTTGCTTCCTTACACTTGGAAGGATTTGCACATACTTGGTGGAGGTATATTAAAAAGGAGAACATACTTGTAGAGAATTGGGAAGCTTTCAAAACACTTATGGCCGAAGTCTTTGTCTCTCCTCTTGAAAAAGAGAAATTGGCATGGAGATGGTATGGTTTGGAGCAAAGAGGCCTAAGTGTAAGAGAGTACACTAACCAATTTCTCAACCTAACCATGTATGTAGAGAGCCTCAGTGATGAGGCTAAGCTCCACAAGTATATGTATGGCTTAGAGCCATCTTTATCAATTGATGTCATGGCACAAAACCCTACTTCTCTTTTTAAAGCTATTGAGCTTGCGGAGCACTATGGAAGGAAATATCGAAGAGAGTCTTCATTTCAACCTGGTTTTGGATAGCCAAGGATTGTTTTAAAACAAGGACAAGTTGGCAACATTTATGGTAGCAATCATGCGCCAAATGGAGGCTTAAGGGTGCCAACTTATCCATCGTTCAATGCTTCAAGACCTCAAAGTAATTTCAAAGCAGCAAGCAATCTTAGAGTTGACTTCAAATAAGGGGATAGCAGGCCTAAATCCATTTCAGTCAACATGAATCCTAAGTCTATCCCTATGGACCTCTATAAGGAAAGAAAGGAAAAAGGCTTATGTTTCAAGTGTGGGAAAAAGTAAACACTTGATCATGCTGCAAAGTGTGTATATAAAAATGCCAAAGCCAAACTTCAAAGTATGTTAGTCTTTGAGGATCCTGAAGATGAGATTGATGAAGCTAATGCAATGGCACCTAATGCTGAAAATGAAGATCTTGAGGAAGAAGTTGGGCAAGAGTATTTTTATGATCCATCTGACTCTTTTCCTTTTGATCCAGGTGGGAGTGTTCCTTTTGATCTAGGTGGGACTTATCATGAGCCACTTGCTGCCACTAGTTGTTCTATTTCCATGGATGCTTGGATAGGTTCTAAGAGCCCTAATACACTCTGTATGAGGGGTAACATTCATGGAAAGGTTGTGTTCATTCTAATAGATAGTGACAGTACACATAGTTTTGTTAATAAGTCTATTATGGACAAGCTGAATTGTCTTCCCACTGATTTACAACATCCTATACGAGTTCAAGTGGCCAATGGTGAATAAGAAATCAACACACAAATATGCCCACAAGTTTCTTTACAGACGGCTGAAAATTTTGAAGCAAAAGTAAACCTGATTACTTTGGAAATGGGGCCTATAGATATTGTACTCGGTTGTGATTGGTTGATGACATTAGGAAAAATCACTATGGATTTCTCACAGCTGTATATGGAGTTTATATTCAATGGATAGCTCATCCATTTACAGGGAATTCCTAGTAGATCATATTTTCAGCTTATCACCATTCAATAACTCAAAAGGGATTACAAGTAGCATTCACATACATTTGTTTTGCATTTGAATAAAGAAATGGAAGATCAGTTCAATAAGTCAGCAAGTCATTTAGCCTTGACAGCTCTTCTTGAGGAGTATAGGGATTTGTTTGAGGTGCCTACTTCATTGCCTTCTCCCAAGAGAGCAATAGATCACCCTATTGATTTGGAGCCCAACTCAAAGCCAATCAATAAGCCACCCTACAGATTGTCTAAGTGTGAGTGAGAGGAGGTGGCCAAGGAAATTAAGGAACTTCTTGAGATGGGATTCATAGAACCAAGTTCTTCACCTTATGCATCTCTAGTTTTGCTAGTAAGAAGGAAATATGAATCTTTCAGGATGTGCATCGACTATGACTGGCCAAAGACCAAGCCACTTTTAACCCGGATGTCAAGCCAACTCCTAGGAGTTGTTGCACTGAATAGGTGATATTGATAACTAATTTCTATGATTTGTACTAGCCTTCCTCAATAGTTACGACACTCGTTTGTAGTAGTCCAACTAATTTAATATCGAAAACTCAAAAAGTTTGCTTAATCTTGCTATTCATCTCTATTTCTATATTGGACGCTTAAATACTAACAACTAACATCCCTCAATCCCATAAACTCTAATTTTATTTTAAAAAAAATCTTTTTCTAATGTTGATATAACTTAATACCTCATCAACACTTTTAATTTGCATAAAGTTAGACACATCATCTTTTATATTAATAATGTTCAAACAAACAGATAACATCAAATTAATTTTATTTTTTTAAAACCCTAAGAACTTTTCATAAAACAGCCAAAAACTATATTCTTAGGTTTTCTATAGAAGATCCTAATTTTTGGTTGAATTAAAAACATGATTTTTATAAAAAAATAATGTAATGTTCATCCAAAATAACTATTTTTTATTTTTAAGATATAGTAATCAGTTTCCAAAAATTCTAGAACAAATTAAAAATACTTCCAAAAATACATAATTTATCAAAAAAATATCACATCTCATAATTGTTTAACCAAATATTTCATAAAATTTTATTTATATCATTTTTAAGCCATTTAAAATATTTTTAAAAGTTTTTTATTTTTAAAATAAAATAAGACCTATATAAATTCTAAAAACTATCCAGAGTTGAAATGGAGATTTAAAGGTATTTTATAAAAATTCCAAACTAAATAAATATTTATGTAAAATTATTTTTTTAATGTTAAACAAGTTAAGGCACTTACATAAAGTACGAGATTCGTAATTGCGTCTTTGGAAGCCGTGTTCTTTGAAGTCCAGCAAAGGGGAGTCTATCCAATCGTTCCCAATGGTGAGCTCATCATTTTCCCTCTCCCAAGAGATCAATTGGTCAATTGCATTGTTGCCATGGAAAAGCCACTTGTAACTCTTTTAAGACTTAATCTTGATTAAGTCCAAACATACGAGCTTAGCTTCCATGGTTTTATATTGATGACTAAGAGAGAAGAGAAGAGAAAGGCTCCAAAATGGAGGTAGAAGGAGAAGACATGGTAATGGCTATGGAATATGCATGGGCTTCAATTCTCTCTTCTTGCTCTCTCCAACTTCAATTGTTTCTTCAAATCCTCTTGCTTGGATGGCTTGAATTGATGGCACTTCCTTCAGGATGATAGTGTCCCCTTCTTGATGATGGCGTCCTTCTCTCCCTTTAGTTTGCTCTCTCTCCCTCTTTATAGGATGGTACCCCCTTCTCTCTTTCTCATGACTCTTCAACTTCCACTAACTCCTCCCCTTCCTCTTCTCCAATTGGCTTTTGGACTTCCTCTCCCTTTCCTCTTCCTCTTCCAGTTAGTCTTTTCCCATTCTCCCTCTCTTCATCTCCCACTATGATGTGCCCCCTAGGATGAGGGCGCCCTCTCCTTGGTCATATTAACTCAAATACTCATGCAACATTTTTTCTTTTAGTTATGGTTTTTTAAAAAAAAACTCATTTCCTAACCTTTAGAACCATAACACATAGAAGAACACCCCCCCTTCTCTTTCAACTAGCATCCTCTCTTACATAATATTTTTTTTTTGTTAGGCTAAAATGTTAGCTTCTTTTCCACTTTCATTATACGACTAACCTCTCTTGCATTTTTGCCTATGAGGTTGCCATTATCAAAATGTTTCCCCTCCTTGCTCATATTAACTCAAATACTCATGGTTCCACTAATAAAAAATAATCCCTTCTGATTAGATAAAACTATCGAATTCTATTTGGTATTTTCCTAAGTCCACCCTCTAGCACAAAAATCATTTGAACTAGGATTTTCCACTTGTCGGACTACAGAGACACGTCCTCCAAAGACGAAATTACAATCACATTTGCATTAAATTAATGTGAAAATTTGGTAACAATGTGTCAATTGTATAGAATATTGCTAAAAAGTTTTGCAATGCTAGGCATTGTTTCTAGGTGTTGTCAGACTATAGGGATCTTAATAAGACCACAATGAAGAATAGGTATCCAATGCCTAGGATTGATGATTTGCTTGATGAGCTCAAGGGGGCTTGATTCTTTACGAAGATTGATTTGAGGTCAGGGTATCATCAGATTTGCATGAGAGAGGGTGATGAAATCAATATTTCTTTTAGGACTAATCAAGGGCTCTATCATTTCTTATTGATACCATTTGGGCTTACAAATGCTCCAGCTACCTTCGAGAGCCTCATGAATAAGATTTTGCAGTCTTTCCTCTTTTAGTTTGTCTTAGTCCTTTGATGACATTCTGATTTACAGTAAGACTCTACATGATCACTTATCACACATAAGGAAAGTTTTTGATGTATTGAGACATCACGAGCTTTTTGCTAAGGAGAAGAAATGTTATTTCATGCAGACTGAAGTGGAATACTTGGGGCATATTGTTAGTGAAAAAGGGATACATGCTGATCCTAAGAAGGCGCAATGCATAAAAGATTGGCCAACACCTACTACTACTACTTCTCTTAGAGGTTTTCTTGTCTATCTTCATTCTACCGCCGATTTACTAAGCATTATGCGGCTATTTCAGCTCCTTTGACTGATAGGTTGAAGAAGGAAGCTTTCTTTTGGGATGCTCTTGCAAATGGTAGTTTCAACCAGTTAAAGGAACTCCTTACTTCCACTCCTATTCTAGTATGACTGGATTTCTCGAAAGAATTTATCATACAATGTGATGCTAGTGGCAGAGGCATTCGGGTTGTTTTGTTACAGGAGAATGGAGTGATTGCCTTTGAAAGCCATAAGCTTACAGATAAAGAAATGGCCATGAATGTTTATGACCAAGAGATGTTGGCTATCTTGCATGCAATAAAAAAATGGCACCATTATTTGTATGGCAACCGATTTAGAGTCTAGAGTGATCACATGGTCTTAAGTATTTCCTTACTCAGCCCAATCTTACTCCTAAGCAGTGTAGGTGGGTAGCTACATTGTAGAATTATGCTTTTGACATCACTCATACAAGGGGTAAAGACAATATAGTGGTTGATTCTCTTTCTCATATGTGGGCTTGCAAAGTTTCAGCAATGACTGAACTACATAGTGATTGGATTGAAGAACTATAGGAGGCTTATCTTTTGGATGAAGAGCTCAGCCATATTTTCCAGAAATTACAGCAAGGTCTCATGGAAGAAAACTCACATTATCACCTTAAAAATGGCCTTATTTGGTTAAATGGCAAGATTGTCATTCCCTCTACCTCTTCTTTTACACGGAAAATTATGGAGGAACTACATTCTTCGCCTTTAGCTAGAAATCTTGGAGTTTTCAAGACCTATGACAAGATCAACAAAAGTATTTATTGGAAAGGGCTGTGGAAAGATGTCAAGGACTTTGTTATGAAGTGTATGCCTGGTTAGTAGAATAAGGACAACACCCATAAGCCAGGTGGTTTGTTGCAGCCATTACCCATTCTTATAGGCAAATGGACACACATTACCAAGGACTTCATTACTAGCTTGTCTACTACCAAGAAGGGATGGAATAAGATATATGTGGTAGTGGATAGACTCACCAAGGCAGCCCATTTCATTCCAATCAAGACCCAGTTTACTACTTCTCAAGTGGCCAGTCAGTTCATGGAGTAGATTTTTAGACTACATGGATTACCACAGGTGTTCATGATAGAGAATCAAAGTTTATGAGTAGCTTTTGGCAGGGTGTATTAACATCTATGGGCACTAAATTGGCTCCTTCTACGGCCTATCATCCACAAACTGATGGACAGACAGAAAGGGTAAATAAATGGTTAGAGACTTATGTTTATCATTTCTGCTATGATGTCCAAAATTCATGGGATTCTTGGTTACACTTGGCTGAGTTTGCCTATAACAACTCTACTCATGCTAGCATTGGAGTTTCTTGCTTTGAGGCTATGTACGGCTATAAGGTGCCCTTACCCACAGTCATCTTTACTGAAAGAATCAATCCTCGTGGGAAAGAAGAGTTGGAAAGAATGCAAACCCTTCTTCAGTAGTGTAAGATGAATCTTAGGAAAGCTCAAGACCAAATGAAGATGTACGCTGATGAGAAGAGGCGGCCTTTAGAATTCCAAGAAGGAGAATTGGTCTCATTAAAGGTACCCAAGTCTAGGTACTCTACTTTGAAAGATGAATCTAGTAACAAGCTTGCTCACCGATTTTATGGCCCCTATCGGATCTTAAAGCGCATTGGAAACTTAGTATACAGATTGGAGCTACCCTCTTCCACAAAGATTCATAATGTCTTCCATGTTGGTCAGCTCAAGCCTTTCTACAGTGATCCAGTTGATACAATTGATGTGCTACCATCTATTGATGAAGAAGGTCTTATTCAATACATCCCAAAGGTTGTCATAGGTCAGTGTGAGAAGAAGCTTCAATCTCATTCTACCATTGAATATTTGATCAAATGGAGAGGTTTACCACTTGAGGAATCTTCTTGGAGGCTTGAGTTTCCTTTTCTAAGGGACACATTGGTGGTTGAAGCCTACTGCCTATGGAGCTAGTTTTAGTGCAGACAGGGACATGACAATACACTGTTTTAGAACAGTTTGTATTGTGCCTAATTTTCATAATTAAGTCACTTACATAGGGTCAAAGTACTCTTCAAGAGCTATGTTTTGACATGTGGCATGCCTCATTTAGACACTTCTCCTAGAAGTTATGGCAGATTTGGTCCAAAAGGGTCTGTTTACACGGCAAGCTGTCTAGTTCATTCTAGGCTAATCAGTTGAAGACTTTATGGCTCCATATACCTTTAAAGCATTCGTGATCATGTATATAGCTGAGGCTTACTTTTGTTCTTTCATTCTAGTCCATATATCAGTCATCTTTCATTCATTTTTCCATTTGTAAAGCTGTAAAAACAGAGTAGTACTCTGTTCAATCCATTTTTTTCTAGTTTTTCTACGTTTGTTTTTTAGGGCAAAAACCTTTGGGATGGAATGGATTGTAAGAAGATGGGAAAAATAAGGATTTAGTGTGTGAATAATATTGATGATATGCCATGTCACACTGACATTGGTATAAAAGGAGAGGACATGAAAATTTTCCTATCTTTTTGACACATTAGTACATTACTGTCCTTCTTCTCTCACCTTGCTCACAGCTTCAATGGCTTCTTTCTCCTTCCTATCTTTCTCTCTCCTATTCTAGTATTTCTCTCTCTTCTACACTCCCTTCTCTCCCCTACAGTTTTCTCTCTCCTCTTTCTCTCTCTCCAATCCACTTCTTGACAAAGGTTTCATCAAGAAAACCGTCAATTGTGCCTTCCTAAATGTATCTCAACTCTTAAAGATGAAATAATTGTTATGCTGACTAGTAATCCTATAATCAAAGAACAAGAATACAAGCTAGTAAAACCAACCCAAACACCCCTATAACCATTGTTGATTCTCAAGAATAGAAGCTAAAAAAAGGTGAAATGATATACAAGTACAAAGAGCAATCATCCATGCTATCATGGCAACCATCTTCATGCAAACAAGTGCATTGGAAGTAATTACTAAATCATCATGAAGATACGTAAATCAAAGCAACATTGAATAGAACAAAAGACAATTGTAGTAGGAACAACATATTGCATCATTGTTATTCTAAGAAGAAGTTACATCATTTTAATACATCCAAATTGTCAATGAGTAGATATTAATAGGCATGACTTATGATTGTTTAGACCAATCCCACCACATTGAGATCATCCCACATCTAGCACCCAACATGGATAAATAGTTGTCAAATGAATAGTACACATGTCTTCTAGCTTGCACAAGGTGTTCAATGACAATATTGATAATGGATGAATAATTGTAAAATGAAAAGCACATCTTCGTCTTATATCTTAAGAAGCCTCATTTACAAATGTAGCAAATGTATGGGAGGTTTTTCTAATTACTTGCCTTGGAATCCTAGGCCCATGGAGTGCGGAGTTTTGAGCCCGGGATGTGCCTAAAATTTGCCAAAAAATCTGAAATTTAGGGGAAAAATATTCAACGTCGAAGGTGGCGGCTCCAGCTATGACGATTTTAAGCACCAAGTGAAATACAACTTTTAAAAGGCGCTCGAGCGACACTTGTGGATTTTTGATAAATTTTCAGATTACCATGTGGGTTATCATGAGTTTCCAGCCAATGCGGGATGTCAAGCTGGATGCCCATAAATTTACAGCACTCAAATTGGAGCCCGGACGGGGAAATGGCCACAAAATGATCAAGATATGAAAAGGTGGACACTTGGGAGGCCAAAATTGGGCATGCCTTTTGAGTTTGGACCCCCCCTCTAAAATTTTATGCACCTTATGAAGCAAAAAACGTGGAGAGAGAAGGGAGGAAGAAGGCGTAATCATCTTCACACCGAAATTTGCGCCCTCTCTCATGATGGGGGAGATGGTAGGTTACAAACAACCCATCCAACTGATCATGGCCCCGATCTTCTCCTTTCTTGCTAGTCTTATCGCCTGTCTTCGCCCGTGAAATGGCTGTGGGAATGAGAAGAACCAGATCTAGTCTTTCTCTCTCCTCCCTCTCTCTCCCTAAAGGGGCCGTTCTTGTGTGGAAGAAGACAATGAAGAATATTGGAGAAAAGCTTGTCCGGATGAGACCGGATTGCTTCCGGATGGATGAAGACATGAAGAGTACTGTTCTTGAAGATGTTGAGCATTAAATGCATGCTAGAAATAAGTCCCATAATCAAGACCAAGAAACTAAGACCTGAAAATAAGCGGTAATGCTATTTTTACAAAGGAAAATGATATTTTTATGCTATTTGCTTTATGAAACCTTGTTCATATGGGATGAAAGTTCATTATGACATTGTTTTCCATGAGTTTCAATTGTTTGCAACCTGAAAATAAAAAAATATAAGGCTGCATGGTTAGAATTAGTGTCAAAATACATGAAAAACACACGTTTTAAGGGTAAAATTGGGGGTTTTGCTACATAAATGAGAAATATGATATGTCACACCAACTAAATCTAATTTTTTGTTATCAATGAACCTAAGGACCACAGCCCACAATCAACTTTCATTTTCACTCATTATTTATTAAAGAAAAATAGGAAAAATTTGCCCAAAAATTAAAAAAATGGGTTTAAAATTAGGAAAAAATAGAAAACGGACTAAGGAAAATTAGGAAAAATTATATCTATGTTTGTGCAATGTATAAAAATGGCAAAGCACGAGGTTGGCCTCGGTTTGTCCCCGTTTCTATGTTTTGTGTGTATTTATTGGGTTTTTAAAAAGGAAAAATGCATAGAAACCCTATCTAACCGATCAATGATGCAAAATGCTAAGAGTTGGATGAAAAGGGGCTAAAACGCTGAAAGATAAAGGAAAGATTTGATTTATGCATTGCACTTGGCATATAGGAAACAATTTAAATAAAGAGGATGGTAGCATGGGCATATGGCTTGGTACCTCCTTTCAACGCAGCACGCACTAGTAAAATTCATGGAAAGAATGCTTTATACACCATGCACGATGCTGATCTTTCTTTTGTCTGAGCACATAGCCATGCACGATTTGCATTAAGCATAATAATTAAAAGGTATCAGAAAAACCACCTGAATGCATGGCACCTGTCTTCCTTAGGTTGTGACCAATGATGAGCGTGAGAGGATGTCCTAAGCTGTAGGTTAGTCGTTGGGTCCTAACGGGAAAGTGTAGTGAGGAATGGTACATCCTGGAACGTAAAATATTGGTACCTTGAGAGGAGTTTGTGTTCGTTTGTGTCATATGTTTAGCAGCGCTGTCGTGATGCTGCGCATCTGAGCCGTGAACACCTCCAATTTTTGTTGTGCATTTGTGTTAATTTCTGCGTGTGATTCATTGTTTGTGTGGTGCATTTTAATAAACTACATCCAATGTATGTATATATTCCCTTAAATGTATTGTACACACGATGCTTGTACTAGGAAGGAAAACTTATCCTACCCTTTGTAGACCGTCCTGTTTGTGGGAGCATCCGAGACTTGGGGCAAGCTTACAATGAGTCCTTCACAGATCCAGATTGTAATCAGGACTCCAGTGATAAGGTCCCTGATTTTGTTGAGACTATGTTATACTGTCCAAACGAGGCTGTTTGTATGGTTGGTCTCTATGCGTCAAAAGAGGGATTCACAAATGGAAGATAGGAAGCTAAAGATAGAGGGAGGATATTCGAATGGAAAAAGGGAGGGAAAAAGATGGATTGTCATGCGCTTGAATGGGAGGAAAGGTTCCTTCTTTTTCGTTTCTGTGGCGAAAAGGAAGGGGGAGTAATGCTAATTGGAGGGAAAGAATTTGAATGAGAGAGCTTTTTGGAATCTCTCGGTCTGTTTTTGGTGTCTGTGGTGGGTCTACCTGGGACGGCGAGTCTGCATTTAGGGACCGCTGGGTTTTTCCGAGAGGGGGGCATGTTGAAGACGGGCAAGACAAGATCGATCAGAGGAGTTTTTGAAATGCTTGGAGTGGGGATGAGCTGCACTCTTTCGAGCACAAGCATATTGTTCGGACTTGCGCTTTTTCTGAGATGGGGAAGCCTATGCTGTGGAATGGAGAGACAGGAGATTGGATTGGCACATTTGAAGGTCATAAAGGTGCTGTTTGGGGTGCCTGCTTAGATACTCCAGCACTGCGTGCAGCCACAGCATCTGCAGATTTTAGCTCGAATCGAGTTGGGGATTGTTTCCGCTCTTCATGACGAGGATAGGGAAGGTCGTGTGATCCAATGTCGAGCCAATCGCCTTCGCTCAAGACGAGCGGAATTGTGAGTGTAGAAGACAAAAAGACAACTACCTGTGTCTGAGAGAGGCCGATGACGATGAAGGACTTCTGAAGGTGATGATATTGCTACAGAGAAAGGAAGGAGTCGATGGCATAGACGAGCAGAGGAAAAGACAGAGGAAGGGAACAAGGAAGCCAACCGTGGATTCGATTCTATCGGGAGAGTTACGCATGGCCAACAGTTATTGCTTGTTTTCAATTTGGGGCTGAGGATGAGGGTCACTGGAAGCCCCTCGACGATGACCAGGCATGGCTGCACTCGGTGGAAGATCGAATGTGGAACCTGGTGGCTAGTAAGCTGGCATTCGATGACCAAACGCGCACTTAAATTGACAGAGAGGTTACGGGCAGCGAAGTGAGGAGGAGCCTTTCTGACATGCAACCCAAGATCGCTCGAGGACGACAGAACAAGCTGAAGTCTGATGCGGCCAAAGACGAACTCGTGTTCAAGCTTCTGAGCATGGACTTGAAACTCAATGGAGTTGAGCAGAAACCAGGGTTGCTTAATGTTGTTTCCCATTCTAGCGTTTCTCTTATTTCTGCAAACAGCACTGAGAAGAGATTCAAATCCCTGCCATCCTCTGAAACGCTGCCTCGCAATGAAACACTCGGTGGCTATATCTTTGTTTGCAACAATGATACCATGCAATAGGATTTGAAAAAGGCAGTTTTTTGGCTTACCACAGAGATATCGCGATTCAGTCTAGCTTTGGAGGTTCAAATATTGATCCTACTGCTTGGGAGGATAAAAAATGCAAAGGAGAATCGAGATTTCCAGCACAGGTGTGGATTCGAGTCAGGAAAATTTGCAAACCCTTGGAGTAAGACTTTTTCAGGCCAGTGTTGTATCACTATGATGGGCCAAAATTCCGTTTGCAGCTCTCAGTCCCTGAGTCTTTGGAGTTGCTGGATTTGTTCACGGAGGGTGGCTCTGCATAGGGACTGGAAATGTGATATGCTAGCCAAGTGTTAACATGCCAAAGCTGTACTTGAAACAAAGCTAGTAGTCCTGGTTACAAATACAGGCTGATACTGTGGTGCTGAACAACAGGCATATGATAAAGGCTCTTTCCTAGCAAGCTAAGATGATGTCCTAATGAGTAGTTACAATTCCCATTCTCACTGTTCTTCAACTCCTATGTGTGAAGTTACAGTGGACAGAACTACAATTGGTGGAGTTTTGAGGGTCTTAACACATAGCATATGATTACAGGGCAGATTCATACATAGATGCTTATGTACATGTGATATGCATCGTTTGGATAGACATGCAGTTGAGTCATAGACAGCCAGAATTATGAGCAGTGGGAGCAGGGAGTGGATAGCTGCATGGCCACAGCACAAAGCTTGAAAGACCAGCAGAGTAGCAACATGTCTGTGGCTTAAGTGAAGTACCTGCCTATATTCTCTCAGAAATGAATACTCCACCTTTTTATGAAGACAATTTAATACCCTGCTTTGGCTTTGGAGATACAATCAGATTGTTCCTCATTCGTGCTTGACTGAGCATACTTCTTTTGATTCCTACTAGACTCCTACTTTGTATGGAATCCTGAAAACTAGTTCATACACTTATTGAAAAACAGAGGACAGATTGACATGCTTTGTCATTTATTTTTGACTCTTCTTTTGTAAAAGATTGGATAAACAATATAATGAACTTGGCATCAAAAATTGTGTTATCGAGATCTTCTTGATAGTCTTTATTTCTTGCTGTACCTTGAACCCCGTGTTCTGTAGCCCTTACACGATCTCTTTGACATTTCTGGTGAACCCGACGTGAAAGTGCTGCGTCATCAGCAAGATGGGAGACTCGCAAGAAGAGATGACAGATGATAATGTCATGAAGAACCTGTTTCAGTCATTTACCATGTATATGCAGCAGCAAGTGCATGCAAAACGAGACAGTGATGCTATGGATGCCTTGAAAGCTGTCCAACAGGAGATGAAGCAGTTTACTGGCCAGCAAGTGTCAACTTACCTGCATTTGTATGAAGAAAAGATGAAGTTTTTTGGTGTTTCTCAAGATGTTTGGAGCCGCTACTTCTTGCGGATCGTGGTGCGCGCTCTTGAAGGTCGAATTGCAGAAATTCAAGAGGCACATGCAGGTTGGGCTGAATTTAAAAAGGCATTAAAAGATGAATATTTCTTGGAGGATACAGGTCTTATGAATCGCAGGAATTTTTTAGCATGGGTTTCTATGCCTAATAAGGGACTTTCTGTTACCGCTCTTCTGCGAGAGTTTGAAAGCCGTTATGATCAGTTGGATGGGACTGAACAACAAGCTTTGGAGATGCAGAAAGTGGAGTTATTTTTGCAAGCTGCAGATGCTGATTTACAGGAGAAGTTGGATGATCTTTTGGAAGATCAAGCTACTGATTCAGGTTTAAAGACTGAGTGGAGACATGTCATTGATGCTGTGAATGCTCTTGTCAAGAAGCAGCGCAGGAGAGTCAGATTGCATCGAAATACAGGATCAGTTCCTGAAAAATCCTTGGAGATTTCTTCTTCTACCCCTGCTACTTCTTTGCCTAAGCCTACTCTTCCTGCTGTGAATCCACCAATACCTGCTGCTCCAGTGCCCTTATCTGTAGATGATGTTATTAAAGGCTTGGCGGATTTGACAATTGAAGCAGTCAAAGCTGAAGTTGGTAAGTTAAAGGAGCAACTTATGTCAGTACCTGCTGTAGCACCTGCTCCAGTGACTGCTTTTCCAGCTGGTCAAAGAAAAGGGCGACGATGTATTTGGTGTGATAGTACAGAGCACCAACACTGCAGAGATTGTGATGCTTTTCAGGAAGCACGTAGGAAGAATGTAGTGTTCTGGGGACAAGATGGAAAGATATGGCTGACAGAGATTGGCGCTCCTCTTGACACGAACTTTGGTAAGGGAGGTATGAAGAAGCTTGTTGATGATATGGCTGCGCGATCAGCTTATGTGAGTGTTAGAGGAGATGCTTCAGCTTTTGGAGTCCAGCTTGAGCAGAAATCTGATGGAGACTCTGCTTTATGGTCTTCTGCCTTGGAGATAGCGAGAAGAGGGAAAGTTCAAACTTCTACTATGACTTGTGTGGGCTCTAGCATCCGAGGAGAAACAGGATGGGATTCTCCTATTGACAGGTATTCTATTTTTGCTTATATTGCTAAAACGCAGGGTTTAGATACCATGGTTGAGGAAAAGAGAAGAAGAGATGAGGAGGGTCCTAGCTCCTCCAAAAAGACTAGAGGGGGTGACTTTGTTTCACCACCTGATACAGCTCCACCTATGTCAAATTCTCCAACTCAAACAGGTTCCGATCAACCAATGGGAGACAAGCAGAAGGAAAAGAAGCAACCAAGAAAAGAGCCAGGATTCAAGCTCTTGTCAGACCTTGATATGCAAACGGATATGAGTAAGATTTTTCATGAAAGAATTTTGAATAGTGAAGTCACTTTTACTGTTGGAGAGGCTCTTGGGATTGCTAGAAGAGAAATACAGGATCAGATGCAGGATCTTTTGAGGAGGAAACGGCATGCGATGGAAGGACCTGCTTTACAGGGATTGTGGCATGGAGCTCTTGGAGAAGAGCATGATGATGCAGTGATGGTTGAGAATGCTTCTGTGGAGAAAATAGTGCAGCCTATGCAGTATGAAGATGATGAGTTCCCTATTCTCATTCCTCGCAGCCATTTTTCACGAAGTCATTGGGCTAGAGCAACCACTGAGACAGTGGTAAGGATTGGAGAGAAACAAATTCCCTTGATCGCTTTGGTTGATCATGGTTCTGAAATTAATCTTATTGCTCGAGGTGTTTATGAGAGTGGCAAGTGGCCTATGGATGCAGAGCATGGCTGGCGCATGAGAGCCGCCAATAATACTTCTCGTGATATGTATGCTGCTTGTCCGAGTATCAGAATTTCTATTGGTAATGTTGAAGAGGATTATCATTGCTTTGTTCAGGATTCATGCTCTTATCCGATTATTCTTGGACAACCTTTCATTACAGAAGCAAGAATGGAAACAAAAGTGATGGATGACGGATCAGCTTATGCGCGGATACGCAGTAAAGATGGTATGCGAGCTGTTCAGTTTATGACTGTTGGGGTAAATCATCCGAGAAACAGGGACTCCTTGCGTGAGGCACCACTACCTGCGAAGGAGTTGGATTTTCATTAGGTACCGCTGTCTTGCGAGACGCCAGTGGTACGGAGCGGAGAAAAGAGGAGATCTCGCCTCCTGGTAGCCAGTCTTTCTCTAATAATTTTGTTGGGATTACTTCAGATAGTTCAGTGAGTTATCAGAAAATTTCAGATTTGCCTAGAGCTGCCAGGCAGTACATTGGTCGTAAGGAGAAAGAGTTGAAGAATGCAGGTATTTTGCAAGCAGAAGAGCATGTAGATGGATTGTATGAAGGGATGTCTTATGCAGATACATTGTTTGAGATGAGAGCAATGCTGAAAACTGATGTATGCAAAGGTTCAAAGTTCATACCTGTGCAAACCTTAGAAATGTTTCAGGAAATTTCTGGTTTTATGCTGCAAACAGAGTTAGAGGCTGAGAAAACTCAGCAAACTGAATTTATGGCTGATCTTGATCAGCTAACAGAAGTGCAGAGGGCTGAATCCATTCAGCCAACAGAGTTGAATGCAGAAAAATTTCTGCATACAGAGTTTCAGGATGCATCTATGCAGTCCATAGAGCCGAGGGTTGAATCCATTCAGCCAACAGAGTTGAATGCAGAAAAATTTCTGCATACAGAGTTTCAGGCTGCACCCATGCAGTCCATAGAGCTAAAGGCTGAAATTTTTCAGCCAACAGAGTTGAAAGATGCTGAAAATTTGCAGAAATTGCAGCAAAGAAAAGAGTGCTTGAATGATGCCAAGGTTGACACAAAATATAAAACAGTTGATAAGAAGGTTAAGCCGGTTGCAGGCCCGCTTCCTTCTGATAGTGATGAGCAGATTGAAAAAGCTATGAAACAGCCTATGTTGAGGGATCCTGCAAATATTGGACATAAGTTTTCAGGGCTGAAATCTGTTTTTGCTGTTAATGAAGTCATCATAGTTGGGCATATGGTTGGATACTATGGCAGAAAGCCTTCTCCTGCAAAGGTGGATGCCATAAACGGGATTGCAGAGTATTGCTCAACTACTTCAGAGGTGCGGAGATTTGTGGGAGCTTGTGTATTTTACATGATTTGGATTCCTCATTTTGCTCATATTGCAGATGTTCTCTATCAGCTGTTTCGAAAGGGGCAAAAATTTCATAGGGATGATGAAGATGATGGAGAAACAGGTTTACTAGAATCAGAAGTTGGATTTGACCTGTTTGTGGAGTTGAATGATCCTGGATAGTTGGCACATCCGGAGGATGCGCAGGTTTAGAGGGGGTGGATGTCGTGATGCTGCGCATCTGAGCCGTGAACACCTCCAATTTTTGTTGTGCATTTGTGTTAATTTCTGCGTGTGATTCATTGTTTGTGTGGTGCATTTTAATAAACTACATCCAATGTATGTATATATTCCCTTAAATGTATTGTACACACGATGCTTGTACTAGGAAGGAAAACTTATCCTACCCTTTGTAGACCGTCCTGTTTGTGGGAGCATCCGAGACTTGGGGCAAGCTTACAATGAGTCCTTCACAGATCCAGATTGTAATCAGGACTCCAGTGATAAGGTCCCTGATTTTGTTGAGACTATGTTATACTGTCCAAACGAGGCTGTTTGTATGGTTGGTCTCTATGCGTCAAAAGAGGGATTCACAAATGGAAGATAGGAAGCTAAAGATAGAGGGAGGATATTCGAATGGAAAAAGGGAGGGAAAAAGATGGATTGTCATGCGCTTGAATGGGAGGAAAGGTTCCTTCTTTTTCGTTTCTGTGGCGAAAAGGAAGGGGGAGTAATGCTAATTGGAGGGAAAGAATTTGAATGAGAGAGCTTTTTGGAATCTCTCGGTCTGTTTTTGGTGTCTGTGGTGGGTCTACCTGGGACGGCGAGTCTGCATTTAGGGACCGCTGGGTTTTTCCGAGAGGGGGGCATGTTGAAGACGGGCAAGACAAGATCGATCAGAGGAGTTTTTGAAATGCTTGGAGTGGGGATGAGCTGCACTCTTTCGAGCACAAGCATATTGTTCGGACTTGCGCTTTTTCTGAGATGGGGAAGCCTATGCTGTGGAATGGAGAGACAGGAGATTGGATTGGCACATTTGAAGGTCATAAAGGTGCTGTTTGGGGTGCCTGCTTAGATACTCCAGCACTGCGTGCAGCCACAGCATCTGCAGATTTTAGCTCGAATCGAGTTGGGGATTGTTTCCGCTCTTCATGACGAGGATAGGGAAGGTCGTGTGATCCAATGTCGAGCCAATCGCCTTCGCTCAAGACAAGCGGAATTGTGAGTGTAGAAGACAAAAAGACAACTACCTGTGTCTGAGAGAGGCCGATGACGATGAAGGACTTCTGAAGGTGATGATATTGCTACAGAGAAAGGAAGGAGTCGATGGCATAGACGAGCAGAGGAAAAGACAGAGGAAGGGAACAAGGAAGCCAACCGTGGATTCGATTCTATCGGGAGAGTTACGCATGGCCAACAGTTATTGCTTGTTTTCAATTTGGGGCTGAGGATGAGGGTCACTGGAAGCCCCTCGACGATGACCAGGCATGGCTGCACTCGGTGGAAGATCGAATGTGGAACCTGGTGGCTAGTAAGCTGGCATTCGATGACCAAACGCGCACTTAAATTGACAGAGAGGTTACGGGCAGCGAAGTGAGGAGGAGCCTTTTTGACATGCAACCCAAGATCGCTCGAGGACGACAGAACAAGCTGAAGTCTGATGCGGCCAAAGACGAACTCGTGTTCAAGCTTCTGAGCATGGACTTGAAACTCAATGGAGTTGAGCAGAAACCAGGGTTGCTTAATGTTGTTCCCCATTCTAGCGTTTCTCTTATTTCTGCAAACAGCACTGAGAAGAGATTCAAATCCCTGCCATCCTCTGAAACGCTGCCTCGCAATGAAACACTCGGTGGCTATATCTTTGTTTGCAACAATGATACCATGCAATAGGATTTGAAAAAGGCAGTTTTTTGGCTTACCACAGAGATATCGCGATTCAGTCTAGCTTTGGAGGTTCAAATATTGATCCTACTGCTTGGGAGGATAAAAAATGCAAAGGAGAATCGAGATTTCCAGCACAGGTGTGGATTCGAGTCAGGAAAATTTGCAAACCCTTGGAGTAAGACTTTTTCAGGCCAGTGTTGTATCACTATGATGGGCCAAAATTCCGTTTGCAGCTCTCAGTCCCTGAGTCTTTGGAGTTGCTGGATTTGTTCACGGAGGGTGGCTCTGCATAGGGACTGGAAATGTGATATGCTAGCCAAGTGTTAACATGCCAAAGCTGTACTTGAAACAAAGCTAGTAGTCCTGGTTACAAATACAGGCTGATACTGTGGTGCTGAACAACAGGCATATGATAAAGGCTCTTTCCTAGCAAGCTAAGATGATGTCCTAATGAGTAGTTACAATTCCCATTCTCACTGTTCTTCAACTCCTATGTGTGAAGTTACAGTGGACAGAACTACAATTGGTGGAGTTTTGAGGGTCTTAACACATAGCATATGATTACAGGGCAGATTCATACATAGATGCTTATGTACATGTGATATGCATCGTTTGGATAGACATGCAGTTGAGTCATAGACAGCCAGAATTATGAGCAGTGGGAGCAGGGAGTGGATAGCTGCATGGCCACAGCACAAAGCTTGAAAGACCAGCAGAGTAGCAACATGTCTGTGGCTTAAGTGAAGTACCTGCCTATATTCTCTCAGAAATGAATACTCCACCTTTTTATGAAGACAATTTAATACCCTGCTTTGGCTTTGGAGATACAATCAGATTGTTCCTCATTTGTGCTTGACTGAGCATACTTCTTTTGATTCCTACTAGACTCCTACTTTGTATGGAATCCTGAAAACTAGTTCATACACTTATTGAAAAACAGAGGACAGATTGACATGCTTTGTCATTTATTTTTGACTCTTCTTTTGTAAAAGATTGGATAAACAATATAATGAACTTGGCATCAAAAATTGTGTTATCGAGATCTTCTTGATAGTCTTTATTTCTTGCTGTACCTTGAACCCCGTGTTCTGCAGCCCTTACACGATCTCTTTGACAGCGCATCAAAGGGCCAATCCCTGCGATGTAGGAGAGCTGCAGTGGGGCTGCGGCGTTTCTACCGTGAGGTTGCCTCCATATGTGTGTGATCGTGGCATTGCCAATGTGTAAGGGTTCTCCCTTTGAGGAGTTTAAGGGAACCGTTGGACTATGAACTATAAACCCATGAATTAAGCTCTAGGGCAGTTTGTCCTTTAGCATTAGATTGATGCTCCTGGTCCGCGAGGCCGTGAGGGTGTTTGTGTATCATGAGCATGAGGTCCGGCTAGTGTTATAGCCAGTGACGGCCCATTTCAGGTCCCATCAGTGGTGCGTCTACCGGGAGCTGCAGATAAGTGGCGGTCTCCGAATCTTGGTCTCGTAAGGGACCTATTAGCTTTATTCTATTGGTCGATAGCCACCTAGAAGCGGTGGATATCAAGTTAGTCTAATAAAAACCTTGGTCATCAATATGACGGTCAATCGAAGAAATTCCCAACACCCAAAGGATACTTTGTCTATCTTGAACAGTCTAGTGGGATCTTTGACACGTCGGGTGATTGACTATTTTACCCTTTTCCCTGAAAGTGATACCATGCTTGAGTTTGGGTCACTATGGGAAAATACCCATGGAGCTACCTCTAATATTAACAGCCCATGGAGATTAGAGAAAAGGAAAAGTGAAAGTAGTGCTAAGATGACACAATCGTCTATGATCATTCATGATGATAATGTCATAGAAAAGACTGTGACAACGATGGTTAATATGCACATAGGAGGACATGATGATTATGATCTAAAGATACATCCGATGCTAGTGCCTGACGCAGTTGGGTACCGTAGTGTGATTGCCAAGATCCATAAAGCATTGGATGATGTCCATGTGTGTGGAAAACCATTGTTAGTAAGGAAGACTTCATTAGGACCTATCCTAAGTTCTAGCAAAGTGGTGGCAGATGAGAATAGGCTTACTAGAACACCACTAGCAGATGATGGGATAGATTCCCTATTGCATAGTGTTGGACTCCCTAAACCACTTTGTGAGTTGGCGGAAAGGGAAGTTCATGGAATTAGTGACTCTTCCACACCAGTAAAGGTGGAAATGGAAGAGATTAAAGACCCTAACACACTAGTATTAGGTCAAGAGGAATACGAAGATTTTGATAACCCAGTCTTGATCCCAAAGGAGAGGACTAAATGCCCTGCTCTTTATAGGGATCTCCCAATGTTTTATGGGTTGCCAAATGAGGATCCGATGGTGCATTTGAGAGAATACGACCTAACTTGCTTGGCAAGTGGGTTTAACAATATACACCGGATGCTCATATTCTCAAGTACCCTAAAGGGAGAGGCAAGGAAATGGTACTGGAGCCTCCCAAGAGGGTCGATCAAATCATTTGAGGAGACTTGTGATAGATTTCTAGATGAGTATGAAAAGAAGCTCCCTATGATTCAGGTCTTAGGGCACCTTATGCAGTTTAGACAGGAGTCTTATCTTTCTGTTAAAGAGTATGCTAGAGCCTTTGATAGTACTCTTAGGCTTTGGCCAAGAAGAGCCAGTGCATTACCAGATGATGTGCTATGTGAGCTCTTTCTGAATGGCTTAGAGATTAATACACAAATCCAAGTGGGACTGCGGAATCCTAAGTCATTAAGGAAAGCAAAAATGCACGCCATTGATTATGAGGGTCATGTTCAGAGATGCTGGGAAAACTTTTGGAGTTTTCCCCGCTCAGTACAAGTGCATCCTAGCTTCCAACCATTTCTACAAGGAGACAGCTCACTTGTTGATACCAAGGTAGTCTATGAGAGGAACCTTGGTGGCCAAAATCTCAAAGCAGAAAAGGGCAAGTCTATGAGCAGTAATGACATGCCTCTCAGTGAAAAGATTCCAAGCTATGCAAGTCCCATTAGGGCTTGCAACACTTCCACGAGAGGTAGTTGTGATGGCAACATGGATAGAACCAATGGGCCTATGAGTGTTGATAAGCATTCTGTGTGTGGTTCTAATTTTGTTGCTAGTAAGGCTCTTAAGAGACCTTTGGTGTCGGAATCATGCTTCCGGGTGGATGTTGTTCCCTTCAGTGAAAGCATGGTTCTTATGGAAAAAAATTTGCAGTATGGACGTAAACAAGTAAAGACATCTTTTGTAAAGAGGATGCAAAATGCTAAAAGTCCACCTGTGCTTCACAAAGGTCATAAAGATGTGAGGCCATTTGGCCATAGGGATAAGTTTGCATTTAGTTCATTAGACCAGTGCAGCAAATTGAGAGAATGCAAGAATATTAAGGGAAATGTGAGATGGGTTTGGAGACCCAAAATCTCCAAAAGTGTGGCAGGAGTGTCGGATGCAAGGCCAAGGATCCCATCTAGATATATTTTGTCGAACCCCCAAGAGGATAAGATTGGATATACATCTGACAATATACACTGCCTTGGGATACACCCATGTGATGTGCCTAGGCTTGAAGCTCTACCTAGTTTGGGTCGCAGCACTGATTTATGTGAAAACCCAAATAGGGGAGGTTCGAATGAGTACAAAGCGATGATTATTTGTGCCAAAGGAGCCACTCAACCGCTTGAACGACTAGTTTATTCGGATGATAGTAAATGTGGGACACGTGAGCCCACTGAGGCCGTTCATTCAGCTCATAGTGCCTAAGAAGGGATCGGTCTTATTGATGAGTTATTTGTGGAAAGGCTTGGACTTGTAGCTCTACAAAAACCTAAGATAAAAAAATACAAGATCAAGCTTTTACCTAACTTGCATGAGTAGCATGGGGCTAGTCGACCTATGATATGCTATCCTTGGCACCCTGCGTAGTCTGATAGGGTGTGATGTATATACCAAGGACATCCGTATTACGTGGACTAAAATGACCTATCTAGTTTTAAGTTAGGAAGGCGAGCTGCTTTGGATATTACGTCCAGATTTCATTAGCCCAAGAGGGCCGCTCAGTTTCTTTAGAGGAATGTTTTATTTCATTAGGCCAAGAGGGCCAGTTGTCTGTTTAGTACAGGTGCGGTTAATGGTTTCTTGTTGTAGTTTTGTGCTAGAGAGGTTCAAAGAAGAGCTTGGAAGGAGCCTTTGTTGCATGGAAGCATCTCGTGGTATGTGTCTGTGTACTTGTTGGGGGATTTTTCTTTTCTTGTTGGGGACCGGAGTCCAAGGCATGAAGTCCCAGGTTTAGGTTAGGTCTGATGTCTGAGGGAGACCTGAGTAGTCGTTGCCTCCTGTAAAGACATTGTCATACATTGAAAGACTTGTTTTAGAAGGGGGTCCTAGTGACCTTGTTCTGCTAGCCTGTTAGGCAGCCGTTCTAGGAGTTCTTGTTAGTTGTGAGGCAGTTAGAGAAGCCTGCCGAAGAAGAAAATAATGATGATGAAAAGAAACCCTGAATATCTTAAAGGCGATTAATATATACAGAGGTGTGTAAAAAGGGGTTCTAACCCCCTATAAAAGTAGAAAAGAAAAGAAAGGAAAATTTATAAGTAGTTGATCATCGCCTTGCGGAGGCCTGGTAGGTTCCTGGGGACGAGTCAGTCCTGGGGCCGATGCCTTGTCTTCCTAGTGGTGGCTTCTTGCTGGAAAAGAAGAAAGTAAGGAAGGTTGGAGCGAAAATAAAAGTGAGCATCAAAAAAGGATTAAGTATCGCCTTGCAAGGGCTTGGTAGGTTCTTGGGTACCGAGACAGGACCTGAGGCCGATGCCCTGTTCTCCTTGGGTCACTAGCTCAGCTTCTTTACTTCTTGATCAGGCTATTGGAGTCCTCGCCTAGTAGGAGCTCCTGGTTGTGTTGTCCTTAGTATGGTAGGTAGTTCAGACCACCACTTAGGGTAACCTCTTTGATAGTTCTTTTTAGTTTGGTCATGTTGGAGCAGCTGGTTAGTGACTAGCTTCGGACCTTTTATCAGATTATACTAGTCCTACTCCTTGTGGATGTTATACCTTGGTTTTGTCAGGGGGTACGGTGAGCATTGTGCTGTGTTTAGTATGTATCTATTTTGTATCAGCTTGATGCTTTCTTTGGTTGTTTTGTGCAGATCTGTTGTGGGATTCGATGGGCTCAGTTGCCCTATCCCGTGGTCGCCAATGACTGTGGAGTTTTGAGCCCGGGACGTGCCTAAAATTTGCCAAAAAATCCAGAATTTAGGAAAAAAATATTCAACATCGAAGGCGGCGGCTCCAACTAGGACGATTTTAAGCACCAAGTGAAATACGACCTTTAAAAGACGCCCGAGCGACACTTGTGGATTTTTAATAATTTTTTAGATTACCATGCAGGTTGTCAAGAGTTGCTAGCCAATGCGGGATGTCAAGCTTGACGCCCAACAATTTACAACACTCAAATCGGAGCCCAGACGGGGAAATGGCCACAAAATGGTCAAGATATGAAAAGGTGGACACTTGGGAGGCCAAAATTGGGCATGCCTTTTGAGTTTGGACCCCCCTCTAAAATTTTATGCACCTTTTGAAGCAAAAAACGTGGAGAGAGAAGGGAGGAAGAAGGGGCCATCATCTTCACGCCGATATTTGCACCCTCTCTCATGATGGGGGAGATGGCAGGTTACAAACAACCCATCCAACTGATCATGGCCCCGATCTTCTCCTTTCTTGCTGGTCTTATCACCTGTCTTCTCCCGTGAAATGGTTGTGGGAATGAGAAGAACCAGATCTAGTCTTTCTCTCTCCTCCCTCTCTCTCCCTTAAGGGGCAGTTCTTGTGTGGAAGAAGACAATGAAGAATGATAGAGGAAAGCTTGTTCGGATGAGACCGGATTGCTTCCAGATGGATGAAAACATAAAGAGTGCTGCTCTTGAAGATGCCGAGCATTAAATGCATACTGGAAATCAGTCCTGTAATCAAGACCAAGAAATCGAGACCTGAAAATAAGCGGTAATGCTATTTTTACAAAGGAAAATAATCTTTTTATGCTATTTGCTTTATGAAACCTTGTTCATATGGGATGAAAGTTTATTATGACATTGTTTTCCATGAGTTTCAACTATTTGCATCCTGAAAATAAAAAAATATAAGGCTGCATGGCCGGAATTAGTGTCAAAATACATAAAAAAACACGCGTTTTAAGGGTAAAATTGGGGGTTTGCTACATAAATGAGAAATATGATATGTCACACCAACTAAATCTGATTTTTTGCTGTCAATGAACCTAAGGGCCATAGTCCACAATCAACTTTCATTTTCAGTCATTATTTATTAAAGAAAAATAGGGGAAATTTGCCCAAAAATGGAAAAAATGGGTTTAAAATTAGGGAAAAATAGAAAACGGGCTGAGGAAAATTAGAAAAAATTATATCTATGTTTGTGCAATGTATAATGATGGCAAAGCACGAGGTTGGCCTTGGTTTGTCCTCGTTTCTATGTTTTGTGCATATTTATCGGGTTTTTAAAAGGGAAAAATGCATACAAACCCTATCTAACCGATCAATGATGCAAAATGCTAAGAGTTGGATAAAAAGGGGCTGAAACGCTGAAAGATAAAGAAAAGATTTGATTTATGCATTGCACTTGGCATATAGGAAATGGTTTAAATAAAGAGGATGGTAGCATGGGCATATGGCTCAGTGCCTCCTTTCAATGCAACACGCACTAGTAAAATTCATGGAAAGAATGCTTTATACACCATGCACGATGTTGATCTTTCTTTTGTCTGATCACATAGCCATACACGATTTGCATTAAGCATAATAATTAAAAGATATGAGAAAAACCTCATGGATGCATGGCACCTGTCTTCCTTAGGTTGTGACCAACGATGAGCGTGAGAGGATGTCCTAAGCTGTAGGTTAGTCGTTGGGTCCTAACGGGAAAGTGTAGTGAGGAATGGTACATTCTGGAACGTAAAATATTGGTACCTTGAGAGGAGTTTGTGTTTGTTTGTGTTATATATTTAGCAGCGCATCAAAGGGCCAATCCCTGCGATGTAGGAGAGCTGCAATGGGGCCGCGGTGTTTCTACCGTGAGGTTGCCTCCATATGTGTGTGATCGTGGTATTGCCAATGTGTAAGGGTTCTCCCTTTGAGGAGTTTAAGGGAACCATTGGACTATGAACTATAAACGCATGAATTAAGCTTTAGGGCAGTTTGTTCTTTAGCATTAGATTGACGCTCCCGGTCCACGAGGCCGTGAGGGTGTTTGTGTATCATGAGCATGAGGTCTGGCTAGTGTTATATCCAATGCCGGCCCATTTCAGGTCCCATCACCCATGTATATGTTTATAAACTCAATCCCTAGATCCCTATATAGATTTCATGAAACTTTATTTAGAGTGTAGATAATTTGACCTTTATGATCCCAAACAGGAGTTGAAAAGGCCCAAAACCCTGTAAAAAGACTAAAATATGACCTATTCTTGATTTTGAGACCCCTAGTAGACAACTTTTCAAGTCCAAATCACTACCTTTAAAAACATACTATTTTTTGCATATAGAAAACATGAGGTACTTGCTTCCTTCATGTAAAATAAATCCTAATATTATGAGAGGTCAAGGGAATAAATAAGACTAAAAAATACTATATTTTAATGTGTTGTGTTCTTAGATGTGAAAGCATGATGAGGTTTCTCTCTTTATACACTAGAATTCAATAAGTATCGCATGATCCAAAAACAAAACATATGTGATGCTCAAGATCATAAAGGGATCATTGCCTTTTTGGTTCCAAGATTAGTTAGAGATATGTTTAAAAAGTTATTATTGGCAACCCCCCCCTCTCTCTCTCTCTCTCTCTCATACATATTTTGAATTGAGTCCCCTATAGATCTCATAAATCTTTAAGTGCATACTTTGACCTTTGGACCCCCAAAATGAGCTTAAAAAGTCAAATCACCTACTATAAAACCACTATAAAACATCACCTATTCATAAGTTTTGAGGCCTCCCTTGATAGACAAAATTTTCAGCCAAAATCATTACGTTTTATAATGCATGTCTTTTGGATCTGAAAACCTAAATGTCTACAGATACCATGTATTAAATTTGCTATGTTTTCATGTGAAACATACAATAGTCTTACCCCTTCACATAGTTCAAGCTCATATTCAACCTCAAAGCCTTACCCTACTAGAGTTTCTCATGTCTAGCTACTAGATGGCCATCATGTATTAGTTACTCCTTAAGGCATCTCTCAATTTTCACCTTCACACACTCTAATCCTTGGAGAAAGACCACATTCCAAGTACCTTTCCACTAAAATGTAGGTATGCCAAAAGGCACAGGCAACCATTTTACCAAGGGTCACTTTTTCTTAAAAGTGTTGACCCATCCTTATCTTTAACCATCAAATAAGAAAGCTACCTAGAAACTCAAGTGTAGGTGGAGTGGACAATTTTGAATGTTTTGAGATTGTGAGCTGAATTCTTTTTATTTGGCATACATGCAACATCATCTCCTCATACACATGGTCAATGGCTTTCCATCTTTGACTTGCTATGCATGGGCCTTCAATGCCCATTTTCTTTCCCTGATGACAAGTTGCTTCAGGTAGCTAGTTGTGCCAATATCCTCTTCGTAGTAGCCACACACTTCAACCAATTACCACAATTCGCATGTTATAGCCGCATCATCATGCCATATCATTGAAGTGTCTCTTTGGGCCATTGCCATTTAGCATTCCACCTTTGCTTGTACCCTTTGAATACATCCAAGGGGTGTCACCTTAAAAAATGTAAGTGTACCACATTTGATCAAAGGAAGGGTTATTTTATTTAGTAAAACTCGTAGGGTTGTATTTACACAAGGGGGTTTTTAATTACAATTTGAAAAAAAAACCGTTAGTTTCTTAAAGTAAAAGGGATCATTTTATTACCTTACAACATGTAAGGAAAGGGTATTTTCTAATATCCTTTGAACAAGTGTGATATTTACATATAGTGACCTCCCCCCCCCCCCCCCCCCCCAAGGATTTCCCATGATATGAATGATTTCTTAAAGGTTTATTATTTATCTCATGTTGCAAAACTCCATGCATGAAAATTTATAAATGTTAAATAAGTCATTATGTAATAAGTGATGTCTTTTGTATCAAAACCATGTGTAGTCATGTGAAACGTATGTATATCATTTTAATTATTATAGCCTCCTTAGCAATATGATTAATTCTATCCTTAAATTTCCTATTTATTTTTTAGATCATTTGTCAAATGGAGTCTCCATCTAGTACTTTGGGTATAGCTCATAGTGTACATAACCATCAAACTTTATAGGAAGCCATCCACCTTCTTAATGATGTGAGTACTTTAATGAGCCACATGTAAAGAACTCAACAAAGCTCTTTACTTTGTGAGTTGGGGATCTCGGTGCACTCAACAATCTAGCTTGAACACCCACTCCATGTTATCAAGTTCAAAGAATCTTGAAAGGTGTAGCGTTTTGGATCTTATGAGCTAAACTTCTTTGAATTTGCACAGTATTACAAATTATAACATATGAAGGAGCAAGCACATCATTTTTTGGCATGTAAAAAATGTATATTTTTAAACCATAGTGATTTTGGGTCTTGAATAATTGTATATCAAAAGGGAGACCTCAAAACCAATAATAGGTAATGTTTACGATGACTTTGTAGGTCTTTGGGCATTTTTTACTCATTTTTTGGATATTAATTTAAATTACGCACTCTAATTGAATTTTTATGGAGCTTTCTAAGGATCTAAGGACTTAGCTTGTGTGTGTGTGTGTGTGTGTGTGTGTGTGTGACACATGGGTGGAGGATATATCTCTTCCTGCTATTGGTGAGCAAATCATATGATGTATGCGTACGTAGCGAGCACCGGAAGGTCCCAAGAACAAAGAACTCTACTTTAAGCTCAAAATTCTAGAGGATAGACTTGCACAACATGAGGCCAAAAGACGAATTGGGTACAATCTCCCCCCATGCCTTGTGTGAGTGCTCCACAAAGCATGTATTTAATATTTTATTCATCTCCAAGCTCAAAAATAGCCCAATTTTACAATTAGCATGCTTTAGCTTTTGTGTTTGCTTTTGTCCAAATAAAGAATAAAGCGGTTGGGCGGCCCAAAAGCCAAGCAGTGCCCAAATACAATGTCCAACAATGAATATTTAAATTGTGCGCCCATGTGCATACAAAATAATAAATATATGTCAAGCACTTCAATAAATTAACGTGCCAAAATAAATATTAACACCATGCCTAAGACATGCGCCCATCAAAAATGATAATTTCTTCTAATTAACTTGAATACACACTATCGCCCAATGCTTCCCAACTCCACCACCACATACTCCACACATCAACTGAAGCATTCACAATTATTAGAAAATAATAAAATTAAACCGACAAAAGTGAATACCTAGCAGTCTTCAGCTACAAAATAAATGAATAGGTTGGAACTCTGTCCTAACCTTAATTTAATACAAGTGCGCACTCTAAACTCATAAACTTCCATTAATTTTAATATGTATTTTCCGGAATTACCCACTTGCACATTAAATTAATGTGACGCCCGAAAAGGATAGGCGTCCCCATCAACTTTTTACACAAGGAATCCACCTTGTGTACAAGCCCCAGCAAATCAATATAATTTTGTGGAATCCATCGTGGAATATGCCTCCTAGCATCAACTATTGGTCTCAAGTATTTCTCCAACTAATATTGGCACATATGGGAAAATATATCTTTGATGATAAAGTATGCAAGGTTTTGGATTGTGATATATTGAATGATATGGTTTTGTGTGCACCATGAGAGAAAAGATATATTTGATGATAAAGTATGCAAGGTTTGGATTGCATTGTATTGAATGATGTGGTTTTGTTTGTGAAGGGCCAAGTTCATCATATAATTCACATCCAAAAAGCACAATGTATTCATATGTAGTATCTTTGAGTCATATCTCTCTTGGAAACAAAAGGAATAGTTCCCTTGACTTTAATTATATTAGGATTATGCTATATGAAGGGAGCAAGCACATCATGTTTTCAACATAAAAAAATGACACATTTTGAAATTTAGTGATTTTGGCTAATGAAATTCTTTACTAAGGAGCCCTTAAACCAAGAACATGTATCGGTGCCACATGGGAAAATATCTCTTGATTTTGATTACTAAATATGCTTTGAGGATGCAATGTTTTGGATTATGCTATATTGAATAGATTGGTTGTGAGCCTATAGTTAGTTTTATAAGCCCAAAGTGCAGTGGGTAATTTCATGTTGGAGGTTTTCCATTGGTTAGCCATGCTTTTGTATTAACGGTCCCAAAATCCAAATAACATTTTTAGAATGTTTCTAGTAGCAAAATGGGTTGTATTGAGTAGAAGATTGCCCAACTTATTGATAGATATCATATTATTGTTTAATAA
The DNA here is from genome assembly GCF_053477565.2 of Lygodium microphyllum. NCBI lineage: Eukaryota > Viridiplantae > Streptophyta > Polypodiopsida > Schizaeales > Lygodiaceae > Lygodium > Lygodium microphyllum. The sequence continues at coordinate 53,590,113 of NC_141156.1, read as the reverse complement.
TGCAGTTAAGTATATTCATCATATATGATAAAATATATACAAAGTGCCAAAAGGTGGCATTTTTAGAGGGTTGGGAACCCGTAAGATATTTTCAAGGAAAAGAGAAGACTTTGAAGATTGTATTTTTTTGCAAAGATTTTATAAGAGGCTAGAATATCAACCTTAATAGCCTGCCACCTATGTAGAGGGGAGCTACTCTTGTGGGATCTACCAAAGGCCCTATCATTTCTAGCCTACCAAATAGCATTGATCAAAATAGCTCTAAGAGTGCTCTAGAGCTTCATAGACTCTCATTCATTCCTCTTTTGCCACCAAAAATTGAACTCTTGCAGCCCACTCTATCATCAAAGCCTACCTTGCTTATCTAATTCTTGAGCTTTCTCCAAAGTCCATGCACTTCAATACATTCCCAAAAGAGATGTTGGATAGACTTAGGTTCCCATCTGTAGAAGAGACAAAGGGGGGAGGACTTGAAGACCTTGCTTAACTTCTCTTTAGTAGAGAGTTGGTTCATGACAACTCTCCAAAGCTAAATGTTTAGCTACTTGGAAGGGGTAGCCCTCCAAACCCTCTTAACCATTTTCTCCTAGGTTCTGACTTTAGCTTTTGGGTGCCATCTTCTCCACTACGTTGCTACTTTTAGAAACTAGTGTCTTTAGGATTCCTGCATATCCATAGTAGCTTATCAGTCGATGCCTTCAGAAATTTGGTAGAGCTGGCATTACTCATAGTTGAGGGCGTAGGCCAAGTGGGCTTAATCTTGCTAATAACTCTTTGTAATAATTGTGCTTCTCCCTCATTCAGGTTGAGTGAGTTTTGGATATTTTTAGGAATTTTGAGAGACAAGCTCTTTGTATCCCATACATCCTTCCACCCCAAGATTCCTTTGGCAGCCATTCTCTTGTGTAAGCTAGGTTTTTCTAATCAGTCGGGACATAAGGGGGGTTATAAGTAGAGTAGCAGGTCCATATGAATTCCATCAAGGAGAAGTCACCTCTTCTATCCAACCCACACTATCTCTTCCACTACCTTCTTCTAGATCTTAACTATTTGGTATGCCAACTTGGATTGGGTTAGATAGACTTTTTTCCCTAAGCGGATGGGTTCCATCCAACCAAGGAGTCCCTTTGGCAAGCCTTTGATCTTGCAATCGTAGAGCTAGTACCTAATGAGCATTTCCCAAGGATGGATCTTCCTCCATCCATCTTGCACTTCAAGAGAAGTTACCAATGACAAAGAGATAGGCCTTTATCCCCTATTGCCAAGAGGGTTGTCCCAAAGGAAGGCTGCAAATTCTCTTTCAATAGCACTCCAAGCACTTTGGCCAAGCTTCAACATCATGGCAAGGAAAGTGATCAGGGAAGAAAGTATCACTTTAACTATCATTGTCTTGCCCAATCAACTTGTAGGGGTTCCATTCCATTTGTCTACCTTGGCCTTGACCTTGTTTTGGAGCCAATTTTCTCACTATTTCATTGAGATTCCCACCCCAAGTGGGCATCCTAGGTACTTGAACACTTGGTCATGAGGAATGGTTTGGAAACCCACATTTGAAACCCATTGGGGGTTTTGGAGAGAATCCCAGAAAGACTAATTCACTTTTGGGCATGCTAGTTGCAAAGCTCGAGAACTCACAAAAATCCTCATAAACCACCATCGGCTAACTATCTTTCATCAGTAAGCATATTAGAGTTATCATCAGCAAAGAACTAGGCTACAAATTGCTTGCTTCTAGGCATTAGGGAGCCCTTTAATTAGTCCCTTCTAGACCTTCAGGTCAAGGCATCTTAAGAGAGGGTTAGTGATGATAGCAAAGAGTAGGGGGTCTATGGGGTAGCCATGCCTTACTAACCTGTTGAACTCAAAGGGATCAGAATATACCCCATTTACTTGGACAACTACAATAGTATTAGATAACGGTGTCCAAACCATGTTCACAAAGCCTGAGCCAAAGCCATCACTGTCATAACTTTAAGGATGAAGCCCCAACTAATTCTATCATAGGCTTTCTCAAACTCCGTATTGATTAGTAAGAAATTTGATTGACAAGTCACAACATAGTCAATTGAATAGATTAAATTGAGAATTGCATCATGAAATTTCCTACCATGTATAAATCCCTACTACTGGGGGTGAATAAGTCACCCAAGGAGAAACTTAATCCTAAGAGCTAAGGCCCTGGCTATGATCTTGTAAGAAAATTAAGCATAATGAATGGTCTCCAAGCATTCAGCTTGGCTCTATCCATTGATTTGGGGATGAGTTTGATGAGTCCAATGTTGGTCTCCTTAGAGGCAAACGACCGTCTTATTACAAACCTAATTAAGAAATCTAACAAGGTCCTCAACACAAACATCCTACAATGCATGATAGACTTCAATTGGAATGCCATCTATTCCTAGGGCCTTGCCCCTCTTCATATTCTTTACAACAAACTAGAGGTCTTCTTTAGAGAAAGGCCTCGCTAGTGCTATTGACTTTCTCCAAGAATGCAAAAACTTTGGCATGATAGCTTGCAAACATGTAGGGGGTTGTGCCAAGTACATCAATTAGATGATTAGTTATCACTTTTGCAATTGACTCCTGATCTTTGTGAATTCTCTCCTATCTATCTTCGATCATGGAGATGGTCTCCCTAGCTCTTTTGATTTGAAGGGTCTTAAAGAAAAAGCTACTACGAGTAAGATGCCATACTTCCTTTTAGCTGAACTTTCATAGCTTCACTTTGATACTTCTGCAAATTGTCAATGAAAAGCTCCACTACTTTGAGAAGCTGATGGAGATGAACCTCAAAAGGGCTAAGGGTAAGAGCACACATAATACACTCCCTGAAGCATTGATTGGCCATATGCGTATTTCTCCTAGCCCTTGTTTGATCCTTTCCATACCTTTTAGCTTCCTTAGTGATGGCCTCAAAGAACTTGCCCCAGTTGATGATTGGGTTGGCCACCACAACTTGGCTTATATTATGTTCTTGGAAATGATGATTCTAAAAGAATGATGGTTGTAAGCCTAAAGTGGTCTTCTTCAAATATCATTTTCTACTCCATATCCCAAGTTAGGAAATCAAGCCACAATAACAAAGTTGGCCCATCAAAATTTCAAATCACTAGCTTTGGAGGCCCAACTGCTTGATGTGATATTAGGGGAGGTGGTTAGGTATGAGGTCGATATTGAGGAAGTAGAAAATCTCCCAGAGGAATTCACTCTTTGTAAAGGTGACACATCTATGAGGGAAGAATCCTAGAAAGCCCCCTATCTATGACTCGTGCAAGAGTAATGTGACCCCCATTTTTACATTTGTATGATGTCTTTAAAATCCCCTTTTCTAAATATAAGATTTTGTATTCTATTCATTTCTCATATTGATTAAGCTTAAAATACTAGAACATTTCTAACACATGAATTACACATTGCACTTTAAAGGTGATACATTGTCATGTCACTCCAAAAGTAGTGTGCCATGATAGTGCATTATCTTGAACACAAAAAATTGTAGTATTTGAAAAATGTAACAAATAAATTATCTTTCTCCTGCCTCCCCCCTCCCCTTTTACAATTGGAGTGGGAAATTAATGGGGACCTCCCTCTAATGTATATGCTTATGCACTTTTTGAAAAAACCCTTCTCCCTTGCACTTATGTGATTCCATAAGTTACCCATAGTGAACTCCTTAGGAAAATCTCCTCCTACTAGGTTTAAGGACTTCCCATGTAAGGAAGTTGGGAAGCTCAAGTTGCATCACTATGGTGAAGAGGTGTGCATGCAATAGGGATCTCTTGATGCACGTGGGTTCATAGTCAAAATTGGTGCAAGACATGAGAATCCAATATTGAGTGCTAGGAGACCTATCAAGGCACCATATGCTATTAAAACTTCTACAACAAGAGATCCGAGTGTGCTAAGAGGATAATGAGACTATTCCACTTAACCAAATATAAGAGAATTGAGTGAGATAAGAAAAAAGACCTTACATTGTAAATAATGTCATATTCATTTTGTGGAGTATGCAAGGCTCAAGTGCTGATATTCAATGACAAAGGAACATTTTCTATATTGGAGAGTCCTTAACAGGCATAGATCATATGAGAGTACTAGCTCAAATTTTGTTGGGGGTAAAGGTGCCTCCACCTAGCCACCCGTGTATTACTACATTGACAGTACTTGCCACTGCACACTGCAGGTGGCGGGTGCCTGTCACAGTCACTTATTCTTTATTCTTTTAGTGACAATTTGAATAAAGGAAGGTTCGGCCACACATTGTGGTTGTTGGAGTTCCCACTTTTGAGTCTCTCTCTCTCTTGGCTCTTGCTCTCCATCCACCATAGCTCTCATCGCAAAGCTTCTTCCTCCTAGGTTCCACTTCCCTTTCAACTGATATCAGAGCGAAGGCATTGGAGCTTGCCCAACATTCTCTTTAGCCCAGATTTGAAGAGCTTCAACTCAAGCTTCAATGGCAGCCATGGCACCTTCATTTGCAGGTATGTTTTGATCTCTCGCCTCCTCCCCGAGCTTCCGGACCTTCATTGGCTTCTTCTCGGGCTGCATTGGAGCCCCCTCAATGTTGCCAAGTGCCCCCAAGGCCTGTTGAAGACCCCCTAGCCCCCAGGAACAACCATCACAATTCTTAGTGCATTTTTAGGGGGTTGGGCTGACTTGCTCATGGCATTTCCCTGCTCTTCCTCGGCTTCCTACACTCTTGGCAACCTTTCCCAGCATTGCTTGACTCCTCAGCATTAGTGCTTGCTCCCAGTGATCAATTCGAGTGCTTCCCCCTTCAACCCTTGCTGTATACACAGTCCCAGGACTGTCAAAACATGGCAGCACTTGACATTTACTGTTTGATGCTTCTTGGCATTGCTCATTTGATGCCTATTGATGCCCGGTGATGCCACTTGGTTTGCCCATGCTTGACAGTTACTTGGAGCTTCATCTTCAGATGTATTTGAGCATTTTGGATCGATTGGGCATTACATTTGGTTGTCAGTTACATGCTTTTTGAATGCTTTCTGGCTTATGCTTTACAGGTTTGAGATAGCTTGGGATTTATGCTCCAGATGTACCCCACTGGGATTTGGCATGTCTGATGCTATGTATTCGATGTATTAGAGCATCGCTTGCTCTCTTTGCATTTGGCTTTACTTCCAGTGGGAGCCTCTTAGTATATTCAGATGTACACAGAGTCTTATTACACTTGAGCTTGAGCTTGTGGGGCAGTTACATGCATTTGCTCTCTTGAGAGCTTTATGTTTGCAATTAGTCTGTAGTGGGTTGATTTGACATGCCTATTGGGGCATGCACCTATCTCTATCACATAGGTTTGTCAGTTTTGTATGCATCTTGGATGGTTATGTATTGAGCTTCTTGCTCTATCAATTGTGCTTGTGCTTGGTCTCTTCTCTCACCCCGAGACCCATTACATGCATGATTTCTAGACCTATGAGATGTCTCTTGCTTGATAGGTGATTGGTTTGACAATTCTTGGTATCTTCTTGCCCCTTGGACACTCAATGTTGGATGTATCTTGCTACTTGGCAATTGCAGTGACATATGTATCAGTGATTGCTTCATTTTGGGACGGTTTTACATACTGTTGTCATTTATTACAACAAGCTGAAATCTGCAGATTTTGAGTACTTCTATGAGGGTAATGCTTACTATTTGATGTTATCTTGGTCATATTTGGTGGACAGGTGCTTCTCTTGGTGAAATCCACCCTTTTCAGCCAGTTTTAGCAGTGATTTTAGTGCATTTTTTGCTAATTATAGCAACTTGCAATTTTGCCTTTTTGCTTTGATTTGGGATAGTATTGCTGGTCATTTGAAACATACAATTCTCTTTAACATTGCCAAGTTGGATGGTACCAACTATGGGTATTGGAAGTCCCAAATATGGCAGGTTTTGGGGCAGAAGTTGCAGATTATGTTTCAAGGGTGTTAAACCTGAGGATATGGATGATGATGTTTGGATGGAAGTTGATGAGCTATGCAAGTCTACCATTATTTTGTCACTCTCAGAAGAGGTCCATCATAATGTTGTTGAAGGTGAGAATTAGAGTGCATGGGATTTATGGGAGAAGATTCAGGAGCTTTATGCGCAGCGGAGTCCTGCGTCACAGATGTATTGGCTGAAGTAGTTAATGGATCTTCTCATGAAGGAGGGGACCTCCCTTTCATCTCATTTCAGTCAGTTCATGCTATCATGAAGAGTTTGTTGTCGCAGGATATTGAGTTTAAAGACAACTTGCACCTGTTGTTTTTGCTTTTGGCAACTTACCTAAATCATGGGATGTCTTCTATACTGCCATATGCATGAACAAGCTTGATGGGCTGAAAATCAAAGATGTTGAGAGTGCTTTATTGAATGAGGAAATAAACAGGAGAAACAATGATGCTTCTCACTCTTCACATGCATTGACCATTAGAGGTGGCAGACATGGCAGGCATGATAATGATCATAAGGGCAAGGACTCTCAAAAGTCCAGGTCCAAGTCACGTGGTCGTAGTAAGTCTCGTGGACGTAAGTATGATCTTAAATTGTCATTATTGTGGGAAAGCAGGACATATTAGGCCGTAGTGCCATAAAATGCGCGATGATAAGCGCAAGGAAAAGGGAAAAGAGAAAGTGCACGAAAAGTCTTCTGAGCATAGTATTGTACCTGCAAAGTCCAGTGTGAAGATAGAAGAGGTTAATGTCATGCAGGCCATTGATTCCGATGATGATTACATACTTGCAGCTTCTTCATGCGATGCCTTACAGGCTTCTAAGATACATTCTATGTATATGCAATGTTGGCTCTTGGATTCAGGTGCGTCCTTTCATGTAACACCTTGTTGAGATTGGCTTCATACCTACCGTACCATGTCTGGTTCTGTGCGTCTTGGTGATGATAAGTCTCTTGATATTGTGGCCATTGGGGATGTTAGGTTGCAGTTTCCTTTTGGCAGTTCTTTTGTTTTGCATGATGTACGCCATGTACCTGTGTTGACTCGCAGCCTTATGCTAGCTGGACAACTTGATGATGCAAGGTATTTTGTGTCTTTTGGAGACTTTGCATGGAAGATTACTCGTGGCAAGCTTGTGCTTGCAAGAGGTGCCAAGTCTGGTAGCCTCTATCCCTTACTTGTATTTGGACCTACATTGGATCATGTTTTGTTTGTGGGTTCTATTCCCCATGTATCCCTTTGGCATGCTCGTTTGGGGCATATGTCTCTTAAAGGAATGAAAATGCTCAGTGCTTTGCACTATCTTTCGCCTTTTGACTCTTCGCATTTTGATTCTTGTGATCATTGTTTGTATGGCAGGCAGACTAGAAATACACATAAAAAGTCTGGTAAGAAACGCATGGGTGAGCCCTTGGCTCTTGTGCACTCAGATGTATGTGGGCCCATGCCCTGTTAGTCACTTGGTGGGGCAAAGTACTTTGTTACTTTCATAGATGATTACTCATGTAAGGTTTGGGCTTATCCCATAAAGCGAAAATCCGATGTCTTAGACACATTTCAACGTTGGCTTGCATTGGCAGAGAACTAGTCTAGGAAAAGGCTAAAATGCCTAAGGTCAGATAATGGGGGTGAGTATGTAACACGTGCTTTTGAGCAATTTTGTGATGAGCGAGGTATTAAGCGTCAGTTGACCGCCCCTTACACCCCTTCCCAGAATGGTATGGTTGAACGCATGAATAGGACCATTCAGGAAAGGGTCCATAGCATGCTTAGCCAGGCTAGCTTACTGCAACACTTTTGTATTGAGGCAGTTACTACTGAAGTGCATCTCATTAACAGGTCGCCTAGCAGTGGCATTGACTTTCAGGTTGCAGAGGGGGTATGGGCAGGCAAGCCCCCCTCTTATGATAATTTGTGTGTCTTTAGATGTGAGGCATTTTGCCATGTTCCCAAGGACAAACGCAATAAGCTGGATCCTAAAAGTGTCAAATGCATTTTCATTGGCTATAGAGATGCAAGAGAGACGGGTTACCGTCTATGGGATCCGCAGGCGTGGAAAGTGATCCGCATCTTTCATGAGGACAAAATGCATATGCAGCCTGAGAAAGTGGTTGAGGTACGCAAAGTTATCTTTCAAGAGGAGCCACCTGCTCTTGAAAGATAACTTGCGTTACTCAACCACTTTCTCAGGCTGCATATGCATTTTGTCCTCATGAAAGATGCGGGATCACTTTCCACGCCTGCGGATCCCATAGACGGTGACCCGTTCTCTCTTGCATCTCTATAGCCAATGAAAATGCATTACCGTTTTACATCCTCTATGGATTATGTACTAGTTACAGATGTAGGAGAGCCTCTCACTTATGATGAGGCTATGCACAGGGGTGATTGTCACTCTTGGGAGAGGGCTATGCAATTTGAGCTTAACTTATTGCATAAGAATTAGACTTGGGATTTGGTTTCCTTGCCTCAGGGTAAGAAGGCTTTGCCATGCAAGTGGGTGTACAAGCTGAAAAGTACCCCTGGACACCCCAAACCAACATACAAGGCTCGATTGATTGCTAAGGGTTTTAAGCAGGAGCATGGAGTTGACTTTGATGAAGTCTTTTCTCCTGTGGTCAAGATGACCACTCTACGCTTAGTCTTGGCCTTGGTTGCACAACTTGACTTGGACTTGTACTAGATGGATGTCAAGACGGCTTTGTTACATGGGGACTTGCATGATGAGATTTACATGGAGTAGCCTAAGGGCTTTGTAGACCCTGACAGGGAACACCTAGTGTGCAAGCTAAAGAAGAGTCTATATGGCTTGAAGCAAGCACCTAGGGAACATCACCATAAGTTTGATGCATTCATGCAGTCACAGGGCTACATCCGCAGTGCTATGGATCCGTGCTTGTACACAAAGAAAGCCCGTGATGGTTCCTTACTGATTTTGGTACTCTATGTGGATGACATGCTTTTAGCAGGGATAGGTCATGAGGAGCTAGATGCTCTTAAGGCTCAGCTCAAGAAGAGCTTTGAGATGAAAGATCTGGGACAGGATTCTCATATACTTGGTATGCGCATTACATGCAATCGATCTTAAGGACTACTGTATCTGTCACAGAGGGAGTACATTCATAAAGTCCTTAAGCGCTTCTGCATGTAGGATGTTAAGCCTATTGGCTGTCCATTACATTCTCATGTGAAGGTTTCATAGGTTGATTGTCCAAACAGATGAGCAGAGGGCCGAGATGGCCAAGATTCCCTATGCATGAGCCGTAGGTAGTCTTATGTATGCCATGATAGCCACCTATCCAGATATAGATTTTCCAGTTGGGGTTGTGGCACGTTATATGGCTACACCTGGCAAGAAACATTGGGATGCCGTGAAGGGTATCATGAGGTACCTGAAGGGCACAATAGATATGTGTCTTTGTTATGGCAGCTAGGATACAGGAGTTGTGGGGTACACTAACTCTGATTATGCAGGACATGTAGATAGTAGGAAGTCCACTTTTGGCTATGTATTCACTTATGTTGGAGGGACTATGTCTTGGATGTCCAGGGCGTAGAAGTGTATGGCCGTTTCTACTACAGAGGCCGAGTATATTGCAGCCACAGAGGCTTGCAAGGAGTCTATCTGGTTAGGCCGTTTGATTGCTGACCTTGGTATGACAGATGCTATGCCTACACTGCATTTAGATTCTATGAGTGCCATTCAGTTGGCCAAGAATCTGCTGGTCTACCATGCGAAGACGAAATATATTGAGGTGAGGCATCACTTCATTTGCGAGGCCGTTGAGGACAAGTCTATTGACCAAGACTATGATTGAGGATAATCCTATAGACTTGCTCATGAAGAGCTTCACTACCGAGTGCTTTGCCTTCCTCAGGAGATTGATGGGCATTGGATGAGATGGCATATTTTTTCTTTTTTCTCTCGCACTGGGGCATATTTGCCTTTAAGTGGGAGGTTGTTGGGGGTAAAGGTGCCTCAGACTAGATGCCCGTGTATTACTACACTGATAGTACCCACCACTGCACACTGTAGATGGAGGGCGCCAGTCACAGTCACTTATTCTTTATTCTTTTAGTGACAATTTTAATAAAGGAAGGTCCGGCCAAACATTGTGGTTGTTGGAGTTTCCACTTTTGAGTCTCTCTCTCTTGGTTCTTGCTCTCCATCCGCCATAGCTCTCATCGCCAAGCTTCTTCCTTTTGGGTTCCACTTCCCTTTTAAATTGATCTCCTATGTGAGAAGACTACCAATAGTAGGGTTAGATGCATAAACAAAGACATGGAGCCTTTAGTTCAATTTTGGGGAATCAAAATGCCGACCTACATGAAAGAAGTGGAAGGCAAGGCTAAGCAAAGTCTCATTTGTCCAACCAACAAAAGAAGGCCTTTGCCACATGAGTGGCTTGTTTGAGAGATAGCCACATGAAGTGTATATTGGAGGTGTCATTCATGAAATGGAATTTAAGTAAGGAAATAATAAATTTCCATTGAAGAGGAGGTATGAAGGGCTTGCATGAGTGCTAGTGCCTTATTAGGATTGACCATAATATTGTATTTGAAGATGATGTGGCTCAAAAGCATTCAAGCTTCTTAGTATTTGATAAAAAAATAAAAGTGAGGTGTTCCAAATGGAGTGCGACATGGTGAAAGAAAGTAAAATCATCTAAGATGGTTCTTATTCAATGATTAGTATGGCCCAAATATTTTCTACATATTTTGATGAAAAGATGAGGGTGCAATTTTAGGCCAAACCACATAAGAGTGCAAATGAATACAATTTTTTTTCTTTTTGTCTTAAGGCCATTCTAACCTTATTGTACTCACAAAAGACATCCAAAAATGAGTATTGCTACCTCATTGAGGATACCATCTAGTAGAACAATGGACATATGTTTGCGATGGTAGCTCCATTTACTTTACAATAGTCAATACAAATGCAAAGCTAATTGTTCTTCTTAAAAACAATGACAATAGGCAAGATATAGTTGTCCCAAGCTATTGAAGAAATGAATCCCACATGTGGAAGGAAATCTAACTTCTTCTTAATGAACTTGGCCAAAGTGTGTGATAGTGTTGTTGTTTTGACATGACATCATGCTTAAGGGAAATGCAATGCTGAAATAACTTGGGTTCAAGGCCTTTCATTTTAGAGTAACCCCAAGTGCATAACATCTTGAGCTTGTTTAAGATTTTAAGTAATGCATCATTGAGTTTCGAACCTAAAAAGGTGATTATTTTGACAAGTTTTTAGTTACCTTCGATTGCAATGTTGACAACAACAAACTTGTCCTCCTTGACTTGGGTGACTCTATGTAGTTGGAACTTGTATTTGCACTCTTTTTGAAGGATTTCTTGGGTATAGATAAAGGAGTCCTTATCTTCACACCAAATCTAGTATCAAATAGCATGCAAGGAAATGGTTAGTGTTTTGTGGTCAATAGTGACAATCACAAGATTCAATTGTCATAGAGGGGAACTAGTAAGATAGGCTCTTCGCAAGCCATATGCATTTGGGGTTTGATCATAGGCTAGGTAGAATGGTACACTTGGATATGTAAGGTGGGGACTAAAGCTAGAAATTTTCATAATGGGATGGCCATTTAGGTAGACCAAGAGGTTAAGGTCAAAATGAAGCGTGGGGTTGAAGGCTTGAGGACTTGTTTTGGGTAGTTGTAAGAGGGGTCAACTCTAGAATTCATGCTCCACCTTGCTGTTTATTATTTGCAAAATGTTAAATATGTGTATGTCCACTCAACAAATGACTTTATCTTGGGATTGCCAATTTATAAGATCCTTTTATCTTATGGGTGGACAATGGACCTTAATACCAATGTTCGAGTGATTGCATTTACTACAAGGGTGACAATTTCCTTGAGTTGGCCAAGTTAATAGAAGGCATGGATCACATACAATATTTAATCCTCCCTTTTTCCTATCTAGGCATAATAATTAGTGACTTATGTAGGAAACTACGAACTTGATCAAGGTTCTCCCACTAGTTTTGGTGGGACTAGCAATTTTGACCATTGTAGACACGTATATTGGTAACATGCATTGTTTTGCAACAAATCTCAGAGCAATGTTGATTACAACCACAACCTAGAGCTAGATATTTGGAATTATCACATCTTGTGCTCAAAATTTTAACCAATCTCTAAGATAGTGGCCTTGGACTTTCTTCTTTGTATTACACGGGGCTCACAAATTTGCTCCATCTTTCTCTTTCCTACCATGGGAATTTATACATTTTGAAATCATTGTGACTACTAAACTCCTCATCATCAATCTTGAGGTGCATGCTCTTGTTAGATTTCTTTTTTTGTGCTAGAGGATGAAACTTCCTAACGAGCAAGTAGCATGAACAGCTTGGTTAATGACATCATTAGTAGGGATTTTCACCAAATCTATAGTGGCAAAATAATGTAGAGATCTCTAGTAAGATTGTCAATTCCAAAAAATTTAAGATGTCAAGGGTTGGCTACTCTTGGAAGGGGAATCCATTGTAGGATTGTGCAAAATCGAGCATAGTATGCAAGTTCTATATTTTCCTTACTCTTAACGGTGAAGGATCTCAACAAGTTGGGGAATAGTCTTTTGTTTATTAAAGCAACAAATAAATGCTCCTTCAACAATAATGTAGGTTGGCAATTAGGTGATGGAGTACTCAACCACCAAGTGGCCAATTTTCCATTAAGAATGGACTCAAATACTACCACGTTCTAGTTTTCAATCACTATCCATGGTCATTAAGGGGATAAATTTTGGTAGACTATTAGACATGGGAATCTAGTTCATCATCCTTTTTGTTAGAATTAAGAGTACTTGACTCAAGCTGCTACCATAATAATGAGGATGGATCCCCATGGAAAAGGTTGGTGGAAAGTAAGACTATAGTTACAATATCTAAAGAGTAGGACATGAAGAGAAGTTACAAAGTTCCATGCATTATGGTTGCCAAATGTAATTATTAGTCTAGACCCCATGAGATCACTAGCCAAGTGGCACTATTGCCTCATTGCTATGCCTTGAGCCTGGAATTCCCAAACAATGACCTAGAACTAACATAGTATGCTTAAGGCCTTCATTTTGTAGGTGTGCATGCTAACTTAAGATGCACATGCCACAAGAAGGTAAAATTGCATAAAACTATCTTGTGAATCTAAGTGTACAAAAAACCTTCCACATTCTGTGCTTAATATATTTATTGATAAAGTATAAAAACTATCATAAAGACATAAACATGGGTGTATTCTTGATTCAAGACATGGTAAATGAAGACTAATGTTGCAAACTACACATAATAGCCTAACAATATGTCATCATATAGTCTCTTTCTATTTAAAGGGTGGGCCTAAGCCCTTTTGGATCAAGATCATTCATTAAATAGTAAAATGTAAAAACATGATCAAAGAAGGAGAAATGAATGCATTAACAACAATTGTGCTTGCTAGCAATATATTATTGGCTTGGGGGCATCCTCACAACTATTGATATATACTATCACATTGAGAAAGGATAGGGACCCAATTGATGATACTACTGGTATAATGTTTTTTAATAGTATCTTACATAAATATCAATGGACATTAATGCCTATCATATCATTTACCATTTTTTTAGAGCCTTATTGTATTTGAAGCTAAAGACATTTAACTGAGTTAGAAATGGGAACCTATTATATTATTTACTAGCTAATAACATGACGAAAGTTAAGATGTTAAGGCTTTATTTGAAGTGCTTTCTTGTAAAAAGTGGAGTAGTAGCATTGCCTATTGTCATCTTTACAACTAATTACACCAATGTTGATCATGAAGTACTAGAATGGTGTAATTTGGACAATTACATGAGAATATTTAGAGCATCAATTATATATCCCATGCCATCATTTCACCAAAACAATGATTGAATCATTTGTATGTCATTGCATGTTCATATTATGTATGATCTTGACATGCGTGCAAGTCCCTCTAATGACCATTACACATGACATGGATAAAAAGCTTTGTGTGCACCTTTTCACACAACCTATAAGGTAGTGATTAATACCCTTTTGAGATAGAGAGAGGGAGAGTTAATCTAGCAAAAATGATTAGGTGGATTACTAATTTATGGTTGGAAGATGACAAATTCTTGATTAAAAATTCGACCAATGGATTGGACAAGACATATTTAGTGTCACCCAAGGCCTCTTGCCTAAGCGAGTTTATTTAAAGGACCTCATTAAACCAAATGTTTGATAGAGAGCTATTCTCTTTTTTCACAGAATATCTTAAAAATGAAAACATAGTGTAGTGTGGGAGGGTGCAAAACTTAGCAAGATCTAGTTTTCTCTCTATAAAGTTATTGTTAATATTTTAGGTTCTCTAGGGGTGATGAGAACTTCAAATTCTAAGGTTAAATTATGAATATTGTGGTAAGAAAAGACTTTAAAGAGTCATGAAGCTTAAGTCATTATTAGAGTTCATGTTTCCAACTATATTGCTTTCTATTAATGGGTTATACAAATTGGTGACTTGGTGTTGGATAAGGTTTATCGACTAGCTTTTCTTTAGGATAAATAGAAATTGAACCTTAAAGTCAATATGATCATTCAAATCATTAAATAGGATATTGCACACTTTGAGAAAACCCTAAAGTTCTAAAAGAATTCCTCAAATTCCCATTAAAAATGATATGCCAAGATATTGTAGTTTAAACATTCCAATGCTAATGAAGGGAAGATTTTGTGATTTTATTCAAGATTTCAAATTATTTTTTAAGAATTAAGAAATTGTTAATAAGTTAGCCATAATAGATGCTTGTTTGCCTACTTAATTAGGGGTCTCTATGAAGCAAGTGTCTGGATGGTGCTTTTTGAGCAATGCTAAGGTTGAATGTTAATTTAGAAAGATATTGTACTTATTAGTCGGGATGGCTTGAAGGCTTTCATTAATCAAACTATTAATAATTCTTTCTGAGTATTAGAGCTAACACAAACTTTTTTGCTATGGATCTTGTTCTAGATAAGTCAAAAATTTCTTCATAAGGAAAATGATTATTTCTTGATCAATAAGAAACCCTTGATGGCAAGTATCCCCATAACTTGCTTTCCTCAGTGGATTGACATGTTTTTTGTACCAAAGATTCGAGGGTGCTTTTGGGTAATGCATCTAAGCAATACTTTTTTAACAACCAACAAATCTTCCTTGATGAGCACTCATTTTGTGACATTTACAAGTTTTCAAAAGTTTCCTCAAGATAAGGCTCGGATTCGGTCTTGGATAGCATTCTAAGCCTTGGAATAATGTGATTCCTCACTAAGATAATAATGGTATTCATTGTACAAGTCTAGAATCCCAAGGAACAAAAGGGCTACTTTATAAGAGCCATGAGCAAATCTATTTGCCTAGTTAGTTCAAGCAATTTGTTAGATGGATGCAACAATGGGATGAACGGAGTGCTTGGAAGGTTGATAATAGAACAAGGGGGAGTTTATGCTATTCATAGGCTTGAAAGACATTTTGGTGTTAAAGTTGATTTGATACCAATATTGTTACTTGCATGTGGCCAACTAACTTGTTTCTATGTGGAAGAGTGCCCTACACTATTACCTTTATCAAAGAGACTAACAACAATTTCATATAGTGTTTATGCTTTTTAGTATATCAATCACTTGAAAAACATTGAAAATCAATCTTTAAATGAAATTACATGAAGGCATTCACTAATGGGAATAATATGAGATTATTGGCCGTATACCTTATCGTTTTGCCATGTCTTGCATTTTTAAAAAAAAATTGTTTGCAATGAGAAACAAAGTATTTGGTTAATTAACCCTACTCTTAGTAGTTATAGTAATAAAAAAGGGCATCTAAACTTTATCTATCATCAATCAACAATTATCAAGAATATAGAAACCATACTCTTTCTCAATAAGGAGTCCTATGGTAATGGTAGTCTCCTATTGTACATATTGAAATGATATCCCTTCATTTTTCAATTTACTTTGTAAAGAAAACCTTTGAAGTCACAATGGCATGTCTGTTAAGAAATAGACCAAAGAAAGAGAAACAATATATTTTGTAGTTTTAAATTTTCATATGAAACGCCTCATTGAACTACAAAGAAATCCCTTATCGATAATACATGGTAAAACATGTATCATTTTGTCACAACATGTTTTACATAGATGAAAATATAAAAACTAATTAAGGATTAAATGAATTTTCAACAATAAATTCCTTATTAGTTCAATCAAAGTTGAGGTTAAGAATATAGTCTGCAAATTCTAAAATTTTGGTTCTTCTCTATTTATGATATTGCTAAATACATGCCTATAAATACCAAAGCATCCCTCTTCTTCCCTTAAGAGGTATAACAGTTTGCATGGAACTAACCTCAAAACACATTATATTTCTAGTCTACAACCAAATGCTCATAGAACTTTTGATATGTGGGGAAACTCTTCATGCCATGAGTTCATCCATTAGTCTTGTTGTTGAGTAGTGTATTTGTAATATTACAAATGTCATCAGATGGTGAAGATCTGACATAGTAAATAGCTAGTTGGCATGCATTACAAAAGAAAAAATATAGAGTGTGTGCATCTATGGAGCTAAAACTTGAGTTGAATTTTTTGGTTCCTTTTCCTTCTAACTTTTTCCACATCCAATTTTTAAGTGTAGTTATTCAACCATCAAATGAAAGGGAAAATTCCCATTGAGCTTTTTTGGTTTAAACTTTGCATATGACATGATATACCATACTAACTTTAAAAACATGTATTTTGATTTTACATGAGGTGACTTTGGAAGCTAGCCTTCATATTTTGTGTTGTTTCATTTTAGGTTATACTTCATTATTTCCAACATAATAGTTGGCATGATACATTAGTTTACAATGGCAATGGTATTATAACAAGTAGTTGTGAGGAATATGTTACAATTACTTCCTTTAGTTTTTACACTATAGTGGCAATGTAGAGGTGTAACGTGAATGCTCCCATGATAGTGCTAAAACTTTTGGAGAAATTCTATTTCCATGCCCCCATCCCAATGAAAAATAACTACACAAGTTAGTGCATTTTCCTTCTACTTAACCAAAATCCTATGATCTAGGATAGGAGATCCAATTGCAAATATGAACTTCACTTTTCTTCTACCTTATTAAACTCATATCTACAATAGATTTACCCTCTAGCCCTACATATCAAAGTCACCCATGGTATGCAAAAAGCCAACAAATGTTATTCACTATAAATGCTAATCCATAAGTTCTCCTAAGAGAAACTATGAAAGTTTGCTTGAAATTGAAAGCTAGATAACATGTTTTTTTGTTGTTTGGTGAGGTTAGCATGGGAAAAGGGTGCAAGTTTGTTGAAATGATGCAAGATAGTTGCAAATTCAACACAAGGGGGTTTCACTATGCATAAAAAAGAGGTATTGAAACATGTGAAGCACATATGTCATTAAAAGAGGAATATAAGAGGGAATTAGCAAATCATTCTTGTACTAATACTTCCAAAATCATGATAACTAACCATATGAAAGATAGTCTAATGGATTTCAAAGAATTGTACGCCATTGTTCTACTTAACATGGCACATTTTAACTTATGATGCCCATAAGGGCACACACTCTACTCGTGACGTTGAGGTGGGATACTAAGTGAGTGGGTTTTTTATAGACAAATCATGCCTTGATTTCTCCTAAGAAGGTTTGTTTCTCAAAAATGTGGCTTAGAAATTTTGTCTAGATGTGGATGACTTATGATTTTTGTGTCTTAGTTATTGTGGATCTTGCAAGTGTGAAGCAAAGCCATAAAGTCTATGAGAGTCCTCCAACTTAGAAGACTTATACAACATCTCTAGGTGCCACATATATTAGAGGCTACATATCAAAACTCATTCATAACATAGATGTTGAGCCAATGAATGATGCCTAAGACATATGTATGCTTGCTAAATCAAGGTAATTCGTATTGTGAAATTTATAGTAAATACAAGGAATTCAAAGAATGGACTTTTTCTAATTGTTAGTAAAGGAATTGAAGAAATAGAAATAAAAATTATTTATTGAATAGTCTTTCATGTTTGAAATCACTTCATGAAGGGCATGGCCAATCTTTTTCTCAATAACAATAACGAAAAAAGAATGAAAATCATGTATTATTGAATAATGCAACTAGCTAAAAATGAGTTACAAGAATGGCACGGTCAATATTCTTCAATGTAAAAACCACAATAAACAAGAAAATGGTTAAAAACCTACTCTAATCTTTACTTGATAAGAAATGAAAAATTCCACAACATTCCCACCACTTTGTCATTTTCATGGATTGTCCTTCGTCGATAAGATCTTCAACAATGTCCACACTCCTTGTAGTTGTCTACATTGTAAGTAAACAATAACAACATAGATGGTTAATTTTCTCACCAATAAGCATTGCATAAAAGAAAAACATGCTCTTTGTGGTTTACATTTAAGTTTGTGGATGTGCAAGTATGTGTGTGAAATGCAACAATCAAAGCTAATGAATTCACAAAAATATAAACACTATACTTTAAATATAACAAGTTTTAAAAAAACTTAACTAAAAAGAGCAACAATCTTTTTGTGCCATGCATGTCACCTTCTATTTGTGTATGTGTGTGTGTGTGTGTGTAGGCACTCGTGTGCGTGTATGTGTGTGCATGTACATATGCATGTATGCATGCATACATACAATACGCAGAATATATTCATTAAGGGTCAATGGGGTGTGTGTGTGTGTGTGTGTGTGTTTTAATTCTTCAATAGTATGTGAAGTGCTTGTGTTAAATTCTCATGTATGCTCTAAGATAAGTTGGAAAGTAATTATTCATAACTTGGATGGGAGTGGCTCCCAACTTTGCAAACCAATATATTACTTATTAACCCTTTGGCAAGAAATGGTGGGCAACAACACACATAATTAGTGAGTGTCCAAAAGTAGTACAACTTGGCTTAATTAGTGGCTTGGTAACCATGAGAAATGAGATAGCATATGTGAGCCAAGCTAGGTGCCAAGTCCTTATGTGTTTGAATTTTTAGATTCCCCCCCGTTGGTATACATAAAGCATGCAATAAACATGTAGCATATATTTGTGGAGATGTATATAGCTTTCATATGCACAATTAATAACTTTCTGATTACAAAAGGTCTATAATGCACATATTGGAGTTTGAAATGGCAATTTACGCTAGCCATTACCTTATGCTTTCTTTATGATGCTCATTTCTACTCAAGTTTTGCACACCAAATTGTAAGCCTTTTGTTAATGAGGTATCCATAGAAGATGAGGGTTTTGCATCCATTACGTGAGTGTTGCTTAGGCATGATGGTCCTTCATAATAACTTGTAGCTGGGGAATTCCTATTTTGAACTTGTGCTTGGACCATCAACACTTAGTTGATGGGCTTGCACATGTAGATCAATTGACTTGTGCATGTTTGGGTTGTAAGACATGCCTTAGTAACTTTATTTCAAGAGACAATGTTCCATGCTTGGGCATGCAACACATACTCTTTCTCTCTCTCTCTCTCTCTCCCCCTTGCATTATTGTTTTACTTAGCCTCTTCGGAAGTGGAATAGTGAGTGCAAGGGTCTCCAAATTTCAAATTTGGATCCGAGTGGGTTCAAAACCTTGAATTATGGATCTTGAAATTGTGGGATCCATCCATTGTTTACTAAGAACTTAGGTTCAACGAAAAAGAATTGCTAAAATGTTTGAGAAAATCTTTAAAATTTAGAGGAGAAGGTTTAAGACCTCAAACTTAGCAATATGTTTAGCAAATGCATGTAATCTGATTCCTCCAAAGTCTCGACGAAGGCTTTTGTATCTAGCAAACCTCCCTCCCTCCCTCTCTCTCTCTCTCTACATAAACAATAATTGGGGCGAAAGGCATTGAATTGTGAACAGAAAAATGGAGATGAGAAACTGTAAGCGAAGAGAGAGTCACCATGGCAGCTTGAGCGAGGTCTTTGCTTTCTTCTGCTTCTTGTCGTCCTCCTTCCTCTTGGACGACGAGGGGCATCTCTTCCCCTTCTTTCTCTACTATCACCGCTTCACCTTCTTTCTCTGCCACTTCTTCCTGTCTTCCTCCTCCTCCTCCTCCTCCTCCTCCTCCTTCTCCTTCTTCTGTGATGAGGGCCTCTTCGGAAGGAAGTTCACGAGCAGCAGCACTCGGATCCTCCTCCATCACTTGAGTCGTAACATCCACACTCTCTTCTTCTTGAAGCTCCACATCTTGACCAGTCCCTGGAGTGCTTCCCGCGCTTTCCTCTATCACTGTCACATCCTCCTCCTGCTTGTCAGCCTCAGTCGCAGTACCAGTACCTTCTGCAGGCGGATCTACTTCCAATTCATGAGAGCTCTCAGCCATGCTCTTGTAGCAGACGAGAGAGAGAGAGAGAGAGAGTGTGTGTGTGTGAGAGAGAGAGAGAGAGAGAGAGAGAGAGAGAGAGAGGTGTTCCTACTACAGCATGAAAGGCGGCTACTACGGCTAGTATGGCTCTCGATAGGCCATATGATTTCGAAAAATTTGCAGAGGATGAGAGATGTGGAGACTGAGCTTGAAAGAAAGCCTAGAAGATGATGGAAGAAGAAGAAGAAGATGAAGAAGACGAAGAGGGAAGAGAAGGAGAAGACGCCAAAGGCACCATAAAGGATTTAAAAAGGGAATTGGGCTATGGCCTGGTACAGCACAAAAGCTTGCTAGCCGGCAAGCTCTGATGATTATATGAGAGAGAGAGAGAGAGAGAGAGAGAGTTTGCCTTCAAAAGAGAGCTTCCCAAGTTCCCCACCAAGAGTGCTTGTTGATGAGACGGACATGACAATGCCTTGAGAGGGGTCCCCTCTGCCACTCTGGATGTGCCCCCATGGCCCCTTTCTTTACCATCCAAGCTCCATTCCCACATGGCCCCCTCCATTGCCACACTTGATTTTCTTACTTCCCAAATTTTGAAGTGTAGTACTAGTGTAGTGTTGCCTCCCCTTAGCTACCAAGACAAGGAAATGGACTCTTATGTTTCCCCCACATGGTGGGACTCCAATGGTGGGAACAAGGGAACTCTAGAAATAATGTTATTACCCAACCCCTCTTCTTTGCTTTACACTAGCCTCCACTATTGCATAGCATCTCTCTCTCTCTCTCAATAATGTTATTACCCAACCCCTCTTCTATGCTTTATAGTAGCTTGCACTACTCCACTCCCCCCATGAGGTCATTACACCTTAAGCCACCTTGCACGCACACACAATCCCTAGATTTGTCTTCCCATGATGTCATTACACCTTAAGCCACCTGATTCCCAGCACATAATTTTTCCACTTTTCATTGTCATCGTCTCATCATCAATATAATTATACTCTTATTCCTAATATACTATTGCCTTTTGTCACATGAGCACACTAACATGATGTGATAGACCACTATAGGGGGGCTAAGATATATCCCATGGCTTGTTGATCCTTGTATTTCAACATTGAGAGGTTCCATATTGGAGCATTATTTTCCCTTTTTTAATAAAAGCAAGGTGCTTGATGTAGAAGGGGAGAAGGAATGGCCAACTACCATGGTGCTATTGAGTTACAGTCATGCGAAGTAAACTTAGTTTGCCATGGATAAGATTGAGGCCAACCACAAAGTTTGTGGAACATTTGCACACCATAGGCAATCTTCAATTTGTAAGGCATTACTTGCATAATACACTAAGACTGGCTAAGCAAGATGAGATAGCATGGAAACCACATGTTAAAATACAAATAGACAAAAGTAAGCAGATGATGTGGACTTGTCATGCTAGTCCATTATTATATCTAAACATCAATCCCAACAACCCAAGTCATTTTGTGTAGGTACTTCAATCTTTGTAGTCCAGTCATTCAATGTTAAGTTAGTTATTGAAAATTGAAGTAAATAAGGTCTTCAAACAGCTTCACCTAGATCTTCAATCTCACTCAACTACATGAACATGGACAACAAATGGGACAAAGATTTTAGATCCTTCATTTGGACATATTGTGAATTTTGCACATGTAATACAATAGTCATTCTAGGACGATTTTGATGATTAGGAGATCTTCTGTAGAACCAACAATCTTGATACATGTATAGAGCCTGATAATTGCACAATGATGGAAGGTAAAAGAAGACAAGTGTGACAAGCTTTGACTAAAAGCTCTGATAAATTGCATGCTTGCTATAGAACATACCATTTGTTAGTATATGTACATTCTCAACAAAAAAGAACTAAGATAAATGTATGCATCAATGCTGTTAGCATGTGAGCATTCTATGAATGATGAGAAAATTGTAGTTTATCATATGTCAATCAAGTGAGAAGAACATTGAATGAGCAACATTATTCTAAATTAAATGTTCACATGCCACACCTGCTTTAGGTCTAGGTCCAACTTGACCCTAGTACTTGCATGTCAAAGTCCATTACTTCTCTTATTTTCATAGAGGAGGTTAGAGCACGTCATGTTATTTACTAATAGAATGTATATTGCATATGCAATGATAAGTACAAGAGAACTTGGGTCTACATGAACTACAAGATACAGTGTTCACAAAATGTGGTATCTATAGTTTCAATCTATCAAAATTTCACATGTTACAAAATCATAGTTGAAAATCCTACAATAGAAGAAATATTGATTACATGCAAGGCATCCTAAAATAAAATGTGGTATCTATAGCTTCAATCTATCAAAATTTCACATGTTACAAAGTCATCATTGAAAATCCTACAATAGAAGAAATATTGATTACAAGCAAGGCATCTTATTGTGGCCTTTGAATGAGTAACGTTAGTTTAAATTAAAGTTCCAAAGTAAACATGTAGCTTTAGTATGCAAGTTATAAACCATTGAGGATTTAAATTATAATTAGTCAAGCACTCATCTTGAAATGATGACGATCTTAAAATGAATCATTATTTGTAGTATCTAAGAATACCTACGAGTTGAGATTCTTTGTTGTTAAAAATCAATCTTATTGAAAAGGGATTCAACCAAATGCAATATAACATTTAGCAAATCTTACAAATGAGCATGGGCAACTCGGTATAACTTTGGTATTTGAAATGAATGACCACATTATTATCGCCTTCAATTGTGTGCCAGATGGATAATACAAGTTAGAACAAGGTTTCTCAATAATTCCAAGCTCACAATGTATCAAGACCGGAAGTAACCATCACTTAAACATTCTCCCTATCATGCCATTAATGCCAACCCTTGCTAATATTTTCATAAAGGAAATTTAAACATATAAGTAAAGTGGAATAGGGATGGATCAATCTCAAATTCATGAAATCAAGGCCATTATAGTATGTATCTTTTACATTTTAAAAAATGAACCATGTTAGGAGGAGGAGAATAGAAAAGGCTGAGAGCAAAAGGAGGAGGAGTAAAACTAAGGATGTGTGTGTGGTGTTTGTCAAGGGCTCCCCATAGATGCACAAATGGTTCCAAATTTGGCGGGGTAAAGTTAACCTCAATGTCTCCTACCATGTCTCACAAGCCAATGAGAGAGAGAGAGAGAGAGAGAGAGAGAGAGAGAGAGAGAGAGAGAGAGAGAGAGAGAGAGAGAGAGAGAGAGAGAGAGAGAGAGAGAGAGAGAGAGAGAGAGAGAGAGAGAGAGAGAGAGAGAGAGTGTGTGTGTGTGTGTGTGTGCGCGCGCGCGCGTGCACACACACACACTCTCTCTCCCCTTTCATATTCTTAGTCTTTTTTGACATTATCTAATTGTGCAAGGTATTCAATCCTTATACTGTTCTTGGGGCTACTCATACTACACATATTGTAACTTATTATTAACTTCTCTCTAATTGAAAATATGGTCCAATTGGTATACTCTAATGCGTTACTAACTTTTCAATGATGGAAGGTCTAATTGATTTGGGCTCACTTACCATTTGACATTGGGGGTGGGCAACCAATTTTTGTGAAAAGTAGGCCTCCCCTTTATTAACACTTAAAAGGCAAAGGGCTTTGACCTTAAGCTCCTTCATCCTCAATTTGTTTGGTAATGCAATCTATGTGTTTGTCTTTGTGTTGTGTGTATCTCTCTCTCTCACACACACACACGCGCGTGCGCATGCATCCACGCACGCACACGCACGCGTGCACACACACACACACACACACACACACACACACACACACACACACACACACACACACACACACACACACACACACACACACACACACACACACACACACACACACACACACACACACACACACACACACACACACACACACACACACACACACACACACACACACACACACACACACACACACACACACACACCCATTGGATCCATACAAGAGTGTTCATGATGAATGAAAGAACTAGCATACACCATGAAAAAGACAATGTTTAGGAAGACGATGCAATGAGAATGAGAAATGAGAATATGTACATGAGAAGTGAGCTTAATATGGAGAGATGCATTGTTAACCCCACAAAGAGCGATAAAATTATTGAAGGTGAAGGTGAATTAAAAGGTAAAAGTGAATGCAAGTGGGATTGGAAAAGACCGAAAAACACCAACAAAAGTTTTGGTTTGTGATCAAAATCTTGACGAGCTTAATGTATCAACTTAGTTGTAGCATATCCATAGGGTCCTCTTGTAAAGTTTTCCAACTTGCATATGGATAAATATATATTCATTTTGTAATTATTTGGTGAGTGCCAAGTTTGCTCCCATCCAAATTCTAATATCACCTAGAGTTATGTCTAGAAGAGCTACACAACAAATCTAAGAAGGTTATGAGCAATCCCTATTTATTTTTCTCCAAACCACATCCACAAAAGGTCAAGCACATGTAAAAAGGGGAAGGATTGATCACAACTCAAGTGGAAATGGGTAGAGGAGGGTGGCCAAGTTAAGTAGGGATCCCTAAAGCCTAACCTATTGAAAATTGAATAGAGCACTTATTCTTATGTGTGTAACTTTGAGAGAAGCCGCCCTTCTTGATTCCACCTTATCCTCTTATGCACCATTGCTTCATATTAAGGGATAGACAGAGTGAGAGTGGGACTTGAGTGAGGGACATGGAGAGTGAAGCTCTTCTTGTCTTCTTTTCCTTTCACTTCATAGCACAGAGAGAGAGAGAGAGAGAGAGAGAGAGAGAGAGAGAGAGAGAGAGAGAGAGAGAGAGAGAGAGAGAGAGAGAGAGAGAGAGAGAGAGAGAGAGAGAGAGAGAGAGAGAGAGAGAGAGAGAGAGAGAGAGAGAGAGAGAGAGAGAGAGAGAGTGTGTGTGTGTGTGTGTGTGTGTGAGGGACTAATTGGAGAAGCTCTTCTCCATACCTTTCTTCTTCTCCTTCTTCTCTACATTTCCTCTCATCAACAAATCCATTAGGTATAAAGTCAAATCCAAAGGAGTAGCAGAAGTGGATCAAGGACCAGCACATGAATTGTGAAGCTACTAATGAACCTTCAATGGCATTTAGACTACAAGACAACAAAGGGAAGTATGTGAGTCTACTAAACCCTCTCGAGTTGTTTGGTTTTCTTGTTGGCATTTGGAATGTGAATAGAAAGAATGATGACTTGGAGTTTAGAGTGTGAGACAAATAGGCAAAAGAGTTGAGCCACAATTGGGTTGGTCTCTCGAAAGAATAAGAGTCTCTATCTCATGTCTCATTGTTGTGTTCTTATATAGAGGCTAACATGTTAGATCCATCGGCTTGGACCAAGGCTAAAATCGATACACTCATGGTGCTCACATTCTCGTGTGGTGGAACATGAGGTTTGAGATCATGTCAGGATGGAATGGTGAGGAATTGATCTCCCATTTTTGCATATTGCTTACTTCGAAAGATGCACAACTAGCCTGGAAACCAAGTAGTGAGGAATTGATTCAAGATTTGAAAGTAGATTAGGAAGATAGAAGAATAGATTGGAGAGAGATATAGTAGAGTAGGATAATTGAGTGCCAAAAACAACTTGAAAAAATCCAAAATAAATACTTACTTACCATGGGAACATTGTATACTCAGGGTCATACTCATGCACCACACAAGCAATAGCCCATTGCCTTACTTTTGATGACCTCAACATTCTCCTATCCTTATCATTGCATGCTCCCTCTCTATCTTGAGGCATGAGGGATAATCATTGCTAGGCTTGAAGGGTTTAACACTTTAAGTCAACTAGTTACAATGCCTAGGTATTGCTTGTGTGCTCTAAAGGGAGTGGATACAAAGTGACTCACCTACATAGGTTGATTGCTCATGTACATGGAGAACCAAGAATGTTGGGATGCTAGCATGCGTTAATAGTGTTGATTTGATTTCTATTTCTATGTGTTCATCCCACCACTCACATTAACCTTATTGATAAAAAGAGGAGGGGCAACATCAACTAGGAATGGCTTACGACGTTGCCTTGGCATGATGCCAATGAATGCCTAACATAGGCCATCATTGCAACACAATGATAATTGAGAATAATCAATCCTAACCAAAGAAGGTGCATGAATTTAACCACTCTTCCACCTAATTTAACTCTTGGAGGCTCAAACTTTCTTAATATTTATGAGTTTTTTCTATGCTGCCACCTTGCTTCCCCAATGTCCATTTGAGCCATTAAAAGTCTTGTCATAGTTTGCCCCTCATCATAATTATAATCCTCTTATGTTTGCATCTATAAACTATGCATGTAAGTCCATTCACATAAGCACAAATTAGCTCCAATAGCCCCTTCGCACCTGTTGCCCCATGTGCCAAGTGTACCTTCTTCACATGTAGTTGGTGAGTATCCATACTCTACAAGGAAGAGGCATGATTTGGGTGGCTAGATGAAAGATCCATGTCATGGTTTGTGGACTTGGACTTGTGAAGTTGAGGACAACGTGTGCATAATTTGAGGTTGGGTGAGCAAAATGTTCACCCAACATATTTTCTTCTTGGGCGAGCAAATTTTTTTGCCATCCCGTCTTACATAAAACCATTTTTCAATTTGAGAACAATGGTGTGCATGTTTTGTAGCTAGATGAGTGGAATGTATAGGCGTCCTCTTTTACATGTATAGTTGAACTTAAATATTTGATAAGTGAAAAATAATATGTCTATTTTTGTTAGGTGTTGTCTCCCTTTGTCTTCGTAGAAGTTTATGTCTTATAATGATGACTTCATGGATAAATATTTAGTGGAATCAGATGAAAAATTAAGTACAATCTCTCTATGTGTACTCTCTCTTTAAAAGAAAATTCCTCTCTCATTGTAGTATTCTCTTATAGATTCTTCTTCTCTTTCTCTACCACATGTTCACGATAAGATGCACATGTTACTTAAGGTATATAATGACGTGCTTCCTCTTAATTTGCTAGTAGGTTTACTTCTAGAACTTACTATAGTGCATGGTATGGATCCCCTACCAAGATCATTGACCACCTTATCAATTTAGTGCTGTGGAAGCTAGTGAACTAGAGAATGAATGGATTGATTATCTCCAATGAGGATTTATTCAACCAAGCTCTTCTCCATGAGCTTCACCAACATCGTTGTGAAGAAGAAGGATGGATCCATGCATATGGATATAGACTATCATGATCTAAATGTGATTCAAGTCCTAGAGTTGATGAGTTATTAGATCAACTTAAAGGAGTCCCATACACTAGTAAAATTGACTTGAGGTTGAGGTACCATCAAGTTAAGACTATGGGAAAAAGATGTGTCCAAAATGGTCTTTCAAATAATGTGCTTTGACTGTTGTGAGTTTTTGGTTATGCCCTTCAGCCTAACTAATCCTCATGCAACATGCATGACACTTATGGATAGTTTATTATATCCATGTGTTATGTTCTATGAATGCCAACACTATAGCTAAAAGTAGAAATGCAAGAGTTTGCATCCCTAGCCCAATCCACTACTAATAGATCAATATTAGGCAAGTGGAGCTCCAAAAAAAAAGAAAGAAGAATTCAAATACTAAGATCACTTTGAAAAGAAATGAATTTGCCACACTACCAATGGAAGAAAAAGATTTATTAGTTGAGAATCTCTTCCTTCCAAACTTCAATGGAGATTTAGATCCAAAAAATTGAAAATAAAATTGGAAAATTTGAGGGAGTGTAGAGAGTCCTACTATTACACCCCATACTGAAAAGGAAAACACAACCAAAATAGGTGAATGCCATCACTTAGAGCACCAACTAGAGGTGATTGATAAGATCAAACATTGGGTGAAGGAGGTGCAAAAGCTGAGATGTAGAGCTAAGATGCAATTAAAGACACATGCATAATTGTCTTGTCAAATATAACATCCTTGTCAACCCCCACAAGCACACATACCCTTGGGAGACCTTCCTTAAGTTCACCTAAATAAGAGAAGAACCAAGGAATGACCACATCATGGCATAACCATGATATGAGATCCAAGGATTTTTAGTATAATAGAGTGGACCCAAGCATCAGTGCAACCTTGACCTCTACCAATGTAATGATTGCATTAGGAATGATATTGAAAGGAAGCTCTACCCTTGAGAAGACTTTTAAAGTTTTAATTGAACACATGAATGTAGAAAGAGTTGAGCTTGTACCCCATGAGCCTCACAAAAAGTGACATACATAGCCTAATTGCAACTTCTATGCTAGAGGTGCTGGGTGAACACATTATATGAAGGAGATGAGCGG
This sequence comes from Lygodium microphyllum, assembly GCF_053477565.2. Taxonomy (NCBI): domain Eukaryota; kingdom Viridiplantae; phylum Streptophyta; class Polypodiopsida; order Schizaeales; family Lygodiaceae; genus Lygodium; species Lygodium microphyllum. The sequence goes on along the minus strand of NC_141156.1, from coordinate 53,561,507 downwards.
CACCTCATTCTTTTGATAGAAGCCTTAAGGGAGGAATACTTAATACAAGGATAGGAGTTAGTATTGTGAATCAATGAGTTCTAGAAGCTTGGGAAACCATCCAGTGAGAACATACACTTAAATTTGACAATGGTCGATGGATGCAAGGTTCACACGTTAGGTTGATTAAAAGAATAGCCTATCAATACTACACTTGTATTGAAGCTAATCAACATATATGTTCTTTGTCTAAAGGACAAGAAGGATTCGGTGCACATCCTAATAACATTGGAGCTACCATTCACACAGAAGAAGGGGAATACAAAGAGCCTTTTGAGGGGATGATATCAAAAGGAGATGGAGGATACCATTGCAAGAATGAGTGAGGCTAGCATAAATATACCCTTGGTGTGCCAATACTCATGATGAACCTTGAAGTTTTGTAGAAACCTAAGAGGAGAGGGGGTTGCACTCCTTCTAATAAACTTGAGTTCTAGAAGATACCTGCATAATGGGGATGGTGGCTAAAGGATAACCCCAAAGCCAATCTATTGATTTTCAAAGAGTTATTAGAAAACAAAATTGGTAGTAGACTAAGTTGCATAAGGCACTATCACATTATTACAGTTACCTTATAATATCACTAATGAGGCCAAAAGACTTTGATGGTGAAAAAAGTGAAGCAAAATAAGAGTCATCACAATATGAAAGTATGAAGGACTCAAATAATGAGTCCATTGACTACAATATAAATGGAAAAACTAGCAAATTCAAAGGCCTTTGAAGGTCTCCCCATGGATGAAGGTGTAGTTGGAATAGAGTTTGAATAAGAATGCCTTAGCCACTTGGAGGTCTTGGATCAATAATTTTTATGATACAATCTTGTAGATGCGATTGCAATTCTTGGAGTCCTTGTAATGGAAGAAGCAGAAGATACAAACACTAACTCCTCTTAAAAGTTAAACAAATCAAGCTCAAAGTCATATTGTATTATGGACACTAATCTTAAGATTTCTCAACTTGTCAACACGTGATGAACAAAGAGCTATGTTCCGACAATCCACTTGTGAAGATGGTGGTTAAAGAGTACTCAAAGAGATGCCAAGACTTTGATACTAAATGTTAAACAAAAAACATAGGACCTTTCTAAGTGATTTATAAAATTTAAGAAATGATATTTATTATTGAATTTGGTGCTAAAAGACAAAGAAAATTCAATGAACCTATTGAGGGACCCACAAATGTTAAGGAGGCCAACCTACCTAAAGAAGGAGAAATACCAAAACTTATGTAGCATCTCTAAGGACCTCTTAGAGGATGATAAGCACAATCTTACCAATTTATTCGCTTGGAACTACACTAATCTCAAGGGAGTCCCACCCCATGTATTAACATATATAAACCAACCCCAATGGTAACCCCATCAAGCAATCCATGATACATGCATTATATTTGAGAAGAGCTTGACAATGCTTCCTAGGCCATATCGAGTACTATATGTGCTTCATCCTAAATTACGCCACAATATTAAGACCCCCTTGCTACTTGGAAATGGACCAAAAAATGAGTATGAGTGTTTGTTGATCTGAGTGCTATATTCTCTGTCATCGACAACTTAATAGTTCTCAATCAATGATGCTACCTCCTTGGTGGTTGCTGCATGGTCCCTACCATGTTGGATGCATGTTGTGGTGAGTTGTTGTATCTCCTGCAAATGACTCTGACCCCTAGCATGTTGACGATAGTCCATCTCAATCATTTGAACAGGCCAAGTGTTTCTAATCCTACCTCTAGTGTTTATATATATATGTCATGTCTTTAGTATGGGGACGCAAGGGTTCTGTTCATGGTCATGTGCTAGGCCTTGCTAATTAGACAAACTTGTCCGTTATGGTTTTAAGTATGAGGACACGTCCCTACATGTCTCATTTGTGTATCTTCATGAATACGTGGCTGTATGATCTTTAAACGATGTGATGTCTTTCCTATGCCCTATTGGGGTTCCTTCCCTACCCAACTATTAGGTTCTACCCCATTCCCCTAGGGTATTTTCTTGCCCCTTTTACCTTTCCCCCCCCCTCATTTTGCCATTTTTTAATAGATTGGCCTCTTGCCCCATGGCTCACATCACTCAAAGAGAAAGGAAGAGAATCCATATCTCACACCCAATTGAGAAATCAATAAGGGGAATTGTGCAAAGGGAGTATGCCAATGTGCATAATTGATGGTGCATTGGTGCATCCCAACCCATCCAGCATAGGTGCAAAAAGGCAAGCTAGGGAGCCTTGTAGTGCAATGCATAGAACAAAGTGATGTGTCCTATGGTGATGGTGGAGACATGTCTCGTGTGTGTACATAAGGAAACGAAAGCGTAGTCAATGCCAGTGTCATAATGTCCCTCAATCCTTACCTCTCAAAGTTGATTGAAGGGAAAATCAACCACACTCAGTCTCCTCTCTATCTCATGCTCAGTTAACAGATACATGAGGGCAGTCCACACTTACATCCCCATAAAGTTAGGATGAAAGCTCACATCATTCAAGGGGTTATCGATTAAGAGCAGTTGCATCTTGTTGCGACAATAGCAAATAGTGTTACTGATGAAGAGGCATACCGAGGGAGGTAGCCAACAAATCAGGAACTTGAATGGCATGTAGGAGCAATCGTCAGCTATAGGGGTTAAATGCACTAAATGGAAGCATAGGACACAGCGCACCGAGGTGGCTTTGGAACTGCAACTAGGGGATTTTAATTTAGGAGTTCGTTGTTCTAGACTCCGGGGTATTGCCATCTTTTCCACAGCTAGCTTCCCATCTAAGGATGTTTGCTACCTTTTCTTAGAGCGAGGCTTGTTATGATAGGGAATTTCTTTCTTTTCTTCCATAATAGTTTTATTATTCTTTTATTTATTTTTTCTTTTTTTCTTTTTTTTTCATACTCCCCAGGGTATTTACTTCTTTTCTCGAAGAGCAGGTTGGCATGACAAGGATGGAATTCCTTTTCTCTCATGACTTATTTTTTTCTCTTTTTTTTTGTTTCATGTAAATGACAAAACACCATAGATCAAAACTAATATCATCATGTCAGTTGGATTGAATAGGAGGGTAACCAAAGAAAGGCAAGAGATAGAGGTGAGGGGCTAAAAGAATGAGACTACATCATTGGAATGAGAATGATGGATATCAATAGCAGCATGACTAGTAAGGAGTGATGCCTAAAAGAGGGAGGGACTTTTGATTGTGATTGATAGGATCCCCAAGGAAGGTAATACTTCTTTAGCTAGTACCTATTAATCAAGAAGGAATCATTAGAGGCATCAATAGCTTGCACTTGGAAAGAACCATTAAGGTTGACAACGAGTACCTTGTAGGGGCCCATCCAACGTTGTTGCAGCTTTCCTGAAAACTTGCCAAAGTGTGAATCATAGGCAAGGACTAGGTCATTCATTGAATTCTTTGTGGTTGTGATGGAGTTGTCATGGTAAGCCCGTGTAGCTTCCATATATTGTAAGGCCATCTTACAAATCTCGTCCAAACATTCCAAGTGCGGGAGGCGGCATTACAAGGACTCAACATCTCCCAAGTGCTCTATGATAGCCACTCGCAAGGGGGTAATTCTAACTCGACATGGATGATGAATTCTATGATGTACAACAGTTGGAAAATTGTTTATCCTATAGCAGCCTTATGGGAGGTTCTAAATGTTCAAAGGGCCTCTATAAGTTGATCATCCCAATCACGGTGATGTGTAGCAATCGTCCTTGTTAGGATCAAACAAAGGATACGATTGGTAACTTTAACTTGGTCATTGGCTCTAGGGTAGTAAGGTGTGGACTTACAATAGCAAATCTTATAAAGATCTATCAACTCTTCCATAATCTTATTCAGAAAGTGACTACCTCTATCCACAAACTAACTCTAAGGGACTACCAAAACGGGTGATGATATTCTCATACAAAAACAAGGCTACACTGCTACCATCATCTCATTTGAGAGCTTTGGCTTCACATCACTTCATCACATACTCCGTACATACCAAGATATATTTGTCTTGCTTCCTTCTGGTTGAAGGATTGATTGGGTCTATGAAGTCAATGTCCCATTTCTCAAATGGCTTTAGGGAAAAGATAGGTTGTAATGGCATGGCACTAGATTTGGTAGGCTTTTCCATCCAAGCATCATAGTTCTTGCAGTAATCATAGACTTCTTTATATGCAATCTAGACCACCAATAACCTATGAGCAGAGCCTTTCTAACTATCGCTTCTTCCGTAAAGTCCACCACATAGCTTATCATGATATACTTTTAGCATGAACCCAGCCTCATATTTCGTAACACATATACGTACCACTTCATCTTTGCCTCTCTTGTACAATGCACCACACCTAACATAGTGTAGGGGGCTAATTCCAATAGAAGCTTCTTCTTCTCTTTGCTAGAGATGCTAGAGGGATAATGTTGTGTGGCCAAGAGGTTGGAAATGTTTGTATACCATGGGGTTACTGTTTTGACCAAATACAAGGAAGAAGTATCTAGGAGGTCAAGATCAACCTGCTCCTCTTCTTCAATCTGAGGGATCTATGATAAATGATCCACTAAAACATGGGAACAACCAGGCTTGGTAACCACTGTAAAATCAAACTCCTAGAATAGAAGGATCCATCTCATCATTTGGCCTTTAACATCTACCTTATTCATCAAGAAGAACAATGCCTCATGATCCACATAAAATTGGAAATGCATTGAGATAGGAGGTAGTATCGAAACTTCTACAAGGCAAATACCATTGCCATGTACTCTAACTCTATTATTTTTGTGTAGTTCCTCTCCCGATTAATGACCTTACAGCTTGCATAGTAGATGGATTGATCCAACTTGGATGAGCCTTTCTGGCAAAGGACTGAACCTAACCCTTCTACAAATGCATCATTATTGCATATGAAACTCCTTTTGTCAATTAAGAGGTTGTAGGCTTAGTGATTAAATCAAATACTGCTTCAAAGTGTTGAAAGCTTCTTCACAATCATCTATGCAAATGAACTATGTATCTTTCCTCAAGAGCTTATGTAGGGATGATGCCTTTGTTGCAAAATTTGTGATGAGACTCCTATAGTAGCCCACATGGCCAAGAAATACCCTCAAATATTTGAGGTTGGTTGGTTGGTATGGTTAGAGTTGCAATCTTTTCAATCTTAGCAAGGTATGTTTCTATTCCTTGTGTAGAGACAATGTGGCCTAATAGAACTCCTGAAGAGACTCCAAAGATGCATTTGTCAAGGTTGAGGAAGATCCCATACTCCTGGCATCAATCAAATCACTACTCCAAGTGTCCCCAATGCTCACGGATTAGGCTATAGACATATAAGTCATCCAGGTATATTTCACTGAAATCATGTAGGTGGTTTTGGAATGGGGCCATGATTACTTTTTGAAAGGTACCAGGGGTGTTACAAAGCCTAAAAAAACATCACTCTATAAGCATATATTTCCCATTCTGTTTTAAAGGTTATCTCGGATTGGTCCTCTTCTGCTATATCTAGACTTGGTTGTACTTGTTGAATCTATCCAGTAGAGGGAATAGAGCTCATGTTCCATCACTGTGTCTAACAATTGGTCTGTGAAAGGGATAGGGAAGTAATCCTTCTTTATCTTTGAATTCAACTTTCGAACTTCTACACATATTCAGAGCTCTCCATTCTTCATGGGTATTACTACAATGGGTGAAACCCATTCACTATTGGCCACTAGATAGATAAACTCAGTTTCTAGGAGCTTCAATAATTCTGCTTTCACTAGGGCTGAGTAGTTTGGATTCATGCACCTTTGTCTTTGCTTACATGCTTGGAACCAAGCTTAAGATCAATGTGATGCTAACACACTGTGGGATCAATTCCCTTTATATCTTTATATGACCATGCAAACACATCCAAGTTCTCCTTCAGTAGGTCACAAAGAACCAACAGCTCCTCTTTTGAAAGGCTACTACCCACCTTCAAGTGACGTTCAGTGCCATGTGTATCCACAAAAGTTACTTTCTTTTCACCTTCCACTTAGCGAATGAAGGTCCCGTAGACTGCTTCTAGGTGTAGGTTTGACTCCTTCAGAGTAGTGGCCTCCTCATCTAATGCTATGCTGAAAGTGGCTTCTTCCTTCAATAGTGGCTCATCTGGATCTTTGGGCTCTCGGTATGGTATCATGGCTATTTTGTATTTTGGGATGTTGAAATGGTATCATAGGCTCTCTATTGCATCTTCTACTTCTCCTTCTACTTTTGGATTTGCTTTTGTATCTGCTTCTGCTTCTACTTGTGACTCTAGCTCCACTATGGCCATATAACAAGGAGAGCAATACATCCATGCCTCTATCTCACTATCAGAGGTAATTTTAGAAGTCATTCTTGGTTCATGCAATAGTAGGTATTCACCCATTGATAAGGACTTTACTTCTTTTGGGAGTTTTCTTACAATACCCACTATCAAAGATCATGCCTCTGTTTTCTTGGGAAAGATTTTTTTAACAGCTTCTGCTTCTACTAATGTACCATCTATAACTTCATTGGAGGATTTTGTCAAGACTTCAATAGAGGTGGATCCATTACCTTTTTACAAGCCATACAAATCACAACCACCCTGTTGGGTCCTTTGCCTAGGATCAGGGTTCCATTGAACCAATCTGCGAGAGTGCTCTTGCTTCAAAAGCCATGGTGCAAAGGATATCACATCTCGTAGGAATTTAGTTTCACTACTGGAGGTAAGTCAACCAATAGCCTCTTTTTGCCAAGGTTTTCTTCACATTTGGGAGAATGCCCAAAGGCTTAATTTTGCTCTGGTTTGCTAGTCTAATAAGTAGGTTGCATGCCTGGCAAGCCTAGATCCTTCATTGTCACATCCATCATTATGTTCATTGATGAACCTCCATTAATCAATGCATCTACAATAAAACATCCTTCAATTCAAATGCCAATCAATGAAGTGCTAGGATCCAGGAAGGTGTTAGCCACATCCACTTCTTTTACTAGCTCTTGTCCCTTATTGGATTTGGTGGCTGTTGTGGGAGCAATCCTTAGGCCATGTCTTCTCATTAGTATGCTTTTAAATTTCTTTCAGTAGAGCTAAGGGACAACATCAACAAGTATCGTAATGTTAAGTTTGGTTTGAAGGTGTCTAGGTCTTTGACCAAGTCATACTATTTGAAAGGATCCACAAGCTTCTCCAATTGGTTAGGGAATAGGGATATACCCACTTTCATATTTCCTCTTTCTTCTAGGAGTAGTAACATCAGAACTTCTTTTATTACTAGAGCTACTTTTGCATCCTCTATCTCTTGGACATTTGGTCATGTCTCTATAATTGTCTTCGTGCCCTTCTGTGACACTAGACTACTTTATACTACAGTATTCTATTTTGTAATATCACATTTCGTTGTTGAAAGATTGAACTTCACAATTTTGGTAAAGGACATGTTCTCTTTTGGAACCATGGGCTCTCTTTTCTTGGCATGCGTTACTACGGCAACTTCCAATTCCACCAAGTTGGAGACAAGTTCTTGAGTCTTCTATTGATTATTAATGGTGGTGTTGGTTTTCATAGGAGCTAGACTAGAACAGTGTTTGACAATGTGGCCTTCTCCCTTGCATTGACTGCATAAGGGCTTGTAGTCCATGGGCCTTCTAGGGCTTGCACAATCTGGTGAGATATGTCCCTTTTCTCCGCTCTGTAATACTCCACTTCTTATCTCTAGCTACCGCTAGATTGTCATCCTCTATAATTTGAGAGGGAAACATCCTTGGGCCGAAATTAGGACCAAACTCTCTAGGATTTGGTTCAATATCCTAGGTTTTCATCTTGGATTCCAACAAGTTAAATCTTGCTTCCTCATCTTTCTTCCTTCTGTCATGCATCTCCTTCAGAGAGAAAATGTCTTATGTATGGTTCTTTCTTGAACAATACAAACAGAAGGCTCCAGAGATAGTTGGTTTTCGAGTACATTTAGTAGCTAAATACCCCACCTAATGGAACTTCCCACTCCGTGTCCTTGATCGCATCACATTGTATCCACCTCCCGCAGTGTTGGATATGCCGGTGGTATTCACCTTTAGGGTCTGTAATTATTCTATAATTACATCCATCAACACTTTCTTGATGCTTGCAACTGAATTGGACAAATAATCCTTTGGATTTTCTCCTCTTGAAGTACTTGCAATAGGATTTTGGAAAGTTTCTATAATCACCGCATAGGCTGGTTGGGTTGTCCAAATGGTTCTCTATTCTAATTCTAATTTAGAGCTCCTAATGAAACTAGTGGTTGTTGGTTCTAGTTGGTAGGGTTCCACTGTTGTTGTTAAGTTGCCATTGGGAGAACTGTTTGATGCCACTATTGTTGTGGTTGAACCATAATTGAGGTACTACAATTTGTAGTAGCCACTATGGATTCAGTGCACTATGCTACAGCATTGTTTACACATGAGGGTAGGGATAGGGAATAGTCCCTTAGACTGCATTTGGTGGGTATGCCATTCCTAGCATGGAAGGAGGTAAAACTCCTCTTCTTGAGGTCATCAATAGCTTTGCTTCAACTTTTTCATACAACCTTATGCCTTCCACTGCAACTTACAAGTTAATTAGTCTTCTCAGCTCCAAAAACTTGCAAACTTCTGGCTGTAAGCCTCTAACAAAAACTCCCTTTTGGATGCCTTCATCCAAGTGTGATGGTTGGTCCATCTCTTTGGTATGGATTCCATTCTAGAGATATATGCTTCCACCCATTCACCAGAGGACTAATTTAAGTTTATGAACTCCTCTTATATCCACTCTTCAAAACCTTAATGCTTGAATTTGGTGAGGAAGGCCACCTTCATGTTGTTCCATGTGCCAAAAGTTCGTGTTGCTTGTCTTTTATACCACTAAAACACCGTGCCTTTGAAAGTGGCATGAAATATTACCAACCAATGCTTGGGGATTCTAGCATTGTTGACTACACAACGCTACCATCAACTCAGCTACATGAAGATTAGGGTCTTCATTGTACTCTGCCTAGGCAATAGGACTGCATTTGTTGACTTGTCATCATTAATGTTTCCAAGACGGATCTTATTAGGAAGGGAACCTTGATTGGCCATTGGAACTTCTATAAAGAGTGCCGCAAGGGACTCAAAGGAGGCTTCTATTGCTAGCTCATTCTCAGTTTATCTATACTCAATAGAAGGGAATTAGAAGGGCTTTAGTCTCTTGAGGACTCTCTTGCTAACATTTCTTCTACTTCTTATAGTCTCTGAATTTGGCTTTCATTCCACTACAGAGAGAAAGATATTTAGTTCTAAAGGTATCAAAAGTCATTCTACTAAGGATCACCATAGTGCCATTGTCTTGATAATACTAACTTCAAAGGGTTTCATTAGCATAGGTTGTGAAGACTCTGTCTAGTGGCTTCTAGTGGGTTATCAATTGGACAAAGAGAAGGTTGTCAATGAACCAAGTATCGCACGTGTCTTGCTGCCGCTTGGTATCCACAAACAAATTCCAACTCTTTTCCTTCTTATCCTTGTGAACCTCTACTACTCCTGAAGCTTCTTCACAATCTCCCACTTGATGATGTCTTGAAATTTTTTCAATAAGGGCCAAATCTCCCATGGATGGTCATTCTCTCTATTTCTACTTCACTCTTCAGTTTTGTGGGAAACAATTGGCTATAGTGATACAACTTTTTATAGCTTCAGAGAAGACAATGGAATTAGCCTATCACATAGACCCTGCATCAAGATAGTGACATGCTTCTGCTCTGTTGAGGAATACACTTCTCGTAGAAAGTGACTTTGGTAATAAATATCTTCCATTCTTTAATAGTAGTAGGAATTCTACAATCTTCCATTGCTTTTCTTCCTCTTCAACATTGATACTTCTTCTATTTTTAGCCTCTATTAGTGCTTGTTGATGGTAGTTTTCCCCAGCTGCACACAAAAAACATGGAGCCCCAAGAGGAACACCAAGAAAATAGGGAATATGCTATATGAAAATCTATCTTGTCACTCTAACAAGCATGTTCTTTTCATATTTTAATCAACCATAAGAAAAAAAAGAATACAAATCTTCACACAACATCATATAGTAAATCTTCCACAGATTTATCACAACAAATATTCAACAACATATTATTTATATTCTTCATAGAAACCATCAAATAACCAAAACAACACAAAGTAAATATCAAATTTGAGTGGAAATTATTATATAGTATTTATCTTTTATCATCTTTATAGTCTTTCTCTCATGTAGATACAATGTTTCTCATAGAAAATTGGCTCTCTCTCATATTTTATCCCTCTCATGCATACTCTCTCTCAATAGTACATTCAAATAACCAAGAATTACCCTCAATAATTATCTCTTGGTCATGGATACCCCTCTCAAGAGGTATGCCTAATATGAAGGGTCACCAAAGCCACTACAATGTCCCTTGGAAGTTCATCAATATCACTCTCACTTCAATCTTCACTTCAAGTCTTCTTTAGCTACTTCTTCAAGCTATTTCAAACTTGTATTCTTTCTCTTTCAAGATTACAAAACATTTTCCAAGATTAAAATCCATCCATTAGAACATATATAAAAGCAAAAAGAGGCTTACAGACCAGATACAAAAGCTCTATAAAACACTATGGAAGGTCTACATAAGATATAAAAGCCATACAGCTCAAACCATCAAAAACCATTCAATACATTCCTCATAAGAATAAGAAGGAAAAGAGATGAAATTTGTTTGTGTATGCATAACAGCAAGGTACGTGGGACACCTGGTGTATTGACAACCTTCTATTTGTCTGATTGGAAATCCATTGGAAGTTGGTAGACATAGTATTATTTACAACATGCACCATTCAAATCCTCCAAAGTTGGTACTATCATGACAATGGCACTATGACAATGCTTAGAAGAATGAATGTTGATACCTTTAGAACTAAATATCTTCCCCTCTATAGTTGCATGAAAGTAGAATTTAAAGATATTGAAAAGAAGGAAGTAGAAGAAATATTGGCAAGAGAGTCCTCCAAAGGTTGAAGCCCCTCTAATTCCCTTCTATTGAGTATAGACAAACTGAGTGGAGCAAACTCCTTGATGAATGATGCAATCAAGAGGCAATCACTAGAATGAATCCAAAGGCATGTAAGAAGAGAGAGGGCAAAAACCAAAGCTGAGAATAAACTAGCAGCAAAAGCCTCCTTTGATGCCCTTTGTGGCACTCTTCACAAAAGTCCTAATGGCAAACCAATATCCCCTTCCAAGTTAGATCCGTGTTGGAAATGTTGATGAGTGACAAGCTAGAAAAATTCATTCCTCTAGAGAACGAGTGAAAGCATATATCTCTAGAATGGAGGAAGAAGAATGAGAAAGCAAGATTCAACCTACTGGAATCTAAGATGACAACCCAAAGCCCAAAGATTTTGGTCCTAATTTTGGTCTAAGGAGGTTTCTTGCCCAAATTTACAAAGAAATATAGTCTCTGGTGGTGGACAGAGATCAGAAGTACAATGCTAGAGATGCAGAGAGAAGGGTTACATCTCCCCAAATTTTCCAAACCCTAGAAGATCCATGGATTATAAGCCCCTCTATAGCTAATGCAAAGGAGAAGGGCGCACTGCTAAAAAGACTATCCCAGTCATGGCCCTTGTCAAGGCTAATGCCATAGACAATCAACAGAAAAATCAAGAGCCTACCTCTAATCTGGTAGAATTGGAAGTAGCTGCAATAATGTGTGCTAAGAAAAGAATGCCAACAATCCCAAAAGAGAATATTCCACATACAAAAGTTGTCAAGTTCAAGCTTCCAAACAAAGCCATAGAGTAGTACAGTACATGATAGTACAGTGCAAAATAGTCAAGTGCGACAAAAGGATACAGAGATAGTCCAAGACACAGAACTAGAGATCTAGGAGATAGGTGAGGTGGATGTACCTCCAACAATAGAAGATGTGGCAATGCAACCATTGACTGAAAAAAGAGAAAAAATGATAGTGTGTATCACCCCATTCCCCAACCGATTAGAAAATCCCATGGATCCCATAAAAGAGTATGATTTGGTAAAGGACTTGGATATCTTTTGCCCTAATTTGGCATTTAGACAAGTGTTGATGTTGTTGCCTAGTTGCAAAAAGGGATTCAAAAGCATTCTCACATGAAGATGTGGCCTAAGGATTTCCAATCCTACAATTTTTGCCAAAAACAATAAGGCCCCAAAGCCTATAAAAGAAGTGGATGTGGCAAATGCCTTCCTAGATCCTGGAACTCCAAAGAAGATTGGCATCTGGATAGAAGGGTGCTTCATTGCAAGTGCATTGATAGATGGAGGCTCCTTAGTGAACATCATGACAGATGTGATGATGAAATATCTAGGCTTGTAAAGCATGCAACCTACTCATTGGCTCATCAGACTAGCTAATCAGAGCATAATCAAGCCTTTAGGTATCATTCCTCCCTACCTCAAGACCACAATTGCTAGAAAAGATTACTAGATTACATACTTGGTAGTAAAGCCCAACTCTTATGGAACATCTTACCTTCTATTACTTGGAAGACCACAGTTGTTTGAAGCATGAGCAAGGAGCAATTGGTTTAAGGGAACCCTAACCTTAGGCAAGGGACCTAACAAAGTGGTGTGGAAGCTCTATGGTTCGCAAAAAGGCCATGGATCCACCTCCATAGAAGTCTCCTCTGACTCTTCCAATGAAACAAAGGATGGAACATTAGGTAAAGACGATGCTGTCAAATAAATTTTTCCAAATAAACATGAAACACAATCCCTAATAGTGGGTATTGAAAGCCATCTCCCAGAAGATGTAAATTCATTGTCAATGGGTGAATAGCTCCTACCAAAACCAAGAATGACTTTTGAAATTACCTTTGATAGGGAGATAGAGGCATGGATGTACTAATGTCCCTATTACATGACCATAGCATATGGCCATAGCACAGAGCCAGAGAGACAAAACTAGAAGATGAAGCAAAGAACATATCCTTCTCTTTACAGAGCCCCTACAAAGGCAATAGAGTTCGAAGAGGACGATGATGAATGTGAAGATGAAGATTATGATAGTGAAGTGGAAGAAGCTATCCACAACTGAAAGAGGATACCAATGAGGAGGAAGTTCCAAAGGGCATAAAAGTGACTGGTAAATGAATCTCATCATGTGCAAAATATTATGATAGTGAAGTGGAAGAAGCTATCCAAATTGAAAGAGGATACCAATGAGGAGGAAGTTCCAAAGGGCATGAAAGTGACTGGTAAATGAATCTCATCATGTGCAAAAGATTATGATAGTGAAGTGGAAGAAGCTATCCACAACTGAAAGAGAATACCAATGAGGAGGAAGTTCCAAAGGGCATGAAAGTGATTGGTAAATGAATCTCATCATGTGCAAAAGATTTATAAGAAGTATATTAAGAAAAATAAGCCTTCGTTTAGCAGTGGCTTTTGTCAACCTAATCTACCCTTCTCAAGAAAAGATGATGATGATGCACCCTACCAACAAGCACCAGTCTTGTAGCCCAAACAAAACTTAGATGGTCCCTTGTTATGTGACATTCTTGGATGCATTCTTAGAAGGTGAGTTCTCAAGTCAAGAAGTAATTATCTCTCAAACAAAATCCAAAACAACCTCAATACCATTTCAGCATCCCAAAGAGCCAGACACATTCTGTGAGGTGCCTCCTCCAACAAACCCGGAGGAGTCCTCTTAGTAGTCGACTGAAATTCATATCCATGCACATCACCATCCCATCTCCCCATGGGAAACCTTGGACTTAGTTGAATATGGGAATCTCAGTTCTACTTCACAGGGGAAGTGTGGACAAATCACCCCTAACAGTAATCTAGTGCCCATCTAAGAAAGACCACTTTGTAATTAATCAAAGGCAGGAGTGAGCCTAACACAACATTTGGTTCAAGGACAGTGAGAGATGGGGGAGAGTGTAACTCGATCCCCCTACCCATAAGGTAAAATCTTAGCTCTGATCCCTTAAAATGGTGTTAAACCTAGTAACTAATCCTACTAGTATTGGGAGGGTCACGATTTAGTCAGCTCTATCTAATGTTGGAAAATTACCTAACTTATCAGGTCCACCCAGTCATAGGTGTTCAATCATTAGGATCAAATCATCCCACTTTCCTCGGTGGGTTTGCTTAGTTTTCTAATTAGCAAAGCATACTACCACATTGTTTGGACATATAAAATCAGCTTACTTTTATTACTACGTTAAACTAGGTTTGTTAAACTCAATCTTTAGCACATAACAAATAATCCGAAAATCAAATACTTTATTTCACCATCACTCCAAAGAGTGGTACAAAACCATCTTTTCGGAGAAAGACACCATCCAACCTAAGACCTTCCAATCCCTCGGGATAGGACCTTCCAATCCCTTGAAATTGGGCTATATGTAATCGCACTCCATCCGCGGTCAACAGGGAATTTACTTGCTCATAGCTAAGCTTCCTTGAGCCTCCACAACCATCCTACGTAACAGGGGCACTTAACACTCACGGCCCTTTGCCCTCTCAGGTGCTCAAGTGATCAAAAACCAAAAACGCCTATCTCCCTCCGGAGTGTAGAACCCCCACCGGCAAGTGAGTTTTTCCACACTCCGTAGAGTGTTAGGGAGCATTGGGTTGGGGATCCCAATGTCCTGAACCATCACAATCCACAACTCGTATGGCTATGCAAGCCCGAAATCATAAGAGCCATAACTCATCATTCACAAATCCAAAAGCAGCCATAACCATAAAACATTTTTAACACGGTTGTCAATGTGATGTACAAAATCTATCCCCTTCATCAATTTCTATGTTCCTTCCTAAAAATCATTTGAAAATACTAATATGCTTTTATAAGTCTAAGTAAGTTCTAACTAATCGTGATCCTTTTCTTATGCACTAATCTAATTATCTCCGTTCGGCCATCCATCATGATTACAATTATGGCCGCAACCTCGATTTATTGTGGGATGGCTAGTTCTTTGGTTTGAATGGGTTTGGGGTTAACTTTTGCTTGCGCTTCAGCATCGTGTTGAGTTTCCTCAGTAGTGGTCACTTCCTCGCATTCGGGAGCTCTCTGAGTATGTGACCTTGCTCAGCATCTTGATGTCTCTTGGGAGCCATGGAAGAAGCTGATGGATCCGACCAACACTTCTGCGTAGGTATGGAGAGAGAGGGAGAGATTCAGCTTATTGCAGCAGAGCTTCATTGCATCAATAGCACAGAAACTTCTGCATAGGTCATCGTGTGTTGTGTGTGTCTGACATGATGCTCTACCCCTATTTATATCGTAATCGGGGGGGAGATAAAGAGAGGACGCTTTCTTTTTAGTGTTTTTGATGATGCCATCGATGATAAAGAGAGAACACTTTCTTTTAGATTTTTTGACAATGTCATTGATGACGTCAGGGAGGGGCTCCATTTTTGTACTGTGAAGATAAAAATTCACAAATATACGGGCGAGGACACACTGTGCATTGCGTCATCATGCAGGCATCACTCCAAGTCTTATGACTAAGGTGGAGACCAACGCATAGACCTTGGCATCTTGGCCTTGGCATACTTGGCAACGGGCTACGAAGGCTTCATTGGTGCCATTGGCTACATGTGAGAAGCTCCCACTAGCTTGTAGGAAAATCTTCCCAGGAGGTCACCCATCCCAATAGTGTCGTCACCCAAGTGCACTTAATTGCCAAGTGACTATCTACTAGGCTAGTTCTTTTTGTTGTTCTATACTACAAATATAGTTTTAATAAGCTAGTCTTGGGAGGGTTTTCCAAGTCTTTCTTCCATGAACTAGCATATAATACCTCATTAATAACAACAATTATCTTCATAAGTAGAGCTAGTTTTAAAAAAAATGTGCAATCAATTTCCTTTGGAATATATATGCATAATGTTTATTAAAATAAACTAAGTAATGGGGGCATTACAAGTTCTCACTAAAAATTGAAGTTGGTTCTAGTGGACCATTATACGAGGACACAACTCCCTTGAAGGAGTCTGATTTGTACCCAAAAGCAATTCATAGTACCTTCATTCGAGAAGTGGAAGGTGAAAAGTAGTTGGCTTTATTGATGCAGACAACATGGAAATAAATCTTAAAGTGGGTAGCAACCTTCTAGGTCTTGAGAAGCATTGTGGGCCATAAGCCAATATGATGTACATTGTTCCATGGTCAGCTAATTTCTCTCCCTAAGGAATGATCCAATACCAATGCCTAATATGGGTGCCATTATTAGACTTTTTGTTTGGATGGCTAAGGAGGTTAGTCTCTATCTAAAGCATTGTGCCTATTGAGATAGCTCAACACCTACGAACATTGTTGATGGACCGCCTGGCTAGATGAGTCCACACGTCTACACTTAGCACATTGGTGGTCATTATGATACTCACATGGCCACTAACTTATCACTTATTATATTTAATTTGTTACACCTACCTACAACTGGCAAAGATATAATGCCAGTCGATTAGTGTAGTCGGTTTATGCACTGTTTGACTTAGAAGGCCACTTTCTTTTATGTTGTATCTTATCTATACTTTTTGTATATTGCATAGTGTGTGGAAGAAGAAGAAAAAAATCAGCAAGAAAACGTTTTGGCCTCCATCTCTCTTCTTATGTTCTTAAGTGGGCTTCCTTTTGTGTATTCAGTGTGTGTTTGGCGTAGCAGCTCAAGAAAGCCCCCTACCACGCGATTCTTGACATGGTATTAGAACCCTACCACTGAGAGAGGTTGATTTTGAAGGCTGAAGTAAAGGAGAAGAAGCAAGGTTCAAGCAAGCAAGCAACGGGTAAGAAGCTCTCATATTCTTCCACTCTCTCTCTTGGATAGTGCCTGTGGAGGCACCGAAAGCAGGGTAGAGAAAATCTCAGATTGCTGTGAGATTTGGTGTGCAAGTAGAGCACTGTATATTCTGCAGATAAGCCCTTAAGAGCTTATCCATAGTCATTTTGGGCGTTTGAGGCCGTTTCAGGCCCCGTTTTAGAGCCGCAAGGTTACGGACAACAGTTTCAGGGTACACTGTGATTTCGATTGTATTGAGACTGAAAGTGGGTGCACATGTTACAGATTTTGAATCTGTAATTTTTTGAGGTGTTTGCAAGAAGCAAACATAAGGTTTATATGCAAACAGGTTGTAGATTACATGCACTATTGAGCAATTAGTGAAAAAGGTTGCTTAGTGTATTGTTGTGTATGTGTTGCGAAAGATTGCAGAAGACTAGCTTGTTGTATTATATCCTTGTTTGTGATAATGGCAGAGAACAATGGAAATCCCATTATTGAGAAGCTTGATAAGAACAACTACCCTTCATGGAAGTTCCATTTGACGAACTTCCTCATTGGAAAGGGCCTTTATGAGTTTGTTTCAAGTGAAGAAAAGGAGCTAGAGCTGGGTATCCCTCCGATTGTAGATGAATTAAAAGCATGGAAAGAATGGAATGCGAAAGACAAAAAGGTAATGTACTGGTTATCTGCAGTCATTGATAATACGATGTTGGGACACATCAGGAATGCAGAAACTTCACATACAGCTTGGACAATTTTTAAGAACATGTTTTTAGTAAATACAAAGGCACGAAAGATTCAACTCAAGTAAGAGTTGAATGCCTTAAAGAAAGGGAAAATGTATGTCAATGAGTATGTGTTGAAGGTGAGAAGCACTACAGATGCTTTAGCAGCGATTGATGCAATGCCTGATGATGATGATTTGGTTTCATCCACTTTGAGTGGCCTTAATAATGAGAAGGCATGGAAATTATTTGTTACTTCAGTATACGTACGAAAGCCATTTCCAGATTTTGATGAGCTGATCTCTCTCATGATTATCGAAGAGATCAATATGATGGGTGACTCATCTGAAAAAAATGGTGAACAAGTTTAAGCATTTTACTCAAGTTCAAGAAGGGGACGTGGTAGATCCTCTTCGAGAGGCCGTGATATGGGATGTGCTGGCAATAACCAACAAAACAAGTTCAATCAACAATTTTGTGAAATGCAAGTTTCAGGAGGCCAAGGAAACATTAGAGGTAGGGGGAGCTCTAGAGGAAGAGGTGAATGGCAAAATAGAGGTTCTAGAAATTCTACTATTATTTGCCATTATTGTGGCAAAATAGACCATATTGCAGTCCATTGCTATGCTAAGAAGGATTATATTCGCAATGGTAAATTGCAGCAAGGAAACTATGCATCGTCTTCACAATAGAATAAAGAAAAAAAATGAGTGTTTGTTTGTTATGCAGCATATGATGAATGCAGTTACAGGAAAGGGGACACATGATGATGTATGGTATGTCAATTCAAGTGCATCTAATCATATGACCAGTCATGTTGAATGGTTTGGAGAGATGCAAGACTTACAAAATCGAGGTTATATGCAGGCGGGGTGATGACTCATGCCACCCAATTTCACACATTGGAAAGGTTCCCTTGTCCTTGTATGATGCCCAGACAAAGAGTTTGACAGATGTATTACATGTGCCATCAATCACAAAGAATCTAGTTTCTGTTGGCCAAATGGTAGAGCAAGGGTTGCAGGTCTAATTCAATGCAAAATGTTGTTTTGTAGAAGACTTTAATTATAAGTGCAGGTTGGTCGCAAAAGGAAGTAGAGTTGGCCAAATGTTCACTTTAGATGTTGGAATTCCTGCAATGTATGCTGCTATGTATGCTAAAGAAAAAGGAGTAGTTGCAGATATTGAAATATGGCATAAACGTATTGGACATGCAAATGTGCAAAGGCTGAAATTAATGCAGTCCAGGGGATTGGTTATAGGGTTGCCTTCTTTTAGAGTTGCAGAATTGCATAAAGTCTGTGAAGCATGCTAGTTTGGTAAGTAGGCAAGACAACCCTTCTCACATGATAGAGAAGTGAGTAGACAAATACTTGACATAGTGCATATAGATGTTTGGGGGTTTACAAAAAATGTATCTCTTCGTGGCAGCAAACACTTTGTCACATTTATTGATGACTGTTCAAGAAAGTTATGGGTATATTTCATGAAGGAAAAAAGTGATGTGTTTGAGCACTTCAACAACTGTTGAAATAGAAACAGGCTTAAAAGTGGAGTGCTTGAGATCAGATGGAGGGGGAGAGTACCTCTCTAATGAGTTCAGTGGCTTCTTGAGGACTCATGGGATAAAGAGGCAATTTACTTGTTGCAGGTATACCCTGCAGCAAAATGGGGTTGCAGAAAGAAAAAATAGGCATATTGTAGAAGTCGCACAGGCATTAATGGCTGAAAATAATATACCCAAACATTTTTGGTCTGAGGTTGTCCATACTGCTGTCTACATTATGAACAGAACTCCCACAACTACAGTTCATGGGATGACTCCTGAAGAATGCTTTACTGGAAAGAAGCCTAATGTATCGCACTGAAAGGTATTTGGATGTGTTGCATATGTTCATGTGCCAGATGAGCTATGAAAGAAGCTTGATCCAAAGGTTGAAAAATGTATTTTTATTGGGTACTCTTTAGAGCAAAAAGGGTATCGCTATTATAACCCTGTCACATATGAGTTTAGAGTGAGCAGGGATGTTATCTTCGATGAGATGGGCAGCTGGTATGCACCTGCTAGTGATGTATTAGATGATGATAATGATCAGGACAACTATGTGCAGAAAGAAAAATAAGAATCACAGAGTCTTAATGGACCAGAAACATCATCTGGTACTATACCTATAATGAGCCCTTAGTCTGGGAGACTAAGGAGTCCACATCTTCAGGTGAATCTATAAGTGTTGCATGGAAGGACAAAGGAAAGAAGAAAGTGTTGGATGGTAATGATGCATCTACTAGTCATTTGGGATTTGATGGAGATTCTAGTGGTTTGGAGAGTTTGGATTATGAGCTTGGTATTCCTTCAGTCAGGACACCAGGTATACAAAGAGCTCATAGTAACGTAAAGGCTCCATTGAGTGATCTGGTGGTACGCAGATCTAGTAGGGGTAAAATATCCTATTAAAATTTTTGGTTTTGAAGGTTAGGCAGCTCACCATTATGCTTATATGGTGAAACTAATTGAGGATGTTGAGCCCACTTGTTTTGAGGATGCTGTTAGTCATGCTCATTGGGATGCAGCAATGAATGAGGAGATGGAAACATTAGAAGCCAATAAGACTTGGGATTTGGTACCCTTACCTAAGGGTAAGAAAGCTATTGGTTGTAAGTGAGTTTACAAAGTCAAGAATAATGCACATGGTTCAATTAGCAAATATAAGGCTAGGCTCATTGCAAAAGGCTATACTCAAACACATGGCATAGATTATGAAGAGACATTCAGTCCAGTTGTTAGGATGGCAACTGTTAGGTGTGTAATTGCCTTGGCAGTAAGCAAAGGTTGGATTTTACAGCAAATGGATATTAAGAATGTATTCTTGCATGGTGAATTGCAAGAAGAAGTGTATATGGAGCAACCGGCTATTTATGAGGATTTAGAGCATCCCACATATGTGTGCAGGTTAAAGAAGGTGCTCTATGGGCTGAAAAGAAACCTAGAGCATGGTCTAACAAGATTGGAGAATATCTTGTCAATATTGGATTTTGTATTTCTAATGTTGATCGCTCACTTTATGTGAGAAAGGGAGATGCAGGTTTGGTCATCATAGTCATCTATGTGGATGACTTGATTATTACAGGTGACAGTGATAATGGGATTGCTGAAGTTAAGGACTTCTTGAAGAACAAGTTTGGGATGAAAGATTTGGGTGAGCTGAGATACTTTCTTGGTATTGAGGTGATCAGATGTGATGATGGTATATGGCTATCCCAAAGGCAGTATGGCTTGGATATGTTATCCAAGTATGGTATGACAGCATGTAAGCCTCTTTCAGTACCATTGGAGCAAAATGTGAAGTTGAGTGCCGACATTGGGGATGAGATAGAAGACCCTACTATGTTCAGGAGGATAGTAGGGAGTTTGATTTACATGACTATCACAAGGCCAGACTTGAGCTATGCTATTGGCATTGTCAGTCAGTTTATGCAGATGTCTAGAAAGCCTCATTTGGATCCAGTTAGACGTATATTGAGGTATGTGAAGTCCACTTTACGTTATGGACTTTTTTATGATGTAGGTAAGGACGTACAGGTATTTGGGTACATAGATGCATATTGGGCTGGTAGCATGTTAGACAGAAGATCTACTAGTGGATTCATGTTTTCCCTTGGTAGTGAGCAGTTACATGGAGCAGCAAAAAGCAACCTACAGTTGCTTTATCGAGTACAGAGGCTAAGTATACAGGTGCTACTATGGCAGCATGTGAGGTGGTATGGCTGCAAAAGTTATTAGGTGATTTGGATGTGTAGGGAGATGGTCTAGTTTTCATTCATTGCGATAACATGAGCAGCATATAGTTAGCTAGGAATCTAATGTTCCATGCTAGGACAAAACACATTGAGGTGCGCTACCACTTTGTGAGTACAGGAGAGATTGACTTAGTATATGTCAGCACACAGGATCAGATAGCTGACATTTTCACAAAGGCATTGGGTGTAGAGAAGCTTCGAAAATTCTGAAGCTTAGTTGGAGTTGCAGAGATAGAGTTGAGCTTGAGGGGGAGTGTTGAGATGGCAAGCTCAACACGTGCAGACATTGATGATGGACCGCCTGGCTAGATGAGTCCGTACGTCTACACTTAGCACTTTGGTGGTCATTATGATACTCACATGGCCAGTAACTTATCACTTATTATATTTAGTTTGTTACACCTACCTACAGCTGGCAAAGATATAATGCCAGTTGATTAGTGTAGTTGGTTATGCACTGTTTGACTTAGAAGGCCACTTTCCTTTATGTTGTATCTTATCTATACTTTGTGTATATTGTATAGTGTGTGGAAGAAGAAGAAAAATATCAGCAAGAAAACGTTTTGGCCTCCATCTCTCTTCTTGTGTTCTTGAGTGGGCTTCCTCTTGTGTATACAATGTGTGTTTGGCACAATAGCTCAAGCAAGTCCCCCACCACGCGATTCTTGATAGTGCCATCATCCACCTTTAGAGCTTCTAACTCTAAGAAGCATGCATGTGCACTTTGGGACGATCAAAATGAGCCTCCAAAAGTTTTGGAGGTCTACAATACCAATCTAGCTAAGAGGCAAAGGAGAGTATGAAGCTGTGATTGCTTCTCCAAACTCAAAACAATATAATCCTATAACCAATAGTAGCAAGCCAACTAATAACTAGTAGTATCTCAAAGGTAAAGTGCAAGTAAAAACTAAATCCAAGGAGGACATGGAGGGCTTTGTTAAGGTTGGCAAGTAGAGAATGAAGGCTCTTACCAAGTGCAGGCATAAGAAGTCAACATCCCATTAAAAAATGCATTATGATTATAAGAGTGCTCCCTAAGAGAAAGGAAAGCACAAGAGGTTCAAAGGTCAAGGTAAATCTAAGATGTCCCTTTAAAATCCTACTAGGAAGCCTTTTCTAGACCGAATCATTTTTTCTTCTTTGCAATTTGAGGATAGCTATGTAGTGGAAGAGTATGGACACTCCCCCAAAATGAAAAAGTTATCATTGAATGTCTAGGGCATTTACACTGAAGAAAGAAAGAGATGATTTCCTTAGGTTTTAAGAGAATGTAAGGTTGATGTCATTAGATTGGAGGAGATGGGACTAGAGGAAGGACAATTTGATTGAGAGGGCTATCAAGCTTTGTGGTGTTTGGAGATGTAGAGGTGAGGGGAAATGCTAGAACCCTCACACTTGTATAGCAAGAGTTTAGCCAACCCCTTGAGGAGAAATGATCAAGAGAATGATCACCAAGAAGGCGACATGCAAAAATTGGGTGTTGGTATATGCCGAAATTCTTCCACTTTCAAGGGGCAAAAATGTGTAGGTGGTTTCACATGGCACAACCACCATATTGTTTTTATGTGGCGAGACACTAGGCTCGATCATGTGTAAGTCTCTCAAGATGGATAGTAAGTTTCTCATAGCACTTATTTCAATGTCCTTGGGGGGTATCCTTGCCTCAAACCACTTGCTTATGGTGTATACCTTTGCAATGCCACTTGATGAAAACAGCCTTTCATGCTCAACATTTCATTTCTCAAAAAAAGGGACTATGTGCAAAAGATTCACAAGTTCTAGACTGATATCTCGAACAATGTCTAGGATCCAATATGCACAAGTGGGAATGCACAACTATGCAATGGTCTTGGTGTTGATCCTACTTAACGCTTTTCTTATTCGCTCCTAATGATGATCTTAGTGTCAATCCTAATGATGCTTTTCTTTATCACTAGCTTCTATAAGAAGTTAAGGATTACATTGAAATTCCAAAGGCTTATGAGCATATAAATGCCTCAAGGTCCAATGGAGACTTGGGATATCATGGAGATGCACATACTAAATTATATCTAAAATCCTTGAAAGCCAAACAAAAACTAGAGACCATTGTGGTAGTTGAAGATGCTCAAGGGGTTCTCAAAGATGATAACATAGCCATGGGTGAAGTCATTAAGTCTAACTTCTCTACAATTGTTAGGCTAGAAGACAATCAAGGCATTGAGTATGAGGAGAAGCTAGCAACCTTCCTTAGTGTTGTGGATTTAGGACTACGCCAAGAATGGAGGTTACCACTAAATACGTCATTCTCCGAAGAGGAGATTATGTGATACAAAGTGAAGAGAGGTAAGTCATTTGACTAAGTTAAACTTGTTCATGGAATTCTCTTAGGAGTTTTTGATGCTTTGTAGTATTGATCTTTTTGAGTTTATCAATACTTGTTTCAACTAGGTTGAAGTGCCATCTTGCTTGAATTTGGCCATAACTTTTGTAAATAGTGGCCATTCTCTTTAGAAATACCTCCTTTAGGCTATTTATTAATGGTCTTCTTACTTTGAGTTTAGGCTTCAAAGATCAATCCATTAGGGTAACCCTTTGCCCCACTATTATTTTCATATTACTACCAAGCCCCTATTGAGAGCTATTGATAAGAAGGTAGAAGAGGGGAGCATTCACTCCTAAGTGACTACAAGTGCTCCACCCAAATGTTCATAGAGAAGATTTCTAACCTCATTGGGACAAACTAAAAGAATAATAGATTCATGGAGGCTCATAAACAATATAGTTCATGAGTTTTGAGAAAGCAAAGAAAACCATATAACATTGTATAGAGTTTGCTTCTTTAAATAGGCGCATGAGTACATTGAATACATTATATTTAGTCCAATTTGACTTGCCACCTCAGATCCTTATCCATCCTACAAAACATCCTCATCTCTCCACACATTAAGGTAAACTTCATATTACATTTTCATACAAGGAAAGTACAACATATATGGACACACATATACAATGTTTCAATATACCCCTTTATACCTTATTCGACTACTACAAGGTGGTTAGGTGGTTATATTGATCGATTTTACAATGATTGATTGTTCCCCCCTGGCTAGGAGCATTCTATGGCTATTGCTAGTGGGTGGTCAATCTCTTTGTCTTCAAGTGTTAAAGTCTTCTTGTCTTCAAAAAAGATGCCCTTATGCCTCTTCATTGAATGTTGGATGTTGAAATGACTTGGTTTTTTTGTTGATTTTTGTTGTTTTTGTGGTTGATTTTTTATGGATTTTGAGTGATTATTGGTTGTTTTGGAAGTGTTTGAGAGTGTTTTGGATGAGGTTGATTATGCTTTGGAAGGTCACGATGATTTCCAGTAGAGGTATGAGGCTCAGTGATGTTCTGATAGGTTCTATTGAGGTTCTGATAACTTCTATTTTGTTCTCTTTTTCTTCAGTATGAAGCATGGAGTAATGATTGATGAATATTGAGATTTTTTGAAAACTCTATGAATGGTTTTTGATATTTTGGAATGATTTTAGTATGAGTTATGTGGTTTTGATACTTTCTGTTGACCTTATATGACCCTCTGTTGAGCTTTTGTAGAGCCTCTATTCCTATTTTGTTTTGTTTTGTATGCCTCTGTAGGTTTCTGTGGAATGTATGTGTGACTTTCGGAAAGTCTTATAGCTTTGGAAAGAGGTGAAAACAAGTTCAAAAGAGCTCAAGGAAGTGGAAGAAGAAGCTGTTCAAGACTCAAAAGAAGACTGGAGTGAAGTGACAGTGATGAGCTATGAGGAGTCACTGTAGTGGCTCTAGTGACCTTTCATATCAGACGCACATTTTGGAAGGGCCATCCACGACTAAATAAGGATTGTGATGAGTGATTATTGAGTATTTTAGTGAGGATATGATATACTATTGATAGAGGGAGAGAGAGAGTCAGATATAGCCAATTCTATGCAAAACAATGTATCTATCTATGAGAGATTGTGAGACAAATCTGTGGTCTTTGAAGATGAATCATATGTGATATTTTTCCATTCAAAGTGGAGTATTTCTTTGTGTTTTTAATATCTATTAAAGAATTCTATGAATAATATGAAGAGAATGATGGATTTTGTTAAAGTTAAAGCCGTGTGAGAATTGTTTCTATGAAGTTGCATGAAGATTTCTTATTCCTGGTGTCGTTTTCTTTGTTGAGATCATATAAAAGATTAAAAAGATGGTTGTTGATATTACAATATATTTTCTTGCAGTAGAAACCCTATTTCCTTGGTGTTCCTTTTGGGGCTCCGTATTTTTAGTGCGCAACCAGGGAACACTACCATCAACAAGCATCAGAAGAGGCTAAAAATGAAGGAAATGGCATTGCAAAGAAGAGAAGAATTCAATGGGAGCTTGCAAAGTTTCTCCAACCACTGAAGAATTGGAGATTCTCATTGCTAAAGCCACTTTACACTAGAATTTTATCCCACAACGGTGAAAACATATCACCATCTTGGTGTATTCTCTATGTGGTGGACTATTTCCTCTTTCTATTGAAGTAACAAAGATGTACATCTTGGTGGCAAATTTTTTGGGAACATACTGAAGTGCAAAAAAAGAGAAAGAATGATCATCCATGGGAGATTTGGCATTCATTGAGAAGTTTCCAGACATTATCAAGTGGGAGATCGTGAAGTAGCTTCAGGAGTTGTGGTCAACAGAAGTTCACAAAAACAAGAAAGAAAAGAGTTGGAATTTGTTCGTGGATGCTCAAGAAGGACAGCAACCCACTAGAAGTTAGTAGACAGAGTATTCTTCACAACGTACATTATTGAAACCATCAGAAGCTGGCATTACTATGATGATGACACAACAACATCCTCAGAAGAATGAGTTTTGATACCTTCAGAATGGATGACCTTCCTCTCTATAGCGGTCTGAAAGTTGAATTCAGAGACATTGAAAAACATGAAGTAGAAGAGATGTTGGTCAGAGAGTCCTCCAAAGACTAAATCCCCCTTTTATTCTGTTTTATTGAGTACCAATTGGTTGGAGCCAATCCCCTGATGAATGATGCAATCAAGAGGAAAGCACTAGAATGAGTCCAAAGATATGTGAGAAGAGAGAAGGAAAAAATCAAAGCCTCGAGAATGAGCTTGCAGCATAAGCCTCCTTTGACACCTTAAAAGCAATCTTTATAGAAGTCCCCATGGCAACTCAATGTCCCCTTCCTAGTCAAATCCATCCTAGAAATATTGATGGACATGCCAGCAAATGTATTCCCATTGCCCATTTTTAAGGGAGAGTACAATGAAGATCCTGATCTTCATGTAGCAAAGTTTATGGTAGCATATGTAGCTAACAATGCGAGAACCCCTAAGCATTGGTTTAGCAATATTCCTTGCCACTTTCAAAGGCCGGTGTTTCAGTGGTATGAGAGACAAGCAACATGAACTTTTGGCACATGGGATGACATGAAGTTAGCTTTCCTCACTAAATTTAGGCGTGAAGGTTTTAAAGAGTGAATGCATGAACCTAAGTCAATCTTTTGGAGAAAGAGTAGAAGCTTATGTCTCGCGAATGGAATCCATACTAAAGAGATGAACCAACCATCACTTGGATGAAGGCATCCAAAATGGAGTTTTCCTTAGAGGCCTACAACCAAAAGTTTGTAAGTTCATGGAATTAAGAAGACTAGTTAATCTACAAGCTACAGTGGAAGGTGCAAGTCTGTATGATGAAGTTGAAGCAAGGTCAATGACCTCAAGAAGAGAAGTCTTACCTCCTCCCATGCCAGGAATGGTATACCCACCAAATGTAGTCCCAAGAACACTTCCCTATGCCTACCCCTAGCCCAAATGCAAACAATGCACCTAATCCACAGTGACCGCAGATGACAATGCCTCAAATGATGGTTCAACCACAACAACAGTGACCTCAAATAGTTTCTCCAATGGCGATTCAACAACAGTGGAATCCTACCCACTAGAATCAACAACCCCAAGTTTCAACAGGAGCTCTAAATCCAAACCAAAAAAAAGGACCCTCTAGATCAACCCAACCAGTGTATGCAGTAATCATAAAAGCTTTCAAAAACCCTACCACAAGTACTCCAGGAGGTGAAAATCTGAAGGATTACCTATCCAGCTCAATTGCAATTATCAAGAAAGAGCTTATGGATGTGATTACAAAATAATTACAAACATTGAAGGTAAATACCGCCCATATATCCACTCTTTCATGGGAGATGGGAGAGATGTGATGCATTCTAATACATGGTGTGGAAAGTGCCATCAAGCAAGACATTTAGCCATTGAATGTACCCGAAAACCAACCATTCCTGGAGCTTTTTGTTTATATTGTTTGAGGAAGAACCATACAGAGGATATCTTCTCTCTAAAAGAGATGCACAAAAGAAGAAAGAAAGATGAAGATACAATATTCAACTTGCTAGAATCCAAAATGACAATGCAGGACATTGGACCAAATCCTAAGGAGTTCAATCCTAATTTTGGTCCAAGAAGGTTTCCCACTCAGAGTTACAGAGGAGGACATATATCAGAGGTGGAGTGTTACAGATGTGGAGAAAAAGGGTCATAACTCACCGAACTGCCCAAACCCTAGAAGGCTGTGGATTACAAGCCCTTATGCAGTCGATGCAAAGGAGAATGCCACACTACAAAAGATTGTCCAAGTCAAGCTCTTATGAAAGCTATTCTTGATACCCAACAAAAGACCCAAGAACTTGCTTCCAATTCAGTGGAATTGAAAGTAGTCGCAATAACACGTGCATAGAAAGGAGAACCTGTAGTTCCAAAAGAGAATGTTCCCTCTATGAAAACTGTGAAGTTCAACCTTCCTAGGGAAAAAAAAACAATGCAATACAGAACAATGTAGTACAAAGCCACAGAGAGCCACATAGATAGTTGTAGAGGCACAATCAAAGCTCCAAGAGGTAGAGGATGCTGAAGTACTTCCTCATGGAGAAGAAGCATAGATGTTGCTGCTCCTAGAAGAAAAAGGAAAGATAAAAGTGGGTGTGGCCCCATTCCCGAGCTGATTGGAAAAGCTTGTGGATCCTATCAAAGAATATGATTTGGTCAAAGACCTAGACACTTTTAAACCAAACTTAACATTTCGACAGTTGTTGATGTTGTCTCCTAGCTGTCGAAAGAAATTCAAAATCATAATGACAAGAAGAAGAGGCTAAGAATTTCTTCCTCTATGGCAACCAAGTCCAAAAAGCCTCAAAATTCGCGAAGAAAGTAGTATGCTTTATAGCAGACGCATTGATTGATGGAGGCTCATCACTAAACATAATGATGGATTTGACAATGAAAGATCTAGGCTTGCAAGGAATGTAGCCTATGCAGTGGCTTATCTGACTGGCAAACCAAGCAGAATCAAGCCTTTGGGCATTCTCCCATACATGAAGACAACCCTCTCAAGAAGAGATTATTGGTTGACATATCTGGTAGTAAAACCAAATTCCTACAGGACCTCATACCCTCTGCTATTGGGAAGGCCTTGGCTTTTTTAAGCAAGAGCAAGGACGGATTGGTTCAAAGGAACCCTAACCCTAGGTAGAGGATCCAACAAAGTGGTCTTGAAGTTGTATGGATCGCAGAAAGGTAATGGATCCATGTCCATCGAAGTCATAACCAACTCCTCCAATGAAGTAACAAATGGTACATCAGGAGACAAAGCATGCGTCAAACAGATCTTTCCCAAGAAAACAGAGGAGTGGTCCCTAATAGTGGGCATTATAAGCCAACTACTGAAAGAAGAAAAGTCTTTGTCAATGTGGGTGAATACCTCCTACCTGAAGCAAAATTGACTTATGAAATCACCTCTGGCAGTGACATAGAAGCATGGATGTACTGTTCTCCCTATTACATTGGCAGTTGCAAAGACAGAACTAAAAATAGGGACAGGAGCACAGACAGAGATAGAAGTAGAAGTAGAAGCAAAAGACATAACAAAGAGCTTGTTCTTCTCTTACAGAGTCCCCCATAGAGGTAGAAATAGAATCTGAAGAGGACGAAAATGATAATGCAAAGGAAGACTATGAAAGTGAGCTGAATGAGTCTATCCTCCTTGTAGAAGGCAGAGATGAGGAAGAAGTTCTAGAAGCTCCAGAAGGCTTAGAAGCCTCAAAAGCCGAAGATCCCTTGTTCAATAGAATGAATCTGGTACCCTTTGGACTGGTTGATGAGTCACGTCATAAGCACAACCTCTATGAAAAATGAATTAACAAGAATAAGCCTTCTTTCAGCAGTGGTTCTTACCACCCTAATCCACCTCTCTCGCGAGAAGATGATGATGATGCACGTTGCCAACAACCCCTAGTTTGGCAACTTAAATGGAACACAGAAGGTTCCTGTTATGTGACGTTCTTGGATGCATCCTCTGAAAGAAGAGTTTTTGTGCAAAGAAGTAACTCATTCTCAAACCAAACCTGGAACCGCAATGATACCCTTTCAACTTCCCAAAGAGCAAGATAAGACTCCATTAAAAGAGGACATCAGTTCCAATGAATCATCAGAAGAGGAGACTACCCCCTTGAAGGACTCAAATCTCTACCCAGAAGCAATCCGTGGGACATTCATTCGCGAAGTGGAAGGTGAAAAGCAATTAACGTTCGTAGATGCTGAAGGTATTGAACGTCACTTGAAGGTGGGAATTAATCTTCCAAAAGAAAAATGATTGGTCTTGCAAGACCTACTGAAGGAGAACTTGGATGTGTTTGCATGGTCGTGCAAAGATCTAAAGGGGATTGATCCCACAGTTTGTCAACATCACATTGATCTAGAGCCTGATGCCAAACCTATGAGGCAAAAACAGAGGCGCATGAATTCAAATTATTTTTTCCTGGTGAAGGTCGAATTACTAAAGCTCCTTGAAGTTGAGTTTATTTATTCAGTGGCTAATAGTAAATGGGTTTCGCCCATTGTGATAGTACCCAAGAAGAAAGGGAAACTGTGAATATGTATGGACTTCCGAAAGCTAAATTCCAAGACGAACAAGGATCATTTTCCTATTTCTTTCTCAAACCAACTGTTGGACACAGTGGCAGGCCATGAGCTCTATTCCCCCTTGGATGAATTCAACAGATACAACCAGGTCCAAATTGTAGAAGAAGATCAATCCAAAATGACCTTCACAACAAAATGGGAAACCTATGCTTACAAAGTGATGCCATTTGGGCTCTATAATGCTCCTGCTACTTTCCAACAAGTGATGATGGCTACCTTTCAGAACCATCTACATGATTTCATTGAGGTATACCTCGATGACTTCTATATCTATAGTCTAACTCGTGAGCATTGGGGACACCTAGAGTAGTGCTTTGACAGATGTCGAGAATATGGGATTTCACTCAACCCCAACAAATGTGCCTTTGTCATTTCATCAGGAGTTCTTTTAGGCCACATTATCTCTGCATAAGGGGATAGCAACAGATCTTGCTAAGATTGAGAAGATTGCAGCCTTGAAAGCACCAACTAACCTTAAATAATTGAGGGGATTTCTTGTCTATGTGGGCTATAATAGAAGATTCATTGTGCACTTTGCAACAAAGGAAGTACCTTTACATAAACTCCTAAGAAAAGATGCAAAGTTCACATGGACCACTGATTGTGACGAGACATTCAACACCCTGAGGTAGCGTTTGATCGAAGCACCCATCCTGCAACCTCCTGATTGGACGAAGGAGTTCCATGTGTACACTGATGCATCAGTTGAAGGCCTAGGTACAATCTTATGCCAAAAGGGCCCCTCTAAGTTAGATCAACCTATCTATTATGCAAGTTGAAAAGTAACCAACAGAGAGTGAAACTACACAGTGACAAAGCTTGAGTGTCTAGCACTGGTGTTTGCCTTGGAAAATTTTCAACATTATCTATTGTCGATGCACTTCAAATTCTATGGGATCATGAAGCCCTATCCTTCCTGATGAAAAAGCCGATGTGAAGGAAAGAACAATGAGATGGCTCCTTTTGTTTCAAGAGTTCGACTTTGAAGTGGTTACCAAACCCAGTCGCTCCCATGTCCTAGCTAATCATATATCGTGAATCTCTCAAAGCAATGATGAAGAAGAGCAAGATGATCCAGACCTTCCTGATGCTTCCTTGTTTCTAGTCAAAATAGTTACCCCATGTATGCAAACATATCCAACCTCCTTGCAACCCAATAGTAACCCCCCAGATATCTCGAGCCGTGAGAAGAAGAAGCTTATGTTGGAATCAACCCCCTACACCCTGTTAGGTGGTGTCTGTACAAGAAAGGCAAGGACGAAGTCTTGCGAATATGTGTTACAAGAGAAGAGATTGGAATTCTTCTTAAAGCATACCATGACAAGCCTTTTGTGAACACTTCATAGGAGAAGTGATAGCCAGGAAGGCCTTGCTCGCAGGATATTGGTGGCCAACCCTCCACAAGGATGCCTGTGACTACTGCAAACAGTATGAGAGTTGTCAGTGCATGGGAAAGCCTACCAAATCCATTGCCATGCCCCTGCAAAAGCCATTTGAGAAGTGGGGAATTGATTTCATGGGCCCCATTGATCCGCTGAACAAAAGAAAGCAGAATAGATACATCTTGATCTATAGAGAGACTACGTAACCAAGTGGTGTGAAGCTAAAGTTTTGAAGCGGGATGATGGTAATAATGTAGCCTTGTTCCTATAGGAGAACATCGTCACATATTTTGGCAGTCCCCTAGAGCTCATTAGTGAGACCAAGGTACTCACTTCCTTAACAAGATCATGGAAGAGTTGACAAAACCGTATAAGGTTCGTCATCTCAAGTCCACACCCTATTAACCCAAAGCCAACGACCAAGTCGAAGTTACCAATTGCATCCTCTGCTCAATTCTGACAAGAACTATTACTACACATCGTCATTTGATTGGGATGATTAACTTATAGAGGCCCTCTGGGTGTACAGAATCTCCCATAAGTCAGCTACAAGACAAACCCCTTTCCAATTGGTGTATGGACCAGAAGCTGTCTTTCCTGTTGAACTTGAGCTACCTTCTCTATCCATGGCCATCAAAGAATACTTGGGAGATGATGTGTTCTTGCAATACCATCTCTTGTAATTAGAGTGTCTCGATAAGACTCACATTATGTCCCTATAATGCATGGAAGCCATGCAAGCTCGCAGAAAGGCCTATCATGACAGCTTCATTAAGAAAAAGGAGTTCAAGGAAGGTGACTTAGTCCTAGCTTATGATGGGTCTTTTGAAGGTACTTACCGTTAATCCTAATGGCTTGGTCCAAGTCCAGATAGTCGATGTTTTGGATGATCCCTTCCTTATAATGTACTTGCCATCAATCCTAATTGCTCGGTCCAAATCCACTTCCAAGTCCAGACAATCGATGTTTCGGATGATTCCTTTTTTATTAATGGCTATCACCTCAAGAAGTATTACCCTCCCTAAGAATCCTGATAATCACCATCAATAGCTTCATCATTCCTTGCATAATGGTCGAGATGGCTTTACCTAATGCTCCTAACCCTCTTGCTGATCTTGATGATATGGTTCCATTCTGATAGCCCCTCGTAGTCACCTTCCCCTCCCCCTTGGCGTTTGATATAGCAGAGGTGGCGAGGATGATTCTAATACATGGTGTTCCTGCCATTCTACTCTTCAAAAACAATCTAAAAGAAAAAAAACAAAATAAAAATATATCGGTCATGGGTCAAAAGGACTTCGATCCCTGTCATGCCAATCTATTCTTCGAGAAAAGGTGGCGACACCCTTGTGAGTAAGGGGGAAAAAACCAAAAAGAAAAGAAAAAAATAAAAATGAAATTGTTATGGGAGAAAATGAAGAAATTCCCTGTCATAACAAGCCTCGTTCCAAAAAAAAGGGTGGCACACCCCTTTGGAAGGAAAGCTGGCTGTAGAAAAGGTGGTAACACCCCGCAGTCCAAGACAACCGAAGTACTAGTAGAACCTTTGTAGCAGAAGTTTTAAAGCCACCTCCCTTGGTGCATTGAATCTGATAACTTCATCAAGTTCTTCCGATTCCCCCAATAGACGTTGTTTCTCCTATGCAATCCGAGCACCGGACGTGTTGGCTACCTCCCTGGGTACGCCTCTTCATCAACCAATCCACATTGACATGATCAACCCAATGAAGCTAATCTTCATTGACAAACCTAGAGCCATGTGAGCTTTCATCCTAATTGGATGGGGATGTGAGTATGGGCTACCCTCCTCTATCTATCAAACAGAGCATGAGATAGAGGGGGGTTGAGCGTGAATGATGTTTCCTCAAACAATTATTGAGAGGTGCGGATTGAGGGACGTTACGTCACTTGGCATCAAGTATGTTCTCCTTTCCCTATGCATATACGAGATGGGTCTATGCCATCACCCCAAGACACATCACCCTGTTTTGTACATTGCACTACAAGGCTCCTTGGCCTTCCTACTTGCACCTATGCCAGACGAGGTTGGACCCACTAATGCACCATCAACTGTGCACACTGGCATACTCCCTCTGAACCATCTCCCTTGTTGATTTCTAAACTGGGTGTGAGACTAGGTTTCCATCATTATTCAAATTGAGTGATGTCCGGGGGCTAGTGAATATTCTTTCATTCCAATTTGAGTGACTGTGAGTCGAGTGCACTATCCTTCACCATCAATGATTTTCCATGATTCCTTCAACAGAGCTACCTCCTTAGGTGCTACTGCATGGTCCCTACCATGTTGGACGTGTGCTCTGAAAACACTTTGGTACCTCCTACAGCAGTTGGCGACGACACAATATGTGACATTGACAATCAACTTCAATCCTCGACAACGTGGGCCAAGTTTTTCTAACCCTACACCTTCTGTTTTTTGTGATGGTCATGTTTTAAGTGTGGGAACATCCGCGGTTTGATTTGATGTGTGGTCTTAGGTCCTTATTGCTCAGTCCACCCTTCCTGGTACATAAGGTTTTAAGTGTGGAGACACGTCCCTACACGTCTATGTTACATACCCTTATGCATCTACCCTAATTTTCTTATGTATGTATGCCATGTCCTGATTTCACTTTGATGGGGTCCCTTCCCCACCCACCCATCCTTCTTTACCCCCTTCCTACAGTCGGGTTCCTATTATTCCTATTTTGACGTTCTTTCATGTGCACGTCTCCTACATTCACCGAAATCCACCTCCAACCTTATAGCCATGTTTATCCCTTTGACGTGGCTCCTTTTCCTTTTAATAGCCCCTTATTCTGAGCCACAGATCTTAATTTATTAATTTTTTAAGAATGTTCTACCCATTTCACATGTTCCCATGCAAATGTGTCTTTTTCGCATCATAACAGCAATCTAATGCACCAGCCCTACCCTTCACCTTCCCTTAGACATTTTTCATTTTTCTTGCCTATCATTCCAATGTATAGTTTGTCTATTATTAATTTTTTTGTTAATTCAAGGTTTTTTATGTGTGTTTTTTTACCCTTTTTCCATGTGAACCTGCCTTAATTATCTCCGACTTGAATTTGATTGCATAGTCGTGTCCAACTTGGCCCCTTACATGATTTCCCCTTTTTCCCCATCTTGTTCCAGCCTATCGATTTTATTTTATTAATTTTTTCGTATGTTTTAATGATATTTTTTCTTCTTTTTTCCATATGAATGCCCCCTAATACCCTGAAACTACATTTTGACCAAACGAACCTGTTCCACTCCTATCCCCTGCCATTTTTCCTTTTTGTTAAGACTTCAAGCTCAATCTACTATCTTTGGTATGACCATACCCGACACTTAAGTTGTCCAGTTGTACCACACTATGCGGACATTAAATAAGTCAGTGCTTAGGACTTAACTGCTTTGGTGTGAATGGTCCTTTGTGACCTTAGGTTGTACATTCACTAAGTAGTGTGTGAAATGATAATGAAAGTGAGAGAGCACTCTGCTTTGACTATTGCTTCTTCACTCTTGTCTTTGTCTCTGATTGTTAACATGGTATTAGAGCACCCATGACTGGGCTCTGTGGAGTGCATACGAGAAGAAGACCTGAAGATTGAACTGATAGGGTTGAAGAGAACAAAGGACTGACTGTCATTTTCCTATGCTACAAGGTAGGCATTATCATTGTGACTTGTTTGGAGCCTTGTAAAGGCTCGGCTGATCATCATTGAGTGGATATACATCAAAGTGATCATCAGCATGAAGAAGGAGAAGCCCAGATCTATCCATGCAAACTGCGCCAGGTTGCTGATCTGCATATGCTAGCTGGATAAGCATATTGGAAGGGAATGGAGCACTTAAATGCTTGCTAAATCATCATTGGAAGATGGGTTATTGTCCTGGAATGCTAACCCTTGATGTAGAGCTCATCTATGAGCTGTGAAAGTTGACCACAGATCTGAAAACAGTGAAGACTTGCTGTAATCAAGGTGCATACATCATACATTTGACTCTACTCAAGAGCTTTGAGCTTCTTGGCATGCTCAGGAGAACTTATTGAAGCATATACATACTCTGGGAACCATATGTATTGACTGACATGGTTGTGGACTGAAGTTATTGATTGAAATGCTCAGTTCTGGGAAGTCATTGACAGGCTGAAATCTGTCATGAGCAGTGTGGGCTGCATGTATCACTACACTCTGAAGTGTATCAGTCACTCTTGTTAGCTCCAGGTACACGGTGACTTGCATATGTCTCTCAAATGATGTGAGCATTGAAAAGGGAGTTGAAGCAAATGTATGGAGCTGAACCAAGATACTTTGACATGGTTCTTGAATGTCATGAACAGTAAATAACCAATAAATGCCTTCATTGCTACTGACTCTTGGAGACAGATCATTCTTGGATGAGGTCAAGATCATGCATTGAGTTCTATGCATGGTAGCATAAGGTTATGGCATTTTGCAAGTCTTTGGGACTAAAATACCTTGACAGTGACTGTTTTTTTTAGTGGCTGAAATATACAGTACGTATGTCTTGTTTTGTACTTACAACAAATGTCATACTCTATGTCAGAGTGACTTGACTGGGAACTCATATGCAGAGATAGATCTCTGAACTGCTGCAAGCGTTATGGGACATGTATGACATGTATACTCAATGTTTTTGGCCTTAAAATTACAGCTAGTTACTCACAGTTTATAGCTTTCAGACTGTATGCATTTACCATGGCAGTGAGGTTGCATGAGTTTAAGCTGAAGCAACTACATAGCATATGTATTGATTGTTATACCTATGGGTTAGACCACTTGTTTGTGGGCTGTTTTGAGCTGTCATTGGGCTGAAATACCCTGGTTTTTTACTACAATTAATTGTAGAAAACTTTCATAAATAGTTGAGGATTGAACTTGGTCAGTCATACTTGTTGGCTTGCAAGAAGTCAGGCAGTGACTAAATATTGTCTGGTACAATATGGCTAATGTAGAGAGGACTGACAACATAACCCAGATAGTGGGGGAAAAGCTTGACAGTAACAATTATGCCATATGGAAGTTCCACATGGAGAACTTCTTAATAGGGAAAGGCTATTGGGAGTTGGTGACTGGAGCAGAAGCTGAACCTGAGCTCCCAGATCGACCTACGGCTGATCAGAGATGATTACACTGATCTTGGACAAAAAGAGCTCGTAGATTCTTGCACTAGCTCTCTTTATGTATCTCAGATGCCATGGTAATGCAGATAATGAACTGCAGCTCTCGTAAGAATGCATGGGACATTTTGGTTAAGTACTATGGCACAACCACAAGTGCCAGGAAGATACAGTTGAAGCAGAAGTTCAACAACATGAAGAGAAAGAGCAGATCTATACAGGATTATGTCATGGAGGTTAAGACAGTTGAAGCAAAAGTTCAACAACATGGAGAGAAACATGGAGGGAAAGAGCAGATCTATACAGGATTATGTCACGGAGGTTAAGACCATTGCGGATCAGCTGGCATCTGTTGGTTCACAGGTTGAAGATGAAGACATGGTTGCTGTGACTTTGAATGGCTTGGGGCCTGAGTATAAGTCTTTTGACACTTCTATGTCTGTGAGGGCTGAAATGCCTGATTTTAATGAGCTCGTTGCATTGCTTATACATGAGTAGATTAAACTTGGCTTGGCTATAGGGTCAAGCAGTTCTAAAAATAAGGATGCAGTTTTTTATTCGAATCAGCACGGCCGTGGTAGCCGAGGTAGAGGCTATGGATCGAGTAGAGGAGGCCATCAGAATGCATCCTATGGCAATAACAACCAGCAGGTATCGAATGCAAGAGGTGGTGGAAACTTTAGAGGCAGGGGGAGATCTAGCCCTAAAGGCAGAGGCTCCCGACAGCAGCAACGCCCATCTAACAATCCCAATAGGGATAAGGATTGTCACTACTGCAGGAAGTATGGGCAAATTGCCAAGGACTGCTAGAAAAAGCAGGGCAATCAGAAGGGCAAACAGCATGGACATTTTGCTACGTCTAGTCAGGGAGATGATTTCTCAGGTGATAGACTGTTTGCCATGAAGTATGTAAAAGACAAGGCTACTGAAAAATGCACTGATGATGCAGTTTGGTACATTGATTCAGGGGCATCGAACCACATGACCCTTCACAGTGATTGGTTTACTGATATGGTGGCTGAAAAACATGGCTATGTCTGTACAGGTGATGGCACACAGCATAGCATTGAGCATAAAGGCAAAGTGCCTCTTATGGTTCATGATGGCAGAAAGAAAAATTTGCATGATATATTGCATGTTCCTTCGATTACGAAGAACTTACTATTTGTCGGTCCGATGAGGGAGCAGAACTTGCAGGTTAGATCCAATAAGCATGGCTACTTTATTGAAGAGTTTGGCAATGGATGCAAGTTGATAGCTTGCGGTCACAGGAATGGCAGAATGTTTACTCTTGATGCTACCTTGCCAAAGCTGAATTCAACTATGTTTGCCCATGGTTCTGGCACTATTAGAGATTTGGAAATTTGGCACAAGAGAGTGGGGCATGTGAATTTGCAAAGGCTGCAAATTATGCAGAAAAAACAGCTTGTTGCAGGTTTATCCAAGTTCCAATATTCAGATATTGGTCATGTATGCGATGCTTGCCAGTTTGGTAAGTAGTCAAGGTTGCCATTTGTCAGGCATGTAAGGCACAGTACACGTCCATTGCAGTTAGTGCACTTTGATGTTTGGGGGCCAACCCATAATGCATCTATGGGAGGCTCGAAGTATTATGTGACATTCATTGATGATTACAGTCGATATACTTGGGTTTACATTCTGAAGACAAAGGATGAGGTGTTTGCTATTTTTCAGCAGTTTAAAAAGTAGGTTGAAAAGGAATTTGGCTGCTATATCTCTTGCTTGAGATGAGATAGCGGTGGGGAGTATGTGTCAAATGAGTTTGACAACTTTCTGGCTGAAAATGGCATACGTAGGTAGCTTACCTGCAGCTACACTCCTTAGTAGAATGGGGTAGCTGAAAGAAAGAACAGGGTCTTGATGGAAGCTGCTCGTGCCATGATGAATGAGAAGAAGATGCCGCTCTATTATTGGGCTGAGGCTATCATGATAGCCATGTATATCTTGAATCGGACTCCCACTGTAGGTATTCATGAGATGACACCATTTGAGAGGATGTATGGCTATAAGCCGGATGTAAGTCACATGAAAGTCTTTGGATGTCTTGCTTATGTGCACATTCCAAATGAGAAAAGGAAGAAGCTGGATCCAAAAGCGCATAAGTGTGTTTTCATTGGATATTCGCAGGAGAAGAAGGCATACAAATGCTATGATCCCTCTACCAGGGAGACTTTAGTGAGCAGGAATGTTATCTTTGATGAGATGGGCTCTTGGTATGTATCACCGGCTGCAGTGCCATCGGATATGCCTTCTACTCATGTATCTACAGTTGATTCGCAGTAGAGCACTGCTATGACAGGTCCTAGTGGTCAGACAATATCCCCATGGACAGGGAGATTGAGAAGCTCACTGTCCACTGACACCAGTATGTCAGTGAGGGGGAGATATGATGTCTTGGACAGCAAAGGAAAAGAGAAAGCTACTGAGGATGCATCTAGTATGATGACACCTAGTAGAATGACTTCTGGATATGAGTCTGCTGACACTTTAGACAGTGAACTTGGTATTCCGACTGTCTATACGCCTGGCACAAGGCAGAGCAGGTACATTCCGCCTCGTGAGAGAGGGGAATCGAGCAGTGCACCACAGCTTAGATGCTCACAGAGGGTCAGATACCCTATTGACAGGTTGATGTACAGTGGCTACACTGCAAAGCATTATGCTTACATGACAAAAGTGATGGAGATCAAAGAACCAGGTACATATGCTGAAGTAGTGAAAGATGAGAACCGATGTGCAGCTATGGATGAAGAAATGAATGCCTAGGCTGAAAATAAGACATGGGATCTTGTGCCACTGCCTGAAGGGAAAAAGACCATTGGCTGCAAATGGGTCTACAAAATCAAATGCAAGTTGGATGGCAGTGTGGAAAGGTACAAAGCCAAGCTAGTTGCTAAGGGGTATGCCCAACAGTATGGACTTCTTGATTATGAGGAAACATTCAGCCATGTTGCCAAGATGGCAACCATACGCACTGTGATTGCTTTGGCTGCTGCTAAAGGCTGGAAATTGCAGCAGATGGACGTTAAGAATGCATTTCTTAATGGTGACTTAGCAGAGGATGTTTATATGGTTCAGCCTGAAGGGTATGCTCACCCTGATTTTCAGCATTATGTATGTAAGCTGAAAAAAGCATTGTATGGGCTGAAGCAGGCTCCAAGAGCCTGGCATGCAAGGATCAATAATTACTTACAGAGATTGGGATTTGCTATTGGTAGGGCTGATCACAGTCTGTTTATGAAAAAGACAGACAAAGGCTTGGTAGTGCTGGTTATCTATGTTGATGACCTGATAATCACAGGTGATGATGATTTGGGGATACAACATGTTATGCAGATGCTGAAATCTAAATTTGACATGAAAGATCTAGGTGAATTGAAGTACTTTTTGGGTATTGAGGTGATCAAGGCTGAAAATGGTTTATGGCTGATGCAGAAACATTATGCCATGGAAATGCTGAAGAAATATGGCATGGATGATTGTAAACCATTGGATACACCTCTTGATTAGAATGTCAAGCTGGACATTAGCACTACAGCTTAAATTCAAGATGTGACTATGTACAGGCAGATGGTTGGAAGTCTGATCTTCTTGACCATCACTAGGCCGGACTTGAGCTATGATGTAGGGCTCATAAGCCAGTTTATGCAGAAGCCCAAAAAGCCGCATTTGGATGTAGTTAGACGTATTATGAGATATGTTAAGTCTACTGTAGAGTATGGGTTGTTTTATGTCAAAGATAAGCCCTTGAAACTCATTGGATACACGGATGCAGATTGGGCAGGATGCTCATATGACCGTAGATCTACGAGTGGATATGCTTTTGGATTTGGTAGCGGCATGATTAGCTGGAGCAGCAAGAAGCAGCCTACAGTTGCTTTGTCGAGTACTGAGGCAGAGTACAGGGGTGCTGCATTGGCAGCATGCGAGATTTCATGGCTGCTCAAGCTTATGGCTAATTTGGACATACAGGTAGATGCTCCAGTGAAGTTACTATGAGATAATCTGAGTAGTGTACTTTTGGCCATGAATCCAGTATATCATGCCAGAACGAAACACATAGAGGTACACTACCACTTCATCAGAGAGATGGTTCTTGCAGGACGAGTTGATTTCATGCATGTAAAGACTGATAAGAAGGTTGTGGATATCTTTACCAAGTCCTTGGGTAAAGATAAGTTCAGTGTTTTTAGACAACTGCTTGGTGTGCAGATGCTGTCTTGAGCTTGAGGAGGAGTGTTAAGACTTCAAGCTCGATCTACTATCTTTGGTATGACCATACCCGACACTTAAGTTGTCCAGCTGTACCACACTATGCGGACATTAAATAAGTCGTTGCTTAGGACTAAACTGCTTTGGTGTGAATGGTCCTTTGTGACCTTAGGTTGTACATTCACTAAGTAGTGTGTGGAATGATAATGAAAGAAAGAGAGCACTCTGCTCTGACTGTTGCTTCTTCACTCTCTCTGTCTCTGATTGTTAACACTTTTAATTGCCCTTCGTTCCGATGCACGAATTTCTCGGTATTAATTTTCGACTCCGTTTTTATTTGTGTTTTTACCCTTTTTCCCATGCAAACACACCTTCCCATCCTCAGAACTGCATTTGACCTTTCCCATCCTATCCACCCGACATTTTCCATGTTCTCTTCATCACATTTTGACCACCGAATCTTTTCGTATATATTTTTCTTTCTCGTTTCAAATATGTTTTTTTCTTTTTTTTCGTGTGATCAAGTACTCTCTCTATCAAAATGGCATTCTAATGTGATAGACTTGTCTGGCACGTCATTCCAGATATTTTTTCTTTTTTCTGCACTTCGTCCTGGCAGACGAATTTTTTGCAATTAACTTTTATCTATTTTTTGTGTCTCGAAGTCACGCGGGTTTATGTGCGCACTCTCTCTTTTCCATCTTTTGACGTGCGTGTCATGTTTGTGTCATCATCCACCATGCATTCGCTCCCCATGCCCGGCACCATAAATGTTTTTACCCCCCGCTTACGCACGGGACGGGAGGGGGGTCGTTTCTCTTCTCTTCTTCTTCTTCTTCTTCTTCTTTGTTTTTTTTTTAAGAATCATTTTTTTCCTCCCTCTAACCACCCTCCCGTGTCCCCTCACCCCCTCTCTTTCTTCCCTTTCTTTCTCTCTCCTCTCTCTCTCCCTTTCTTTCTCTCTCTTTCTTTCTCATTCCCTGACCCCCTCTCTCTCTCCCCCCTCCTCCTTCTCCATCTCCTGCTCCCCTTGTTCTTCTTCCTCCTTCACCTCCTTCCCATCACCTCCTCCCCCATTCTCCTCCTCCTCCTCCCCCTCCCCCTCCCCCTCCTCACCCGCTACCACCACTAGCTCTGCTGGCTCCTGCACCTAGAACAGCCACGATGCCCCCAAAACCAATGCGCATGTGCCCTACTGCCCATTGGCCCACCCCGCCGTTGTGGCTCACCTCTCCCGCCACCCGAGGCGCTGTTCGTCACAGCCTCTCCTCCCGGCGTTGCACACCGCCCTTCAACCCCCGCCAACCCAGTGCCCCATAACCCCCCGCCATCCGCCACCCTTACCCCTATAAGCCCCCCTTTTCCTCCCTCCCCTTTCCCCCCCCCCCCCCCCCCAAAAGCCCCCCATCCCACCACATTAAACCCCCCTTCCCCCCACTACCCCCTATTCCCACCCCACCCCCATTATCCCCTCTCACACCCACCCTACCCCCCTATAACCCCCTTTCCCACCCCCCCCCCCCCCTTTCCCACACCCTTATCCCCTCCTACGCCCCCCTTCCCACACCCCCCCCCCATTAATCCCCCTTTTCCCCTGTGTTTCCACCTCCGCCTCTGAAGGCCTCATTGCTAGTCACGAATCACGCCCTCGGTGTCTCCGTTTTTGGTGTTGGTTGCGTGATGTGGAATTTTCTGTGTTGATTGCGTTGTGCGTACGTGGTCGCGTATGTGTGACATTCAACCACCCGTTCACGCGTAAGGACGCGCGTCTTGTTTTGTCCGTGATGCAGAATCTTTTTGCGCACAGCTATTGTCGGGTACCTTATTGTCTCGACTTTGATTATTTTATTCCCACAAATTAGAAAAAATCGAACAATTCATTAAAAATTTGGCAAAATGTCTTAAAAAAGCAATTAAAAGTGCATTAAAATGTTGAAAATGACACTAAAAATCAAAAAATTCCCAACCAATTCTTGCAAAATCCAATACTAAATTTCACAATTCGACGAGCAAATTGTAAAAGTTGAAAATTATTTAAAATACAATAAACCTTGTAAAACCCTCAAAATTCATAAAAATGCCATAAAATACCCAAATTTATGAAAATTTACTAAAATGATTTACCAACTTTTTGAATAATGTAAGAATTTTTCTTAGCTGATAATGTAATCAAAAATTTAGAAAATAATTAAAAACCTTTAATTCCATGAAAATTTACCTAAAAATGGTTTAAAAAATCAAAAATTTCCAAAAAATTTCAAAAAATCATATTCACCTTTTTTTATATTTTTGGATCACTTGCATGTCCTAAAATGATTACAATTAATTGAATACACAAACCCTTATTTTCTATGTAAATTCCCTAAAAATATCTTTTTCCACTTCAAAAATGGTTAGAAAAGTTTGGGAAATTTTGAAAAATCGATTGGACCTCTCTGCTTAGCTTTCAACCTATATTTGGATGAATGAATAAAATTTAAAAAATTAAAAAAAAAATAAAAAATAAAAATAAACAAATAATATATTAATCACATAGTCATCCTATAAACTGATTTAAGCCTAAATCCAACTCCAAATACATACACACAAATCTTTCAAAATCAAATTAAATTAAGAGAAAGCAATACATAAATTCATTTATTTAAAAATAAAATAAAATATTGTTAAAAAAACACAAAACCCACAAACGTAACACATAATTACATAAATATCAAACCCTCTTTTGTCCCTGTTCATTTTTTATATTTGGATGTGGTGTTTTGTATATGCTAGGAGATCAACTATTTTTTGGTCGCCTTGTTGGTTGTGTACAAGGATTTTTCCTATCTTTTGGATACTTTACAAGTGGGATTTTGCATGACAGACCTTGCG
Source organism: Lygodium microphyllum (assembly GCF_053477565.2). NCBI lineage: Eukaryota > Viridiplantae > Streptophyta > Polypodiopsida > Schizaeales > Lygodiaceae > Lygodium > Lygodium microphyllum. Next base: position 53,517,562 of record NC_141156.1, on the reverse strand, counting down.
GCTGTCCACACGCCGCCAGGTTTTCCTCTTCTCCTCCTTCACATGTACATTAACACATAAGTAATTGTAAATAAAAATCACTCGACCATTGCACCCACAAAATTAACACAATACTCTTTTTCCTAAATTTGTAATTAAAATGAACCCAACCATTAATTGTAAAAGGAACCCCCATCGTTGTAGTTGCACTTTAGTACAATTACCCACCTAATTTCTAAAATTAATCCACAGTGCACGTGCACATGCACTATTAAGACACAATTAATCTTTGTAATTAAAAATGAATCCCCCAATTTCACGCATGCATACACTTTGCACCAAAGATCGTGTAATTTCTAAAAATGAATTGCATTAGTAGAGACCCCTAATCCAGTCAAGTCAAAATGAGTGGGGTTGGCTATGCAAATGAATCACCCTGCATTAATGGATTAATTTAATAATAAACTAATCTTAATGGATCATCTAATAAAATGAATCGTGTAGTTTTCACCCGCTCACTTCACTGCACCTTAGGTATATGCCAACGTTTACGAGAATTAGGATAAAGATCTAAGTTTATTCTGATGGTCTGAATCCATGATTCTCTTTTGAGTCTAGTCAGTGTCTGGGCTACGATGTGTCTGACTTTTTGTTCTTTTGAGTGCTTGATTACGAGGTTTCAAGGTGCCTAACTATCTGCATCTCATGAAGCTTTCCGTCACATGAGTGCGTCGGTCATGTTGAATTTTTTATGTAAGATGTGGATTGCTTGGGGAAGTCTGGTCTGGTCTTGTCTATTCTTCTTTTTTTTTTCCTAATATTTTTCTTAGTGGTGGCTTGTTTGGGTTTTACAAGAATTTTTCTATTTTTCATGGTTGTGTGTGTGTGGACATCATGTGTAGTCTAAATGGCATCAACCTCTACTCCCCTGATTGTGATTTAGCATGTGCCATTGCCTCCCAGGGGGTCCACTAGGGTTTACCATATGGTACCACGTGAGTGTAAGGAAGGGGGGTTATTTAAGGGAAGGAAGGTACATTTTATAAGGTAAGGTCCCATAAATAGGGGGTAGATAAGGGGTATTTTCATATATTTCTTGCACGCAAGTGACGTCTCCTTATTACTACTAGTGAATCCCCCGTGCATTGCCTATGCATGGCTATTCCCTTATCTTAGAGGCAGATTGTATTCGCCGTGTTGGTCTCCATTCAATTGTAGCACTTAAGTTTTTGCCAGTAGACAACAAGCTCTGCTACTCTTTCCTGGCATCATATTAAAAATAGTCTGGTTTGTTCTATGACCAACGCTTTTGCCTATCCACTGCCAATATCAGTGAAGCGTTATGTCTCCCTTTTTCAGCTTTCTTTGTACCTAGTGGCAATCAATTATTGACCACCGACGAGATCCTTTCACTTCTTCAAAAGGAGACATCTAATAGCCCTTTGGTGTGCAGCAAAGTTATTATTAGCTATGGGGTTTCTGTTGCTCATATCTCCTCTCCGATGTGGAAGCAACTATGTCAGTTCCTACAAGACTGATTCATGTGTGGAAAGCCTACTTCCAAATGTCTATCCAAGGAGCTTTTTACTGCATCTGTTCGGATCCTTGAGAGAGCCAAGTTTAATTGGGCTGCATTCATGTTGGCCAAGATGAAAAAACATTTTCAAAGAGTCAGAAAATGTCAAGGTAGTAATGTTTCTTACGATGTCTTTCTTTAAAAGATTATTATTTTTGCCCCTCCTCCTAGTGGTGTGCCAATGGCTTATCCTCTTCCAAAGCAGCCTCCACCTTCTATTCCATTTCCTCCTCCATTACAACCAAATTTAGATATGGAGGATGACCCTCCTCCTAGGTTTTTTCAAACTAAGCCTCGAAGTACCACAGGGCTGCCTAGTCCCTCTTTAGCTTCAGTTTTTGCATGTCCTCTCGTACAGGACATTACCCTTCCTGTTTCTAGCAGTTCCCTCCCTTCATTCCTGTCTTGTTCTAACTTATTTGCTGCCCAAAGGGATGGATAGCTAGATCAGCAGATTCCGTCTTCTTTACAAATGATGCTTGTGGCTAGATCTCTGCTTTCCCAATTGATTTTTGGTGTCCAATCTCTACATTGGAGACTTCCCTTACTTTCTATCTTTAGTCTATTTACACAGGGGTTTACAATTCATTACAAGACAAAGTTGATTCTCTGACTAATTAGTTGAGCAAAGCTTTGGAGAACTTGGTATTTGAAAAAGCTACCCTCAGTGACATTTGTAAAAACATATGATTGATTCTACTGCTTTGATGGATTCCCAGTAAGCTCAAATCAAAGAGTTAGAAGCTAAAGTGACTACCTTGGAAGCTGAGAATGTGTCTTTAACTCAAGAAAAGAATGTAGCTCTTGAGGACATGATAGAGTCAACTCGTAAGTTGGGTAATTTTGAGGGTGAATTGCAACGTTCCCAAGACATTGTTGAATCCCAAAAGAAGCTTATTGAAGAGCTTAACCAGCAAATTGTTGTTCTCTCTATTCCTCATCCAGGTCCAGTAGTTTCTTCTATCTTATCTTCTAAAGAGCTTGATCGGTTTATAGCAAAAGGCTAAGCTGTGTAATGGGTTTTCTGCTAAGGTAGAATGCCTTCAGCAACAAATAGACTATGTGCAAGATGACTTTACTCGCTATGCTGAATTGGTGTCACCTCCCCCTCCTTCTGGATTAAGTATAACCAACAGATGTTTGCCTTATATATTTCTTTAAGCAATGTGGATTTGGAACCTTCAAAGGATGGGTGGTCAAATCTATGGACTGCATAATATTTGCTGAGAGCTATCTTTAATAGATTTATGGATGGGCTAGTTTCACATGAAGCCAAGTTATTGTCTTTTATGTATCTCACAGCATATGTACAAAGTCTTGATGAGAAGAATGTGAATGTTTATGTGGGGGATGTGATTTTGCAAGCAGTCATGTATGTTCATTCAGTGGAGCTCTTGTTAGTAGAAATCTTGAAGACTTATCATCGAAAAATGTCCTAGTGTAGAGGGCATGCTTGGCATTTGCCTTTGGAGAATGATGCTTTAAAACCTCATCGTTTACGAAGTGTCTTTCACAAGTCTGATATCCAACCATTGAAAACTCAATTGTTGAGCTATATTGTTGATCCATTCACTACAAGGATATAGGGGAATAGCGACATGCAGTTCCGACGCAAATTAGCGGTGTTCCTATTTGCGTCGCAAATAGTGATAGTACTCAGATTAGAAAAAATGGTTCAAAACCAGAGCGCGACATTTTGCCACAAAGAGCAAAAGAGAGATCAAAATAGATCATGCATTTGGGAGGAAGAGGGAGAGAAAGAGAGAGAAGGAGAGCTTCTCACCACCATTGTTGCTGTTCACAAAGAAGAGGAGGAAGTGCACAAAGAGTGAAGAGGAGCCGCCGTCGCAAAGAGAAGACGAAGAATCCATCCTCGGGTCTTTGCGATGAGTGCATTGCTCCCTCTTGGTTTGTTCTTGTTTGTTCTCCTTTTCTTTTGTTTGTTTTTGTTGAGAATGAGATGCATTGAGGGAGAAAGAGAGGAAATAAGAGAGGGAGAAGAAGAAAGAAAAAGAAAGAAAGAACGAGAGAGAGATAGAGAGAGAAGGAATAAACATGAAACATAATAAAGAAAGAGAGAAATAGAGAGAGAGAGAGAGGGAGGGAGAGAGGAGAATGAATGAGAAAACACGAGGGGGTAGAGAAAAACAAAGAGAGGGTTTGTTCTTGTTCTTTTTTTTATTTTATTTTTTTACAATGATGTGCATTGAGGGAGAAAGAGAGGAAATTAGATAAGAAATGAGAGAGGGTGGAGAATGTGGTGCATTGAGGGAGAACGATAGGAAACAAGAGAGGGAGAAGAAGAAAGGAAAAGGAAGAGAGAATGAGAGAGAGAGAGAGAAAATAAACATGAAAGATAATAAAGAAATGGGGAAAGAGAGAGAGAGGGAGGAAGGAGAATGAGTGAGAAAACATAAGAGAGTGGAGAGAAACAAAGAAAAGGGCAACAAAGAAAGAGAGAAAGAAAGATAGGAAATAAGAGAGGGAGAATAAGAAAGGAAGAGGAAGAGAGAAATGGCCGTCGCGTTTATTGTACTCTCATATTCTGAAATTGTTGAGCAATATATGAAAGGTGAGATGGTGATTGTAGTAGTAGTAGTAGTAGTAGTAGTAGTAGTAGTAGTAGTAGTAGTAGTAGTAGTAGTAGTAGTAGTAGTAGTAGTAGTAGTAGTAGTAGAGAGAGAGGTTTTGTTAAAGGTGCACCTTGGGTGTGTTCGACGCTTCAGGAAGGCGCAGAAGGCTTATGTCTCCCGGCCCGGTAAAGTGAAAGAGAGATTGGACTTGGAGGTGAATAGATGGTTTTCTTAACATGCTTTGCGCTACCTCCTCCTACGCTCTGCATATCGAGTCACACACAAAGAAAAAAAGGTGGCGAAGTCCTGTGCAATACCACAGGACGGGGAACACTATGACGTAGGGTAGCTAGTCCCTCGCCCCCATGCATAGTATATTAGACTTTACATACCATAGGCCCGCTCGTAAGGGGGTGGAGAGAAACAAAGAGAGGGGCAACAAAGAAAGAGAGAGAGAGAGAGAGAGAGAGATATATATATATATATATATATATATATATATATATATATATATATATATATATATATATATATATATATATATATATATATATAGAAAATAAGAGAGGGAAAGATGAAAGGAAGAGGAAGAGAGAACGAGAAAGAGAGAATAAACATAAAGACAAAGAAAACATGAAAGACAACAAAGAAAGAGGGAGAAAACCAAGACTTTAGTTTACGTTAATTTTGTTGAGTTACAAGAGAAGAAATCCCTTCTCAAACAATTTAAGAAATAAAAAGAGAATGAGAATAAAAACAAATTGTTTATCGTAACGTAGAACAAATGGAAAACAATGAAGGTCGTGATGTTCAAAATCGCGAGGCATATCTTAATCAGCGTGTCTCGTGTCCTTGCTCTTAATGCAAGCTGGCAATTAGACAAAAACGTCGATTGTCTATAGAACACGTACAACGCTTCGATGAGTTTCAATCGGAAATCATTGATCAAGCGATCTCCGACTTTGAGCAAATAGTAAGAAAAGTGTATATCAATTATGCATTGTATTCACAAACTAATTGAATATCATATACAAAAACATTGGATGTGGCTATAAAATTATTATAGGGAGGTGGCATCTCATCCCAAGGAGGAGTGCACCTTTTGCAGCCAGTTAAAAGAGTTCGTGGATGTCCGATGGATGGAGTTTCTGAGCCAATCCACCTCTTGGAAGGCACTACCCAGTCTATATTGTCAATACCAGAGGAGAGGCAAAATTTCAAACTTTCCTATAACCTTGGAGCCTAAGATGGAGGCATTGATTGATGCATTGATGCCCATGGATACCGAGACATTTGATCCACTTAGAGAGGAAGCATCCATATCATTATATGATGGGTGTCGAGTATCTTGCCTAAAGACGTTGCTTGCACTCCTAAGTGTGCAAGTAAAATACGGGTGGAGCGATGCAAGTGTGACCGAGTTGTTCAAGTACCTTCTATGTATGCTTCGTTGATTTCTTTTTGGCACCATTATAAAAACCAATTGTGCTTTTTCAAGGTATTTTATGATTTCTTTTCAGGTTGCTAAAGTATCATATATTACCACTTGCAAATACCATGTCTGAGTCTCGTGATGATGCGCGACATGTTTTACAAAATCTTGCCATGGACTACAACAGTATCCATGCATGTGTCAACGATTGCGAGCTATTTCGAGGAGAATACAAGACTATGGAGACATGTCCAAAGTGTGGTGCTCATAGGTATCGACAGGACTTGCAAGGGCAAACCATCTCTCAGTAGACACTTTTCACTTATCCCCCATATATATCACATGTTTTATACGTCAGGCTTGGCGAGCTTGACAACATGGTATATGCAGAATAGATCCACAAATAGAGTCCAACAAATATCAGCAGATTCACGCACATGGAGCCACATTGACTCTACCTTTCCAGGCTTTGCACGAGAGCCAAGGAATCTTTGGCTCAGTCTGTTATTGATGGCGTGAACCCATTCGGTCTCCACTCAACTTCTTACAGTGTGTGGCTTATAGTTCTTGTTAACTACAACATCCTACCAAACACCATATTGGGGAATATGGAAATTTCCCATAAGTTTGGGACACATGGTCAAATCTTTGGATTTTTCATAATTTGAACACTATAACTCCAAATCGAGTACTCTAGTAGCTCAATAGATTCCATTTTTCAAGCGCTTTCCAATGATAGGTCACATCATACGGTTTTGAGAAACTTATTGGCATGTTATCCGAGTGCCACCTTTTTAGTATTCAAAAATTAGGAATTGGGAGATTCCTAAACTCACTAATATTGTGCTACCATGGCTTTCTACGAAGCAACGACACTTGATCCTTAGCTTGCTCGTTCCTGGCTGCTATAAAGTCAAGAATATGGACATCTATCTCCATCCATTAGTCGATGAGCTTAAGATTTTGTGGAAGGAGGAGGTCGCCATGGAAGATATGAGCAAGCACGATGGTCGATGGTTTGCCAATATACAAGCCATTCTCATGTGGACCATGCATGACTTTCTTAGATTCGGGGAGTGATCAGGTACGTAGGCTTCTGTTCTCGTTGGTAATATCTATCATAGCTCGTTCAAGATTGTATTCACAAGATAGAGGTGTTGGGATAGGTCTGGTTACCTCTCAAGTTATCATGCATGTCCATTCTGTGAGCCACAGTTAGACTCCTGAAGGTCACGAACCATGAAGAAGATGGTATATCAAGGACACATCGCTTTCTTGCCGGAGGGTCATGAACTGAGGGAAGGTTTTCTGGGACAACCTCCAGCACGAATGAACGCCCAAAGCTAGTACGAGCTGAAAATGGTCCACAAGGAGTCACATCCAAACAGAATGCGATGATTATCAGTTTTCTACCAGTTGCCATATTTGACCCACTTACAGATCAACCACTTGTTGGATCCCATGTATATTTTCAAGAATGTGGGCAACTTACTATAGGACCACATCACAGGAAAGAGAGACAGTGCAGGGGCACGAATGGATTTGAAGGAGGTAGGTAAGATGGAGGCACTTTGGCCGCATTTGAGTGTTGATGGTTGCTTGCAACTACCTCGCGCTCCTTGGGCTTTTTCCACTAAATAATGGCGCTTTGTGAAGCAAATTATCAGGTCTATCTACACTCTGATGGGTATGATGTGTTCTCTCAGATCTACATTTTCTAAAGACGACAAATTATCAGGGCTAAAATCCCATGATTGGCATAAGATATATCAGGTTTGTACTACAAATGGACTGTAAGGACCTTTGTATTTTGCTATTTGGAGTGTAGTTGTTGACCGCAATGCTTCTTCATTTGTGGCAGTTTGTACTACTGATCGCGATCGCAGGATGCCTTAGTCCAAAAATACGCAGGGCGATTTATACGTTGTCGAATTCAGTGCAATGGATCTCACAGAAGGAGATCAAGACATCCTCTATTGAATACGCAAGGCGGGGAGCAATGGAAACGGTATGTCTCTTTGAGAAATACCTGCCCACTAGCATGCTCACGATACAAACCCACCTCTTGGTGCATCTTGTAGATGAAGTGGAGATTGCTGGATTTATCCATACGCGATGGATGTTATCCTTGGAGCGCTTCATGAAAACCCTGGAAGGCTTTGTGCGACGAGATTGGCCACCAGAAGGTAGCATGGATGAAGGTTGGTTGGTGTCTGAGGTGTTAATGCATATTTTACAGTGGCCACCAACGGTGGATTCAGACAAGAGTATGCTATGGTCACTAAAGGACGATGATAGACTGTGACCAGAGATGTAGTTGGAAATGGGGTAGAAAAAAGGATGGATGCTGCAATGGAGGAGAAAGTGAATCGTTTTTGTATGTTGCACCATTCCTCCATGGATACACGGCTCGCTAGGTACGAGCAAGCCAGGAAAGATCGGGAAGAACCACAATCCGAAACCGATTTGATATCTCGAGGGCATGGAGGAGATACCACGGTTTATGTCAATGTGATGGTTACATAGAGCTTTGATCACAGCCTCTCGCGAAGGGATGGAGGTCTCAACTAAGAAGTGGAAATTCTCGAGGGGATGTAGTCCAAAGGTGACCACATGTTTTATAACCTGTCGTTTCTAAATTTTATATGTAACAACTAATTAACTATTCAATGTACAGTATAAAATATACAGTGTAGCATGGTTGTGCGGACGACATTTCGGCATGGAGTATATCAACAAAATGCGCTCCACAATGAATTGTGGTATCATGGCAAAGTTCAAGCAAGAGAGGTGACGGCGAGGCACAAATCCAAACACCATTATAGATGAGATGGAGTATTTTGAAAACTTGCAAAGTATTATCACGGTGGATTACCGTAGCTTCTCCATGATCCTATTCAATGTGCAATGGTTCAAAGTGGTACTAGAAGGAGCCAGGGCAACTACTTGATGAGGTCCATCTGGATTTCTTGAAATAGATTCTGAAAAAAGATGGATAGATTTGCACGACACGTTTGTATTGCCAGCCTATTGTGAACAGGTGTATGAACTCGTGTTTTTTAAATTTTATTACAACATGGTATATGTCACAAATGTTAAATCTCTCTTGTATGGGATTTTGAACATGTAATTTTCTATCCAAACCCCCGATAACCTCGATGGTGGTATATTGTATCTTCAGCTTCCCAAAGTGTGAGAGTATATGATGAAAGCAATGTTCCCAGTGTAGATGAGGATAGTATGTAGATAGAGGGATCGATATTGCAAGAGGTGGAGGCCACCCAAAGCTTGGAGCATGTAGAGGAGGCAAAATCAAGTAACAATGATGGAAAGATAGGAGGCCAAGAATTCTTTGAGAACGAGGTGGACTCATCCTTTTTTGGTGACCTTTCTATCGACCTTCCAGTGTATGCGGAGTTGTGTCAGGAGATTGACATGGGACCATAGGCTACATCATACTTGGAACATCCACCTACTCAATTCATTGATGAATCACTTATAAGGATACTCTAGAATATGCATTTTAAGTAAGATGATTTTTTTAAGAGTTATATTACCGTGCTTCGCTTGAATCTTTATATTGATTATGCTAACATCAATTTTTTTCTATGCAAGTGACCTTTGTGGATATTTAGATAGCACGATGAGTCGAGGGATGAGTGATGAGGAGCTATAGGAGATCTTCACACTTATGTCTCCAGATCAGATGGCTCAATTCAGAGATATGGCAGACTAGGAACTATCTCAGACACCATCATGTCGTTCCATTAGATCTACTTTGGCACGCTCTGATGCTTCGGTTTTCAGTAGATGAGGTCAATACTCCAAACTTGGGTCGGACGAAGGGAGTGGTTCTGGGGGATATTGTGGAGACATGGATACGGTGACCTCGTGGTTGGCTCGAGATACAGGTGCTACTCCTTGCTCACATGCAGGTTCGAGAGAGGGTGGCTCAAGTGGTTATTATGGAGGTACTGACACAATGTCTCCATCTCGTCGTTTTGCTGGAGTTACGTCACCTATGGGATTTTTCACACCTATGGGGATGTCTACTCCAATCACTCTAGCTTTTGCTCAACTGTCAAGTGATACCCCTATGGATGCTACTTCGAGAGATACCACCCCCATGGGTACACCAGATGTACAGAGGTCTTCCGGATATACCCAGGAGTACAGTCGAAAGTGAGAGAGGACACATCTTAGACATACCCCAGTGGGGTAGGAATACCTTGTAGATGATAGGACAAGAGCCGTCATCATGAATGATGAGGGGAGGAGAGTGATGGCTCATATGAGAGAGTTGTCTCAACAAATTTTTTGGCACAACGTCTTGGATCATTAGAATAACATACTAGAGGGGAGCAAGGACTACATAGTAGCATCCTTGCATGAGGAGTTTTCGGTACCCACCGGAGCAACAAATAGGTTTTCCACAGGCTGGATGATGGAGTGTATACGTGTGTACATGTCACACAGACAATCAGTCGTACACAAGGCACTTAAAAGTGGGGCCTCAAAGCATAAGTGGCTAGATGTAGATGACTGGCACCGACTCAGGGAGGAGGCTACAAATTCTCCAGGGCATTGGAGATAGTACCGTGAGGCAAAAGGGCACGACTGGAGATAGGAGTGGTCCATCATCTTGGGAGTGGCGACCACAAGACTTATCTGGAGGACTTTGTAAGTTTTTCTTTTGTTCTTCTCACTTGTTTTTTTGCAATATCGCTTGTACTAACAATCGTGTTTCCAACATTTATATTTTGTTTTCTTTACAACACTCCATTACAAACCGCAATCCCACTAGCCTCCTAGAGACTTGATATGCAGAGAGACATGGTCTCACTATGTTCATCGATAGATTGTATGCACGCAGTGGCCTAATAAGCCACTCATCTTTCTTGTCTGTAATTATTAATTTTAATTAAAATACATTATTGTATGGTAGACTGATGTGTAGTTCTTTCTTTTTTTGCAAAGTCCGTTGGATGCTCCTTTGTGGTGGGACAAGCTTTTGGATGGCGAGGATCTATAGCTCGTGTTTGGATCTGTGGAGTGCACATCCTCTTCTGTTTTGGTCATGATTTTTGTTATTTTTGAGGGTTGAATGGTTGATTTTTTATGGATTTTGAGTGATGATTAGTTGTTTTGGAAGTGTTTGAGAGTGTTTTGGATGAGGTTGATTATGTTTTGGAAGCTTATGATGATTTTTAATAGAGGTATGAGGCTCTGTGATGTTCTAATAGGTTCTGTTGAGGTTCTGATAGCTTCTATTTTGTTATCTTTTTCTTCCGTATGAAGCATGGAGTAATGATTAATGAAGGTTGAAATTGCTTGAAACCTCATTGAATGGTTTTTGATAGTTTGGAATGATTTTAATATGAGTTATGTGGTTATTATGCTTTCTGTTGACTTTTTGTGACCCTTTGTTGAGCTTCTGTAGAGCCGTTGTTCCTATTTTGTTCTGTTCTGTATGCCTCTGTAGGTGTTCTGTGTGCCTCTGTAGGTGTTCTGTGGAATGTATGTGTGACTTTGAGAAAGCCTTCTAGCTTTGGAAAGAGGTGAATGTAAGTTCAAAAGAGCTCAAGGAAGTGAAAGAAGAAGTTGTTGAAGACTCGAGAGAAGAGTGAAGTGACAGTGATGACCTATGAGGAGTCACTGTAGTAGCTCTGGTAATCTTTCATATCAGACACACATTTTGGAAGGGGCATCCATGACCAAAGAAGGATTATGATGAGTGATTATTGAGTATTGTAGTGAGGAGATGATGTATTATTGATAGAGGGAGAGAGTGTGTGTTAGATATAGCCAATTCTATACAAAACAATGTATCTATCTATGAGAGATTGTGAGAGAAAGTTGTGAAGTCTTTGAATATGAATCATATGTGATATTTATCCATTCAAAGTGGAGTATTTCTTTGTTTTTTTAATATCTATTAAAGAATTCTATGAAGAATATGAAGAGAATGATGGATTTTGTTAAAGTTAAAGCCGTGGGAGAATTGTTCCTATGAAGTTGCATGAAGATTTCTTATTCCTGGTGTTATTCTGCTTGTTGAGATCATATAAAAGATGAAAAAGATGGTTGTTGATGTTACAAGATAGATTTTCTTGTAGTGGAAATCCTATTTCCTTGGTATTCCTTTTAGGGCTCCACTCTTTGTCTTGGTTGTTCTCCTCCATGAAGTTTGACTTTTTTTTGAACATGTATGTCTCTTCATGATATCCAATCTTCTTAGAGTAATCTCATTTGAATAGATGTTTCAACCTATACTTTGTGTCAATATGTCCTTTCCTTCTACAATGGTAACATTCCTTGGGATCCTTCTTTGTAAAGAACATGGTGTCCTTTCTTGTAGATAAGTCAACGTGTCCTTTAAGTTCCTTCTCTTTCAAAATATTTGAAGATATGCACCCTTCAAGGCCAATAGGTGAAATGTATGCATTTCAATATTGAAAATAGCATTATCATTTGATGAAAATAGTCATAATGATAGTATACTAATACAAAATCCAAAAGAATGGGTTGTTATAAATGACTGCAAATTAGCCTCCAAAACTCAACCAAAACAAGGAAAAAATAGGAGGGAATACCAAAGTATATAGCTATCCGGCCTAGTTTGGCAATCTATTGCAACAAGTAATAGACTGCCAAAGTATAATGTTTTCTCTCCAAGACAATATTGAAAACTAAAATTACAAAAATGTTGAAATAAAGATAGTAGTATGTGTCAATCCAACTATGAAAAAATAGCCAAGAAAGAAAGCTCCCACTACCAGGGATATTCGAGTAGCGATTGAGATACAAAGAATGCAACTTGCAATGACTAAGCATAGACCACCGGTACCAAAGACTGTAACGAACTCAAAGTGTTAGTATACCATATATCACATAAGCATATACATCACTGACAAATTGCTGAGGTAAGCATTGGTATCCAAAGAATGTGGAATTAAATCAGTCCACAAGTAGGAGTAATTGCATCCAATGGTATACATGAGAGCATATACATGAACCAAGAGTCCCACTATCTCAAAGAACCAAACTCTACCAAAGAAGTACAAGTGTCTCCCCCTAGAAGCAAATCCATAATGCAAAGTGAGCAAACAAAGCTTAATCCATATATATCAAAGCATTTGGGAGGCCCAAGTGCATCACAAATACATCAGGAGCATAAGCATCCAATGAAGCTTCAATACCCATAAGTGAGTAAGCATGGAAGATCACAGCAACTAACTAAATCCCAAGTACATCAAATATAGCTCTCAAATCCAACTACCAAAGCATATCATAATCATATTCGGGATCATACATCAATGCTAGACATCATCATAGACATGTAGCATATTTAAAATACCATGTAGGCACAATAGACATTCAAAGCACGAAGTTCATTGTTGTATGCTTGCTATCCAAACTATTATTACCATAATAAACACTTTAATGACTAAGCTAATCAAGCTCTAATGAGCTCAAAATCCTTTCTACATCATCGATGCATCATTTAGGCATTGCAAACATTCTCCATAAGCATTAGTAAACCATAAACCAATCAAACACTTACTGTCTAAACCAAATGTGTTCTATTATATGTAAAAAAAAAGAAATGAAAACTAAACATAATTAACTCTATGAGTGCTTAGACCTATATCTTTTTTTGCACTCTTTGTTTCTAGCTATAGAACACCTAAATCCAATATTGTATAAAAAAGTTATGGAAAAAATATGAAAGGGTTGTCAAGCTGCCCATGACTTCTGCAACGTACTCTATATCCACTCAAAAATGGACAGCATGGCTGCTTTTTAGCTCAATAAACACTTAACAAGGCTCAGCTAAGCCCTATGAAGCTCCTCCATAAGCCAAAGCAAGCCAGAACAGTCCAGAGAAGAGAAGAGTCAATGCATACCTTGAGAGGAAAAAACAATGGTTGCCATGAAACCTTGACCTGAAGCTTTGAATCCTAGCTGAAGCAATAGATGAAAAAGCCCCTCAAATTCTCACTCTAATACCAATTGAAAGGTAGAGCCCAAGTGGAAGCACACAAGTAGAAATAAGAGCTATGGCGGATGGAGCAAGAGAGCAAGAGAGAGAGACATTGTATGTGGAAACTCCAATAGTCACAATGTGTGACCCACCTTTCCTTATTAAATAGTCACTGAAAGAATAAAGAATAAGTTCTAACTAATGGGTGCTCACCACCTACCACCTGTAGTATACATGCATGCCATCACTGTGTGTGAAGTAAATACAAGGCAGCGTGGGTATAAGCGCCTTTACCCCTAACAACCTTTGGGCTGCTAGTCCTTTTAATCAAAGGGGGAGGAAAAATATTTTTTTTTCTTTTCATTGACGGTAGAGAGAGAGAGAGAGAGAGAGAGAGAGAGAGAGAGAGAGAGAGAGAGAGAGAGAGAGAGAGAGAGGGTAAGAGTGATAAAGGGAGAGTATTAGAGAAGACAAAGAAGAGGGGGATTGAAAAAAGAGAGAGAGATTGGAAGACGAATAGAGTGAGAGAAGGTATTGGTGTTGGGAGAGAGAGAGAGAGAGAGATTGAAAAGAAGAATGGAGTGAGAGAATATATCGAGGTAGAGAGAGAAAGAGATATTGAAAATAATTACAAGAAGTAGAGGGAGATTGAGAGGGATAGGAAGATAGAGATAGAGAGAGGATAGAGATAGAGAGAGGGAGAGGGATTGAGTGAGATAGAGGAAGAAAGGTTGAGATTGAAAAAAAGAGAAAGAAAGGAAGGTGATTCACTCAAGACCTAAGGGATTTTCCAAGCTCTCAATCATATCAAGACCCTCTTGTCATCCAAAGCAAGGAGAAAGTGTCAATTCAAAGCTTCAAGAGCAGCCAAGATCAAAGAGCATAGGATGCACCACAAAATTGTAGAGGTCATGATTGGGACATGTTATAACCCTTAGAGAATGCAAGCAAAGATGGCCCCAAAGCAAAGAAGTCTGGGAGTAGGTCAAGAGATTACATGTTGCAAATAATGTCGCTCCAAACCAAACTTAGGTTCCATCTATCATTATTTTGTTACAGTTTAAATTGGATGGTCATTATTGAGTTAAGTTAAAATACAGGATGTGCATTTATACCCCCCAACTTTGGACACCTTGTGTTGCATTGTGACTCAGTAGGGTGGATCGATATTTTATGATACCCTAGAGGGGCATCCATTAAGGAACTACTTCTCTATGATGGGGTCGGATCTGCATAGTAGCACAGTAATCTGTAAAGGTAGCTTAATCCATGAAGATAGACTAAGGTAGTAAGCATTAGAAATATAAGAAATACTAGATAAAAACTAGTGAATAATGTTCCCTTTCACTTACTAATAGATTATATCCTAGTTTAAATAAATGCTATAGGGAAGTTTAGCCCACCTCCAAATTTTCCCTTAAAGAGGGACAAATCAAGAAGAATTAGACTCATAATTGTAAGAATATATGTGGGATCAAATTTTTCTTCAAGTGTTCCCTTTCACTTACTAATAGATTATATCCTAGTTTAAATAAATACTATAGGGAAGTTTAGCCCACCTCCAAAGTTCCCTTAAAGAGGGACAAATCAAGAAGAATTAGACTCATAATTGTAAGAATATATGTGGGATCAAATTTTTCTTCAAGGATAATGATTTAAAGTATTCAAAGCCTAAGAAGGGACCCTTTTGTCATTATCCTATTAAAGGTCTCATTACAACCTTGCCTACTAAATTTGTCATTACAATCTTGTCCTATTAAAGTTGTTGTTACAAAAAGGAATTATTTTTTAATAAAGAGAAAATCAATATGATTTATTAGTTTCATGCTACCTAAGGATTAAGACTAAGAAACTAGAGAAGAAAGGCCATTAAGTCAATTAGACTGTTCAAGTTGCAATCCAAATGATCATAGAAAAAGGGGTTTTGGTAGACTTGTACCCAACTCTTCAAATCAAAGGGATCATAGGTCCTTAAACAAGAAAATTAAACTCATTGAAAGATCACTAAATGTTATGACCCTAGAATTATTTACTTTAGATATAATCAAGAGGCTAAGGGCTAGAATAACCCTTTTTACCTCAACTTGACACTCAATAATCCAACGAAACATGATATTGGGAGAATATTGTCTAAAATAAATCCCAATTGTTTTAAATTGCACTAATTTAATACTTATATTTGAAAATTGAGATAAATTCAAGGACGCACTATGCCTTCCCCAAGGGTAGTTGCATGAGCCTTCACCAAAAGGCTATGTTTACCACCGCTCTAGATGTTAGGACTAGCTCCATGAGCAAGAGGTCTCTCTGTAAGGAGCGTAGTTAGCTAGGAGATGGCAAGGTGCAAAGGGGGCTCTCGTCGTTAATCCCCTAAGCATCAAAGACTAATCTAAACCCATGTGAGCCCAAGATGGCTTCCCATTTGGCCGTAAGGGTGGAACTTTGGTGATTATGCTTTAGACTAGCAAGTCCTATCTTGGATAGATGTATCGATGTAAATAAAACTATATTGCTTAATTTCTAGGAAGAGCTAACATGCAACCATCCTAGATAATCAAATTTAGAACCACATTTTACGGGACCGGAGTTAGAATTTGCCTTATGGATGGAGAGATTGGCACATCAACTCCCCCTTGGTTCTCACTCTCTTTGAGCCAAGTGTGACACAAGCTTACTTTGCCTTGGGATGAGTTGTGCTAAGCGAGCATCCATAAAACCGATACTAAGTGAACAATTAGGTGACCATAAAATGATTTTACGAGCCTTAAGTCAATCCTCCTAGAATTCGGGTAAACCTTCCTTTGCAAGGTATATTCGAGTAATCTTAAACAACAAAGTTTGCGAGATTATAAGGGAGTTTTGGACAATGCTAGCTGGAACATCTCTTGATGAACTATTGAATCATGCCATCGCGGAACCATTTGATAAGCATATTGTCATGCATTTTCGCAAAAACTGGAAAACACTAGCGTTGTATCTTATAGACGGGATTTTGTGTGCTCAATTAGTTCTATGACTATTTGTCTTATTGCTTTCTAGCTAAAAATTTTGTGCTCATTTAGACTAGGACTATTTTTTATATTGCTTTTTTATCTTTTGTGCTTAAGAACTTTGATTATCTTGGTCGAGATCGGTGTTTTTCTTGGACAAACTGGAGCTAGCTTTTGAATTAGGGCTACTAGACATCTTGAATGAGGTATATTTTCTTACCAGTTTTCTTGCGTATCATAGGGATTATAGATTCACAAGCACTTGACATTGCACTTGTCAGATACACTGCACTTGGGGGTTGTCTCTTGATTTTTTTAGTTACTTCCATGCCAAGGGTTGGATAAATGCACTTATTGCACTATCATTGAGTACTAGTACAGGATTATGCCCATTGTAGCTATACATAGTAAAACTTAGATGCACCAGCACTTGAGAGTATGTTTTATTATACACACATCATTTTTTGCACACATGAGAGTTGGGATATTCATCACTAAATTAGGAACCTTGAGCTAAGTGGGAAAGGTGGTTGGGTGAGTTTGAGAGTCATGTACGATTTCTTCAATTGTGAGATGGGTTGTCTACTTGGTCAACATCATGAGGACCATTATTTTCTTGAGAATTTGTCAGATATGGATGGGTGGAGAGTAGCTATTTTTTCTTTCACTATGCAATGATATGTGAGATTAAGGATCTTAAGGAATTGTGTCTACATCTTGCATGACACACCAGCACTTGTAGACATGTAGGCATAATAATCCATTCATAATTTCGTATATTTCATGAATTTTATAATTGCATGGCATAATTTCAGCTTTGCACCTCTTCTAAATCATGAATGAATGAGCATTGAATACAACTTCAAAGCATGCTTCAACTAAGACACATTGCATTGAATCAAACATAGGTACATTTGAAAAGGTAAATCTCATTTGAAGACAAGAGGGAGACTAGAAAAATACTTATCTTGCTAGCCATATACGTGTAGTCTTTGCTCATATGGTGCTTGATATTCATATATTTTTATTTGTTGTATACATATGCTATGGAAGGCATAAGATGAACTTAAGGAACAAAAGAGATAGTGCTTGGAAAACACTTAAAACTCTTGGAGAGATCTTAGAAAGAATAGGAGCATTGCTACACATTCAAGATTAATTCAAGCAAGTTGATCCAAGTATTGTTCTACAAGAGACCAAATTTTTAGTAAGGCAATTGTACAAGTACTATAGTCAGAGCAACAATTGGTAGAGGGATCAATGACAAGCTTGCATGAATAGGGAGGTGTACTAGTAAGAACCAATTTGCTCTTCACCATAAGTGGCTAATTCTTTTCTCTGCCAATAACTTGGCCTTTACAAAGGCCAACTACCATTATAGCTAAATTGGATCCGACAATAGTTCACAACAAACAAGCCATTGTACTCAACTTTTCCATCTTGGAGGAGTATAATAGTCTTGGCAACGCTTTTGAAGGATGCAAGGAGGATGGAGAAAACTATAGTTGCTTTCAGACTGATGTGTTGTCCTATGACAAATCCTACAAGTTTGATATGCATAAATACATAAAAGGGAGGCTTACCACAATCTTGGGAATATTTTGGAGGCAAAGTGTCCACTAATTTGATAGGATCGGGAGCCGTGTTTTTAGGCTAGCAACTGGAGACAGTTGGCAAAATGATGAAGGCAAGTGGCAGATCAACTGATGCAAGGGCTCAACTTTGCTCCATTTTGGAGATGACTCAAGCTTTAGAAGGGCATTCTAGAGAATATCCGCACAATCATGATAATCTACAAGGTTATGGGAGCCTCATTGAAGGTGCTCTCACATATTTTAGGGACAATATGTTATGGACATCACCTCTCCTCTTGTAAATATTTTCCTCTACATCAATACATCTTAACTTAATGCTTTTCCAAAAAGAAATGGTGAAAGGCTTTGACAACATGATTTTTATTTGTTATGAGATGCATTATGGTTAAGAGGAGAATATGATCCAACATATGCCCTTCAATACGATCACAAGTAGAGTCTCACCATCATCGTCCAAGAGCAATGCACATGAGATCCTCATGTGTGCATCTTATGGCGGGTGAATGATCATCATTCAACTTTTACCTATAACCATAGTAAATACTTGGGTCACACCTAGGGCTAGTTAGGGGAGTGAAATCCCTCCTCCCTTTGCAAACCTTTGGTCGTACCCAAGTGGGGTTGGTGGAGGGGGTTTATTGAAACCCCTATCTATGCTTGTTCGCACCCCCTCAAAACAAGGTGCTAACAATGTGTTAGCAAGTATAAGAGTATTGGATGCTTCTTGTTGGTTCTATAGCACCTAGTCCTTCAAATCCAATCATTTCATTACAGCTTTTAGCATCGAGGGCAGCCTCTAACAAATATGATAGACTTTTCTTTCATTGTTATTGTTGGCATAACAATGACAATACCTACCCAAGAGTGCTACTCCACACACAAAGCCT
Organism: Lygodium microphyllum; assembly: GCF_053477565.2. Taxonomy (NCBI): domain Eukaryota; kingdom Viridiplantae; phylum Streptophyta; class Polypodiopsida; order Schizaeales; family Lygodiaceae; genus Lygodium; species Lygodium microphyllum. Next base: position 53,498,546 of record NC_141156.1, on the reverse strand, counting down.
ATAACAAGGTTGACACTTCACATCAAGCAAAGTAGCCTTGTCCATGTGCTTAGGTGTTGTTACATGATGCCAAGGACCCAAACATAACCTAGATAGTTTCCCTTTTTCTTCCAAAGCATATACCTAACAAGTTTTACCAACTTGTCCAAATACTTCTCAAGTCCAAGGTAGCAAAGGCAAAGAGGAAATCATTCTCCAAATCTTACTTTGAGTGAAATGTGTAAAGGCCAATCTGAAGATTTCCAATATATAAACCTATCTTTGATGTGAGGGGACACCCAATCTACAAATTTCTCGACACCATATCCGCAAAATCTTAAATAATCACAAAGGAAAATCATTGTATCATGCTAGCCCGATAGTTTTTGTCGATCATGAATAAGTTTCTAAAAAGTCCATTGATTAAACATACTTTTGGGCTCCATGTGGCAAACAATTGGCTAAACATGCAAAGAGCCTAGCAAAATCTACATTTCTCCGTCAATAATAGGGTATATGTGTGCCCATGAAGTGATGACCCCAAAAAGGAGAATAGTTGAGTCCCCTTTCAAAATCAACAACATTGATTGGATTGCGACATAACGAATGGCTGGGACTGATTAATAACTCTTCAAACAATTCTCCTGCGAGTCCCTCAACAAAATGTTTTTTTCTTCCATAGGCATACCAAAATTTCCTCCCACATCTATTGTCTACATTCTTTTCTGCCAATACCACTTGATCAAGCGAAATGCCCCTTCTCAAAACAAAACTAGCCGAGTCTTATATTCACAACATGATGAACCAAGTCTTAAACGTTCAAATAAACCAAGGTTTAGTGTGGAGTAAATTGCCAAATATCAAGAATAACCCTTGGCATTTTTGTGATAAGGTTTTCGAAAATTACGGTCCTTTTATCTATAATCTATTGAACTGCAAAACCTAAGGAAAAACTTACAGGTTATCCAGGCCAACTTTCAAGTTTCTTATGAGCTCCAGAATATGCTCTCGTAGAACACTCCAGATGACCAATTTTGGGATTGGTATAAACAATCCCACAGAACCCCTCGACTTTGAGGCTCCCGTTTACCTCTACTTTGCTCCTGCACTCCCCCACCAGAATTTCAAAGTTGCCCATAACCTGGTTCTTTCATAAAGACTGTAAATTGACATTATACATAAAATGCATAAAATGTTAAGGCAGGGTGAGCGCTCATCATTGTGAAATGTTCTGTTGTCCACATGTATATTTTGCTCTTGCGCCAGTCCAGATCAATAATGCCAGAGATAGAACAATCAGGGGGGTTTGCCTCATCAATTTGCAGTCGTTTTTTCGAGGTCGCATGGAGGCACCAAACTTCAGCCATCTTTTCTTCTGTTTGCTGTGAGTGATTTTTGTGTTTTGGATTTTGTAAAACCTTGTAACAGTGCCATCCTTGAATGTCACTCTACTACCTGCTCATTGCCACTCGTTGTGAACCCTTCATTTATAAAAAATTTTGCAAATCACTTGGGAAGATATAGACGTAATGTTATCTCTATTGGGGAACCATTAGATGTCATTCTGTTGCACCCTTTACCCTACAGCCCCAAAACTCCAAAATGTTGTTATGACATGACAAACTCCAGAAAGGGACCCATACAATTTTGAACATTAAGATGTGAGATCAAATTGTGCGAGTCTAAATTGCTTCCTACGCAACTAAATAATACCTTGCTACTTGGATACTTGAGCCATAGAGGACAGACGTTGATCATCACACTGCACATTTCTTGCAAGGTCATAACTGTATGAGGCAGCCTTGTCCTAAACAAGCCAGGATTTTTTATTCACAAAGAACGTTACATGGGACAGTTATATGGTAAAGTACACAACCAGTTCTTTCACCCCAGCAAGAGTTTTTACTCGGAAAGCTTCGCCCGATACACAGTTGTTTAAGTAATTACTTCCTTTTACCCTTGGTGAAAAAGGAGGCCATCTCTTTGTGTGTCGTTTACAATTCATTTTCTTGTTTGCAGTTTACTCTCTGACCTCAGAAACGATGAGAAATTATTATGCAGGCATAGATGATTGCAAGTACCTCAGCTGATTGACACTCCAGTTCCAAACACCGCTTTTTCTAAATCTTCCACACTCAAAATTTTAAGTCTAGCAAAAACTCAAAAGGCCACCTTGAGTGGTAAGCATATTCAAAGGCAAATCTTCCAATGCCAACCACAAACTTAGTTTGATTTCAAAACCCTCATGATGAACTAGCAGTTCCCTCATCAATAGGAATGGCATCCAATTCTTTCAGTCCCCTTTGACTTGAACCAACCATTGGAATCTGCAAATTGGTTAGTTTGTTATACAACAGCATGTACCTGGCAAAGGAGTGAGTGAAAACGACGGAGATCTTACCAGAAAGAATGAGCCATGAATGGCAGAAAACTTGAAAATTCCTTCCCATGGCAAAAGGGAGGAATTGAACCCACAGCCTCACAGGCACAACTCTAGACTGTGGGCTCCATTTCAAGGACAACCATTTATTGCTTGATAGATATCCTGTATAAGAGTCACGATAACTTTTTAAACAGTACAAGCTGAAACTCTGGTTGATTTCAAAAGCTACACAAGGTTTTATGGGAAAGCTTGATACATTACTCCAAATAAATATGGATCTTCCTGTCTATCTTACATAAAGAAATGGTACAAAGATGACCTTGAGGACATTCTCAAACTTCAGCAGAGCTATTAAAGGCTGAATAGAAAAATGCCTCAAATATGACAAATCACCAGCCACAATGCCTCGTAAGGGCATTCAAACTGAAGGGGGCCTTCATCTTTCAACTGAAGGAAACATGGTATATGAATGTGTTCTCTGCTTTCAACCTTAGTTGAAAGCTTATTTCAATGAATTTGTAAAAATAAATAGCTCATAGGGGAACAAAGACTGTCCCGTGTGATGTACATCACAGCCGATGAAAAATTGGTGTACATGACAGGTGGAGGAAGTAAGACATAGCCACCTCACAGCTGAACTCAGCACATGAATTTCCTACAGGTGTCAGCTCCACAGAGGCAAGGAACCTCCTTGTTTTCAGGATCAAATAAGTAATCATATCTTCAAAACCACACCATATTATAACGTTAGAAATCAAGTTTATGTTTACTACAGTACAAGAAATTTTGTTTTGTCCACCCGAGAAGAAGGATTTAAAGAAGGGAAAACAAAAGCTATAAGAAAACAAAATACTGATCACTTGTCAGCTTACGTTAATTCTTCTCCCGCATTCAAAAATCTGCGAGCAATTAGCACAATACATGTTTCTCCTACTCCATTCATGGAAAAGATGCGGGCATAGCAGTTTGGCGCACACTAAAAAGAAACCAAGTAAAAAGTCAAAGTTCATATTCCGACAGAAAGTGTCACAGATACTAATCCTACAAGAAAAATGCAAGGGAACTTGGAATTTTCTGACTCACAGAATGATTAATGAGACGTGCGACATTTCCCGCATCAGTTGCATCAATTATGACTTCATCACTTATCTTGAAAAACTGCAAGAAAATGCAGACACCCAAAGTGTATGTACTAAGTTAAAGATCCAGTCAGGATATCAGGCAAGGCAAAATGCAGAGAGCAAGCCACAAGTGTTTGAAAAAGACATCAGAATACACACATAGCAACCCTTTCCCTGCATACTGTATCTCTTTTCACGAAGGTCTGCAATACTTCCTCTCACCAATTCTCCCCGATACTCTACCACCTGCATGATTTGAACATGACTCCAATCTACCAGAAAACTATGCCAGCAAATACTTCACACTTCAGAAATACTACACTGACCATTTCTCCCTCTTGAATAGGCCGCCGAGCAAAAAGGCCCCATCCATGTATGGCAGATTTACCTAAGCAAACTCTGCTTTTCTCTGTTCTCTGAACAATAACATGCCAGGATGAATTCTTGAAAACTTTGACATGAAATGAAATAAGATAAATTTTGAAAATGGTATATGACCTGCAGATGAGATAGCCGTTCCTCCAAGGATGATTTTTCTCTAGGATTGAACTTTTCCTGCCAATATAAGAGATGTCAGAGAAGAAGTATCTGGAAACTGTCACATGAAGCACAATATACCTTGAACCTTTTGTAAAGCCTGCTTACTCTTAAGTTCCTCAAAACTTCAGGTGAATGCCAACTGTAGCCACCAACTGTGTGGGCAATCGCTTTGCTTTCTAATTTCTGTAGACAAGAAAACTAACAAGTGAATAAGACATACAGAGGTTATACTCAAAAAAGAACACACTTATGCCAAAATGAATTGTGTGCAGTGGCTACAATCTAATAAACACCAGTTTCCACAAGAGTATGCCTGCATAGACAGGTAAAACCACCCCCCCAAAACCCTTTTCCAGCCCAATCATCACCACCATGACCAGTAGGACCCCTCACCAACATCATCTTCCCTTTGGTTGGAAGGATTCATTGCAGCTTGCTCTACTATATACACCATCATTTCTCAAAGATGCTTATTGAATTGACTTGTTTGCTTGAGATTGCAGCTCAACTTCTAAATGGACACCACCTTCAGCAAATTGGAAGTGCACACCACAAGGAATGACAGACGTGAAACCAACTCCCGAAGTACTAGAAGCTCTAAGCTACAAGGTTCTCATATGCAATCAAGTTGTTTCTTTTATCATGACAGTTAGTTCTTCCATCTCAATGTTGATTTCTTGCCTCATTTTCAAGGCATTGTCATAGCATCATTGAAGGAGGAAGAAACATGGCATACAAATCACAGCTGCTGAAATCAAAGTATGAAAAATGATGGTGCATTGATATGCCTTTGGAACATGTACTAAGCAAAGCATTATCTAAGACTCATTGAGAAGTTAGGTATCAGATATTGATTTCACACAAAAATCGTATTTGTACAGCTTATTCACCATGGCATTACCTTACTACTAGAAAGTTTACGCTGGATACCGTATTCTAGGCATCTGATAGCATATGAGGCCTCACTCTGCCTGCTAACCAAGCTTTCACTAGTCCCAGCTACAGTGTTTGAGGTAAAGGCTGCATTATTCCCTTCTTTCTCATTAGACATCTCTCCGAGTTGAATTTTCCCCTCAGAGGAGCTTAGAAATAACTTTGCATCAGGATCAGGAGCCCTGCAAGATTATCGGACATAGTATTACAACATTAAGAGGCAAGCATTCTGTAAATAAGAAGCTCACATAATTATAGAACATTTCTAGAGACGAGAAATGAAACTGTGTGTTTTGCAAGTTTTTGTGTTCAATATTTTTTTATGGGGCACAGACCTGTGGTTAGCACAGTAAGTTATCTTCTTGTTCAGCCAGGCTCCACCTTTCTTCTTCAGACTGTGCAACTGTTTGATAGAATAAGAAAGCCTATATTACTATCTTCCAACACATTAAGGCCATTACATTGCATGTGAATGTTACCTCAATTCCAAGACTTTATATGGATACAGTATGTGATTTTGCATGTTCTTCATTACCTCCATGCGGTAGCCTGCCCTGGATGCACACATCACATGGTACATTGCAGTGCATTCGGCACACTGGATACACACCCCATGTATCTGCTTGCACACTGCACAAGCCTTCAAAACACAAAAAGCAAAACTGTCAATGCAGCCACACTCAAAGTTCACATGTCTCTATGATTGCACTTGCAGAGCTATTATGATTCGCTTGATGTTTAAAGAAGGATCAAAAGCTAAATAGTGCCTATTTCGTTCCATATAGCTGCTTTATACCAAAGTGCAAATTCCAACACACTTGTAAGCATCCTCTTGATCAGAACCAGGTGAGAACAAAATTCATAAGAGGAAAATTTGGAATATTAGACTAACAGCTGCGTACCTGACGGAAACGAGAAGCATCAATTTTTGTCAGTCCATCTGCAGGCTCCATACTCACAGCATCTTTAAACGATACTTCTTCTATGAACCATGCACATGTTATGTGAACCCAGAATCCATCGATTGTTGAAGGCTTTAATGCACCACCTGATTAGCTAATAAGTTTTTATAATTCTGTGATTTTTGCCTTCTTAAGTAAGTGCGAAGTCACATGTTTAGAAAACAGAACCAAATCCTGCTTTTTACCCTTACCTTTCACAGGACAGAGGCAGCAATCATGCTGAACCTGAGGATTTTCACAGATTCGGCATACAAATGAGCCATTAGATGCTCTCTTACCATAACACTCTTCATGAACTGCTATTCCACACCTGCTACGATACAAGTCACACATAAACCTGAAAGTTGGATGTCTCTATGCAAATCGTATTATCATTAGACTCAGAATGCTGTTTGCAGACATATTCAGATTCAGAGAAAGACCTCACATTATTGACTGGTTTTTACAACATATCAGTTAACTCATTAAACAGCTTAATCCCATGAATATAGACTATTTCACAAGATGCCATCAAGAACACACCTATTGCAGATAATAATCTTGTTCCAATCATAATCTTCAACCCAACGACAGACTGCACATCTTTCTGCTGTCCAGTTTACTGCAACGGGCTCATAAGGTGCTGCGAAAAGTTACAAGAGTCAATTTGGGAGAACATGGCATGTGAGATTGTTGATAGGTCACACGATTTATCATCCATTCTATAACTTGAGAGCAAGTTGTATTGCGTAGAAGCTCACTCTGCAAGCGGGACCGTAACTCTCGTTCACGCGGCCGTGTTGGCAAATGACTATCTGATTCAGTGTATGCCAGACCTGATGCTCCATGCTGTAGCATAAGATGTAACTGCAAGCCAATAAAAATAATTTAAATCAGACCAACATTGCCAAAGAACAAAAAGGTTTCATCCTTCATGGCTTGACAGTGTTCTACCCATGACAGTAGTGTACGCTTTGACCCTTTTAACTTGATGCTCTCTTTCCATTTCTTCTTTTTGCTCCCCGTGTGCCGCTCCCATTTTGATGGACCCATAATCTGGCCCTTGTTGCATTGCTCGCACTCACATAAGACCCTTCCATCAACAAAAGAACTTAAGGGTTCATATGGAAAATGAACAAAGAACATAAAGATATTTACTCTCCACACTATACATTCAAAGTGCCAGGCAGCACTTGTTTATTCCCTTTTATTTGCATTTTCATACCATGGACAGCACAAATTGAGCATACAAGCTGTGAGCAATTGTTGAAAAAGCTTCAGTGCCTTACTGGTGGAATCTGGGCAAATATTTCCCTTCTACATTTCGACAGACTACTGGAACTTCATCAGGAACAACCACGATATTTTCAGTATTTTGCTTCCTGTGGGAAAAAGCAGATGGCATATGGAAATGAACTTTAGCATGTCATTATTCCCTTGCTAAACAGTACTACATAGGTATCTTCTGCGCTTGAAGGTAACACATGCATTGATTTTTGACATGCAAAAAGAAAACACTTACTTTTTTTGCGCCACCTTGTCATGCAACTTGTGATTCTCAAGGCCAGACTGCACCCCCTCATTGGTTTGGTCCTACCAACAATGATAAATATGATTTTATAAATAAACAGAGAAAATTTTCACTAAATCAGAATTGGCAAATAGATATGTGAATATCATTTCCGAGTATCCAACCACAAACATGAATGTTTATGCTTCTTCACCAGCAATACTCAGACCTACAAGAACTGAGGTTCAGAGGGTGGTTGTTCCATACATGCATACAGTTAAACCAACTGCAGTCAGAACTTTCTGGGCATCAAACGATCATGAATCAGCATAATCAGCCAAGAAAGACCAGACAAAAACTTAAGCAACATGCATAAGAAATCTGCATTGCTTTTTTGCATTTTGCATGTTGCTGAACAGTCACAAATCTCATCGTAGAGATTGACATGCAACTGTGTTTTAAATAGTTTCACTTATTTGCCTTTTTTAAAGCACAATATCTTTACTGAACCAATATGAACTTGGGATCAACTGCAGAAGCCTGCAGCAATACTACAGTAATGAAAAGGATAGCAAAAATTATGGACAAAGATTACTGTGAGCATAATCAGAAAGGTAATTGGAGATGATGATCTCCATTTGCTAGACATCCCATCTGATGCTGGGGCTTCTCAATGAAAGGTAGGAAACTGTGCATTCAAGGCTGAGTGGAAGAGCAAGAGAGTATCAAACACCCCGTGGACATATTACAGACCGATTATGCACAATATTATTTGAGACACAGAGGAAACGTAACAGGCAGCCACTGAGAAAGTTAGAGCAGCTAAACCTTGTTTGCAACAAGCAAAACCAAAACCGACAAGATTTGCATAAGTGGATTGACGCAAATGGCAAGTGAAACAGGACCATGTTGATGTGGTAGACACAATAACAACGAACTACAAGCAGTCAACAATGCTGCCAGTTCTATTCCTGTCACAAATACGACTTCTGTAATTAACAACATTATCACCAATCAGTGCCACAATACATTGTGGCCATAAGAAGCATTGTTCACACCATGTTGTGTGCATTTTGCAAGAAACAAATAACCCCTTGCATGAGGGTGATGTGCTTACAAGCAATATTGTCAAAGCATGTGCCACGGGATCAATAGCTGGCATACATAATAGGTATTGTAAGGACCAAAAATATATTTTACCACAAATGCCGATCTAACACATAACCACAGGCACCAGAAAAAAAATGTTATTGATTATAATTAAAAGCACTATATTAATAATATTAGAGAAAGAGAACGGATTCAGAAATGAAGATCTTCATTTCCACCTACACTCTAGAGTCAAAAGTCTAAAACCTAAAACAAAAACATAACTTTCTCCTACTCAATAAGGACCAAAAATATATTGAATGCCCATCTAATACATAACCATAGGCACCAGAAATGTTTCAGCCTATTTCGCGTTTCAAGGTTTCAACATTTGGCTTGGCTTTTTGTTGCATTGCTACCTAGAGATTTTGAGATTTTTTTTTAAAGCTATTTATTATAATTAAAGCACTGTATATTAATAATATTAGAGAAAGAAATAGATCCATTATTAAAAATATTAGAGGAAGAAAATAGATTCAGAAATAAGATCTTCATTCCACCTAGCCCCTAGAGTCTAAAGCCTAAAGCCTAGAACAAAAACATAAATTTCACCTACTCAATTAGAGATTAGCCTTCACAATTTTCAAATCACAACATATAGGCTACAAAATACGGCTAATACCTCATGCAAAGTAAAAGTGAAAATTGATGTTCATGGGTATAATTCTTGCGGGGGATGCTTGTGGGGAGGCATTTGTTGCTCAAGCAAAAGGAGGCCCAAGGTGGAGGAGGTGAGGGAGGAATGTGTAGAAAAGATGAAGGAGTAGGAAAGTGTGGAGGAGGAAGAGATGAGGTGGAGGCAGAGAGGAAGGAAAAGATGGAGCAAGGATAGATGGACAAGGGGAGGAGATGATGCACAAGGATGAGAAGGTGATGAAGCACATGAGGGTGTGGGAAAAATGAGAGCTGAAGAAGAAAAACAGCGTGTATATTCTCTTTTTTACGAAAACTAGAAAATAAAGTTCCAATTCAAGAAAAAAAATGATAGTTTTGTGACCCTGTTCTGCAAAACGAAATGAAACATTAAGTGTGTTTCATTGTTTCACATTTCACCAGGGTGAAACGGGTATTTGGGTTACTAAGTGCATAACCTATATTTGCTAACTTTTCTTTAGCACCAAATGTTCTATCCAATGAGGTTGGAATATTTGATTGCTTCTATTTCACACTAGCTATTTACTTGCAGCACTCTTTAATAGCATGATAGCATCAAATGGCGAACTGTTGGCATTAGGCCTAGACATGCACCACTTGATGATGATCCGAGCTTTACCTTGCCAAAGATCATCCCAACATAAATGACCTTTGACAAAAATGTTACATCCTTGGACATCCTGATGGTGCTGGTAACAGATGCTGGCAACATTGTTCACAATGGTTATAAAATAACCTATGTGTGAATGCCCCAGTGGACCTTAGGATTAGCACAGCCAAGTAGTACTTTTAGGACTCAAGGCCCATTGCACACATTATTATGCAATCGCCACTCTTGGACTTTAGGCCCACTGGTTGAGCCTCCATATACTTGGACAATGTGGGCTGGTAGTAAGGAACACCCTCTTGAAACATCATCATGACTATGTGCTGCTGGCAGCAGGCTCCAAGGTGAGCCCGTATGGCTCTATGGCCAAGCAGTGAGTCTGATGTCCATTCCCTTTATGTTCTAAGCCGTGCGTATAGCTTATGTCATCTCTCATGTACAATTTGGATCCTAGGGAAGCATTTCATTGGTATCAAAGCAACTCAAAAATTATATATCCCTCTCATCTATTCTCGCTCACATACTTCAACTCAAAGCTCATCAATATCTTTCGTTCTCTCTATTCCCCCTCTCTCTCACTACTCTCACTCCTCAACAGCAATGCTCACCATGGCTTCTCATGAAACCAATCCATTTCAGGCCCCTATCATGAGCAAACCCATATGCATGGAGGATGTCCCAATCTTGAGCACATGCGTGAGCATCATTCCAAAGCCTCTTCTTCTTCTCATGGAACCAATCCATTTCAGGCCCCTATCATGAACAAATCCATATGCATGGAGGATGTCCCAATCTTGAGCACAAGCGTGAGCATCATTCCAAAGCATCTTCTTCTTCTCGTCTAATGTCGTCACTTGTGGTGACTGCAAGCACAGCTAAGGAAATGCAACAGTTGAGCTTCGCACTCCCCACTTTACATTTGTGTGCGCAGTCATTCACATCTCAATTCCAACATGATCCCTATAAAGGTGATAAGAGCAACATTATCTCACGGCTAACCAATGGACAACATACTTTGATTTAAGTCAATTTGATGAAGTGCAACGAATAGAACAAATATGAATCATGCTTTAGAGGAAAAAATACATTTGGTGGGCAAGGCTGTGCCCCAAGTCCAAGACTTGGGTAGAGTTCCAATCCGTTTTTCACAAGTGACTTGTAATTGACAACCACACTGAGACCTTTGCAAGTTACTTGAGCTCAACACAGGGAAGTCCTTGTATCCATACTCACAATAATTCAAGGACCTTCTACACAAGACAAAGGCCTTGGATGGCCTGCATACATGCCTACATGTGTTACCTTTTTGAATTGCCACCAAAGTACCAAAATGAGGCCTTCTGTAATTGCCTTAACTCATTGGAGAATGTCTACTATGCGAAAAAATCTAATAATATTTTGGCAACGAGCAAGGATGGCTAGTCAATGAGATCCATTGAGCCACCTCAAGTTCAAAGTCAAAGAAAGCCCCTACAGCAACAATTTCACATCAATCCACTTCACATTAATGAAAAGTAGAAGGAAAACAAATGCAAGCCGATTTATGCCAAGGATTGTTTGAAAGCTTGATGTATCGCATGCCATCAGACTCACAACTTTTCAAGGGAACAAGGATTATCCAAAACATAAAAAGTTAAAGACTAACTCAAGGATTGTACCATATCAGCCTTGGAAATCAGCAAATCCATTTCTAACCCCAATGATGTTTCTTATGTACGTTTTATTCAAAAAAATCGTTGGTCTGCATTGCAATGCAATTCCTTTCTATTTCACAATAATCTAGATAATAATTCCAATGTTGGTAAATATCTTAATTTGTTGTCACATGAATTCGTTAATTTCTTTCTATTTGAGTTGCCTAATGGAATTCCACCTTCTCACAAAACATTAGATCATAGGATAGTGTAAAACACATAGTTTTAATGCACAACTCAATAAAAGATGAGAGAACCCAAGAAAAACAAGAAGAAATCCTCAAATCCTAATCACAACAATTAAATAGAGATTTGTACAATATCGCTCCAAGAGCCCAAGTATGAACCACCACTCTGAACCTACGAAGTTATCTAACTATCCTTTTCGAGACAGCTCTTCACTCCATACTTATCTACCTCGAATAGTCCTCATCTCAATCAAGCCATGAACACTCCAACTTATGAAGAAACCTATGGAGTAGTTGCTAGGGTTTGCACTGAGGAAACACAAATTGTACAACCACGACTGAAACACAACAATACAGACACAAACATGCAAACACTCAAACCCTAAAAGCAAAACTCAAAACACAAGCACAGAAATAAATGTAAGTAAAAGGAGAGAAAAAAGGCAGCTTTGAAGTGAATGAAAACTATAAATGAATGAAGAGTATACAGAGTGCCCAAGGGTAGAGTAGTAGTTTCGCGGAGAGTGACTTCCATCAAAGATGAATCCCAAGTACTACAACCACCAGTTGGAGATGAGAGAGTAATTAATGAAGGGCAATAGTTTGGTCACCAAAACACGGCAATCGAAGACTGAAATCTAGTAAACGCAGCATTGTACCACCAAAGAAGGCTGAAAACCAATCACAGAGGCAAAGAACTACCAGGAGACAACAAGAGAGGTGGCTGATGGCTGAAATTTGCATGGTAGAGTTGTGAAGAAAACTAATAGGGTTTGCACTGAGGACACACAGTGTATGACCAAGACAGAAACACAAAGAGACAGACACAGACAAAGAGGACAAAACTCAAACCCTAAACGCAAAAACTCAAAACTCAAACACAAAAACTCAAACACAAACAGAAGAAGGGAGAGAGAGAACACAACTCTGAAGTGAATGAATGATGTAAATGAATGTAAGAGTGTACAGTGTGCTCAAAGGCAGAGCAATGTCGGAGTGTGACGTCCACCGAATCCCAAGTCTGTGACCACCAATCAGAGTGTAGGAGTGTTGAATAGTGAATGGCAACAAGCTGGTCACCAAAACACAATAGTCTGGAGGCTAGAAACCGGTAAACGCAGCAGTGTACCACCAATTGGAGGTTGGAAACTGCGCACAATCTGTTGTAAAAAGCAGGCTGAAACAATGTCTGATGTGGCTGGCAATGACTGGATGATCAGATCACAGCAGATGATGATGTCGCCAGCAGCTGACGTCAGCATGGATGAAGGCGCCAGCAGCAAGAGCAAACACGGATGGAGTGGTAGCAGTCTCGAGGACTAGACAACCATGTGGGAGGAGCCTGATGGCTGAAATCTGCACGTGGAGTGAGAAACCTGCACAAACAAAATGAGGCTGAATGGGGGCAGCCTATCTATTTATAGATGTGGAAGGGCGCCCCAAAAATTAGGGTTTCCACTGAACTCTCTCGAACCGCTCCCCGTTTTAGGATTTTACTCTAAAAGAGCATTTTTTAGTGTGTTTTGGGGTTGTTTAAGAGGCTAATCAACAAGTAATACATATTTTAGCTCAATAAGAGTGAGAAGCTTGCACAAAAGGGTAAAGACTAAATGGGAGCAGCCTATCTATTTATAGATGTGGATGGATCCTCCCAAATTAGGGCTTCACATAAACTCTCTTAACTATGCACAGTTTTTGCATTTTTCACTAAATAACCATGTTTTGTGGCTGTTTAAGAAGCTAATCAGCATGTAATCCATTTCTTAGCTCAACACCCCCTCTCAGACCCAAAACAAGAGAGGTGGCTGATAGCTGAAATTTGCATGGTAGAGTGAGAAGCCTGCACAAAAGGATAAAGACTGAATGGGGGCAGCCTATCTATTTATAGATGTGGATGGATCCTCCCAAATTAGGGCTTCACATAAACTCTCTTGACTATGCACCGTTCCTGCATTTTTCATTAAATAACCATGTTTTGGGGCTGTTTAAGAGGCTAATCAACATGTAATGCATTTCTTAGCTCAACACCCCCTCTCGAACCCAAAACAGGGCTAGAAAGGAAGGCCAACTGAAACCAGCCTTCCTTCTTGGATAGGGTGGGTTAACCTGATTAAGCCCTTAATTAAGGCAATAAATAAATGCACGTAAAATGAAATGCACACTTTACCATAACATTCTTGGACAATAGACACCCTGTTGGCCCCAAAATCAGCGCCCCTTGCGGTATTTCTTTAGCTTTCATTCAATTGAAAGGAATACAACTCGAGATTCTTCAATCTCCTCCTGGTAACCAATTGCTCTTGCTGTCATAAATGACCAGCAAGCCTTTTGGGTCATTTGCCCCTTGATTCACCCAGGACTTCTTCTCCAATTTGACCCTTGGCTGGCCAAATGGTGCCCCAAATCAAATCGGGATGGACTGGCTCTTGAAATCCCTTGATAATCTTCAATTATCAGCTGCTGATTTCAGTCCCTTGAGCCTTCAATCTCTGGCACGGATCCCAAGGTGGCTGCTAAACCCTGATTTCCGCTGTAAATTAGGGTTTACTACAGAAATTATAGATCAGCCCACCAAAAATGGCTGAAATCTCCTCCAAATGGCTAAGAATTGCTGAGAATGGCTGAGCATAGGCTAAAGGAGATGAGAGAATGCTGTAGAGAGAGAAAATTCTGAGATTTGTCGTGAAGAACTGATCAAAATCAGTTGCTGCCCTGCTGTACTAGCCCCAAACGGATGCACCAACAACAATAGGAGTATCAGAGACTGTGATCTTCAGGAGAAAGTGCATCAGCAGCAATTGCCAGCTTCCCAAGGTCAAGAATATGCGATCTACATCACCAAAATGGTCTCCAATGGCTGGCAAATGGCCCCAAAAACTGGCAGTAACAATCCAACACTTCTTTCCAACAGCTCCAAAATGAAAAAACAATATTTCCCTCTCCCTTCAGCCCCATTTAGCCTTTCCCCCACTTCCATGGGAAAGTTTTGCCAAGTGGCAGCTTTCTTGATCCATTTTCAGCAATTTCCAGCCATTTAATTAATATTCAGAATTAATTAATTTTAAAAATTAATTCAGCCCTTAATCCATGCCCAGAAAATTGACCTTGCCCATCCAAAAATTAATTGGCTAGGCCATTTGCAACCCAAAGTGATCCCTTGCATTAATTGACCCTTGGATAAGCATTAATCCATTAATTAATGCCTAGTCCCTAGTTTCACCACACTGACACTTAATGGCCAATTAATGGTCCTAGGGGCAAATTGACACCAAAATTCACCTAGAATCTAACAAGTGTAACTTGTTACAACTTTTGCCTTTGACACCCATCTTTTTCACGGGGTCCTTCGGCCGTCAATTGTGAAAAAGTAGCTTGCACCTCACATGTGCAACACATGTGCATCTTTTAATTGCACATTTGATTAATCCTTTAATCAAATGTCAAGTAAACATAAGCAAAGCATCAAATTTTCACGTCCTCGTGACACCAACCCAATTATTGCTTACATCAAAATGACACTCACAAATGATATCTTGGTCGATATCAAGGGACTCTCCATTGCACGTGAAGTTTGGGTGAAACTCAAAGCCTCATATGAGAATACGACTCCTATCAATCAAGCCCATCTCATGCAGAAGTTGGTTAACTTGGAGCTTGATGAGTCCAAGCCCACCTCACAGCACTAGAATGCATTTATTGGGATTTTGATTCAGTTACAAGATGTTGGCTTGCAACCTTTTTATCCCAAGTTGAAGGCTATCTTCTTGCTCACAAATTCATGAGAGGGCTTGATTGTCTCATTAAGCAACAACCCAAACTTGACTTTTGATGGTGTGCATGGTTCTATTCTCAATGAAGAGATTAGATGCAAGGCAAGTGGGGGCAATAGTGGATCAGCCTATAATGTAAGAGGAAGGACTGAAAATAAGTCAAATGCCACAAATAAACATAAAATCGCAGCAAAAGCAAGGAAAAACAGCAAGATGTAACTTGCTACCAATGTGGACGCAAAGAATATAAAAAGCCTGATTGCAAGTATTTTAAAAAGGAATAAGAATGTAAAAGTCAGATAAATGCAAAAGGCAAAAAGAATGAGAAAGATAGCAACTCTACCCCTAAAGAAATAGAGAAGGCAAATGTGGTATCTAGGGTTGTCATTGAAGAGAGAGAAGAAAATGAAGATAGTACAGATTTGCTTGTTGCGTATTCAAATCCACATGCTATAACAATAGAAGACATGTATATCACTAAAAAGGATGTGATAGATGCCTTGTCTGCTCATGATGGTTTGTCACAATCGTGGATTGTTGGCAATGGTGCTTCATTTCGTGTAACTCCATCTTTGGAGTGTTTCTCTTCTTATGCAAAAAGTCACCTTGAAAAAGTTTACCTAGGGAATACTATGCATGTGACATAGAGGGAGTTGGCACCATACACCTAGCTCTTGAAAATGGCCAGGAATTGATTCTTCATAATGTTAGGTTTTTTCCATCTATAATTAAATTGGCTAGGCCATATGCAGCCTAGAGTGGTCCCCAGCCTCTGTTAACCCTTAGACTGGCATTATTTAATTAATTAATGCTAGTCCCTAGTGTCATCACCAACACTTATTGGCCAAATAACTGTCCTAGGGTCATAACTGACACCAACAGACTCCCAAAGCCCAACTGGCATAACTTATCACAACTTTTGCTTTTGAAACCCACTGCATCCTTGGGGTCCTTGGCCTATTACCATGAAATACTATCATGGGCATAACTTATCACAACTTTTGCCTTTGAGACCCACTGCATCCACCAAGTCCTTGGCCTATTACCATGAAATAACTACCATGTGCATCATGTGCTAAATAACCTTGCACATCAAATGTTATCAGCAAGATTAAAGTATCTCAAAATTTCACATTCTCATAAAGAAAGCCATTCCTAACAAATGGGTCTTAAAGGCACACAAAGAATATATATATGCTATGGAAAGGGTACATTAGATCTGCAGGGATATTGTGATGCAGACGTGGCAAGTGACTCGGATACTCACAAGTCTACTAGCGGATACATTTTCACCTTGACTAGTAGGGCAATTTCATGGTACTCAAGGTGATCTAGGTAGGGAGATAATGTGTCGAGCAACTTGTTCAAAAAGAATGTGATCTAATCCCTGTCAGACTTCAAGGAGCCAATAATCAAAACTCAACAAGTAACTACGGATATTCGGTCAGCTTGACTTTCAAATCATCCCCTTCCTTAATGGAAAACTCTTGAAGCTCAAAATCAAGATTGATACATTGACTGCGATCTCACACTGCATAGCAATCAATGAGATGACTCCAACACTCAGATGCAATGCGAAAATATTGTAACTAAGAGTGAAATTCAGGAAGCAACCCCAGTATTAACTCAACATTGGCCATGGCATTGCAAACTCTCCATTGACGGATGTGATCAGGGTGAGCTAATCAAGGGTCAGTACCAACGACAAGGTCCCAAAGTCCCTGAAATTGTAAACGCCCCGAACAACGTAGTATGCTTAACAATTATGATATTCGCTTGTTTTCGAGATTTAATACAAAAGAGAATGAACACTTAAAGCTGAAAATGAAAATTACTCACAAAATTACAGCCATGAAAATGTAAAAGTAATGGAGACAAGATTGAGGGTTGAAGATGGGCAACAGGGCTTGCTTTTTATTGCTAAAATGGAAGAAAGAGCTCGAGAAGGAGGTGCTGTAATGAATTTACAGGCTTGCTGTCCTGTAAAACAGCAGTGATAGAAGAGGGAATATGGAGGAATTTGATAATGGAGAAGTGGGGGATGATGATGGGGATGGATGGGCCAGTTTCTGGCTATCTGTGGGTGCTGTACATGAGTTTACAGCAAAGAAAAATGATGCTGAATGAAGAAAAACGAGCTTTTATTTATAGGAGGGGGAAGAGCTAGTACAAAAGGGGAAAGTGGAGTAGCACAAGACAAGTGTCCAACCACATGTCATGAGATGTGACAAGTGGTGGGACACTTGGAAACTTGTGTGACAAGTGTCTTGACACTTGTCTCTTCTCTATGGCCTTCCTTTTTGGGCTGAATACTATCAAGAATAGAAACAACCAAATTTAGTAAGCACAGTCAGAGTACAGAATTTACTATTTTTAGAATGACATCCCTATTTTTTAGGACTAGCATTTTTAGGCTAATTCGAGACTCCTAAAATTTTGGGACCTCCTAAAAATTAGGGACCCCCCAATATGGGTGTCATATGAAAGCTTTTTCCATGTACATCACAAAAACAGTATCAGAATCTTCATGTGACTTTCCTATGCAAAGAAATGTGCAGTTCAAGCTTTCAGCCCACACATGCACATTGTACAAGCATTTCATGATCATGACATCTTGTTGATTGTAACTGTCTGTTCTAGCGGATCTAGCCCACACTTCAAGGCATCAATCCTTTCTGTGTGAGAGTCTAACCTTGATATGCGTGAGTTCTGGTCACAGGAGCCCAATCGGGCCGAGCCCAATCGGGCCATATAGGTGGAAGTGTAAACTATCTTTTCTCTAACCCACCGCGTGAGTCCACCATAACCTGTGACCACTCATCAGTAGCCAACTCCAATGCACTTTTCTTTATATCTAATTAGTGCAAAGGAAACAAATTTAATAAATCATTATATAGACAAATTAATGAAAAAGGATACAAATTCTGTTTCTATAGAGTTGTGACAGTCCTCTCGCTTTTATTCAGATGTCCTCAACTGAAAAGCTTCTTGATATGGCTGAAGAATGTCTGGGTAATCCTCAATGAATTTTTCATCTACCCACTGTGCATCTGTTGTGGGTAGATTCTTGAATTTTAGTAAGAATTCTCGTGTCACAAGGCCACTTCTCGTGTTTCGATCCTTGTGAAATAAAATCTGTTGAGGTTCGAAGAGTTGCTCTGTTTCTTCAACTTCTGGGGGATCTTCAATAATGGGTTACTTTGGTTTTGGTCCTATGTAAGGTTTTAGCAAACTTACATGAAAAGCATTGTGTATTTTCCAATGAGCAGGAAGCTCAAGTCGATAAGAAACTTCATTTATTTTCTCAATCACTTTGAAGTGTCCAAAGTATCTACTGGAGAGCTTTGGAAAAGATGAATTTTGACCGGAACCTTGTTTGAGCCTGCTTTTATCAAACTTTAGCAAGACATATTGACCTTTTTCAAAAGCCAAAGGTCTTCTTCGTTTATCTGCTTGCTTCTTTTGTCGCTCTTGGGCAACTTTGATAGTGGCTCGAACTTGATTCATTGTTGTTTTTAAATCTGAAGCAAACTCATCAGCAGCAAAAATCTTATCTTTAGTGTGAATAATTGGAGGAGGAATCACTTTACCCTATACTATTTCATTTGGAGCTTTCCCTATGGATGAGTGCACTGTATTGTTGTAAGCAAACTCCAATAATGAAAAATATTTCTCCCATTGTGACTTATGTGCACTAACATAAGCTTTCAACATATCCAAAAGAGTGAGATTCATCACCTCTGTTTGGCCGTCAGTTTGAGGATGAAAAGCTGAGGAGAACTTTAAAGTGGTTTCCAAATTCTCAAATAAAGCACGCCAAAAGTTACTTGTGAATTTGGAGTCTCTATCTGAAATGACCTCAAAAGGCATACCATGTAATCTGAAGATATGTTGAATGAAAAGTCTTGCAGCTTGTGCGGATTTCAATGTTTTATGACATGGAATAAAATGTGATTGCTTGCTGAATCGATCAATTATGACCCAAATCATATCATGACCTTGAGGTGTTCTTGGAATACCTAAGATGAAATCCATTGTGATAGATTCCCATGGATCTTTGGACACTGGAAGAGGTTGCAACAATCCTGGAGTCTTCTGCCTATCATTCTTGGATTTTTGGCATACTAGACAAGCCTCAATGAAGTTATATGTATCTCTTCGTAAAGTTGGCCAATAAAAGTAGCGCTCAATTGCACTTAGAGCGGCTGCCCTCCCTCTATGCCCTATATAAGGGGGTTCATGACTTTCTTTAAGCACCTTTTGTCGAACAGGAAGAGTGACACAAAGGCGATTGTTCATGAGAAGGTAACCGTCTTTGATGGAATAATCTGGATGAGAACCTCCTTGCTGTAAATTTGACCAAATTGTTGCAAAGTCAGTATCTTCATTATAAGTATTCTTCATCGTTTGAAAATCTTCATGATGAGCCACTGTAATAGTTGCAATGCGAGGCACTCTAGAAAGTGCATCAGCAACTACATTTTGTTTCCCTGGAGTGTACATAATTTGAAAATGAAACATAGACAAGAAATTTTCCCATCTTGCATGTTTCTTTTGCAAACGCTTTTGAGTCTTGAAATACTTCAAGCTCTGATGATCAGTTTTAATAAGGAATTCATTGCCTAAAAGATAATGTTTCCATATCTTTAAACCATGAACCACTGCTAAGAGCTCCTTTTCATAAATGTTATACCTTTTTTCCACATCATTTAGACGACGGCTTTCAAAGGCTACGGCATGGCCTTCTTGATTTAACACTGCACCAATACAATCACCGCAAGCATCTGCTTCCACCACAAATGGTGTTACCAAATCTGGAATGATAAGAACAGGTCCAAAAGTAAGAGCTGTTTTCAGCCTTGTGAAGGCTGCCTTCTCTTTTTCCTTCCATTGGAAAGAGGTCTTCTTCTTTGTAAGGTCATGAAGTGGAGAAGCCATTTGTGCAAAATGCTTGATGAAGCGGCGATAATAAGAGCATAAGCCAAGAAACGATCGCACCTCATGTATTCTTGGATTATCTTGATCTTTTCAGGATCCATCTGAATCCCTTCAGAAGAGATGACATGCCCAAGGTAATTTATTTTGTGCATGAAAAATTCACTCTTTTTACCATTTACCAAGAGTTGATTTTGTTGAAGTAATTGTAGAACAATCTCCAAGTGTTGATGATGCTCCTCTTCATTCTTGCTAAAGACAAGAATATCATCAAAGAAAGTACCGACATATTGTCGATGCTCTCTAAAGATGCGCTCCATCATTCGATTAAAGGTGGCTGGTGCATTGGTTAATCTGAAAGGAACCACCAAGAATTCATAAAGACTGTATAAAGTGCGAAAAGCAGTTTTGTGTATATCTTGTGGTATTTTACCCTAATTTGATGATAACCACTCTTTAGATCAATGTGGCTGAAAACCTTGGAGCCTCCTAGACGATCCAAAATGTCGTCAATTCTGGGAATAGGAAACCGATTCTTCATAGTGATTTTGTTGAGGGCTCGATAATCAATGCACATTCTGAATGTGCCATCTTTCTTTTGAACAAGAAGAACCGGTGAACAAAATGGTGAGCTACTTGGCCTAATTAGCCCACGGTTGAGTAGGTCTTCGACTTGCTTTCTAATTTCTTCTTGTTGAGGACGGCTCACACGGTATGGTGCTATATTAGGAGGAGAACTACCCGGAATTGTATCAATATGATGGTCTTCTAGCCTTTCTGGGGGAAGTTGATAAGGAAGATCTTTCGAAAAACAATCTTTATACTTTTCCAAGAGCTGAAATCACTCTTGGTTTTCAGCATTCATATTATCTTTTACATCAGTGACATAAAGCAAACAACATTGAACACAATCCTTAATTGCTCTAGAGACTTGCATATGGCTTACCATAGGTATGGTGTCTCCAGAAACTCCAGCTTGGATCTCGTACTTCTTGCCTTTGTTGGTGAGTTCTACCTTCTTTTTCTGAGAGAAGATGGTTGAATCTACTCTATGATTCCAGGGCATGCCAAGAATCACATCACAACCATCAAGGTCTTCGATACAGAAGGTATCTTCGTCACTGTAGCCTTGAATTTGAAACTTAAGCTTGCCAATGTAGGGTGTCACAGTCTTCACTGTGTCACCTTCATCGGCATTTAAAGCTTGGCGAACTTCTGCCGGAGTGTCCATCTCTTCATTCTTTAATCCAAGCTCTTTAGCTAATTGCAAGAAAATGACATTTTCATTCGCCCCAAGATCTATCAAGAATAGTGCTTGCCTACCTTGCAACTGTCCCCAAGCTTTTAATAATTTGCGCATCTCTGGAGTGTGAGTTGTGTTTGCAACTACATCACTGATAGCATTGATTTTCACTAGCGACTTAGGCTTGTTGTCAGAAACCTTGCTTTGTCCTTTGTTTGGACATTGCTTCGCTATGTGGCCTGTTTGTTCACATTTAAAGCACTTCCCTTCTTTCATGAAGCGTTGCTTTTCTTCTTCGGAAAGTTGCTTGGCTTGTGGGTATAGATTGGAGCGAAATTGAGGAGCATTAGGAGGTGCATAAGGCTTCATCTTCTTTTGATTTGATGGCTGCTTTTGCCGCTGGTTTTGTCCTTCATTTGGGGCTGAATACTCCTCATCATCAGCTACTCTCTTGTTATCATTCTTTTGGAATGATTTGTTGCCATTGTGCTCCATTTCCCATATCTCAGCATGGTCAATGAGTTCCCTGAGACTAGAACAATGATAATGATTAAGAGCATACGAAGTTTAAAATGCAAACCTCCTTGAAACTTCCTAAGCTTTTCCGAATTGCTGATCTTTTTGAAATGTTGGACCTTCAAAAGTAGCTCCCAAAATCTCTTGGTATAGTCACCAAGTGACTCATTTTTCCTTTGCCAAAGCCGATCCCATTCCATTTTTATATCTCTTTTGAAATGAACAGGAAAAATTTGGCTTTGTATCATGCGAACAAAGGACCACCGTGATTTTGGGACAGCATGATCGTATTCCAACCCCGTCCACCAAGTATGGGCTAAGTCGGTCAAATGTAAAGCTGCAAACTTAGTCTTTTCTTTTTCTTTATACTTGCACGACCATACAAATTTGAAATTGACGAATAAACTTCAGAAGAAGATCAGGATTTCGGGAACCATCATACATACTGAACTTGATCTTCTTTTCAAGTTGAGATAGTGACTTAGTCTTCTTCTTCTTCTTATGCCTTCGTCCATGCCCGGATCTTGAGGTTGAAGATGATGAAGTGCTTGATGGGGATGAAGATGGAGACGAGGGTGAAGAATGTCGACGCCTTTAACGATGATGAGGTCTTCCACGAGAAGGGTGTGACTCTTCGTCACTAGAAGAGGGTCCATCAAAGTAGGCGCCGAATGACTTTGAAGAAGAGGATGAGCTTCGACGCGATCTCTTTCTTTGTCTTGAAGTAGAATGGGACTGCCTCTTAGAAGTAGTTGGACTTCTTGATCGGCTCCTTTCATTGGTATGGCTTTGTCTCCTTCAAGCAGATGGACTTCTTTCCTTGAATTCTTTGGGATTCTCAACTTTTTCTACTTTGAGAAGTTGCTCACGAATTTGTTGATTCTCCTCTCTAAGACTTTGAATGGCTTGAAGGATAGCACTCGACTAATCCATTGAGACTCTAAGAAAAATATGCTCAAGCACTCAATGCAAGGGCTAAAAACAAACAAACTTATAATTGTAAGCACTACCAGTGTTGGGGTGAGGACTGAGCCAAAGCTCTGATACCACTGTAAACGCCCCGAACAACGTAGTATGCTTAACAATTATGATATTCGCTTATTTTCGAGATTTAATACAAAAGAGAATGAACACTTAAAGCTGAAAATGAAAATTACTCACAAAATTACAGCCATAAAAATGTAAAAGTAATGGAGACAAGATTGAGGGTTGAAGATGGGCAATCCCCCCCCCCCCCTCCCCCCGAAGGAATGTATTTCTGCTCAACCCAAGTCCCATAGGGAAGAGCTCAATTACAATCAACCTGAGAGTGAGGAGAAGTAATTCTCACTCTCACAAGATCATGCAAAGATATACAAACACACATGCATTATCTATTATGCAATGATAAGAACTGATTTCTTTACAGCATGAGAGAAGAAAGAGGGGAATTCAGCCTTTCTCCATCGTTGATCAGCAATACATGGATAGGGCTTGCTTCTTGTTGCTAAAATGGAAGAAAGAGCTCGAGAAGGAGGTGCTGTAATGAATTTACAGGCTTGCTGTCCTGTAAAACAGCAGTGATAGAAGAGGGAATATGGAGGAATTTGATAATGGAGAAGTGGGGGATGATGATGGGGATGGGTGGGCCAGTTTCTGGCTATCTGTGGGTGCTGTACATGAGTTTACAACAAAGAAAAATGATGCTGAATGAAGAAAAACGAGCTTTTATTTATAGGAGGGGAAAGAGCTAGTACAAAAGGGGAAAGTGGAGTAGCACAAGACAAGTGTCCAACCACATGTCATGAGATGTGACAAGTAGTGGGACACTTGGAAACTTGTGTGACAAGTGTCTTGACACTTGTCTCTTCTCTATGGCCTTTCTTTTTGGGCTGAATACTATCAAGAATAGAAACAACCAAATTTAGTAAGCACAGTCAGAGTACAGAATTTACTATTTTTAGAATGACATCCCTATTTTTTAGGACTAGCATTTTTAGGCTAATTCGAGACTCCTAAAATTTTGGGACCTCCTAAAAATTAGGGACCCCCCAATATGGGTGTCATATGAAAGCTTTTTCCATGTACATCGCAAAAACGGTATCAGAATCTTCATGTGACTTTCCTATGCAAAGAAATGTGCAGTTCAAGCTTTCAGCCCACACATGCACATTGTACAAGCATTTCATGATCATGCCATCTTGTTGATTGTAACTGTCTGTTCTGGCAGATCTAGCCCACACTTCAAGGCATCAATCCTTTCTGTGTGCGAGTCTAACCCTGATATGCTTAAGAGTTCTGGTCACATGCGCCCAATCGGGCCATATAGGTGGAAGTGTGAACTATCTTTTCTCTAACCCACCACGTGGGTCCACCATAACCTGTGACCACTCATCAGTGGCCAGCTCCAATGCACTTTTCTTTATATCTAATTAGTGCAAAGGAAACAAATTTAATAAATCATTATATAGACAAATTAATGAAAAAGGATACAAATTCTGTTTCTATGAAGTTGTGATAGAAATTCAAGCACTTGTTGCATGAGGTTTGACCAAGTGGTAAAATTCATCACATTAAAACGAGTCTCATCGGTGAAAGCATTCTTGGGGATTGCAACAGAAGTGGTAGTGCTAGAAAATAGAGGTGTGTAATGAGGATAGGGTGGATAGAGGAGATAGGGTGGAGGAGTCGGAGCACACTTGGGAAGGAATCCTAAAGTGTCCAACATGCATACAAAAAGTGTGCACAATCATTCCAAATGTGGACATCGGTGTATTGGGTATGGGCATGGTAACCGCATGAAAAGCCCAAGGTGGAGGGATAAGGGCGTATGGAGCAAAGAATGGAAAACCCTGCGTAGGAGTAACCAAAGGGATCTGTGACGATAATCCATAAGCAAAGAATGGAAATCCTTGCATCTGAAAGGTCGTATAGAGGGGTGGTGAGTGTCCAAGGATAGTGAGGGGAATCCCCATCACAGCCATCCTTGAGTGTAAGGATGTGGTCCAGTGGGGCCCGGGGGTATGTGGAAGGTGCAGTGTTAAAAAAGTGGTATTCCCCCTAATGATACACCGAGAGGTGGAGTGAATAGAGAGTAGGGAGTGGCAGTGCGGTGAATAAGAAAAAGCTAGGGACGGAGATGGAAGATCCAACCCCTAGTATGCTTTAAGTGAAAGTGAAGTGTAATCCAAGATTTTGGAAGGAAGATATGAGTATATCAAAATGTGGGGTGATAGTGGTGGGATAGGAGAGAGTTGAGAAGTGTGGCTTACTTGCTCAAATGAAACAGATGGTAAAGATATACCTAATAAAGGATAACTACTTCAAGAGCCTCCTCTATTAAAGTTAACATACTGAAAACCACCTGGGTCCTGCACACCAAAAGGAGAAACAAAAGAGGGTTTTGGCTCATACAACTCAAAAGGGTTATATAAATCTGACATAGAGCCTAGTTGTGATGAGGTAGATGGATTGTCAAACATGTCGAATGTCGTGGTCCCTTTAAGATTAGAGAGAGAGCCACTCTCATCAATCGATCCAGATGTAGCACTCATTGGAGACATGTAAACCTAATTATACAAGATGTACAAGTATTCCTCAAACTCCTCATCTGTAAGATGGCCAAAACGTGAAGAAGAAGATGGTAAAGGTGAAGGTGTGTCTACCTCCTCCTTGAGACCACAATGCCTTCTCACAACCTCCAATGATGGAAAACCCTGATACGGCATCATAGAATCCATAGAAGAAGGTGTCAAAGACATTATACAAATCAATGGAGCATGAAATTCTTGAGAAAGAGGAACGATTTCATGTGAGTTTCTAGTTAATTAATGTGTCTTTTTGAGACAGGGGCGACCGCAGAGATGATGCCTAGAGTAGAGGGCGGCAGTAGGAAGCTACAAACATAGTTGTAGGAGGAACCGCCAACAAGTAGAAGATGGTCGCCAACTATTGCTTGGGGAAGAAAAGACCAAACGCAAGCTGCAGGACTAACGCCTCATGCTGAGGGAGGGTTGCCACCTGTCGCCTCCCTGATGGAGAGTCAAACACAAGGAGACAATTTGTGGGCTGGTGATTGTGTGTATCTTTAAATAGCCCCAAAACACATGTAAGTAATGAAAACTATAAAACTAGTGCGCACTTCAAGAGAGCTTCAATGGTCTCCAAAAACCCTAATTTTTTGGGATACCCTTTAACATCTATAAATAGGAGGCTTCCCACCATTCAGACTCATCCTATTTGTGCAGGTTCTGACTCCTCTTTTGCATTTGGACTCTCTACCCGACACTAACAACAAATTGACAAAAATGTTTGTGGCAATATTAAACACAAAGTTTACAGTAAAATTAATTGTAGCATTGATATAAGCATTAAATATCAAAATCATAATAATATTAATAGCACATTAACATTCAAATTAATGATAACATTAACATTAAAATTAAATCAACAAAAATTGTGATATCTATACAAGCTACACGAGCACCCATGGCCAAATTTATAAGAATTCTCTTTATTCTTTATTTGATTGGCCAATCTATTTTGCAGTAGAACTCCTTTATTTGTCTATTAAAAGAGGGAGTGTGGTCACAATCCATTATCTATCCATTTTTGTACTTGCAAATTCTTGGTGTGAGAGAGGAGGCTTGTGGAGTGTGTGAGCTAGCACTCAACCATTGTACTCTTGTCATAGTGGATTCTTATCCCCCATCACATCTTGTGCATTGCCTCTTTCTTCAATCTTGTATCTTTCATTATTCCACTGCATGTTTTGCTCGTCTAACACCTTGTCACCTCGATCAAACCGCAAACATTTTGGCTCATCTCAATCTCATGTGCACTCCAACACAAGGGTAGACTTGCTATCTATTACTGCTCTCAACTCCACACGAACAAAAGAAGAAGAAGACCATACACATTGCTGATTGCCACAATGATCTTTCCAACAATCGCCATCAGCCTCATTTATCCGCCTTAATAGATCATGTAACTAACTCTTCCTTCAGCTTGAAATGTTGTTTATCGCCTTTTTAACACATGCAACTACCCATAAAAAGTGCCACATCACCAAAATTAAAATGTATTTGCACAAAAACATCATTTTCAGCCTTTGTTTTTTGAGCCAGCCTGCTGCTATGTTCTTGAAGATGCAATCTCTTTGTCCACAACATATACAATCTATTGCCCACAACCTATTGATGGTAGTACACGTCTCACCTCTCACACAAGTATCTCACCTCCCCTATGATCCTTCTCTCATGCACTCCCTTGGCCATGTCATTTGCCTCCACCAATCCCATTGCCTACTTGGCCTCTAGCATATCTATATGGGTGGCGCCCATGTGGATTACAAATAGAGATGCTTCACAAGCTATCCCACATTATGGGTGGTATCCAGGTATTTCACTAGGATTGATCCTAGGTCCAAGTACCACCAAATACAAATAGCTCTTGAGAATATTCCAAAAACTACACTTTCTATCTTGTATGGATACTATCAACTCTTGGTTCTATCTTTTGGGTTGACAAATGCTTCCACAACTTTCCACTAAATGATAAATGATCTCTTTCATCTGTTTATTGAAAAATGGATAGTTATTTTCCTTAATGACGTACTTGTTTATAGTAAGCTACTAGAGGAATAGGAGAATCGTTTTGTGTAGCATCTTACATCTCTCAAGGCAAGAGCACTTATCTGCAAAGGTGAATTCTTTCATACAAAGCTGAATTATTTCATACAAAGCTTTCGTACCTCCGGCATGTCGTCTCACAAGATGGCACTGAGATTGACCCCAAAAATGTATGAGTAGTCCTTAATTGGCCTAAAGAACCATTAGGCAAGTGAAATATTTCTTAGGTTTCAAAAGATATTTTCAATCCCTTGACCCATGTGTTCACCAATATTATTTGGGCCAATGAACTTAGTCAATGTTTCCAAACATTCAAATAGCTAGTTATCAATACATCGATGTTGGAAATCATAGACTTGGATAGATCCTATGAGGTTCATATGGATGCTAGTGATTATACTTCAAGTGTTGTTCTATATCAAAATAGCCCACTTATTGCATTTAAAAACCGTAAGCTCAGTGATACCTAAACACACTATACAACTCAAGAGAAGGAATTGTTGTCCATCCATGCGCTTAAAATATGGCATTATTACTTGTATGGTACATGGATATTATTTAAAGTGACAGCATCCATTGAAATCCTTTTCAATCAACTTGATCTCTATGGCTCTAAGGCAAGATGAGCAAAGCTTATGCAATCAACCCAATCTCTATCGTTGTAATGCAAGATGGGCAAAGCTGATGCAAGAGTTTGAGTTTGAGATTTGTCGTCATAAGGTGCAACCAACAAGGTTACCGATACTCTTAGTTAAATCCCAAAAGTCTATGCTAGGTCCTTCTTTGATATCTCAACCGAGATCTATCTTTCTCTCAA
The DNA here is from genome assembly GCF_053477565.2 of Lygodium microphyllum. Classification (NCBI taxonomy): domain Eukaryota; kingdom Viridiplantae; phylum Streptophyta; class Polypodiopsida; order Schizaeales; family Lygodiaceae; genus Lygodium; species Lygodium microphyllum. The sequence goes on along the minus strand of NC_141156.1, from coordinate 53,469,957 downwards.
GGGGGATTGCCAAATTGAATCCTCACTTTGGCGAGATCTAGCAATTAGTCAAGGAGAGACCTAGTAGCCCAAGAAGCTTTGGCAATCACTCAAAAGTTGGCTACTCAAAGAAAGATGGTGGAAAAATATTTCAATGAAGAGGATATCTACAAGAAAATTTTATACACGTTTCATAACGTGCCGAGCATAGACAATGGCAGTTCTATAAATGAGGTGATTTTATGTTTACTTGGTATGACAAAGACCTTTTGGATATTAGCAGAGATTAGAGCAATCAATAATCTGCAACAAAACTCATGATAGTATCAAGAAGCCCCAAATGAAGGTATTGTTGACAGGTCAGCCATAACCAAAATTATTGTCTTTTTTTGTGAAAACCAAGATAATATCATGAATATCCCATAGACAAGTTTAAAATCCCCAAGAGAAACAATTTGCTTGCCACCTTTAACCTATGTCTTTTCACATTCTTGATTGTAGATTGCCGCTTGCTATCAATTTGTTTTATTTCAAAGTTCTTCAAAATTGCACATTCTTCAAGTACAATGTATATCATGCTTCGTTGGGTCAAAAACAAATCCTTAGAAACATGGCCCACTCAGCTCAATGTTCAATAGGGTAGGTGCACTATGAATCACCTAGAGAGGATTACTCCCAAACTCCCCTATAGTAACAATCCAAATTTGGACCCAACAGCAGGGCCATCCATCCTCAGCACTAACTGTCTTCAACCCTTCATTGCATTGGTAATAGTTCAGACCAACAACTCCAACAGCCCTCATACAATTATTTCAAAGACTCAAAGTAGGTCATTATGCACTAAAATGAAAAGACAGGTTGGAGCAATTGCAACTCTGCTCAAGTTCAATCTAGTACTCATACATTCCAAGCCAAACAAAATCTTCAAGTGAATAATTCAGAAGCCAAATAAAGCGCGATGTAATGCCCAAAGTCCAAAGAACAAGCTCCTCATCCTTTTGTTTCCTACCCTTGTGTAATACATATTCTGGTTTCATCTAATTGAGCTGTTACTTCATAAACAGATAGCAGTTTAAGCTACACACCTTGTTTCTTGAGGACTGTGTCTTGATGTTCCCTTTGATATTGATAGAACTTTGTTTGGAAACAGAATCCTGTGACCTTTCTGCATTGATTAAGGGGTGAACTCTCTTGGAAAACTCTCCACAGTCCTCAAAACCTAATTCAACCAAAATAGCTTCTTCGATAGCCTGTTTGAAATCACTTGGCCTGCTTGCAGTCTGCCCCTGAAATCTAACAAGTTACAAGACTTGCAGGTCATTGAAAGCTTGAGATGATTCACTAAATGCTTCAAAATCTATTGCAACGTCCAAATGAACTGGCCTTAAGCAGAAAGCATTTGATCGTCTGGAAGAAAACACACTTTAATCAAATAACATGAAGCACACCACATGAACCTATCCTGTGATCTTCAGTCACTTTCCAAAGCCTGAAAATTATCTGACTTATCACATCAACTGGCAGACACACTTGCAAACTCACCTGTTCAGGTTTTCCATGAAGGGAAAGACCATTCCCCGCTTTACCCATGCATAATCCTGTTTCAAAAGAAGCATAATATACATGAGGTACATCCAACTAAACTTTCCATACATCTTCAGCATTTTTGGTAGGGCATACCCGCTCTTCTCCATTCACTGCTGAAGGCCCATAAAACATCACACACAAGCGACTTTTGATGCTAGCCTTGCGAACAGATTCTGGAGCCTCTTTAGCAGGATCTACAACTTTGGCTGGCCAAAAAAAATCCTTTGTATTGCCTGCCTTTGCCCATACAATATCCCCCATTTCGAACTTGAATAGCAAGGGCACAGTGGCAACATATAAATTGCTATCACCTTCTAGTTCTTCAGTGTTGCTAGAAAGCTCTGAACCCATGTTAATCCGTAACTTTGACTTTTTCACAATCTTACAACTTTTGGCTCCTAACTTCTGGTCAATGTCAGGTTTTAAATTTCTGTTACAGGTATTAAGATCAAAAGAACTATCCTGCCTATGAGAACTGATCCCATCATTGTGGCCGAGGTTTGAGCTGGGAATGCTTGGGATGTCAGGAGTTGGTTCTGAAATGCGCTGCTCCAAAATGTGAAGTGATTTGCTCTCTTTAGAAGTTACCTTTTTCAGCTTCACTGGTTTTGAGACTTTGCCTCTGCTTTCAAATTCGAAAAACACTTCCTGTCGAGGTTCTCTTTTGCCTCTTTTCCAAGGGTCTTCTAGAACAGAATCACGAAAGCGCGAAGGTAAAGCTTGAGCTCTGCCGCGACGACTTCGCACTAGTGGAGCTACTGAAGTGACCATTTTAATATCCATTTTGCTTTTCAAGGTACCTGGTTTTTCAATCACACCATCACTGATTGTATTATCTGAGTCTTCTTCCTCATCATGTGAAGGCAAACCTGCCATGCATGGTTTTTTCACAGCAGAAAAGGAAGCCTCTGTAGCCTGTACTTTTCGCATCTGAACCAGAGTGTCTTCAAGTGTATCATCTGAGTCTCCTTCTGTGGATTCATACTCGTGTCGGTGCTGACGTGGACAAGTATGCTTATTCAAGGATGATGTTCCCTTGAGACAGCTGATATGATTAGCCTTAGGGCTTCTAAGCTCGGCTTCAATTCCTGATGCAGCTTGTACAAGTAAATCAAGAGATGATATTTCTCTCATTTTCCTGCCAGGCTCATATTCCATCACTTCACTACTTCTAGAGGGACTTGTCTCACTACCAGAGTCTTCACTTCTGAACTTCTTTCTTCTTGAAAATCCATCCTGGAAACCACTATAAGAACTCTCAGAAGCCACTGAAGTTTGCAACAGAGATGAACTACCGCACCTTTTGTTTCTATCAAACAAAGCCGGAGCCACAAATGATGGAGATTGCCTTGCTTGAAATCTATGTTTCAGACATGCACTTTTAGCAAAAGTATCAACAGAATAAGGTGCCAAGCCTTTAGCAGCTTTATCCACAGTGACACTGCGATGAGTGGGACCAAATCTTCTCTCACTGTCTACAGCCGTTCTCCACAATCTTTTTGTTTCGGTCTTCTTTGCTGGCTTGTTTTGTCTAGCAGCATAGTCTGGCGTTACGCAGGGCTTCTTGTACCCACTAAACTTATTTGACTTTGCACCATTCAAACGATCAGATTCCAGTTCCGATTTCCTCTTTTTAGGCTTATGATCTTGCTTAGGAAACACACCTTTCGTACATTGGATGTCCTCTCCTGTGACTGAATGAGAAGTTTTCAACTTCTTTGCAACAGGCTCGGCCAGCCTGATTGCAGGGCTGAGTTCTCTGGCACTGCCAACCTTTTCACTCTGCCGATAGGATTCTCTCATGCGCTCCTCGTAAGGATCCATGGATAATGTCACGCCCCTGTTAAATTCAACGCCTGGCTTCCGACCTGCTTTAAGCCCGGCATCGGTCTTCAAGTTGGCAAGTTTGGAGGTGTCAGCGAAGGAGACGGTAATGTCTGTATTTTGGCAATTCACGGTGGAGTTAATTCCTGTCAGACGTTTTCCATTGCTGCTGTCTCCGTACAATGTGAGCACTCTCTTCTTATAAACATCTGATTCGCCACAAGTTCGTCTCTGCAAATTAGGCGAATGCTCCTTGACAAACCATTGAGGCGCACGCTCAACGGCAAAAGGCTCCAATCTCGAAGGCCATCTATCAGACAAGGAGTTTCCAGCTCGTTGCATATGCTCGAAAGGCTCCAATCTGGTAGACCATCTGTCAGGGAAGAGGTTCTTCTCTCGAGGAACACCTCCATTATCCCCTTCCGAGAGACCGCTGCCTCTCTGCGTGGAGACCCGGGGCTGGGACAGGCTTAGCATTCTGATCTTTCTGTGGCCAGGCTCGCCTTTGCCATCGGCGGCATCAAGGAGGCTGAGAGCCTGACCGTGGTTGGGGGGGAAGCCATGGTGAACGGGCAGGGGCGCCATTCTGCCGGCGAGCTCCTGCGGGGGCGTGTCAGCGACCCTGGAGAGGGGGGCGAGGAAGTCCGCAGCCAGGCGCGAATTCATTTCGGACCTTTGGTACCGCAGGGCGTCGAGGTTCCGCTGAGCGTCCTTGGCCACAGAGCTCATCGTGTCGAGCCGGGCCCTGCACCAGGCGATAACCTGGTCCACATTTTGGCTGCCATGGAGGGGATCCGGGTCGCGGTCGTCGTCCTCCGGGTGGAGCATCGTCCAGGAGGGAGAGACATGCGCTCACATGCCCGGGAGGTAGAGACGGGAGGGGGAGGGCGGCCTTGCTCCCCCTTTAAAGACTTTCTTTACTCAAAAAAAAAAGGGGCGGCAACAATGCGCAGGCGGAAGGGGCCTGAGGCCGCCGCGGAGGCGCCATGGCAAATTGCCGTGGTGATAGGAAGGGAGGGAGTAGATCTTGCAGGTAAAAGGCCTAAAGTGTAAAGGGGGAAGGCGCAATGGCGATGTTGAGAGACGGCTATGGCGGGGGGGGCGGCGCGAAACGGGAAGCTCGCTGCGGCTGGGGCGCAAAAAAGGACGGGGAGAGGGAGAGAGAGAGAGATTGGGGGGGGGGCGGGGAGGGGAGAGAAGGTCTGGTTATGGGGGGAAGAACATAGGGGGGAGGGAGGAGAGAGACAGAGACAGAGAGAGAGAGATTTTCAAAACGAGGGAGCTATGGAGCTGCGGCAGCTCGCGCAGATCGCAGGATTCAGGCGCAAAAGGGGTCGTCGCACGCATCGCAAGTTCGCTGCCAGTTTCTCTCTCTTCTTCTCTCTCTCTCTCTATCGCTTCAGCGCACACGACGCTTACGTGTCCAACTTTGTCAGAGCCACGTCAACGCCCTGGTTGCGACCACTCCAGGCCCTTGCTGACTGGACGTGCCACGTGGCCCACCCTTGCTGACTGGACATACACCGTCAACCACGCTTGCTGCTGAACCTGCCACGTTTTCCTCTAGCGGCGCCCGTGCCAGTAACCCCCGCCACGTCAGCCTCGCATGTGGCATTTTCCGCCACAAGCGAATTTATTTTTTAATTTATTTCTCCGATTTTACCGAAGTCTCCGGCGTTCGAGCAAAAGTTGCTCTCATCAAAACGTTGTTGGGTACCGTCCCTCTTCCATCATCCCTATCCACATAATACATTCTTGCATCTTTTTTGCATCATGTTTCCAAACCACACGCATGCCACGGTCTCTAACCCATATAAAGATACGAACCTTCCAACTTCAGGTTATTTCGAAAGTTACGAAAATATATTATTATAAGGAAATAATCCCAAAGCTTTTGGGGTAATATATTGTCTTTATATGTTACTCTCTTAATCGCATCTTCAATGCTTTTCAAATTATATACTAACTAGTAACGTGTATATATATGTATGTGCTATTCTTTTAAACACATCTTTAAAAGAGCTCCTTCCGACTCATCTTGCTTAATTAGCCTTGATGATGATGATGCCAGACCTTTTTCATGGCCTTAAACTGACTAAAAGGCTTGTAAGGAAGGAATAGGTCTTATCATGCCAATGCTCTCACTATGAGCCATCCTCCTTTTAGTGAAAGGCAATAGCACATACAGGTCTTATTTGTTCCTAGAAATTAATGAAGAACAGCTCTATCAATATATGGCAACATTTCAATGCAGATACAATTGCTTACTAAAAGTTGCAACCAAACCAAAATGAAAACACATATTTTATCGTTTAGAAGGAAACATCCAAACCTAAACCCCAAAGGACTAGAGTGTGGCCAACCCTACATGGTAGCTCCACAATCTTTATCTTTTAGAAGGAAAGAACCTAGCCTAGACCCCAAAAAGTGTAGCCAAAACCTACATAGCAGCTCCACAATTTTCCTTTCTTTTATAAATCAATCTCTCTCTCTCTCTCTCTCTCTCTCTCTCTCTCTCTCTCTCTCTCTCTCTCTCTCTCTCTCTCTCTCTCTCTCTCTCTCTCTCTCTCTCTCTCTCTCTCTCTCTCTCTCTCTCTCTCTCTCTCTCTCTCTCTCTCTCTCTCTCTCTCTCTCTCTCTCTCTCTCTCTCTCTCTCTCTCTCTCTCTCTCAAAATACATGTGGGGTGCAAAAGGCATTTCTTATTGAGCACAATGTACTAGTTAAAGGTATCACATCCTTCTTCAAATGGATCATTTTCCGTCATTGGCTCTCACTCTCTTCTTCTCTTTAACAACTTTGTGTGTCTTCGCATGTGCGTTAGACATAAATTTCTTATGTTATCTGCTTTGCAAACTCAATTTGCTTTTCTCACTTGGCTTGCGCAGGTTTTAATAACCCTTTTTAGATAAAAAGTCATGATGCATAGGTATACACTTGCAAAACGACCAAGTATGGACAATACATACATAACACATCTCCCGTAGGGGCTTTTCGTGGAATGAGCATGCTCGTGGTGCATGGACATGATTCCCTACCTTCCCTCCAACTCCCAATATATCACCTTTCCTCAACAATAATGGAAAGCATGTCTTTGCAACCACATTTTGGCATTAATGTCATGTTCTATTATGTTTCAATTAGTTTAATGATGTGGGAAGGACATTAAAGAATAGAAAAAAGCAGAACCCCTAGCTTTTGAAATTTGGAACTTAGCTTTAGCTAAAATTGTTGTTTTATGGACCATGCTTTACAAAATTACACATGGTCTACAAATTTAGTAGTTAAGGGATTCTTCAAGTTTCAACATCAAAGCCACTATGTATAGGGAGTATAAAGAGAGTTTTCTTCACGAGCATATAGGAGATCTTAGGAAAGCACATGTGGCAAGGAGTAATATAAATAATGGCAAGGACCTACAATAAGAGAGGAGAGGCTTTTGAACAAGTGACAAAGAGGGGGAGCCTCAAAAGCTTATGGGACAAAGATTAGAAACAAAAGTATGCAAGAGGGGCATCTGTTCATCAAGTTACACTTACTAGTCTTTTAGACCCGACAACACAAGTCAAGGAACAGTTGTATTCGATTAGAGGAAAACAAATAAAGAGGCTTCAAATAGATATAGAGGAACGCTTGCAAGGCACACTTTTAACTTGAGCTTGTGTTGATCACCAATTTGACAACAATATATGTTGTCCAATGTCAATTTACACTATATCAGTACAAAGAGAAAGAAAGAACAATTATGAGGCTTAGACTAACAATGAAAATTTATATAATGTGGTATCTAGAAACTACATCATTGCCATTAAAAAATGCACATTGGAGAGTTGGAGTGTTTCCCTCCTAACATGAGGCTTGTACCCATTGTTCAATGTGCATCATCATCCTAATACTTAGGCTCCGATTCCCAAATATGATTTACAAACCCAAGAGAGAAGAGAGAATCCATGCTTGTGAGAATGAGAACCATGAGACCAAGCCAAATAGATCCCACAAATCATGCACCCCAAAATCTATGTCGTGTATGACAAAAGAGAGCTTGTCAAGTCAAAGCAATCATTAAAGCATGAAGCAAAAAGATTGTGTCAAGAAGACTAAAAGAAAAGTACCATGCACCAACAAAAGGGATAAGAAGCACAACGAAGAAAAAGAGCAAAAGATCAAAGGTTGGCAAAGAAACAATGAAGAAATTTCGGCTGACAACAACGTTTTATCCATAGTGGATCTTGTTTCCCATAGCGGCTGTAAAAACCCTACCAATATGTAAAGTTTCAAGCCTTAAACTTGACTAGGTTGCGAAAGAGCTAGTCTCCCGGGCCATGTCATCATGTAGGGGGGGCAAAAGCCAACAAGGGTAGAGACTCATCATTTGAGGGGGGGTGTTGAGAATAGCAAATGATGCTTGCTCACATCCCTATTCAATTTCTTTTTATTAAAAAAAAAAACAAACAAACAACCAAAAAACCAAATCATACAATCAACCACACCCCAAACCACATATACACAATAAAAATTAAAATAATAATAATAATCACAAATAAAAAATAATAATCATTCTAATAAAAACAAGAAATAAATAACAATAAAAACAACCAAAGAAAAAAAAGAAGAGAAAAAAAAAGGGGGGAAAAACAAAAAGAGAGAAGAAAGGAACTCAACCAAAGAAAAAAGAAGAGAGAAAAACAAAAAAGAAAAAGAAAAGAGAAGAAAACAAAACAAAATGAAAAAAAAAAACACGTACCTGATGCTCATTTCCTCCTCCGCCTCCTTCTCCCCTTCTTCTTCCCCTTCTTCCTCCCATTCTTTCCTCCCTTTCTTCTTCCTCTTCTCCTTCTTCCTCCTCCTTTCTTCCTCCCTCCTCCTCCCCTGCCTTCATCTCCCTCCTTCTCCTCCTTCTTCTCTCCCCCCCTCGGCCATCTTCTTCCCTGTCGCCCTGCTGCTACCGTCGTGGAGTCCCGCCACCCGCCATGGATCACCCTGCCACTACCGCCGTGGAGTCCTGCCACCGCCGTGGATCGCCCACTACCGCCGTGGAGTCCTGCCACCGCCGTGGATCGCCCTGCCACCCGCCAGAGCTCCTATCGACTGTCAACGTCACCGCCCTGCTGCCGCCTCGACCGCCTGTCCCACCTCTCCTCTTCTTCTTCTTCTTCCCTCTTCTTCCTTCTCCCCCTTCTTCTCTTCTTCCTCCTCCCCTTCTTTCTTTCTTCTTCTTCTTCTTCTTCTTCTTCTTCTTCTTCCTCCTCCTCCTCCTCCTCCTCCTCCTCCTCCTCCTCCTCCTCCTCCTCCTCCTCCTCCTCCTCCTCCTCCTCCTCCTCCTCCTCCTCCTCCTCCTCCTCCTCCTCCTCCTCCTCCTCCTCCTCTGCCACCATGCGACGGCCCATCTCCCCTTTTCTCCACCCCTGTTAGCCCCCGTTCCTGCCTTTTCTCCTCCGTTATTTTCCCGCTGTGTACGAGTGTACTAGCGGGCGTTCACGCGCTTCCGACTTGTTTGTGCGGTGGTGTACTGCAGACTCGTTGTTCACATGTAGTCATCCTTCGATGTTCACACGTAGCCGGGTACTGCCTTGTATTTTCCAACCTGCAAATATATAAAAATACATAAAAATAAACAAAAAACACATAAAATTTCCAAAAATTTATTTAAAATTTAAAAAAATTATAGATTTTTTTAAAAAAAGTACCAATATTTCTAAAATTATTTGGAATATTTTTAAAGTGAAAATGCAAACAAATAAATGGCAAAAAAGTTAAAATCTGAAAATTACTTCAAATTTACATGAAAAATGAGTGAAATTCGTTAAAAAGTAGTAAAAATATAGAAATAAATCCAAAAAAAATCCCAAAAATTCCACAAACCCCTACCTCTTTTTCCACTAATTTCTCAATTTAAAAATGTTTCGATAAAAGACAAAAATACTCTTTGAAGCAAAAAAATCCTAATTTTAATACTTCACTTCATAAAAATTTATTTTAAATCCTAAAAATCATGGATGAATTAACATACATTGTGGACACTTGTAAATGGCTGAAAATTCATTCGAACACTTCATAAAATATCCATGTGTTATATATCCTGATTTAATTATTTAAAAAATAAAAAATAATAATAGAAAAACATAAAAATAACAAAACAAATAAACCAAACCAAACAATGTACACAAAATAAACACACCTAAAATAAAAAACAAAATAAAACAAAATAAAAATAAAAATGAGATAAAAATCAAACAAAAACACTAAGGTGCTTTATTTTTCTCAGTTCAGTGGTCTTTGTTTTTGTTTAACTGGATTCATTGCTTTTGGGAGACTACTCCGTGCGCTTTCAATCCATTACATACACACATGTACCAAGTATTTATTTTGTGAGCTTTATTCATTTTTATTACTCCCTTAACCACAATTAATTGCTAAAATGAACTATATTCACCCACATTTTCCACGCGCATTCGCGCTAAACACACAATTTAATAATAAAAATCAACCAACCGTTCACTTTGCACGTGATACGTGTGCTTAAAAGACACCTTAATTTTAAATAAAAATGAACCGACCGTTACAAAAAAGCATGCGCTGACAAAAAAGCGCTTCACATCACCATTAATTTTTAATTAATAAATTTGCATTTAGAGATCCCAGTTTGGGAATCGTAGTCTGGGTTTTGTTTAAGCACCATTTCACCCTAATAAATTGTAATTAAAATTTTAAGAAGGAACCACCGTTTTCTTATTAAGATTTATAACCTAATAAAATGTCACCCATTGTTAATAATTTCTTAAAATTAACCCTTCATTAAAACAATTCCCTCTCATACACTTTTTTTCCCCCTTTTTAATAAACACGCTTCGTGGGATGGGTGCGTAAAGTCCTCTTAGTTGAAATCGTTGGTTAAGGTTATGATTAGGTCATGATGTACATTTTTATGGTATTATGGTTTGTCTATGTGTTACGATTACGGGTACGGTTTGTAGTTTTTCCTTTCTTTCTTGCTTGATATGAGGATTTGGGTGCCTATTTATTGCATCGCATGAAGTTTTCGATCGCACATGTATAGAGGTCATGCCGAATTTTTTCTAGGATGTGGGTTTTTTGGAGTGGTAAATTGGTTAGTTACGTCTATGTGTGTGTCATTCTTTTTGATTGATTTCTTTTCGATAGCCCTTTGGTTATTTTGCAGGCATTCTTTGTGATTGTCTGTGTTGTAGTGTGTGTGTTTTACATCTGAATGGCGCCTCAAGACTCAGTCAGAGATTACTAAAATCTCAGAGGAGAAAGAGAGAATGTCCAAAGAGGCTCAAGAGTTTCAAACTCTTTTAGATGCAAAACTCTCAGCCTTACAAACTGCTCATGACACAGTGGAATCACAAGCTTCCCAAATTAAGCAGTTGCAAGACCAACAGACGCAGTCACGGTCTGTTCCTCCAAGCCCCAATGTTCCTCCGATTTCTTCTATCTCTAAGCAGGACTTGGCAGTTCTCCAGAGACATGCCACATTGTGTCCATTGTTCCAAGATAAAGTGGAAAGATTGCAGTCTAGGATGTCCTTATATATAAAGCTTTCAATGATGGATCTTCCTTTTCTAGAGGATGGTTGGAGTGGGGCTTGGTCTCCTGAGTTACTGTGACAGAAGTGGTCCGTATAGTGTTTGAAGATTCTGTGATGACAGATACCATGTTGCTGTCTTACATGTATCTACGGGGTGATCTGTTGATTCCAGATAAAGTAGATATGGCTTGGTATGTGGGGGATGTGGTTTTACAAGCTGTTTTGTATGTCAACTATTTGGAGTTGCGGATAGATGACATGTTCTAGTGTTACTCCTCAAAACTGGCTACTTGCCCTGACAATTCATGGCACTCAATGATTGATTTTGTGGTCTTGAATCAACGTCAGAACACAGCTTCTACTTATGTACAGAGCACTAACCAACTGAGGGTGGATCTTCTAGCTCATCTTTTCAAAAACCATCCATTTGATTCAACCTTTTTTTATGCTTACCAGAGAAGATCTGTCTTAGGTCCCTTTGTTCCTAGCCTATTATACTATCAACAAATGGCTCATCGCTATGATACCTATCTTTCCCTTTATAAAACAATTCACCAGCAATCTTATCTCTTCTTTTCCAACCTCAATATTTTCCTCAAATTCCCATATTTACCTATTGCTCTTTTATCGAAGATAGAGTATTTTCCCCTTCTCCACCATGCCCTGCTCCATCTATCCATATACCTTCTACTTTTCCTATTTATCAATTAACACCTTTCCTAACTGATTCCCTTAAGTTTTCAGCCACTCCTTCTTTAACTTATTTCTCCTTTTATGATTTTTCCTACCCATCTCTTCATCCTCTTTTACTTATTCCACTTCTATCTCCTGCCACTTCTATTTCTCAACCCCCTCAGTTGGTTAGTGAATCCGAAGGGTTTGATCAGCAGATTCCAAGAAGAAGAGGATGGAGCTCGATTGATTCTCTTACGGGACCCCAGATAAACTGCCCAATAATTCCAGGAGATTGGACAACTGCCAGTCAAGCATACCAGAACTACCTTCATTTTGCTCACCAATATTCACAATCTCTAGATCCTTCAGTGAGATTGAAAGATCATTTTGCTTAGTATCTAGCATACATGCATAGGCATTCCCATAGTGATCAAAAGGCCATTCCAAAACTTTGTATGAATGTCAATGTGAACATTGATTCCCAACAGTTGGATGTCCATGCCCTATGTCTACCTAGCAGATACCTTGTTTTGCTAGAAAAGATGTGCTGCTTACAGTTATTTCAAAATCCTCCAAAGACATTTGTAGGTGAATCCTTCTCTATGGATCATTTTTAAAACCACCAAGCGTTCAAAAGGGATCATCTTCATTGATGCTTTGCAATGTATTTTGGATGATTCTTAATGATATATATCTCTTTTTTTGGAGGTGTCATTCAGATGGTTGTGTTTGTGTTTGTGTGTGTTGTAATACTTGTATGTGATGAGTTCGTGCTGGTTGAATAATTTTTTCGAGAGCTCTTTTCAAACTATTAATGGTGGATGGATGCCTATGGTGGAAAGCTGAAGAAAAACCTCTTATATCCTTTACAAATTTGTTATGGCTTTTTAAATGATTAATCAGAAGAATTAATGAATAACAAAGTTTTCCTTTAGTAGTATTTTTCTATCAGATACAGGTGATAAGTTGGGGTCGTGGTTTGGAGAGATTGTTGAAGATACCGAAGAAGATAAAATTGAGCTCTTTAGTGAGCTTATATTCTTCTTTTCCTTAGGTCGCGAGGACGCTTCCTTTCTAAGTGTGGGGATATGTTGAGAGTAGAAAAAGACTGAATTTTTGACTGATTTTTGTTGTTTTTGAGGACTGAATGATTGATTTTTGATGGATTTAGAGTGATGTATTGTTGTTAAAGGAAGTATTTAAGAGTGTTTTGGATAATATTGATTATGTTTTGGAAGTTCATGATGATTCTCAGTGGAGATATGAAGCTCTATGATGTTTTGCTGAGGTTCTGATTGGTTTTGTATACCTTCTGTATAGCTTTTTTTTTGTTCTGATTGTCTTCTATATGAAGCATGGATTGATGATTGATGAAGATTGAGATCTTTTGGAAGCCTATTGAATCGTTTTTGATAGTTTGGAGCGATTTGAGTATGAGTTACGAGGTTCTGATGACCTTCTGTAACCCTCTATAAATCTCCTGTAGAGCCTCTTTCTCTGCTCTATCTCTGTACTATAACTGTACTGTAGGTGCTCTGGTACTGTACTATACAGTTTTGTAGACCTTCTGTAAGTGTTCTGTAGAAAGTATGTGTGAATTTGGGAAAGTTTTCTAACTTTTGGAAAGGATGAATCTAAGTTCAAAAGAGCTAAAACAAATGGAAGAAGCAGCTGCTGAAGACTGAAGAGAAGACTGAGTGACAGTGACAATAGTGAGCTGTGAAAAGACACTGTAGTGGCTCTAGTGACTCTGCTGAAGACTAAGTGATAGTGACAATAGTGAGTTGTGAAAAGACACTGTAGTGGCTCTGGTGACTCTTCATATCAGACATACCTCTTGGGAGGTGCATCCACGACCTAAGAAGGATTATTGAGAGTTATTATGAGAGTATTGTAGTGAGGAGATGATGTACTATTGAGAGAGAGAGAGAGAGAGAGAGAGAGAGAGAGAGAGAGAGCCAAAGATAGTCAATTTTATCAAAACAGTGTATATGAGAGATTGAGAGAGAGAACTATGAAGACATTGAAGATGAATAATATGTGATTGATTTCCATTCAAAGATGGTGTATTCCTTTGTGTTCTTTGTTATATTGGTGGATTTTATGAAGATGTTGAAGATTATGGTTGATTCTATCAAATCCATGGGAGATATCTACTATGATGCTGTGTGAAGATTTGCTGTTTTCTTTGTTTTGATGATCAAAAGAATGAAACAAAAGCTTGTTGATGTTAAATGATAGATTTTCTTGCAGTAGAATCCCCTTTTCCTTGGTGTTCCTCTTAGGACTCCACCTTTCTCCTCTGCCTCTCAACAAGTATAAACATCCTATGGCGGGAGAGAAAGATTGATTTTTGATCTTTTGATAGAGTACATCATTTTGCCCGCTTCTTGTGGTGATCGAGAGCACAAAAGTTTAGAAACTCAAGACCGACAATGCTCCTTCCGTCTTTGACAGTTTCAAAATCCCGTTCTTTGGAGAAATGAGAAAGCGTTTCCCCCAACAAATTGTGGAGTTTTTGAGATTTAAGCTCTTTAATCTCTCAATTAACAATCATCCAATTCATTTGCTATGCATTCACACTATTGATAAGTGGTTTCATTAAAATTGAAGAGCCAAATGACTTCCAACGTGTTTTGGGTCTCCCTTGCTTTTGCTTAGAAAACTCTGGTGCCTCTTTATTTTTAGTGCAAATGCTTCATTTTTTGCTTTAGTTTTGGCACTTAGTTGCACCTCTTACTTTTAAATGTAGTACATGCCTTGCCATTAGCAAGGGTCTTGGCATCAACTCCGTCAATGACAATCTAGTTCTCTTCTTTCCACTTGATGTAATTATTGTGAGAGTATTTTGTGAAGCCCCGTATCCTGCTCACAATGATCTTCTGTCTCTCTAGAAACTTGGACTTGGCTCCATGAAGAGCTTCATGAGCATATACTCCATTGTTGTCTTTGCAATGAATAGAGGTAAAAATGAGCCTTGGAGTATTTAGAAGACATTTGTAAGAGCTACTCATCATCATAAACAACTTGACCTCTTCGTATAGTTGGAAATCACAACAAGTATTTTGTGAAGCCCCTTATCCTGCTCACAATTATCTTCAGTCTCCTTGGAAACTTGGACTTGGCTCCGTGAAGAGCTTCTTGAGTATATACTCCATTGATATCTTTGCAATGAATAGAGGTAAAAATGAGATGTGGATTATTTAAAGACACTTGTAAGAGCTACTCATAATCATAAACAACTTGACCTCTTCATATAGTTGGAAATCACAATAGTACCTATAAAAATTTTGATTTTCTATGACAACAACCTACTTAGAAAATTCAATCCATTTGAATGTTAGAAAGAACTACAAGCAAGGTTGAATCACTGCCTTATGGCGGTTAAGATATTGCTATTGAAGCAATTGAATGTCATTGAGAACCTCAGGCACAAATGGTTAGATTAGGTGTTCAAAATTGACAGATGCTTTGCCAACCATGAATGAGTGTTAGAGAGCATTGACTAAGGATTTGTTGTAGAATCTGCAAGTAGACGTGAATGAATGTCATCAAAAGATAAATTTGAGTGAGTAACAATCAGAGATACATTTGAGGTCCTAAGATCCATTTGAGGTTCCTTCCAATCGTAGAACCTTATTTCAAAAATAAATGTCTCAAACTACATAGAAGTAGAATATGCTGTCCACTCTAAAATTTGAGACACCATAGCCTCAGGCTCCCAGTTGAAGTAGTTGCATTCAAACTCACGAAGTGAAAAATGCAAAGAGAATTTAGGGAAGGAGAAGAAATATTAGTATGTTCCTTAAAGCCTCTTCAAAAGCCTATTCTATCCCTTAAAGCCTCTTCAAAGCCATCAACAATGATGCTCTACTTGTTATGTAAGATGTTTAGAATTCCTCTACACAAGCCATTGTTCGAAGAAGAAAATAATCTTGAAAGAAAATGAAGTTATAAGGGTAATGTCTAGTGGTGGATAGAAGTATGATGAGAAATTTTTGAGGTCAAAAGGATAAAAGAGAAGTATGAGGTGTAGTATTGTCTATGGATAGAAGAGAAACTAGGTCTCAATGAATCATGGGATTATGGAGCATTCAAAAGGTATCAATTTGGCTATGCAACTTGACATATTCAACTTGAGATGCCAAGCTTGCAAAATCGGAAGTCGACAAACATGCACATGAAATCGAAGGCTAAGACAATGAATAGTTTTAAAAATGACTTATACTAAATGAAAGGTTGTTGACTATAGTAAGGCCTTGTGTGTGTGTGTGTGTGTGTGTGTGTGTGTGTGTGTGTGTGTGTGTGTGTGTGCACAAAGAAGTCCAACTAATTTGCAAAGCATACATTACATGGTTGTTTGTTTTTTGAATGCTTATTGAGTAGTAATGCATATGTTATAAACAACATTATGAGGAATTGTCTTTCCATGCACTCCTCTCATAATTTTTATAAGTGTAGCCACCTACCATGTTAGAAGTCAACTACAATGAAAATGTCGAACCAAAGCATGAAGCTAAATAATTGGTAGCTAAATCCAATTTATCACATGAGCATCATTCACATGGCACTTGAAGCACAATGACTCACACGTTAAGTATGCCATGCTATGTACAAGCTCTTTTTCTTATAACATCCTTCATGTACTAATGGTAGTGCTCACGAGTAAGTGTGTATTACATGTGCGACCTTACAGTGTGTGCTTGTGTTCATACTAGTGTATGTGTTTGTGGTCTAAAATAAATTTGTGTATACCATTGTAAGGTTCTGTGTTATGTACCCAAGTTCATGTATTGTGCATATAAATGTGCTTTATTATGTGATCTAGCTTTTGGGTGTTAGGGTGTTATGCTTGGGTGCTCTAATGGTTGTGTTCTATAATGTTGTGTTCCATGTACTGATGATCTTGTTCTACAATGTGTGCGTGTATGTGCACTTGTACATGCGGGTAAGGGTTTATTGAATAAGATGTGTTTAGTTATGCGAAAGAGTGACTAAGAGGATTTGAATATAGTACATACTGTTGTGTGTGTGTGAGTGAGTGAGTGAGTGAGTGAGTGAGTGTGTGTGTGAGGATGAGGTTTATGCAAAGAGGGTGAGTTCAACTAATTACTATAAGAGAGCTGCAGTCAATGAGTATCTTGCTACTATCTTGCATAAGAGGTACCAAAAATTGAGGATGTGTGTGCACCAATAATTTTGTGTATGTGTTTCTTTGTGTGTGCTCACGAGTATATGTAGAAAATGAGCACATACCAATAATACAAATGAGAGAGAGAGAGAGAGAGAGAGAGAGAGAGAGAGAGAGAGAGAGAGAGAGGGAGGGAGGGAAAGAGAGAGAGTGTGTGTGTATGTGTGTGAGGTGTCCACCAGGCTCATTCCAAGGTGCACCTTTATGTAGTCCATAGGTAGGTTTTCAAAATGACGTTGCCCAACACTCCCGTGGAACATCACGAGGTTTGTCACTTAGACCCCACTAAGTCTACATCGCAATGAAAGTGTTCTGAACCCACTAGGATCGACCAAAATTTTTGGGTTCCTAAAATCAAATGAGTCTCCTAATAGCCCAATAGCATCAATAATTTCAAGTTCCCACTTCTACAAGATTACTCGATCTGAAGCGGACTTGCAATTGCACTTGGTTCAAAGAGAATGAGAGATGGAGGGGAGTGCAGTACATCAACCCTCTTTCCCATAAGGCAAAATCCCATTCTGCCTCCCCTAAAACAATGCAAGTTAGTTCTACCTAATTATTAGTCGATCAATTTATTGCCTTCCTATTTCTATTGTTGATTTAGAAAAGCTCCTAGCTAATCGGGATCACCCTATTGTAGGATGGGGGTTATGCCCATCCGCTTTCTGTTTGATGATGGAATCATCTTTAGTTTTTTAATTACCTACACCACATTTATTGGAACATATACAACCAGCTTCCTTGATTAGTCTGTTAAATCACATGTTCATTCATGTAATTTATCTCATAAACACACATACAATTCAAACAATCCTTTAATAAAGCAAACTTCTTTATTATATTGAAAGCTTATTACAATTTCCATCTTTTTGACCCTGCAGAAGATACACAAAATTCCACGAGGGTATTTTGCCCACCAAGATTCCACCCTTGTAGCTAGTATTTAAGGTTCTAGGATCCCATCCTGGGTCACAAAAGGGCTCGTCAAATTCTAGGAACAATGCAGGATTTACATCCAAAGCCCCCCGTGGCACCTACATTTCCTACTATTTGAGACTATCTCTATTGATAGACCTTTTGCTAAAGGAGCCAACCTAAGCCTCACAAAGCGATAACCATGACCCCTTGAAGTAAGGTCTCACAACTAGCTTGGGGGTAGCCTAGTGCGATCCTTCCTTTTATCCTGTTTGTTAATATTTTCAATCAGAGATCTAGATTCTAGCAAACACAGACAGTCGTTTCAAATGTATATCAAATAATGTAATGACAATCACACCATCGTGCAATTTAGAGCTTCCATAGCCAAGGTAGACCTTATCCTAAGTTAACCTTACATTCTAATGAGGATTCTCGTCCCCATAAAGAAGTGTCAAGTATATCTCTTACAACATGCTAAGCAAGGCATGAATTTTCTCTTTGGGCTATCTTACCCAACATAAGCAAATTTCCTTAAAGAAATATATTGTGCCAATAACTCAACGAGATGATTACTGATCCTTTAAATAGAGTTTCAATTTTCATAACAAGTGTTAGTCAACACTTAACCTTGTCGCGTTTGACCATAACTATATCGATTGCGCATAAAGACATATGTGCAATAACCTCTCGCAACTATTTTCAACATGATTCTACAATTTAGAATCTCAATTAATCTAACTGCAACTCATAGTGATTAATCGTTTATGCATATATACTAGTATGCTTTCTAGATGAAGCTGTTAATTCGTATAAGTAAAAAATATGAAAGCTAATATTTTATGTAAAATTTCACCATAAACCTTATTATTTTATATAGCAAAATAACAACCTAGTAATGAATAATCTGGTTGGGCATGACGATATTGGGAGTGTTGTCTTTTTCCCATGCTTACGTTAGCCATACATGATGTTCCATTGGTAGTGGCAACTCCGACAACCTAGTGCACTCCCGTATCTCTAAGCCAATTGCGGCGGTTCCCATGGTTCTTCCACCTCGTCGCTTTGGAGCCATCGTCAACGAGAGTTTTTGAGAGATATGGAAGGCAAAATAAATTTGAGATGGGAGAGTGTAAGAGAAGATGGCTTAGTTGAAGACTGAGACAGGGGGATTGAGCTAACTGTCTCCCTCGCAGCCTCTCGAGGTAACTCTCTCTCTCTCTCTCTCTCTCTCTCTCTCTCTCTCTCTCTCTCAAGCTACTTGTCATCGTAGCCTCTTGGAGGGGTATCCTTCTACCTCCCTCTCTCTACCTCTCTCTCACAACCTCTCAGGGTCTCCTTGTACTTTTCTAAATTGCTCCCCATGCTATATATTTATAGCTAAACAAGAGAAGATGGGTTGTGACTAAGAAGAAGAGCTATTTATGGAGGGGATTTTGGAAAAATCAGTGATTTGAAACTTCTAAGATGCAATCTAATGCTCAAATAAAAAATCTGATAGTTTTGTTGGCTCCGAAAGGAGGGTAAAACCCGAAGACATTGACACTTGATTAGAAATCTTCCATATCACTCCTTGTTCTTCTCCCTATTTGAAATGTTATTTTTTGCTTGTAAACTGCGATTGTGACGCGCACGATTTTGCCAATCATTCTTTTTTTGTTATTAAATCTTCAAAACTAGCTCACAAGTAAGTCTATATTGCATGTGCTACCTTACAATGTGTGCTTGTGTTCATACTAGTGCATGTGTTTGTGTTCTAAAATAAATTTATGTATACCATTGTAAGGTTTTGTGTTATGTACCCAAGTTCATGTATTGTGCATATAAATGTGCTTTATTATGGGATCTAGCTTTTGGGTGTTAGGGTGTTATGGTTAGGTGCTCTAATGGTTGTGTTCTATAATGTTGTGTTCCATGTACTGATGGTTCTGTTCTACAATGTTGTTGAGAGTGGAAAAAGACTGAATTTTTGGTTGATTTTTTGTTGTTTTTGAGGAGCCTGAATAGTTGATTTTGATGGATTTTGAGTAATGATTAGTTGTTTTGGAAACATTTGAAAGTGTTTTGGATAATATTGATAATGTTTTGGAAGCTCATGATGATTTTTAGTAGAAATATGAAGCTTTGTGATGTTTTGGTAGGTTCTGTTGAGGTTCTGATACCTTATGTTTAGCTTTTGTTTTGTTTTGATTTTCTTCTGTATGAAGCATGGATTGATGATTGATGAAGGTTGAAATCTTATTGAATAGTTTTTGATAGTTTGGAATGGTTTTAGTATGAGTTATGAGGTTCTGTTGTTCTTTGACGACCTTCTGTAACCCTCTGATGAACTTTTGTAGAGCCTTTGTTTCTGTTCTATTCTGTTCTGTAGATCTTTTGTAAGTGTTCTGTGGAATGAGGGTGTGACTTTGGGAAATTTTTCTAACTTTTGGAAATGATGAATCTAAGTTCCAAAGAGCTAAAAAAAATGGAAGAAGCAGCCTGTTGAAGACTGAAGAGCAGACATGAGTGACAGAGATAGAAGCGAGATATGAAGAGACATTGTAGTGGCTCTGGTGCCCTTTCGTACCTCCCATGCCTCTTGGGAGGTGCATCCATGACCTAAGAAGGATTATTGAGAGTGATTATTGAGTATTGTAGAGAGGAGATGATGTACTATTGATTGAGAGAGAGAGAGAGAGAGAGAGAGAGAGAGAGAGAGAGAGAGATAGCCAATTCTATCAAAACAATGTATCTATCTATGAGAGATTGAGAGAGAGAACTACGAAGACAATGAAAATGAATCATATGTGATTTCTTCCATTAAAAAATTGTTGATTCTATTAAATCCCTGGGAGATATCTACTATGATATCTAAAGGATGAAATAAAAGCTTATTGATGTTATAAGATAGATTTTCTTGCAATAGAAACCCTGTTTACTTGGTGTCTTTCTTTGGGCTCCATGTTTTTGGTGCACAGCCGGGGAATCTTGCCACCAAAAAGCATTTGAAGAGGCTGAAAATGAAGGAAATGGCATTGTTAAGAAGAGGAGAATTCAATGGATGCTTGCAAATTTCCTTCTTCCACTGAAGAGTTGGAGAATCTTATTGCCAAAGCCACTTTCTACAAGAAGTTCATCCCATAATGGCAGAAACATATTACCATCATGATGCAAGCTCTATGTGGTGGACTATTTCCTCTTTCAGTTGAAGCAATAGAGACATGCATCTTAGTGGCAAATTGTTTGGGAACAAACTGAAGAGTAGAAAACAGAGAGAATGACCATCCATGGAAGATTTGGCATTCATTGAGAAGTTTCTAGACATCATCAAGTGGGAGATTGAAGAAGCTTCAGGAGTTGTGATATGTGAAGGTTCACAAAAATAAGAAAGAAAAGCATTGGAATTTTTTTGTGGATGCTCAACAGCAAGATATGTGGATGCTTGGTGCACTAATAACCTCCTTTTTGTTCAATTAGCAACCCATTGGAAGTTGGTAGACAGAGTGTTCTTTACAACATACACTATTGAAACCATTGGAAGCTGGCATTATTATGATGATGGCACAACAACGATCCTAAGAAGAACGAGTTTTGATACTTTCAGAACGGAATATCTCCCCCTCTGTAGTGGTTTGAAAGCTAAATTCAGAGATGTTGAAAAGAAGGAAGTAGAAGAGATGTTGGCCAGAGAATCCTCCAAAGACTGAAGTCCCCCTCTTCTTCTATTCTGCTAAGTACAAACCAGCTGGTTGGAGCCAACCCTTGATGAATAATGCAATCAAGAGGCAAGTGCTGGAACGAGTCCAGAGGTATGTGAGAAGAGAGAAGGCAAGAATCAAGGCTGAGAACGAGCTCGTATAGCAGAAGCCTCCTTTGACGCGCTAAAAGCACTCTTTACAGAAGTCCCCATGGTGACTCAAGCTTCCTTTCCTAGTCAAATTCGTCCTAGAAATATTGATGACAGGCCAGCAAATGTAGTCCCATTGCCAATTTTTAAGGGAGAATACAATGAAGACCCCAATCTTCATGTAGCAAAGTTTATGGTAGCATGTGTGGCTAATAATGCCAGAACCCTTGAGCATTGGCTAGCAATATTCCTCGCCACTTTCAAGGGCGTGGCATTTCAATGGTATGAGAGATAGGTAGCAATAACTTTTGGCACATGGGACGATTGGCCTTCCTCACTAAATTCAGGCGTGAAGGTTTTGAAGAGCGGATGCAAGAGGAGTTCATGAACCTAAATCAGTCCTCTGGAGAAAGAGTAGAAGCTTATGTCTCGCGAATGGAATCCATCCTGAAGAGATGGACTAACCGTCATTTCGACGAAGGTATTCAGAAAGGAGTGTTTTTCAGATAGAGGCCTACAACCAAAAGTTCGCAAGTTCGTGGAATTGAGAAGACTAGTTAATTTTCAAGCTGCAGTGGAAGGTACAAGATTGTATGATGAAGTTGAAGCAAGGCTATCAATGACTCCTGGAAGAGGAGTTTTACCTCCTCCCATGCCAGGAATGGTATACCCACCAAATGCAATTTCAGGGATAGTTCCCTACCCCTATCCCTAGATGCAAACAATGCCGCAGTATAATGCACCTAATCCACTATGGTTGCCACAGACGACCGTGCCTCAAATGATGGTTCAACCACAACAACAGTAGCCTTAAACAGTTCCTTCAATGGCGACTCAATTACAGTGGAACCCTACCAACTGGAATAAACAACCCCAAGTCTCAACAAGAGCTCTGAATTAGTTGAAGGTGAATACCGCTAATATATCTACTCCTGTAGGAGCTGGAAGAGATGTGATGCATTCTAATACATGGTGCGAAAAGTGTCATCAAGCGGGACATTTAGTCACTGAATGTACCCAAAAACCAACCATTCCTGGAGCCTTCTGTTCCTACTGTTTGCGGAAGAACCATACAGAGGATATTTGCTCTCTGAAAGAGATGCACGAACGAAGTCAGAAGAATGAAAATGCAAGATTCAACTTGCTAGAAT
The DNA here is from genome assembly GCF_053477565.2 of Lygodium microphyllum. Lineage (NCBI taxonomy): Eukaryota > Viridiplantae > Streptophyta > Polypodiopsida > Schizaeales > Lygodiaceae > Lygodium > Lygodium microphyllum. Next base: position 53,447,256 of record NC_141156.1, on the reverse strand, counting down.
CCAAAATGACAACACTGGATATTGGACCAAAGGCTAGAGAATTTGTTCCTAATTTCGGTCCAAGGAGGTTTCCCTCTCAAAGTTACAAAGGACCACAGTCTGGCGGGTCAGAAATCAGAGGTGGAATGTTATAGGTGTGGAGAAAAGGGTCATATCTCTCCGAATTATCTAAACCCTAGACGATCTATGGATTACAAGCCCTTATGCAGCCGATACAAAGGAGAAGGCCACACTGCAAAGGATTGTCCAAGTCCAGCCCCTGTCAAGGTCAATGCCATTGATAGCCAACAGAAGGCATAAGAGTCTGCCTCCAATTTGGTAGAGTTGAAAGTTGCCGCTATCACGCGTGCCAAGAAGAAGGAACTAGTTGTCCACAAAGAGAACAACTCTCGTGCTAAGACTGTGAAGTTCAACCTGTCAATAGAGGGACAGAGCAGTATAGGATAGAACATTGCAATATAGAGCACTGCAGTACCACAGAGAGTCACAGAGATAGTCCCAGAAACAGGACTAGAGGTCCAGGAGATAGACAATACAGAAGCACCTCCGGAAACAGAGGAAGTGCTGATGCTACCATTGCTAGAAGAAAAAGAAAAGATGAAAATGGGTGTAGCCCCATTCCCCAGCACGCTGGAAAAGCCCGTGGATCCTATCAAAGAATATGACTTGGTAAAGACCTAGACACTTTTAAACCAAACTTAACATTCCGACAGTTGTTGATGCTGTCTCCCAGTTGCCAAAAGAAATTCAAAAGCATCTTGACTCAAAGATGGGGATTAAGGATTGTTCCTTCAACAACGACCAAGACCAATAAGGCCCCCGAGCCTGTAAAGGAAGTAGATGTGGTTAATGCCTTCCTACATCATGGAACCCTAGAGATTAGTGTATGGATAGAAGGATGCTTTATTTCAGATGCATTGATTGATGGAGGCTCATCAGTAAAAATAATGATGGATGTGACAATGAAGGACTTAGGTTTGCAAGGAATTCAACCTACACAGTGGCTTATCAGATTGGCAGACCAAAGCAGAATTAAACCGTTGGGCATCCTCCCATACTTAAAAAAAATCCTTGCAGGAAGAGAGTATTGACTGACATATTTGGTGGTCAAACCAAATTCTTATGGGACCTCATACCCTCCACTGTTGGGAAGACCTTGGCTTTTTGAAGCGAGAGCCAGGACGGATTGATTCAAATGAACCCTAACCCTAGGCAGAGGACCCAACAAAGTGGTGTTGAAATTGTATGGATCGCAAAAAGGCAATGGATCCACATCCATCGAAGTTATAACTGGCTCCTCCAACAAAGTAACAGATGGTACATTAGGAGACGAAGAGGCTGTTAAGCAGATATTTCCCAAGAAAACAGAGGCACAGTCCCTAACAGTGGGCAATGTAAGCCAACTACCAAGGGAAGCAAAGTCATTATCCATGGGAGAATACCTCCTACCTCAACTAGAATTGACATCTGAAATCACCTTTGATAGTGAAATAGAAGCATGGATGTACTGTTCTCCCTATTACATGGCAGTCACAGAGACAATAGCAGAGACAGAGCCAGAGATAGAAGCAGAAGCAGAAACAGACACAAAGGCAAAGGATCTGTTTTTCTTTTACAGAGTCTCTACAGAAGCAGAGACAAAGCCTCCAGAAGAAGAGGATGAAAATGATGAGGAAGAAATGAAGCAGGTTATGAAAGTGTAGTTGAAGAAGATCCTCTGATAGTGGATGATCTTGTTGAAGTCCTTATAGAGACCTTAGAGGCTGAAGATCTCGGGTTGTTGGAGGGAATGACCATGGTTCCATTTGGGTTGACCAATGGACCACAAAGTATGTAGAATCTGAATAAGCAATGGATCAAAGGCGTAAAAATTAAGTTCACCAGTGGCTCCTATCGCCCTGACCATTCAGTCCAGAGAAAAGATGATGATGATGCCCCTTGCCAACAGAAGTCAGAGCTATCAAAGCCCCGGCTTCTAGAAAGTCAGTGCTATGTGACATTCCTAGACGCATCCTCTGAAGATGAATACCTAAGTTAAGAAGAAATTCGTCCTTTCACATCTGCTTTGTTCATCAAGAAGGACAGGGCCTCATGATCCACATAAAATTTAAAGTGGGTGGATAGGAGATAGTGGCGAAACTTCTCCAGGGCAAACACCATTGCCAAGCACTCCAACTCTGTCACTGTGTAGTTCCATTCCCTATCAGTGACTTTTCGGCTTGCATAATAGATCGGTTGATCCAACTTCGAGGAGTCCTTTTGGCAGAGGACAGCACCTAAGCCTTCAATTGATGCATCAGTGTGTACATGGAACTCTTTCGTCCAATCAGGAGGTTGCAGAATGACAGAAGCAAACAAAGCTCTGATACCCTTCCAATAATCTCAACAGACAAATGAGTCATTTGTTCAGAAGGAGGACACTGGTTCTAGTGGAATATCAGATGATGATACTACTCCCTTGAAAGAGTCAGACCTCTATCCAGAAGCAATCCGTGAGACATTTATCCGCGAAGTGGAAGGTGAAAGGCAAGTGACATTCTTGGATACTGACGGTATTAAACGTCACCTGAAAGTGGGTCTCAATCTTCTAGAAGAAGAACTGGTGGTCGTGCGAGATCTATTAAAGGAGAACTTAGATATGTTTTCTTGGTTGTATAAAGACCTAAAGGGGATTGATCCCACAGTATGCCAACATCACATTGACCTAGAGCCTGATGCCAAACCAGTGAGATAGAGACAAAGGCGTATGAATCCTAATTATTCTGCTTTGGTGAAGGCGGAATTATTGAAACTTCTTGAAGCCGAGTTCATTTATCCCATGGCTAACAGTGAATGGGTTTTGCCCATTGTGGTAGTACCCAAGAAGAATGGGAAACTTCGAATATGTGTGGACTTTCAAAAGCTCAATTCGAAGATGAAGAAGGATCATTTCCCTATCCCTTTTATAGACCAACTGTTGGACACAGTGGCAGGCCATGAGCTCTATTCCCTCTTGGATGGATTCAGCGGATATAACCAAGTCCAAATTGTAGAAGAGGACCAATCCAAAACAACCTTCACCACAGAATGAGGGACCTATGCCTATAGAGTGAAGCCATTTGGGCTCTGTAATGATCCTACCACCTTCCAACAAGTAATGATGGTTGCCTTCTTAAATCAACTTCATGATTTCATTAGGTGTATCTTGATGAATTTTGTGTCTATAGTTTGATCCGTGAGCACTGGGGACACCTAGAGCAATGTTTTGACAGATGCCGAGAGTACGGGATTTCTCTCAACCCCGACAAATGTGTCTTTGGTGTCTCATCAGGAGTTCTTTTGGGCCATATTGTCTCTGCACAAGGGATTGCAATAGACCTGGTGAAGATTGCCACCTTGACAGTACCAACAAACCTCAGCAAATTGAGAGGAGTTCTTGGCCATGTGGGCTACTTACAGAAGATTTATTGCACATTTTGCAACCAAGGCAACCTCTCTACACAAGCTCCTAAGGAAAGATGTGGGTTTTCTTTGGAATGATGATTGCAAATGAGCCTTTAATGCCCTAAAATAGTGCCTTATCAAAGCACCTATCTTACAGCCTCCTGATTGGACGAAGGAGTTCCATGTGCACACAGATGCATCAGTTGAAGGACTAGGTGCTATTCTATGTCAAAAGGGCCCCTCTAAATTAGATCAACCAATATATTATGCAAGTCGGAAGGTCATTGATAGGGAACATAACTATATAGTGACAGAGCTTGAGTGCTTGGCAATGGTGTTTGCACTAGAGAAATTTAGACACTATCTACTATCAACGCATTTCAAGTTCTACGTGGATCATGAAGCCCTGTCCTTCCTGATGAACAAAGCATATATTAAAAGATGATTGATGAGATGGTTGCTCCTATTCTAGGAGTTCGATTTTGAAGTGGTCACTAAGCCTGGCTATTCCCATGTCCTAGCCGATCATCTATCACGGATCCCTCAAACTGCAAAAGAGGAACATGATGATCCAGACCTTCCTGATGCTTTCTTGTTTCTAGTTGAAACAGTTATTCCCTGGTATGCAGACATAGACAACCTCCTGGCAACTCAACAATATCCTCATGGCATCTCAAGCCGTGAGAAGAAGAAGCTTTTGTTAGAATAAGCCCCCTATACCTTGCTAGGCGATGCACTGTACAAGAGAGGCAAAGATGAAGTGCTGCGAAGATGTGTTGCAGGGGATAAAATCGGAATAGTATTGAAAGCATGCCATGACGAACCATGTGGTGGACACTTTGCAGGAGAAGCGACAGCCAGGAAGGCTCTGTTAGTAGGATACTGGTGGTCAACCCTCCACAAGGATGCACATGACTACTGTAAAAGATATGATGCTTGTCATCGAATGGGGAAATCCACCAAAATAAGTGCCATGCCACTACAACCTATTCTTTCCCTAAAGCCGTTCGAGAAGTGGGTCCCATTGATCCACTCACCAGACGGAAACAGAACAGATATATCTTAGTATGTACGGATTATATCACAAAGTGGTCTGAAGATAAAGCCCTGAAGCGGGACGATGGTAACAATGTAGCTCTGTTTATGTATGAAAATATTATCACCCATTTTGGTAGTCTCCTCGAGTTGGGTAAGTCCAAGTTGAAGTCACCAATTGCATCCTCTGCTCAATATCCTGACAAGAACGATTGCCGCACATCGTCATGATTGGGACGATCGACTTACAAAGGCCCTCTGGGCATATAGAACCTCCCATAAGGCAGCTACAGGACAGACCCCTTTCAAGCTAGTGTATGGTATAAAAGCCATCTTCCCTGTTAAACTAAAATTGCCCTCTTTGCGAGTGGTAGTCAAAGAACACTTGGGAGATGATGAGTCACTGCAATGTTGCCTCCTACACTTGGAATGTTTGGATGAGATATGGCAGATGGCCCTACAGTGTATGGAAACCACTCAAGCACGACGCAAGGCCTATCATGACAGTTTCATCAAGCACAAGGAGTTCAAAGAAGATGATATTGTCCTAGCCTATGATTTGAGATTTGGCAAGTTTCTTGGCAAGGTGGATGGGCCCATACAAGGTACTTGCTGTCAATCCTAATGGCTCTATTCAGGTGCAGACCGTTGATGCCTCTGATGATCCTTTCCTGATCAATGGCTATCGTCTAAAGAAGTATTTCCCTCCTTGGGGATCTTGACAATCATAGTCGACCTACCCTCCCCCTTTTGGGCGTTGCAGTGTCCTTCTCTTCGTGCTTCTGATAGCCCTTATGATTCTCCTCATGAGGCGATCTCGATCTGCTAACCCTTCATAGATACCTCTCAACCCTACCTTGTTCTCTTCTCGTATGATTCAATAACGGTGGCAAGGTTGGTCCTGACACATGGTATTTCTGCCATTCTCTTTATTAACAAAAAAAAAAAAAAACAAACAAACTGTTATGGGAGAAAAGGAAGAAATTCCCTGTCATAGCAGGCCTCGTTCCAAGAAAAGGTGGAAACACCCTTGGGCGGGAAGCTGACTGTGGAAAAGGTGGTAATACCCCGCAGTTCAGGATAGCTAATTCATCAGCAGCACCTTTCCAGCCAGTAGTTGAAAGCCACCTCCCTTGGTGCGCTGTCTTTGTAATATTAGTCCATCTGCCCTTCTTAACAGACGACCTTTCTTACAAATCATTGAAGTATCAGATTTGTTGGCTGCCTCCCTAGGTACGCCTTATCTTAAATATCCTGATGATAGCAACAGCTGACACGAGTTCATCACCAACCCCTTGAGTGATGTGAGCTTTCATCCTAACAAGATGGGGACGTGTGTATGGGCTGCCCTTTGTATCTATCAGAGAGTGAGATAGAGGGTGGGCTGAGTGACCAGTTTTTCCCTTCAAATTAAATGAGAGGTGAGATGTGTGAATGGAGTGTTGCACGCATGGGTTGGGCTTCTCAATGCACAATGCACGATTTGTTCCTGTGCACTACACCATAAGGCTCCCTGGCCTTCCTTCTTGCACTGTATGCCAGCACAGAGCAGGATGCACAGTTGCACCATCAAATGCGCACAAGGCATATAACCTTTGCACAAGTGACAGTGAGGATTACCTCAAGGGGTTTCATGAATGGGCTACTCTCTGTATCTTTCAACAGAGCATGAGACAGAGGGTGGGTTGAGTGTGATGGATGGTTCTTCAATCAAGTATTGAGAGGCGAGGATTGATGGACGTTATGACTATTGGAGTCTGATACGTTTCTGTTTTCTTATGCACCCACGGGATGGGTCTCTGCCATCAGTACAGGACACGTCACTCTATTTTGTACACTGCACTGCAAGGCTCCCTGGCCTTCCTACTTGCATCTATGCTAGACGAGTTGGACACACTAATGCACCATCAATTACACACCCTGTATACTCCCTCTGCACCACCCCCTTGTCGATTCCTAAATCGGGTGTGAGATCTGGGTATCCATCAATATTATCTCGAGTGATGTAAGTTATGGGGTAAGTGACTGTTCTGTCATTCCTCTTGAGTACCCATGAGTTGGGTGACTATCTTTCATCAACAACACCTCCCCTAACGGGCTTCATCAACCATCTACCTCCATGGGTGCTACTGCATGGTCCCTGCCATGCTGGCTGAATGCTAAGGCAAGCTGTGGTACCTCCTGCAGCCGACTCCAACCCTTTTATAGTAGTGACGGTTCCTTCGACCATACGTGAACCGGGCCAAGTGATTCTAACCCTATTCTTATGATTGCAAGTGTACATTATGTTTTAAGTGTGGGGACACCATAGTTCAGTTGGTTGACGAGTCCTAGGTTATGTTGCTGCATCTAACCCTGCCCGGTAAGGTCTTAAGTGCAGGGACGCGTCCTTGCGTATTTGTTCTGCATATCATCATGGAAATATATCTATCCACTTCCAAATGTGGAAATTCATTTTTTATGCTTTGATGGGGTCCCTTTCCCACTCATCCGTTCTATTTCAATCTGTCCCCGAGGCTGTTCCTTGTCCGTTTTCCTTTATCATTTGTTTTGTCATTTTTCCATGTGAACACACCCTACGTTCATTGAGACTTGCATCCAACCTTATACCCTTGTTTTTCCCTTCAAACTGGCCGTTTTTCCTTTTTATACACCCTTGTTCCGACTTATGATTCATCCGCTATCCCATTTTGAACAATTTTATGTTTTTCCATGTGAACGCATCCTACATTCACTAGACTTGATATCTGAAGTTATAACCCAGCTCGTCCCTTCGACTGCCACACTTTTCCTTTTTACATCCCCTTGTTCCGGCTTACTGTTTTTGAGTTATTAATTTTGAAGCAATTTTTACTCATTGGATATATTTCCATGTGAACGTGTCCTTCTCGCTTCAAAACAGCAATCTAACATACCATCCCTATCCTACGCCTTCCCTTGGACACATTTCCTTTTTACACCCTGTCCTTCCACTGTACGGGTTGTCCGTTATTAATTTTTGCGAGTTTTCATGTCTTTTTCGTACTTGTTTTGCACTTTTTCCATGTGAACTTGCCCTATTCTCTTCGGAATTTCAGTCTGACTGGATAGCCTTGTTCGGCCACTCTTCTTGCACAATTTTCCTTTTTCCTCTTTCCTGTTTTGCCCTATGGATTTTTTGTTATTAATTTTCATTGGTGTTTTAAGTACATTTTCTTGTTTTTTTCATGCGAACGCCTTCTAACCCCATCCGCACTGAGATTTGATGTGATAGCCCTGAAGATTATATTTTTTTGGAAATTTTTCATTTTTACTATTCTCTATTCCGGTGCATGGATAATTCCATATTAATTTTCGAATCTCTTTTCGAGTCTAATTTTTGGGTTTTTTCCATGTGAACAGATCTTATCTTTGTCAAAACTGTGTTCGAACGTGATAAAGCTATCAGGCATGCCTTTTTGCACATTTTTCCTTTTCCACGCCTTTCGTTCCGGTGCATGGTTTGGGTTTTATAAAAATTTCAACTCATTTACGCTTGTCGTGCCTCTCGCATCACACGTGTCCACCCGTTTTTTCGATTTTTAATCATGACGACACATCCGTCATGTCCTCCCATACCCGTGCCGCCATCCCAACCCCCGCCGCTTTTCGCTATTGTAAATTTTTTTACCTTGCCCCGCGCTTTTGCACAGGACGAGGGAGTTTTTATTTTTCTCTTTATTCTTTTTTTTTTCATTGTTTTTTTTTCAAAACAAACATTATTAAAAAACAAGACCCCCCTGATGGTTTTCCTTCCTCCTTTCTTCCCTCTCTTATTCCTTCTCTCTCCCCGTCTTCTTCTCCCTCTTCCTCCTCTCCTGCTCTTCTCCCTCCCTTCCTCTCCCTCTTGTCCCTTCTTCCTTTCTTCCTCCTTCCCTCCTCCTCCTTCTTTTCCCTTCTTCTCCTCCTCCTTTCCTTCTCTTCTCCCCTCCTCCTCTCTTCCCCTCCTCTTCCCCCCTTCCTCCTCCTCTTCTCCCCTCCTCTCCTTCTGCCCGCCTCTGCTTTCACCCACCGCTGTCCGCGCTGTCGCTGCTTCTGCCCGCCACTACCCGCGCCGTCGTCGCCGCCTCAGCTGTCCCCACCCGTGCCGCCACCTCCCCTTCCTCCTCTTCCCCCTTCTCCCTTGTCTCCTCTCCTTCCCCCCCCCCCCCCCCCCCCCCCCCCCCCCCACTTTGACCCTTTCCCCCTCAATTTAACTGCTCCCCCTCAATTTGACCCCTCCCCACATTTACCCCTCCCCTTCTCTTCATTTACCTCCCCCCCACCTAAACCCCATGTTCCACTCCCCTCCCTCCGCCCTTTGCCCCTTCTCCCTTGTTCGCCCCCCTTCGTGTGCTTCGGTCGTTGTTTTGGTGTTGGTGGATATTTGTGTGCGTTCACGCGCAAGGATGTGTGTTTGCCTTGATCGTGCGGTAGGGTTTTGCAGCCATTCGTACACAATCACAATCATCAGCAGCCGTTCATATGCAGCCACGGGTACTTCAAATCCTGAAATCTCTAAAAACACATTAAAAAAATGAAATATTCATTACAATTCAATTAAAATCCAAAAAATTATAGAAAAACTCTAAAAAAATCTCCAATATTTTTGCAAACAATTGAAATATTTTTCAAACTAAAAATCTTAATAAAAAATTTGTAAAATTTTTGAAAAGTAAAAATTCTTTTCAAAAAAATTAAAAATTTGGCCAAAATTCATTAAAATTTGATAAAAATACCGACATAATTTCAAAAAAATTTCAGTAAATTCTACAAACTTCTCTGTCCCTTTTTTCAATCATTTCTCAATTGAAAATGGTTTCCTAATTGGCCAAAGTATTATTTGGAGACAAAACCCTAATTTTGATGCCCAAATTCATATAAAATTCATTTTAAATCTAAAAAATGAGAATTAAATTTGATTACCTTTTTGACACTGGATGCTCATGATTGGTTTGCTGAAATTTCATATTCACCTCCTTTTGAAAAAAAACCTATTATTTTTATTAAAAATAAACTTAAAAAATCATAATCATAAATCCCAATCAATTCAACATCCCAACATATCCATCTTTTTGTTTTGGTCATACGTATCATCGGTTTTATTATTTTTTGTCAATGTGTTAGTTGTTTTTTCGTTTTTTCTGTATGACAGGACGATTAGTTTTAGTCGACCTTTTGTCCGTTGTGTGGAATATTTGTGGATTGCGCCTTTCCTTTTTTTTGAGAACGTGGTATCAGACTTTGCGGACAGCCCCACACATTGCTAGGTTTTTTCTCTTTTTCCCTCTCTCACGTTGCACCGTAACACACATGTAATTGTAATAAAATCAACCGACCGTTGCACCCACCAAATAAACATAATGCACTTCATTAATTTTTAATTTAAAAGGAACTTGATTGTTAATTGTAAAAGGAACCCCGCTGTTGCACGAGCACATGGCACAATAACACACAATTTTCTAAAATAAATCCACAGTGCACGCGCACACGCGCTACAGACACAATTTATTTGTAATTAAAATGAACCCCTGCCATCACGCATGCATGCGCTTTGCACTACAAATCACGTAAGTTATAACAATGAATTGCATTTTTTAGAGACCCCCAGTCAGTCAAGTCAGTCTAAGTAGGGGTTGGGATTGCGGAATCGGCTCACTATGCATTAATGGTTAATTAATAATGAATTGCAATCTAATTTGTACATGGTTAAAATGAATTCGATAGTGTTCACCCATCCACGTTCACTGCACCATAGGTTTATGCAATGCGTTTATGAGGGTTGGGATTTGTTAAGTCCAAGATGTCGGTCTTATTCATCTCTCTTTATTCTGTTGGTCCAAGTCTTAGATTCTCTTTGAGTCTGGTTATTGTCTAGGGTACGGTGTGTTTGAGTTTTTATTTTTGATTGCTTGATTACGTGGGATCAGGGTACCTGCTTGTTGCATATAGCATGAAGCTTTCGGTCGCACGAGTACGTAGGTCATGTCAAATTTTTTTCGTAGGATGTGGATTGTTTGGGGAAGTCTGGTTTAGTCTGGCTGGTTCAGTCTGGTCTGATCGTCTGTCTTTTGTTTTGATATTCTTCTCAGTGATGATTTATCTGGGTTTTGTAGGAAGTTTTTTGCCTTTTTCCTTGGTTGTGTGTGGGTTTTTTTGTTGTGGTTTGAATGGCATCTACCTCTATTCCTCCTATTGTCATCCAGCATGTGCCATTGCCGGTGCATGACTATGCTCTTCTCCTAGAGGCAGATTGCATTCACCGTGCTGGTCTTCGTCCTTTTGTGGCTTTGAAGTTTCTACTAGTGGACAACACGATTTGCTACTCCTTCCTGGCATGCTACAAGAACCAGTCTGGCTTGGTTTATAACCGACACTTTTGCTTATCCATAGCCAATATCTGTGATGTGTTGTGTTTGCCTCTTTCAGCATCTTTCGTTCCTAGTGGAAATCAATTATTGACATATGAGGAGATCCTTTCTCTCTTGCAGAAAGAAACCTCTACTCCTTTGGTCTCCAGCAAAGTTATCACCAGTTTTGGGGTTTCTATAGCTCACATCTTCTCCCCGGTATGGAAACAACTTTGCCAGTTTCTGCAAGACAGGTTCACGTCAGGGAAGCCTGCTTCCAAATGTCTCTCCAAGGAGCTGTTCACTACTTCTATTAGGATCCTGGAGGGAGCCAAGTTCAATTGGGTAGCATTCATGCTCGTGAAGATGGATCATCATTTTCAGAGAGATCGGAAAGGTTAGGGCAGTAATGTCTCCTACGTTGTTTTTCTTCAGCTCCCTGGCACCTCCTCCTGGTGGTGTCCCAGCTCTTGATCCTGCTCCTCTTCCGAAGTAGCCTTCATCTTCTGTTCCAAATCCTCCTCCATTACAGCCCAATTCTGATTCGGAGGATGAGCCCCCTGCCAGATTCTCTCGCAGTAAAAGAATACATACTAAAGGGCCCCTTAGTCTTGTTTCTATTTCAGTTTCTGATTCTCCTGCACAGGACTCCATTCCTCCTGTTTCTACCAGTTCCCTTCCTTCATTCTTGTCATATCCCAATCTATTTGTAGCACAAAGGGATGGGTAATTGGATAAACAGATCCCTGCTTCCTTACAAACAATGTTAGGTGGACCTTTGCTTCCTCAGCTAGTTTCTGGTATCTAGGTTGTCACCCCCACTGTCTTTCTGAATCAAGTATAATCAGTAGCATTTTGCCTTGTATATCTCTTTGAGCAATGTGGATTTGGAACCTCCAGAGGATGGGTGGCAGAATTTGTGGTCTGCAAATTTGTTGAAGTCTGTGTGACAAATTTGTTGATGAGCTCATTTCGCATGAAGTATAGTTGCTGTCTTTCATGTATCTTACAGGGCATTTGCAGATTCCTGATGAGGAGGATTTGAATTTGTATGTGGGAGATGTGATCTTACAAGCAGTGATGTATGTGCACTCAGTTGAGCTCCTACTAGCAGATAGTTTGAAGCATTATCATGAGTAGACGTCTTGGTGTAGAGGACATGCTTGGCATCTACCTTTGGAAGATGTTGCTTTGGAACCTCATCGTCTCAGGGGTGTATTCCACAAATCTGATATCCAACCTTTGCAAACTCAATTGTTGCATCATATTGCTGATCATCCATTATTCATTGATTCTTTTTTCCAAGATCTTGCTTATCCTTGTTCTTTTTATCCATTAGATCCCACTGATCTTTTGTCTTATTCTCTTATGTCGTATCGTTTTCTGTTGTATATTTCCCTTCTCATTTCCAACCCTGACACTATTCCTCCATTGTCTTTTACTCCTTCTAATTCCCCTCACATTCATGTTTTTACTTTTTGTCATTTTATTGCCAATCAAACATTATCGCCTATCCCTTCTGAACCTCCTCCTATAGTTCCTCTTATTCCTTCTATTTTCTCAATAGATTCCCTTCATAAGTTTTTACTGAATTTTCCATCTTTTCCATCTTCCTTATCTCTTCATTCCCCTTCTTTTTATAATCTATCCTATCCTCCTTTAAAATGCTCTCCTCTTATTCCATTCCCCTCTCCTTTCGATTACATTAACCTTCCTCCTCAATCCGTGCTGGACACACCAGGGTATGATAGTGACATACTTCGTCGATGACAATGGACACTGCATGATTTTGTGACAAGACCGATGTTTAACTGGCCTTTCATTCTAGGGTCCTAGGATACCTTTGCAGCATGTTCAAACTCTTACCTTCATTTTGCTCAGGTGCATGCTCATTCTGAGGATACCTCTATATGTCTTGTAGCTCATTTTTGCTGGTACCTTGCTTTTATGCATCAACAATCTAATTTGAACACTCACAAGTGTATCCCCCGTTTGATCATCAATCCGAATGTGGATGTGACTGCTGCTCAAATGGATATTCTGTATTACTTTGCACAAGCTTTCCCTACCAGGTTTCTTATTTTGCTTGAAAGGATGTGTTGTATATAGCTCCTCCAGAATGTGCCTTTGCATTTTGTAGATGAGAGTAAAACTCTGGAGCGTCTCAAGTCTAGCATGCAATTTAAGAAGAAGTGTATGCATCGTGCTTAGCAATGGAGTTCGTTTTGGATGTATCAGTTCTTTTTCTTTAATGAAAATCTTTTTCTGTGCTCTCCATTTTTTGGGGTATGTGCCATTCATATTACTTGGTGTTGTGTTTGTGTGAGTTGTATATGTGGTATGTATATATTGTTTATCTTTGTTGGATGGAGCTAAAGTTGAAGATGGATTGATGAAGAAGATGTTGGACTACAAGCTAGCAGAAGATGGTGCTAATTCAAAGAAAAATCTTATATCCTTTATGACTTTGTGATTGCTTATATATATATATATATATATATATATATATATATATATATATATATATATATATATATATATAATGGAGATAATATCCAAAAGGGTGTTTTCCTTTCGTTGTAGTGTTTTCTAGAGATACAGGTGATAAGTAGGGGTCGTGGTTTGGGGTGATTATTGAAGATACTAAACAATATTAAATTAAGCTCTTTACTGAACTTACATTCTTCTTTTCCTTAGGTCACGAGGACGCTTCCTTTCTAAGTGTGGGGATATGTTGAGAGTGGAAAAAGACTGAATTTTGAATTGATTTTTATTGTTTTGGAGGTCTGAATGGTTGATTTTTGATGGATTTAGAGTGATGTATGGTTGTTATTGGAAGTGTTTGAGAGTGTTTTGGATGATATTGATTATATTTTGGAAGTTCATGATGATTTTTAGTAGAAATATGAGGCTCTGTGATGTTCTGATAGGTTCTATTGAGGTTCTGATTGGTTCTGATACCTTCTGTAAAGCTTCTGTTTTGTTCTGATTTTCTTCTGTATGAAGCATGGATTGATGATTGATGGAGTTTGAAATATTTTGAAAGTTTACTGAATAGTTCTTGATATTTTGGAATGGATTTAGTATGAGTTATGAGGATATGCTATTTTTTGATGACCTTTTGTAACCCTCTGTAAATCTTGTGTAGAGCCTCTGTCTCTATTCTGTCTTTGCTCTATTTCCGTTCTATTCTGTTTTGTAGATCTCCTGTAAGTGTTCTGTGGAATGTATGTGTGACTTTGGGAAAGTTTTCTAACTTTTGGAAAGGATGAATCTAAGTTCAAAAGAGCTTTTAAAAAATGGAAGAAGCAGTTGCTAAAGACTAAAGAGAAGACTGGAGTGATAGAGACAAGCGAGATATGAAGGGTTACTGTAGTGGCTCTGGTGCCTCTTCGACACAGACATACCTCTTGGGAGGTATATCCACGACCTAAGAAGGATTATTGAGAGTCATTATTGAGTATTGTAGTGAGAAGATGATGTACTATATATATATATATATATATATATATATATATATATATATATATATATATATATATATATATATATATATATATATATAGAGAGAGAGAGAGAGAGAGAGAGAGAGAGAGTCAGAGATAGCCAATTCTATCAAAACAATGTAACTGTATATGAGAGATTGAGAGAGAACTATGAAGACATTGAAGATGAATACTATGTGATTGATTTCCATTCAAAAATGGTGTATCCTTTTATGTTCTTTGTTCTATTGATGGATTTTATGAAGATGTTGAAGATTATGGTTGATTCTATCAAATCCGTGGGAGATATCTACTATGATACTGCGTGAAGATTTGCTATTTTCTTCGTTTTGGTCATCAAAAGAATGAAATAAAAGCTTGTTGATGTTACAAGATAGATTTTCTTGCAATAGAATCCCCTTTTCCTTGGTGTTTATCTTAGGACTCCAGACAGAGATAGGTGCTTGCCCCAATAGGCGTATCAAATCAGCCCACTACAGACTAACTACAGACATAAATCTCTCAAGAGAGAAAATGCATGTAATTGTCCCACAAGCTCAAGCTCAAGTGTAAATAAGACTCTATGTATATCCGAATATGCCAAGAGGCTCCCACTGGAAGTAAAGTCAGATGCAAAGAGAGCAAGCAATGCTCTAATACATCGAATACATAGCATCAGACATGCCAAATCCCAGTAGGGTACATCCGGAGCATAAATCCCAAGCTATCTCAAACCCATAAAGCATAAGCCTGAAAGAATTCAAAGAGCATGTAAATAACAACCAAATGTAATGCTCAGTAGATTCAAAATGCTCAAATACACCTAAAGAGGAAGCTCCAAGTAACTGTCAAGCATGAGAAAACCAAGTGGCATCCATATCTGACCAAAGCATAAATGCAAGATATAAGAGAGGGGGATTTAATAATGGGGAAATACTAGCTACACTGGCTAGTATATAAGGTGTTAGGGACTTGATTTTTGATTATCAAATTTTTAATACAAGTCTCCTTTCATCTTCATCTCCTTCTCCAAGCTCTCATGGCTTCTTTCTCTCTCTTTCTGTCTTTCTCTCTCTTTTTCTAGTCTTTCTCTCTCCTCATCACTCTCTTTCTCTCTCTTCTTGCAGTCTTTCTCTCTCTTCTACACACACACACACTCTCTCCTTCTTCTCTCTCTCCTGTCTCCTTCATTACAAGTGGTATCAGAGCTCTAGTTCTGATCCATTTAGTTACTTTACATGCTCAGTTACCATCATTTTCAGTTTTAAAATCCAAGAAGCTTCAGGTACATAGTGATAGGCACAAAAATGGAGGAACACTGAAGAGCCATAGGTCAAGGACCAAGAGGACAGCAGTCAGGAGCATTAATGGAGTCCTTGGACAAGATTGGAGGCTGGAACACCACATTTAGTAGGTCGTGGGTCATTTTGGGCCAAATTTGAAGGTAAAATTTTAGAAATAGTGGTCACAAGAAGTAGGAAAGAGTTAGTCTTGGTTACTTTTCATATGCAGTTTTCTCTCTCCTCATTCTCAAGCTCCTGCCAAGCTTCCATGGAGGAGAAACACCATGAATCTTTCAAATCTAAGCTCCAGTGATCTTCATCACTTTCATTGAGCCTCACAGGGATTAAAATCACCAACTCAAGCTGTCCAGGGACTGTTGGACTCTTCCTTTCCCTCCAAAAAGCAACCCGCAATTTTCGGAGCAATTTATAGGCTGCATCCTGGGCAAATCCAGCAGCAGATCAGGCCCCTTCTTCATCCTGGTATCCTTCCCCATGATCTGATAGATAATTCCATCAAGATTCAAGCCTCTTTTTTCATCCTCTGAAACCCTAACAGGTGCAGGCCATGGACAGCCATGGATTCTCCTTTAGCATTCACTAATTTTTTAGGGCTTCTGCTTCCCTGGCCCCAGGGACTTTTATCTACAGGAATCCTTGAAGAAGCAAGCATTAAGAGGCCCGTACTTGAAGATGGAAGCAAGATTGCAAGCTGGACATTTGGGGCAGCCATAGCCATAGACCACGACCTTCATCTTCTTCAAGTTCCCTTCAAGATTGGGTCCCGTGGCTTCAAGATTGGATTCTTTACCATCAATGGAGCTTGCTTACTCAATGGGAAGAGCTATGGAGCACAGGAAGGCATTATGGGGTGAGATTTTGGGGCATTCTTCTTCTATGATCTTTAAGGCATGCTGAGAACTACTGGAGTTCAACCTTTCATTTCCCCATTGAAAAATCAAGCTTGAAGACTTAATTCTTGGCTGAAATTGTCATCATGGAGCTAATGGGAGTATTGGAGACCGACCATGGGGACATTGGCTATACTAATTCTTGGCCGGCTTCACCAATTTAAGAGGTAATTGACTCTTGAGCTCTCTTCTAATTTCATCCTCTTGCTGAGCCTAATAAGACTATTTTTGGAAGAGATTCAAGTAGTCAATCATGCATTTCCTTTCAAATTTCAATGCCTACATGCTGTCAATTTAATTTCAGTCATTCTCTTAGGCTTCCTTGCATTTAAGATGATCCATTCCATGCTGGAAATTCTTATTACTATTCACTGATTGCCTCACCCTAACCTCTTAACTTGTGATGATTGCTTGAGCAAATATTAATCCCTGAAATCCATTGTAAATGAGGTGAGTTAGCAGTGAGTCACTGCTTGGTAAGCCCTCTCCTTATTCCCAATTCAGTTCCATGCACCTCATGAAAAGAATTATTTCCAAGCCACCCTGCATAGCATGCTGATTGCTTAAATAATAAATGTCTGCCATGTATACTCCGGGTGAGGAAAAGGCCCGATGCCAGGCGAGGTGGCAAGACAAAAGAGGGGTGACCCCCCCTTGCCACTAAAGACCCTGAAGGGGTGCACAACCCGGCCCGGGGGGAACTTTGCCCACCTCCCAATGATCTGGAGCCCAAGTTGCTTGTATATGCAGGTACTCACTTGAAGAACTGAGATATTGACTTGGCACTGATGTATGGAAGTATTACTGGGTGCAAATGCATGGAAATTCTATTGAGGATGTATTTGCAGACATGGGAATACATATGCAGTCAATGACAGTGAATGCAATACTTTGGATGTATGAGAGATGGCTATGCTTGGGAAAATGGTGCTAAGAGATGCTTATGACATGCTCAGTTCTGGAATAAGGCTACAAACAATGAAATTGGATGATTGGGCAATGCATTATGCCACGTGGGATGACCCTTCAGTTATGCATTGACAAGATAATCCATTGTAATCCTTTTTCTTAACCCTCACAGTGTGCTGTAAGCAGTTTGTTGCATTTACAGGGGTAAACCTACTCTCAAGAACTGAGGTGTAGGTCTTGCAGAGTGCCCACAGGTCCTACTAAGGGCTTGGATCAGTTTTGGAACTCTATTGGGACTCCACAAAATACTTACAGGTCAAACCAGGTCTCCTACAGGTGTAGACAGGCTGCTGGACTACATAGTACATCAGTACTTTTCCTATTATAGAATTTTTTGTATAAAATCTAGGAGCACATGGTTATGCTCAGTTCCAAGAGGGCATCCTTGGCTCCGGTTTGAACAAAAAATTAGGTCAATTGGAGCTTCTTAGCTCAAGTTACGTGCAAAACAGTGACAGGTGGTCTAGCGGGACTACACCTAACAATGGCAAGGAATAAGGGAAAAACTAAGGCAAATGATAACCTGCAGCAACAAATAAGGGATGCACACGCCCCGAGGGCTGAAACTAACCCTGAGGTGGAAGATGAAGATTTTTCTCATGGCATGGATAGCCTCAGTGCACTCACTAATACCCTCAGTTTGCATGAGACAAGGCATGCTGAGAGACATAGAGAATTGATGGAAGGCATTGGTCAAATGAAGACCACTATGGACACCCTTGCTGCCCAGATTACTAAGTGGATGGAATTTCAAATGAAAGGGAAGGAACATGAAGATAGATCGGGTATGCATGCTGAATGAGTGACATTTTGGGGAGAATGGGCATTCCTAACATCACTTTTGAACAGGGAGAGCCTTCACATAGACAGGAGGAGCCCATGAACAATGCAATGAGGGGAAAATTTCAGTTTCATCACAAGGCCCCATGCCATCTATACGGGCTTAGCCATCTTTTGGTAGAAATTTCTCTAACAATGGTTCATTTTTGGGTAGCCACATGGATCAGCCTCAGTTTGGATACGTGGGACAGCCACCTAATCATGAAAGAGAGCTGAGAGACAAGATTGTCTTCTCAAAATTCAATGGTCAATCGTCATCCCCAGCTGAACTTGAAGAGTGGCTCTCCAAGCTTGAGGACTATTTTGACATCCTACCCCGTAATGATGACCAAAAGATCCATTTTGCAACGATCCACTTGGAAGGATTTGCACATACATGGTGGAGGTACATTAAAAGAGAAAATCAGCAAAGTAAACTCATGGGAAGCATTCAAGGCACTCATGGTGCAAGTATTTGTCTCATCGGTGGAGAAAGAAAAGCTTGCTCACCGATGGTATGGCCTTGAACAACGTGGTCTTACTATTAGAGAATATACAAATTAGTTCCTCAACCTTACCATGTATCTTGAGTCAATTAGTGATGATGCCAAGTTACACAAGTATGTGTATGGGTTGGATCCCCAACTCTCGGTTGATGTTTTAGCTCAAGACCCATCGGAGTTTTTCAAAGCTATTGAATTGGCTGAAAGGTACTCTCGCAAGTATCATCGTGATGCTTCATTTCAGTATGGACAGCAAAGAGGGGCATCTCAGCCAGTGTTTGGGCAGCAAAGAGGACACATGCAGTCATATTCTGGGTAGCAAAGAGGTGTTGTAAGGCCAGGGCAGTTTGGGACCAATTATGGTGGTGGTAACATGTCATTCAACACTCCAAAAATCCCCACATACCCTACTTTTAATGCTTCAAAACCACAAGGCAATTTAAGGACAGCAAACAGCCCAAGAATGGATAATAAGCAAGGGGACAACATAAATAAAAATGCTTCAGCCTTTGGTAGTCCAAGGTCCATTCCCATGGATTTGTATAAAGAAAGAAAAGAAAAGGGGCTTTGTTTTAAGTGTGGCGAGAAGTATACAGCTGATCATGCTTCAAAATGTGCTTTTAGAAATACTAAGGCATGGGTTCATAGCATGTTGGTATTTGAGGACTCAGAGGAGGACCCTGAAGATACACATGCTTTCATGATGACTATTGAAACAGATGATGCTGATGAAGAGTTTGTTCAAGAAGAGCTCTTGGACCCTACTGATTCATTTCCTTTTGACCCCGGTGGCCATTTATCACGGAGTATGGGTAGAAAGATTGAACCACATGCTGAAACACATGCTGCCACTGCTTATACCATATCAATGGATGCTTGGACAGGATCTAGAAGCCCTAATATATTGCGTATTAAGGGCCAAATTCATGGGAAGGATGTGTTTATACTCGTGGACAGTGGTAGCACTCATAGTTTCATTAACAGAGCAGTCATGGACAGGCTGAAGTGTTTTCCCACTGATTTATAGCAACCATTAAAGGTGCAAGTTGCCAATGAGGATGAAGAAATTAGCACACAAGTATGCACTGCTGTTCATATTCAGTTTGCTGAAAATTTTGGACAGCAATTGGATTTAATTGCATTAGAAATGGGGCCTATAGACATTGTCTTGGGTTGTGATTGGCTGAAAACTTTGGGCACTATAACCATGGAATTTTCCTTGCTATATATGGAGTTTGTCAGTGCGGGACAGCTCATTCACTTGCAGGGATTTCAAAATGATAGTGAATTTCAGCTCATTACCAGCAAACAACTCAAGAAGGAGTTCAAGAAATGGTCCCAAATCTTTGTATTGTAGTTAAATAAAGAAAATTCAGATTAGTCCACTAAAACAGTAAAGAATTCATCATTGAAAACTCTTTTAGAAGAGTACAAGGACCTCTTCCAAGTGCCCACAACACTACCCCCTAATAGGGCGGTTGATCATCCCATAAATCTGGAGGCTCATTCAAAGCCTGTGAACAAGCCACCTTACAGATTGTCTAGGTGCGAAAGAGAAGAAGTTGCCAGACAAGTCAAATAATTACTGGACATGGGATTCATTGAGCCCAGTTCTTCACCGTATGCTTCCCCTGTGTTATTGGTCACAAAGAAGGATGGATCTTTCAGGATGTGCATATATTACAGGGATCTTAATAAGATCACCGTGAAGAATGGGTACCCTATTCCACATATAGATGACTTGCTAGATGAGATCAAGGGGGCTAAGTACTTTACGAAGATAGATTTGAGGTCAGGTTGTCACCAGATCCGCATGAGGGTAGGGGATGAAGTCAAAACAGCATTTCGGATTGATAGGGGGCTTTACCATTTCTTGGTCATGCCTTTTGGGTTAACTAATGCATCGGCCACCTTTCAAAGTTTAATGAACAAAATACTTCAGCACTTTCTTTTCAGATTTGTGTTGGTCTTCTTTGATGACATACTCATTATAGTAGATCACTGAAGGATCACCTTTGGGACATGAGGCAGGTGTTTGATGTATTGAGGCAGCATAGGCTCTTTGCCAAAGAAACAAAATGTTCTTTCATGCAGACAGAGGTGGAATACTTGGGGCACATCGTTAGTGAAGATGGAATTAGGGCTGATCTTAAGAAAGTGCAATGTATAAAAGACTGGCCCACACCTGCAAATACCACTTCACTTAGAGGATTTCTTGGTCTCTCATCATTCTATCACAGATTCATTAGGCATTATGCCACTATTGCAGCTCCCCTGACGGATAGACTTAAGAAAGAGGCCTTCTCTTGGGATGCCATAGCTAATAAGAGCTTTAATCAACTCAAATAATTGCTTATCTCGGCACCCATCTTGGTTTGCCCAGATTTTTCGAAAGAATTTAGCATTCAGTGTGATACCAGCGGCATAGGCATAGGGGCTGTATTGTTACAAGAGCATGGGGTTATAGCATTTGAGAGCTGCAAACTTGCTGAAAATGAGATGACCATGAATGTATACGACCAAGAAATGCTGGCCATCCTTCATGCCATTAAGAAATGGCACCACTACTTGTATGGTAGCAGATTTAGGGTCAAGAGCGACCATAGGGTCCTCAAATACTTCCTCTCCCAATCTAATCTTACCCCCAAACAATGCAGATGGGTAGCTACATTGCAGAACTATGACTTTGACATTACACATACACGGGGAAAAGACAATGTATTTGCTGATTCATTATCAAGAATGTGGGCTTGTAAAGTCTCAGCCATTACGGAACTTCATAGTGATTGGATAGAAGAGCTTCAGGAGGCCTATTTGTTAGATGCTGATTTCAGCCATATTTTCCAGAAATTACAGCAAGGGCATGTAGAAGAAAACTCTCCATATCAGCTTAAGAACGGTCTCTTATGGTTTCAGGGCAGGATTGCCATCCCATACACTTCCCCATTCAAGCAAAAGATCATGCAAGAGATGCATTCTTCACCTACAGCTGGTCACTCGGGCATTTTTAAAACTTATGACAAAATTGCTAAAAGCTTTCATTGGAAGGGCCTATGGAAGGATGTAAAAGATTTTGTTTTGAGCTACGTGTCATGTTAACAAAACAAAGACAACACCTTAAAACCAGTTGGTTTACTATAGCCATTGCCTATGCCTGAAGGCAAATGGACACATATCACTATGGACTTCATAATAACCGGCTTATCGGTGACCAAGAAGGGGTGGAACATCATCTATGTAGTTGTGGACAGACTCATCAAGGCAGCCCATTTCATTCCTACAAAGATTCAATATAGTGCTTCTCAAGTAGCTAGCCAATTCATGGAACATGTTTTCAAATTACATGGCTTGCAAGTCATTGTGCATGATCGAGATGCTAAATTCATGAGCAGTTTTTGGCAGATAGTTTTTAGCTCTATGGGCACTCAGTTAGCTCCTTCCACTGCTTATCATCCACAAACTGATGGCCAAACAGAGAGGGTTAACAAGTGGTTGGAAACTTACTTGAGGCATTTCTGTTATGATGTGCAAAACACTTGGGACTCGTGGTTGCATCTGGCTGAGTTTGCCTATAACAACTCTATACACTCTAGCATTGGAGTTTCACCATATGAGGCATTGTATGGATATAAGGTACCCCTCCCCACGGTTATCTTCAATGATAAAATAAACCCACAAAGCAAGGAGGAATTGGATAAAATGCAGGCCTTACTTCAGCAGTGCAAAGTCAACTTGAAGAAAGCTCAGGATCAAATGAAGCTTTATGCTGATGACAAAAGAAGGGATGTTGAATTCCAAGAAGGGGATTTGGTGCTCTTGAAGGTGCCCAAGTCGAGATATGCCACCCTTAAGGATGGATCCAACAATAAGTTGGCACACAGGTTCTATGGGCCATATCGGATGATCAAAAGAGTGGGAGACTTGGCATATCAGTTAGAACTACCACCATCCACGAAAATTCATAATGTCTTCCATGTGAGCCAATTGAAGCCCTTCATTGGATCATTAGTGGATTATGTTGAGGAGCTACCACCAATAAATGAAGAAGGTATCATTCAATACATACCCGAGCAAATCATTAGACAAAGGGAAAAGAAGCTTCGCTCTCGCTCCATCATGGAATACTTGATTAAGTGGCAAGGTTTACCACTTGAGGAAGCTTCTTGGAGGCCAGCTTTAGTTTTGGAAGAGTTCCCATATCTATTAGAAGTAGATTTGGCTGAATCTAGCTAACTATGGCCTTGTTTTTCTCTCAGAATGATTGCAAACAACTCTCTGTTTCAAAGCAGATTTTACCCTACACTATGGACAGCAATGGACATCATACATGGGCTGAAAGTACTCTTTGAGAGCTCCGTTTTGATATATGGCCCACCCCGATCGGAGTCTCCTACAGAAAGTTATGACAGATTTACTACAGCAGGGTCCTGTAGTAAACAACTTGCTGTCCACTGTCTGCAACTCACATTCACTCAAGATACTTGGGTCAAAATTCATTTTTTATAATTTCCCAATAAGACCCATGTAACATACATACCCCAATGACCCAACATACGTAATAATACCTCTTTATTCATTTGTAAACCCTTGTAATAATGCAATAGAGTAGTACTCTGATATGCTCCTACCCAGTTAGCATAAGTGCCCAAATTGTTTTTGAGGGCAAAAACCTTCGGGTGGGGATGGAATGTAAGAGATGGGGATTTAATAATGAGGAAATACTAGCTACACTGGCTAGTATATAAGGTGTTAGGGACTTGATTTTTGATTATTAGATTTTTAATACAAGTCTTCTTTTATCTTCATCTCCTTCTCCAAGCTCTCATGGCTTCTTTCTCTCTCTTTTTCTAGTGTTTCTCTCTCCTCATCACTCTCTTTCTCTCTCTTCCTACAGTATTTCTCTCTCTTCAGCACACACACACACACACACACACACACACACTCTCTCTCTCTCCTTCTTCTCTCTCCTATCTCCTTCATTACACAAGAAGCCTAATTGTCAAGTAGTGACAATAGGCATAAATCGGTCCAAAGCATGCCAACTGAAGCCAAATGCCAGTGAAGGGCGACCAAGTCGGAGGCTAATCCAATTTCAAAAGTATTCTAGAACCAAGAAGAAGCATTTGACAATCTCCAAATACATCGGTATGATTATTCAAACCTCTAGTAAGCACCCCGTAGAACCAATGCATACAGCCCACTGTATTACAGCAAGCAATTTACTGTTAAATGAAGCTCAAATAGTGCTCAAATCTACTCCAAATCAGTCCCAAAGCATAGACATAGCATCCCATAACATCCGCGCATCATCGGGCATCAATAGGCATCAAACGGGCAATGCCAAGAAGCATCAAATAATAAATGTCAAGTGCTGCCCTATTTTGACAGTCCTGGGACTGTGTATACATCAAAGGGCTAAAGGGTAAGCACTCAAATCGATCATCGGGAGTCAAGCACTAATGTCAGGGAGTCCAACAATGATCGGGAAGGTTGCCAAGAGTGCCGGAGAAGCAGGGAAATGCCAGGAGAAGGTCAGCCTAGCCCCCTAAAAATGCACCGAAATTTGCGCTGGCTGTTCATGGGGGATGGGGGGTCTTCAATAGTCCTCGGGCCACTTGGTAATGTCGAGAGGACTCCAATGTAGCCCGGGAAGAAGCCGATGAAGGTTTGAAAGCTCGGGGAGGAGACAGGAGATCAAAACATACCTGCAAATGAAGGTGCCATAGCTGCCATTGAAGCTCGGGTTGAAGCTCTTCAAATCCGAGCTGAAGAGAATGCCGGGCAAATTCCTATGCCTTGATACCAGTTGAAAGGGAAGTGGAACCCAGGAGGAAGAAGCTTGGTGGTGAGAGCTATGGCAGATGGAGAGTAAGAGCCGAGAGAGAGAGAGAGAGAGACTCAAAAGTGGGAGCTCCAACAACCACAATGTGTGGCCGGGCCTTCCTTTATTCAAACTGTTACTAAAAGAATAAATAATAAGTGACTGTCACAAGCCCCCGCCACGTGCAGTGTGCAGTGGTGGTGGGTACTATTAGTGTAGTAATATACAGGCAGCTAGGCGGAGGTGCCTTTACCCCCAACAATGAGATGGTTGCTCCTGTTTCAAGAGTTCAATTTTGAAGTGGTCATTAAGCCTGGCCGTTCCCATGTCCTAGCCGATCATCTGTCACACGGTTCCCTCAAACTGCAAAAGAGGAATAGGATGATCCAGAACTTCTTGAATGCTTCCTTGTTTCTAGTCGAAACAGTTACTCCCTGGTATGCAGACATAGCCAACCTCCTGGCAACTCAATAGTATCCTCCTGGCATCTCAAGACGTGAAAAGAAGAAGCTTCTGTTAGAATCAACCCCCTACACCTTGCTAGGCGCTGCACTCTACAAGAGAGGCAAAGATGATATATTGCGAAGATGTGTTGTAGGAGACAAAATCGGCATAGTATTGTAAGCATGCCATGACAAACCATGTGGTGGAAACTTCGTAGGAGAATCAACAGCCAAGAAGGCTATGTTAGCGGGATACTGGTGGCCGACCCTCCACAAGGATACATATGACTACTGCAAGAGATATGATACTTGTCAGTGAATGGAGAAACCCATCAAAACAAATGCCATGCCACTGCAACCTATTCTTCCCCTAAAGCCGTTTGAGAAGTGGGGGATTGATTTCATGGGTCCCATTGATCCGCCTACCAGACGGAAGCAGAACATATACATCCTATTATGTATGGATTATGTCGCAAAGTAGTGCGAAGCTAAAGCTCTGAAGCGGGACGATGGTAACAGTGTAGCTTGTTCATGTACGAGAATATTATCACCCATTTTGGCAATCCCCTCGAGCTAGTAAGTGACAGAGATACTCATTTCCTTAAGAAGATCATGGAATAATTGACTGAACTATATAGGATCCGCCATCACAAGTACACCCCCTATTACCCTAGAGCCAATGGCCAAGTTGAAGTCACCAATCGCATCCTCTGCTTGATCCTGACAAGGACGATTGCCGCACATCGTCGCGATTGGGATGATCAACTTACAGAGGCCCTTTGGGCATAAAAAACCTCTTATAAGGCAACTACATGACAAACTCCTTTCTAGTTGATGTATGGTACAGAAGCTGTCTTCCCTGTTGAGCTGGAGTTGCCCTCTTTACGAGTGGTAGTTAAAGAATTCCTTGGAGATGATGAGTCCCTCCAGCGCTGCCTGTTGCATTTGGAATGTTTAGATGAGATTCGGCGGATGGCCCTACAGTGCATGGAAACCACTCAAGCACGACGCAAGGCCTATCATGATAGCTTCATCAAGCACAAGGAGTTCAAAGAAGGTGATCTTGTCTTGGCCTATGATTCATGATTTGGGAAGTTTCCTGGCAAGCTTCAACAATGTTGGATGGGCCCCTATAAGGTACTTGCTGTCAATCTTAATGACTCTGTCCAAGTGCAGCCTGTTGATACCTGTGATGATCCCTTTCTAATAAATGACTATCGCTTGAAGAAGTACTTCCCTCCGTGGGGATCCTAACAATCACAATCGACACACCCTTTCCCTTGTGGGTGTCGCACTGTCCTTCTCCTTGCGCTTCTGATAGCCCTTATGATCTTCCTCATGAGGGGGTCTCATTCTACTAGCCCCTCCCAAACGCCTCCCATCCTTACTCTGTTCTCCTCTCATCTGATCCAATAGTGGTAATGTGGATGGTCCTGCCACAAGGAATTTCTACCATACTTTTGATTAAAAGAAAAGGAAAAAAGAAAAAAAGAAAAAAACAAACAAACTGTTATGGGAGAAAAGGAAGCAATCCCCTATCATAGTAGGCCTCGTTCCAAGAAAGGTGGCACACACCCTTGGGTGGGAAGTTGGCTATGGAAAATGTGGTAACACCCAGCAGTCCAGAAAGTTGATCCATCAGTTGACATCTCCAAGATCCAGTTCCGAAGCCGCCTCCCTTGGTAGGCAGTGTCCTGTACCTCTCTACAGAGCGTCTGATGGTCTTCTAGTAGATGATATGTTCTATATCTGATACACAGTTCTGATCTGTTGGCTACCTCCCTGGGTATGCCTCTTCATCAACAAATGAAGTGATCTTTATTGAAAACCCCTTAAGTGATGTGAGTTTTCATCCTAACTGGATGCGGATGTGAGTATGGTCTGCCCTCTGTATCTATCAGTGAGTGTGAGACAGAGGGTGGGGTGAGTGACCATTCATTTCCCTTCAATTCAATTGAGAGGTGTGATATGTGAATGGAGTGTTGCACGCACGGGATGGGCTTCTCAATGCACAAAGCATGATCTGTTCCTGTGCACTGCACTATAAGGCTCCTTGGCCTTCCTTCTCGCACCGTATGCCAGCACATGGTGAGATACACAGTTGCACCATCAATTGCGTATAAGGCATACAACCTTTGCACAAGTGAATGTGAGGATTACATCAATGGGTTTCAGAAATGGGCTGCCCTCTGTATCTTTCAACAGAGTGTGAGATAGAGGGTGGGTTGAGTGTGATTGGTATTTCTCCTCAATCAATTCTGAGAGGTGAGATTGAGGGACGTTATGACAATTGGAGTTAGGTATGTTTCCGTTTCCCTCTGCACACACGGGACAGGTCTCTATACCACCGTCACAAGCCATGCCACCCTATTTTGTACACTGCATGATAAGGCTCCATGGCCTTCCTACTTGCACCTATGCCAGATGGGTGGAACGCACGAATGCGCCATCAATTGTGCATGCTACCATACTCCCTCCCAATCACTTTCCCTTGTTTATTTCTATATCGGTCGTGAGTTATGGGATTTCATGCTTATTCATTGAGTGATGTGCGTCATGGGGTGAGCGACTGTTCTATCATCCTCTTGAGTGCCTGTGAGCTAATAGTTCTATTCTTCGTCATCGACACTTGAATCAACAGACTTTATCAACAAAACTACCTCCTTGGGTGCTATTGCATGGTCCCTGCCATGCTGGATGTGTTTCTGTGGCGCGCCCTGGTCCCTCTTGCCGCCTGATGACGGCTTCAACACTGGCGGTTCCCTTCAACCATATATGAAATGGGCCAAGTGTTCATACGCCTACCTTTCTATTTGCAAGTGCATGTTATGTCTTAAGTGTAGGGACGCCAGCGTCTTGGTTGACAAGTCCGCAGCCGTGTCGATTAATCTATCCTAACCAATAAGGTCTTAAGTTTGGGGACACGTCCCTGTGTGTCTGATGTGCATACCCCCTGCATATGTCATTACCCAATCATGCATGTCTACCACGTACTAGTTATGCCATGATGGGGTCCCTTCCTCACCCACCCACCCTCGTACCCCTGTCGTCGAGGCCGTTTCTCTCGTGGTTGCTTTTATTGTGTAATTTTTTTATTTTCTATGTGAACATGCCCTACGTTCACCAAACTCCCAATCCAACCTTATAGCCCTGTTTGTCCCTTTGAATGACACAATTTTCCTTTTACATTCCCCTGTTCCGGCTAACCGTTTTTGCATTATTAATTTTTGAAGTTTTTCTTGCATAATTGGATGTATTTCCATGCGAGCGCGCCCTTATCGCTTCGGAACAATGATTTAACATACCAGCCATGTCCTATGCTTTCCCATGGATATTTTTTCTTTTAATCACCTGTCATTCTAACATATGGTTTGTCTGTAATTACTTTTTGTGTTGTTTCATGTCTTTTTTGCGTATGTTTTTGACCTTTTTCCATGTGAACTTGCCCTATTCTCCTCAGAATTCAATTCTGACTAGATTTTCTTGTTCGGTCACCCTTTTTGTACAATTCTCCTTTTCCTTCCGCCTTGTTTTAACCTCTCAATTTTCTGTTATTAATTTTTATTGGTGTAATCGAGCTCCATTTTATTGTTTTTTCCATGTGAACGCCTCCTAACCCCATCCGAACTGCAATTTGGTGTGACAGCCATGAAGATTCTATCTTGACATTTTTTCTTTTTCCCGCCCTCCCTTATGGTGTGCAGGTCATTTGTTATTAATTTCTACATGCCGTGTCAGATACGATATTTGGGTTTTTTCCATGCAAACGGGGTTTCTTTTGCTCAGCACTATGTTCTGATGTAATAGGATTCTTGGGCACAATTTTTTGCACATTTTTCCTTCTTTTCTCACTTCATTCAGGCTAATGGATTTTTTAATATTAATTCCCGTATGCATTTTCGGGGTCGATTTTTACCTTTTTTGCATGCAAACCCCTCCTTCTTCTTTTGGATATGCATTTTATTGTGCACGCCTTGGGAACCCCTTTCCCGCCAACATTTTTCCTTTTTATTGCCCTTCGTTTCAGTGACCAGATCTTTCTATATTAATTTATGCATCCCGTTTCGGGGTTGATTTTTGGGTTTTTTCCATGTAAATGGGTCTAATCTTGGTCGGAACTGTGTTCTGACATGATAGGCCTATGCGGTATGACTTTTCTCACAATTTTCCTTTTTCCCGTGTTTCATTTTGGCGTATGCGTTTTCGGGCTTGATTTTCACATTTTCGCATGGGAACGCCCTGACTTGATCCCGGACACCCCGTTGTACTTTTCCGGGGTCTCCCCCTCGCATTCTAGCCAAGTTTTCCTTTTTATTGCATTGCATTCCAGCTCACAGTTTGCCTGTTATTCAATTTGTTGTGTTTTGTCATGTCCTTGCGTGCCTCGCCTTATGCGTGAACGTGCGTGTTTTTGTTTTTACGCACCTCGTGATGCCCCCGCGGCATTCGTGCCTTCCCCGTTGCTGTCTCAGCCCCGGTTGCTTCCCGTCATTGCAAATTTTTTTACCCCCGCCCCGCACACGTGCGCGGGACGGGGGCGATCTCAATTCTTTCTTTCTTTCTTTTCTTTTTCTTTATTGATAGGTATTAAAAAAAAAACAAAACCAACCAACAAATAAAACAAAAAAAAAAACAAACCCAGCACACATAAACAACCACCACACAAAAAAAAAAACAAAACAAACAACAAAAACTACAAAAAAAGAAAATAAATCAATTAAAAAAAGAAGAAGAAAACAAAACACACAACACACAACACACAACACCACCACCAAACAAAATAATACCCCCTACCACTCACTTTTAAAATAAAAAACTAGAAAAATAAGAAGAAGAAAAAACCAAAGAAAAAAAAAACAAAAAAATCAAACCCCCCTCCCCCCGACGGTTTTTTCCCTCCCCCTTCCCTTCTTCTCTCTCTCTTCTTCTTTCTCTCTCCCTGCTATCTTCTTCTTCCTTCCTCCCCTTCTTCTTCTTTCCACTCCTCCTCCTCCTCCTCCCCTTCTTCTTTCCCCTCCTCCTCCTCCCCCTCATCACCTTCTTCTTCTTCTTCCTCCTCCTCCTCCTCCTCCTCCTCCTCCTCCTTCTTTCTTCTTCTTCTTCTTCTTCTTTCTTCTTCTTCTTCTTCTTCTTTACCTGCCCATGTTGCCGCCTGCACCATTGGTTCGCCGTCGTCCGCAACACCGCCTGGTCGTTCGCCGCCGTCGCTTGTTGCCCCCTCCCACCCTCTCCCTCTCGGCCACCTGTTGCCCCATCCCACCACCCCTTTACCAGCCCCCCCCCCCCGGCCACCTGTTGCCCCATCCCACCACCCCTTTACCCCCCCCCCCCCCCCCCCGCCCCCCCCCAATTTAACCCCCTCGCCCATCCATTTGGCCCCCATCCCCCAGCCGAATTGCCCCCTGTAGCACCTCGCAATCACCCCCGACATCGACAATTACTCCCTCCACTTGGCTTGCGAGTGTTCGTGTGGATGTTTGCGTGCATCGTGGGTGTGCTTATCGCGTGTTCGTGTTCGCCTCCGTGAGCTGCTTCATGGGTCTTCACTCGCGCAGATGCATATCTGGTCTTCTTCGTGCGGTGGTGCGTACTGTCAGAGAACACCTTGTTGATCATACGCAACCGGGGTACCTTCTTTTATTGTTATTAAAAAAAAACCCATTAACATTCGAAAAGGAAAACAAACACCTAAAACCCTAAAAAATCATAAAACACACCTAAAAATTTAATTAAAAATTAGAAAATAGTTGAAATATTCTTTACCAAATTGAAAATTTTTTTGGTTTATCTTGCTGGTTATAATACCGATAATTAATTGCAAAAAATTTCAATCTTTCAAAATTCATTGAAAATTGAGAAAAAAATCAATAAAAATCAGAATTAAAATTTAACAAACTCAAAAAATTCCATCAATGCATTTGAATATTTTCAAAATATTTTTATAAGCTGAAAAAGCCTTGACACATGATCACCCTATTATTTTCAAGCCAAAATGTTAAATTTTTATCTAAATTCATAGAAATTTCATTTTGAATTTCAAAAATATACAGAAAATTTATTGAGAATTATAGATCCATTGTTGAAGCTTGATGGTTCAATTCTCACTAAGGGTTGATTGCAAAAAGCTAGTTATTAAATTTGTTTTTAAAAAAACCATAATAAATCAAACATTGAAAAAAACCACATAAATAACAATAAAAATGATAATAACACCCAAATACTAATCTGATTTAACTAAACCAAATATGACCTAACTAGCATTGCCTTTATATTTCTTTTTTTTAATGAATAAGGTGTTTCATTTTTTTTCAGTAGTGGCTTTTGCTTTTTTGTTGGACTCATTGCATCTTGGGATCCATTAGTGCGCCCTCAATCTCTTGCATACACACCTATGTCAGGTATTTATATTTTTGTTTTATTTATTTATTTTATTTTTTTGTTACCCATTAACTACAGCTAATTGTTAAAATGAATTTAAATCACCCACTTTTCCATGCGCACTTGCGCCAAACACACATTTTTCTAAACAATTAAAATGAACCAGCCGTTCACTTAGCACGCGCTTTGTGTGCTACAGACACATCTAAGTTTATTAAAAATGAACCTATCTTCACGAATGCACACACTACATAAAAAGTGCTAAACACATACTTAATTTTTAATCAATGAATATGCATTTAGAGACCCAGTCTAGCTATTGAAGTCCGAGATTCGTTAAAAGCACCGTTTCACCCTAATAATTTGTAATTAATATTTTAAGAAGAAACCACTATTTTCTTATTAAGATTTACAACCAAATAAAATTTCACCCATTTTTTAAATAATTTATTAAAAGGAACCCTTCACTAAAATCATTCCCCTCACTGCAGTTTTTTCCCTTTTCAATAAATGCGATTCGTGGGATGGGCATGTGCTGTCTTTTGAGCTGTCATTGCTTATCGAAGTTCTAGTTATGTCCTAAGTGGGTTATTGAGGTATTATGGTTTGATAATATGATACGATTATGGGTGCGGTCTATAGTTTTTTTTTCTGCCTGATACGGGGTTTGAAGTGCTTGTTTGTTGCATAGCATGAAGCTTTCAGTTGCATATGTGTAGAGGTCATGCCGAAATTTTTCTAGGATGTGAATTGTTTGAGGTGGTCGGTTGGTTAGTCACGTCTGTGTGTGCTTATTCTGGTCGATTTCTTTTTTATGGATATTCTGTTGTTTTGCAGGCATTCCCTGTGATTGTCTGTGTGTGTGGTGTGTGTGTAATCTATCTGAATGGCTCCTTAAGCTCCTCCTCCAGTCCAGTACACCCCATTGGTCTCTCACGATTATTATTTATTGCTAGAGTCTGAACTTATTGGCAAAGCAGGCTTAACAAAGTTCATTGCACTCTCATTACCACTCATTCTAGAGGATACTGATACTTGTGATCAGTTTCTAGCCTCTTACAGTAAGAGGTTTGGTCATGTTAGAGGAACATTTGTCCAATTGACGCCTAAAAGTTTGGGCAAGGCTCTGTTGTTACCCTATTGGGGAGACACTTTCCCTACTACTAGACAATTGTTCTCGAATGAGGATATTCTTAAATTGTTGCAAAAGCAGACACAGGATGTGTTGGATCCCAAGAAGGTTCTTATCACTTTTGGCATCAGTGTCTCCATGATCTCCAATCCTGTGTGGAAGCAGCTATGCCAGTTCCTTCAAGACAAGTTTATGCCTGCCAAGACACTCTCTAATTACCTTTCAAAGGAGTTATTTACAACTTCTAGAATAGTGCTAAAAGGCATAACAATTGATTGGAGTTCCTACCTTTTGTCCAAAATGGATCAACACTTTGTCAGAGCTACCAGGGGTAATGTAACTAGTGTTACATTTGGAACTTATCTTTCTATCTTTTTGGCATATGCCTCCCCTTCGAAGGAAGTTCCTACCTTGATAGTTGATCCACCAGATGCTCCTCCCCCTACTGAACACTCTGATGCTATCATTGAGGATCTTGATCCTATCCATCCTTTGGTAGTTTAGAGGAAACACTTAAAAATGAGTGGCTGAATCAGCTCTAGCTCCTCCTCCAGTCTTCGTTCCTGATCAATCTAGCAGTCACCTACCAATTTTCCTCACAACACCGAATCTTTTTCGAGCACATCATGAGGGTACTCTGGAGATTCCCATCCCTTCAGTGCAACGCTTGGTAACTGGAGATGCAATTCTCTTCCTATGTTAGGATGTTCAATGTTCTATTGAGCTCTCAGTGATTGCATGTATCTAGCCGTTCGATTCCTCTTACTATGATGAAGTACAACAGACCAAAGAAGAGCTGACAAAGGCAAATGCAGAGTTAGCTTCTGCTCATGAACGCTTTTCTGATATTTGTACCCAAATGGAGCAACAGACTAAGATCATTGATGCTTAGAAAATGAAAATTTTTAGTTTGCACGCTCAGTTGGCTGACACTAACACTCAAGTGGTTAATGTAACTGAGGAACAAGATAGATTGTTGAAAGAATCTCACGAGCTTCAGGCTTTGCTAGCCGCCCAGACTGAAGGAGCTTAAAATAGCAAATACCACCTTAGACCAGAGCCGAAACCAAATTCAGCACCTTACTGAGCAACTAGTCTAGTCACATTCTTCTTCACAGAGCCTTATTATGCAGCCAGTTCATTCTTTGACCCTTGCGGACTTGGTAGTTCTCCAGAGACAAGCCACATTATGTCCGTTGTTTCAAGCTAAAATGGAAAGATTGCAATCTAGGATGGATTTATTATGGTCCACATTTCAGCAATTTCAGGAGTATGTTCCTCCCGACCATTCCTTTTTTGTCCACTATCAACTGTAGAAGTTAGCCTTCTATATTAAGCTCTTAATGATGGATCTACCTCTTCCAGAGGATGGTTGGAGTGAAGCCTAGTCTTCTGATTTGCTTGTTCGTATAGTCTTTGAAGATTCTGTGACTTTGGATACCATGTTGTTGTCTTATATGTATCTACGAGGTGATTTATTAATTCTAGATGATGTAGATCTAGCTTGGTATGTAGGGGATGTGGTCTTACAAGCTGCCTTATATGTTAATCATTTGGAGTTGAGGATAGATGAAATGTTCCAGTGCTATTCTTCTAAAGTGGCTAATTGCCCTGACACTTTATGGCATTCAATGATTGATTATATAGTCCTGAACCAACGAATAAATACAGCCTCTACTCATGTGTAGAACACTAACTAGCTTAGGGTGGATCTTTTTCCAAGAACCATCCCTTTGATTTATCCTTCTTTGATGCCTACCATCGACGATCTGTTTTAGGTCCTCTGTTCCTAGCTTATTTTTTTATCAACAAATGGCCCATCGCTATGATGCTTATTTTTTCCTTTATCAATGCAACTTAGCAGCCATCTTACCTCTCCTTTTCCAACCTCAGGGTGATCCTCAAATTCCAATATTTACCTATTGTTCTTTCATTGAAGATTGTTGAGAGTGGAAAAAGACCGAATTTTTGACTGATTTTTGTTGTTTTTAAGGACTGAATGATTGATTTTTGATGGATTTAGAGTGATGCAAGATTGTTAATGGAAGTGTTTGAGAGTGTTTTGGATGATATTGATTATGTTTTGGAAGATCATGATGATTCTTAGTGGAGATATGAAGCTCTATGATATTTTGATAGGTTCTATTGAGATTCTGATTGGTTCTGTATACCTTCAGTAAAGCTTCTGTTTTGTTCTGATTTTCTTCTGTATGAAACATTGAAATATTTTGGAAGCTTATTGAATAGTTTTTGATAGTTTGGAATGGTTTTAGCATGAGTTATGAGGTTCTGATGACCTTCTGTAGAGCCTCTGTCTCTGCTCTATAACTGTTCTGTATCTGCTCTGGTAATGTACTGTACTGTTCTGTAGATCTTCTATAAGTGTTCTATAGAATGTATGTGTGACTTTGGGAAAGTTTTCTAACTTTTGAAAATGATAAATCTAAGTTCAAAAGAGCTAAAACAAATAGAAGAACCAGCTCTGTTGAAGACTGGAGTGACAATGACAGTAGTGAGCTATGAAGAGACATTGTAGTGGCTCTTTTGCCTCTTCACATCAGACATACCTCTTGGGAGGTACATCTACAATCTAAGAAGGATTATTGAGAGTATTGTAGTGAGGAGATGATGTACTATTGAGAGAGAGAAAGAGAGAGCCAAAGAAGTCAATTCTATCAAAACAGTGTATATGCATATGAGAGATTGAGAGAGAACTATGAAGACATTAAAGATGAATACTATGTGATTGATTTCCATTCAAAAATGGTGTATTCTTTCATATTCATTGTTCTATTGAAGGATTCTATGAAGATGTTGAAGATTATGGTTGATATTATCAAATCCGTGGGAGATATCTACTATGATGCTGCGTGAAGAATTGATGTTTTCTTTGTTTTGATGATCAAAAGAATAAAATAAAAGCTTGTTGATGTTACAAGATAGATTTTCTTGCAGTAGAATCCCCTTTTCCTTGGTGTTCCTCTTGGGGCTCTATGTTTTTGGTGCGCAACAGGGGAAACTTGCCATCAACAAGCATAAGAAGAGGTTGAAAATTAAGGAAATGGCATTGCCAAGAAAAGAAGAATTCAATGGATGTTTGCAAAGTTCCTTCTTCCACTAAAGAGTTGGATATTCTTATTTTCAAAGCCACTTTCCACAAGAATTCCATTCCACAATGGCGGAAACATATTACCATCATGATGCATGCTCTATGTGGTGGACTGTTTCCTCTTCCTGTTGAGGCAGCAGAAACTTGCATCTTGGTGGCAAATTGTTTGGGAATAAACTGAAGAATAGAGAAGCAGAGAGAATTGTTGAGATATCGAGCTTCACTCGTGATACGCCAGGGTGATCGTTGTGTATTTATGTCACCGACTTGTCAGTTGCAGATGCGGTTGGTACACCGCCCATGAATAATAGCTACATGATAGCTATCCTTATCTACTCTAGTTCGTGGCTCAGTTAGTATGCCACCTTAGTTAGTTGAGTTTGGTTTGAGACCCATATATAGGGTTCTTCTATTTCCTTGTACTTGAGTTCTTTTGGCTTACACAACTAAGAAGAGGAAAACTGTTTTCAACCTCCACCCTTGTGTGTATTCCCCCATTGTGCAAGCAAGAAAGCTACAAGTGAGACTCCTTCCTTCTCTCCCACAATCTTGACATGGTATCAGAGCCTTGTTCGTGGTAAGGATCTCAAGAAAGCAAGCCAAGCTCGCGGTGTTCTGGTAAGAGGAGCAGTGTTGCTTTCATTTTCTGTTTTGGGAGCAGATCTCTGCAGGTAGCACAGCCGGAAATTGCAAGAGTGCATTGTCTCAGGTTGAGACGCCCTTCGCGGTGAAGCAAGAGGGCAGTATATGCTGTGGGCGAGGGCTTTAGCCCTCGGTGACCCTGTTTTTTGATTTGAGGAAATGGCCCTGTTTTATGCTGTGCGACCACTGTTCTACGGGTCGGTGAAAAATTACTGTAGAAATTGCATCGTATGCCTGTGCGCAGAGACATTGGGAGTTACAGAATCATCCTTGTTGCCTGTTGATGCAAAATCGTCACTAGGAAGTGACTGTGTGGTTAAATACCACTTTCGTCAGTTTTGCAGATTTGCCCTTGTGAGGTTGAAGCTGTATTCTTTGCAGTGACAGAATTTCTAGCAGTGTTCTGTAATGGCGTCTGATTCTCTTTCACAGATTGTCACTGAAAAGCTTGACAAGAACAACTTCCAAGCATGGAAGTTTAGAATGACGAATTTTCTTATGGAAAAAGGATGTTGGGAATTTGTTGCAGGAAATGAAGAAGAACCAGTTCTTCCTGATGTTCCCAATCAACAGCAAATGCAGGCATTTAAAGCATGGCATGAGAGAGCCAGGAAAGTTATGTACTGGCTGTCTATCAGCATTTCAGACTCTATGATTGTGCATATTCAAGATGCAAGTACGCCAAAGGGGGCATGGGATACTTTGTCAAAAATGTATAGCACAAATACACAAGCCAGGAAAATGCAGCTCAAGCAAGAGTTGCATAATGTACAAAGAGAAAATATGAGCATCAATGACTACCACATGAAGGTGAAGAAGATTGCAGATGCACTTGCTTCCATTGGGTCGCCAGTGGAAGATGATGATTTAGTTTCTGTGACCTTGAATGGTCTAGGAAAGGATTATGCACAGTTTCGAACATCCATCTCCGTCCGTGAAAGATTTCCTGATTTTGAGGAGTTGATTGCTCTTCTAATTTCTGAGGAGCAGAGAAATGGTGGTGCATCTTCTTCAGGAGGAACTTCAAAAGAAGCTGTCTTCTACTCAAATGCTGGAAGAGGTAGAGGCAGAGGTAGAGGAGGCCGATTTGGAGACCGTGGTAGAAATCAGAATATGCAGCAAACTCAAGAAAACCAGTCCTATGGAGGAGGACGTGGTAACTCTAGAGGTAGGGGGAGCCAAAGAAGTCGTGGTGGATGGCAAAGAGGCCTGTGGTAAAATGGGTCATATGGCTAAAGACTGCTATAAAAAGCAGAATGACATCATGAATGGAAAATTGCAACAAGGAAATTATGCATCTTCTAGTAGACATGGTGATGACAGAAATGAGCATTTATTTATGGTGCAGCACATGAATAATTCTGTGACAAGTGTAGAAGAAAGCAACGATGTATGGTATGTTGACTCAGGTGCATCAAACCACATGACAGGTCATGCAGAATGGATGGAGGATGCAAGGAAAATGGAAAAACCAGGATTTGTGGAGACTGGTGATGATACTGCACATCCTATTATGCAGATTGGAAAAATTCCTTTGTCTATGCAGGATGGGAAAAAGAAATACCTGTCAGATGTATTTCATGTCCCGAATATCACCAAGAATTTGATTTCTGTTGGTCAAATGGTTGAGCAAGGCTTGCAGGTCAGATTTAATCCTCATGGATGCTTTGTTGAGGATATGAAAAATAAAGGTCGCTTAATAGCAAAAGGAAAGAAAAATGGCAGAATGTTTACATTGGATGCAGACATGCCTGAATTGAGTGCAGCAATGTTTGCACATGGGACCGGTGTAGTTGCAGATATTGATATCTGGCATAAACACATTGGTCATGTTAATGTACAACGGCTTAAATCAATGCAGGCCCAAAATATTGTTGCAGGATTGCCTAAATTCAAGGTTGCAGAAATGCATAAGGTATGTGAAGCCTGTCAATTTGGAAAATAGGCAAGGAAACCATTTCTTAGATATGTTCAAGAGAGTGAGAAGCCATTGGAGTTAATCCACTCTGATGTGTGGACTACTAAAGCTGCATCTCTTGGAGGCTGTCATTATTTTGTTACTTTTATTGATGACTATAGCAGAAAAATTTAGGTATATTTTGTGAAAAAGAAAAGTGAAGTTTTTGGGCATTTCAGAACTCTTAAAGCTATGGTTGAAAAAGAAACAGGCCTGCAAATAAAATGCCTAAGGTCAGATGGAGGGGGAGAGTACCTCTCAAATGAGTTTGCAAGGTTCCTGCGGGAGCATGGCATAAAGCAGCAATATTCATGCAGTCATACCCCACAACAAAATGGAATTGCAGAAAGGAAAAACATGCATATTGGAGAGATATCTCGTGCCATGCTCAACGAAAAAGGCTTGCCAGATTTTTACTGGGCTAAAGCAGTTGCTACAACAGTCTATATAATGAACAGGACTCCCACTGCAGCAATACATGGGATGACTCTAGAGGAGAGGTATACTGGTAGGAAACCAGATATTTCTCATTTGAAATTTTTTGGTTGCATTGCCTATGTACATGTGCCAGATGAGTTGAGATCCAAGTTGGATCCAAAAGCTGAGAAGTGCATCTTTATTGGTTACTCTTTGTAGCAAAAAGGGTATAGATGCTATAACCCTTCTACTCGTACATTTACAGTGAGCAGAGATGTTGTTTTTGATGAGATGAGTAGCTGGTATAAACCAGTAAATGTGATTGATGATGTAGATGCACAAAATGGTAATGCTGCGCAGAATTCACAGCAGCAGTCACAAAATATTAGTGGACCTAGAGTGTCCTCTAGCAGTGGTTCACATTCTTCACCATGGATAGGCAGATTGAGATCATGAGAATCTTCTCAAAGCAATGCAGATAGTGGTATGCAGGTATCACGAAAAGGAAAAGAGAAGGTTGATCAGCCCATGTTTGATGTGAATGCAGGTCACTCTTATGTGGATGGTGAATCCAGTGGCTCAGAACAAAGCATTGATGATGAGTTGGGTATTCCTTCTATTGTTACACCTGGAGTAAGGAAGACCAGGGATGTTTTGAGAGCACCTGGGAGTGAACCTATTTTGCGCAGGTCTATGAGAGCTAGGTATCCTGTGGATAGGCTGAAATATGATGGATTTACACCCATTCACTATGCATATATGGTCAAAGTGATACAGGAACCAGAACCCACTTCTTTTGAGCAAGCCATGGGAAAAGAAAAATGGGAGAAAGCCATGGATGAAGAAATGGATGCCTTGGAAGCAAATGCTACATGGGAATTGGTACCTTTGCCTAAAGGTAAGAATGCAATTAGCTGTAAGTGGGTTTATAAGGTGAAACACAATGCAGACGGTTCTGTGAACAGATACAAGGCAAGATTAGTAGTCAAGGGATATGCACAAACATATGGCATTGACTATGAAGAAACATTCAGTCCGGTTGCAAGGATGGCAACCGTAAGAGCAGTCATTGCTATGGCTGCATCAAAGGGATGGCCTTTACATCAGATGGATGTAAAGAATGCCTTCTTGCATGGTGATTTGCAAGAAGAGGTCTATATGGAGCAGCCACCAGGTTATGTGCATGCTGTTCATCCTGAGTTTGTTTGCAGGTTGAAGAAAGCTTTGTATGGCTTGAAGCAAGCACCTAGAGCATGGTCTGACGAGATAGGATAGTATCTTGTCACTATTGGCTTTCAGATTTCCAAGGCAGATTTCTCACTTTATGTGAGAAAAACAGAGAAAGGTATTATGCTACTTGTCATTTATGTTGATGATTTGATTATGACAGGTGATAGTGATGAAGATATCCTTCATTTGAAAATGCTATTGAAGCAGAAGTTTGAGATGAAGGATTTGGAAGAGCTGCGTTATTTCTTGGGCATTGAGGTGATTAGATCACCAAGTGGGATACAGCTCTTGCAGAGGCAGTATGGATTGGACATGCTGTCCAAATATGGGATGACAGGCTGTAAGCCTATTTCAGTTCCTTTGGAGCAGAATGTGAAGCTGAGCGCAGATGCAGGTGAGCTTCTGGAGGACCCTACTATGTACAGACGCATAGTAGGAAGCTTGATTTATATGACTATTACCAGGCCATATTTGAGCTATGTTGTTGGATTGGTAAGTCAGTTTATGTAGGCTCCAAGGAAACCACATTTGGATGCGACTAGACGCATACTCAGGTATGTGAAGTCCACATTACAGTATGGACTATTTTATGAGACTGGGGTTCAGATACAGTTGCATGGATACACTGATGCTGATTGGGCTGGTAGCATTTCTGATAGACGATCTACCAGTGGATATGTGTTCTCTTTTGGGAGTGCTGCAGTCACTTGGAGCAGCAAGAAACAGCCTACAGTTGCCTTGTCCAGCACAGAGGCTGAGTACATGGGTGCAACAATGGCTGCATGTGAGGTAGCTTGGTTGCATAAGCTACTTTATGATATGCATAAGCCTACAGATGGACCAGTTGTCATTTATTGTGACAACATGAGTAGTATACACTCGGCAAATAACCCTGTCTATCATGCTAGAACAAAGCACATTGAGGTGCATTATCACTATGTGCGGGAGAGGGTTTTACTAGGTCTTATTGATCTAGTTTATGTCAGCACAGAGGATCAGGTAGCTGATATATTCACGAAGGCATTGGGCGTAGAGAAGCTGCGCAAGTTCAGAGACCTGCTTGGTGTGCAGGAATTGGGATTGAGCTCGAGGGGGAGTGTTGAGATATCGAGCTCCACTCGTGATACGCCAAGGTGATCGTTGTGTATTTATATCACCGACTTGTCAGTTGCAGATGCGATTGGTACACCGCCCATGAATAATAGCTACATGATAGCTATCCTTATCTACTCTAGTTCGTGGCTCAGTTAGTATGCCACCTTAGTTAGTTGAGTTTGGTTTGAGACCCATATATAGGGTTCTTCTATTTCCTTGTACTTGAGTTCTTTTGGCTTACACAACTAAGAAGAGGAAAACTGTTTTCAGCCTCCACACGTGTGTATTCCCCCATTGTGTAAGAAAGCTACAAGTGAGACTCCTTCCTTCTCTCCCACAATCTTGACAAGAATGACTATCCATGGAAGATTTAGCATTCATTGAGAAGTTTCCAGACATCATCAAGTGGGAGATTGTGAAGAAGCTTCAGGAGTCATGGTCTTTGGAGGTTCACGAAAACAAGAAGGAAAAGAGTTGGAATTTGTTCGTAGATGCTCAATAGCAAGATACGTGGGATGCTTGGTGCACTGATAATCTTCTGTTTATTCGATTAGCAACCCACTGGAAGTTGGTAGACAGAGTTTTTTCACAACATACACTGTTGAAACCCTCAGAAGCTGGCATTATTATAATGACACAACAACGATCCTAAGAAGAAAGAGTTTTGATACTTTCAGAACATAATATCTCCCCCTATGTAGTGGTTTGAAAGCCAAATTCAAAGATATTGAAAAGAAGGAAGTAGAAGAGATGTTGGCTAGAGAATCCCCTAGAGATTGAAGCCTTCTCTGATGCTATTGTGTTGAGTACCAAACAACTGGTTGGAGCCAAGCCCTTGATGAATGACGCAATCAAGAGGCAAGCGTTAGAACGAGCCCAGAGGTACGTAAGAAGAGAGAAGGCAAAAATCAAAGCTGAGAATGAGCTCGCAATAGAAGCCTCCTTTGACGCCCTAAAAGCACTCTTTACAGAAGTCCCCATGGAAACTCAAGGTTCCCTTCCTAGTCAGATTCATCTTGGAAATATTGATGACAGGCCAACAAATGTAGTCCCATTGCCAATTTTTAAGGGAGAGTACAATGAAGACCCCGATCTTCATGTAGTTGAATTTATGGTAGCATGTGTGGCTAACAATGCCAGAACCCCTGAGCATTGGTTAGTAATATTCCCTGCCACTTTCAAGGGTGCGGTGTTTCAATGGTATGAGAGACAAGCAGCAAGAAATTTTGGCACTTAGGACATTGGCCTTCCTCACTAAATTCAGGTGCGAAGGTTTTGACGAGCGGATGTGAGAGGAGTTCATGAACCTAAGTCAGTCCTCTGGAGAAAGAGTAGAAGCTTATGTCTTGCGAATGTAATCCATCTTGAAGAGATGGAATAACCATCATTTGGACAAAGGTATCGAGAAAGGAGTGTTTCTTAGAGGCCTACAACCAGAAGTTCGCAAGTTCATGGAATTGAGAAGACCAGTCAATCTGCAAGCTGCGGTGGAAGGTGCAAGATTGTATGACAAAGTTGAAGCAAGGCTATCAATGACTCCAGGAAGAGGAGTCTTACCTTCTCCCATGCCAGGAATGGTATACCCACCAAATGCAGTCCCAGGGACAGTTCCCTACCCCTATCCCCAAATGCAAACATTGTCGCAGTATAATGCACCTAATCCATAGTGGTCACCACAGACGAGAGTGCCTCAAATGATGGTTCAACCACAACAACAATGGCCTCAAACAGTTCCTCCAATGGCGACTCAACAATAGTGGAACCCTACCAACTAGAATCAGCAACCCCAAGTCCCAACATGAGCTCTGAATCAGAACCAGAACAGAGGACCTTCTGGATCAACCCAAGCAATATATGCAATAATTACAGAAGCTTCCCAAAACCCTACTACAAGCACTTTAGGAGGTGAAAATCTGAAGGACTACTTATTCAACTTAGTTGCAAGTATCAAGAAAGAGCTTATGGATGTGATTACAGAGCAGCTACATATGCTGAAGGTGAATACTGCCAATATATCTTGGGGGGGTCACTCATTAATATATGTATATATAACGTGAGTTCAAAATAAGGGGTTTTTAAAACACCATTTTTATACATTTTTTACATACAAAAGGATGTCATATAAAGGGGTTACTTACAAATTGAATAGAAAAGATTTGTATTTTATTCAAGAAAAATTCATAGATTAGGATATTTTTAAATAGGCCATGAATGCACGTTATATAGAGAATATATATATGGTGAACCCCCCAAGTAATATATCCACTCCTGCGGGAGCTGGAAGAGATGTGATGCACTCTAATACATGGTGCGGAAAGTGTCATCAAGCGGGACATTTAGCCACTGAATGTACCTGAAAACTAACCATTCCTAGAGCCTTTTATTCCTACTGTTTGCGGAAGAACCATACAGAGGATATTTGCTCTCTGAAAGAGATGCATGAACGAAGACAGAAGGATGAAAATGCAAGATTCATCTTGCTATGTAAGAAGTTGGGAATAGTTAGAATGCTAATAATATGCCATGTCACATTGATACTGGTATATAAGGAGAGAAGTTGTAATTTTTCACATCTTTTTGACATATCAATACATTTACAATCTTTCTCTCCCTTCTTGCTCCAAGCTTCCATGGCTTCTTCATCTTTCCTGTCTTTCTCTCTCCAATTCTAGTCTTTCTCTCTCCTCATCACTCTTATTCTCTCTTCTTGCAATCTTTCTCTCTCTTCTGCAGTCTTTCTCTCTCCTCTTTCTCTCTCCCTAGTTCTCTCTCTGACAAGTGGTATCAGAGCTTCAATCTTTGATCCATTATTTTCTTCCATTTTCACTCTCATTTTCCTATTTCAAAACCAAATTCAGACAAAAATGGTACAAGACAGTGACTAGTGGAGTGCTGCAGGACAACTACAGTTAGCAAATGACTACATCTGGAGATATCCAAGGTTAGATATGGCGGATAAGGGCTTAAATGGCTGGACATCATCAAATTTCATGCAAAATGGAGGTAACTAGGGTAAAAAATGGTTAACCGGGCTTAGTTACAGACTAAACTACAGTTACTTTTCAAAAGAGAGCTTCTCTTCTTTCTCCTTCAAGCTTTTGGCTGAAGCTTTCATGGTGGATGTCAAGAAAGTCTCAAATATCTCTCTCTATTGAACTTATCTTTCTGTCAAAGCATGGGGCAAAGAATCTTTGTTGCATGAGCTACAGGAGGATTACCAATCTTGATCATTGCTGAGGAGTATCAGCCCTGGAACAGCCCGAAAAATGCGTCGAAAAATGCGCTGAATTCCCTGGTCTCTATTCCCTGCTCAGCTTGCTCCACAACCTCAGCCATTGACCACAGCTCTTGAAGGCTTCATCAAGCACTGATTGGCAATAATCTTCAGCCTCTGAAGCATTCTGATCAGCCATTCCTCTGTTCAAACCCTAATACACAGCAGGGCAGCCATAGCCACAGACATGGAAGCTCAAATTTCTCAAAATTTTGGACTTTTCCGACCTTCAAGGCTTCTCTAAAGCTGAATACAAGCTGGATAGACTTCAAGATTGAAGACATTGAAGAGATTTCAGCCCGTGCATGTCAGTGAAGCTCAAATGGAAGGATTATTTTGGGGCTTTTCATCAAGGAGCTTGAATCTTTGAAGTTCAAGTATTCAAGCAAGGCTGGAGTATTGATCTTTCAAGAATTT
This sequence comes from Lygodium microphyllum, assembly GCF_053477565.2. Classification (NCBI taxonomy): domain Eukaryota; kingdom Viridiplantae; phylum Streptophyta; class Polypodiopsida; order Schizaeales; family Lygodiaceae; genus Lygodium; species Lygodium microphyllum. The sequence goes on along the minus strand of NC_141156.1, from coordinate 53,402,566 downwards.
CATCATATTGAAGCATGTATGGACTGATTTCATGGAGATTTCAAGCTTTATGTTGGATTTATGGTTGATTATGAAGAACTCTTGCACCAACCGGGTTAAAGCTGATATCCATCATCATTTTCAAGCTTAATGGAGTATTTTCTTTTGCTAATCTCTGAAATCTCTCAATAATCCTATTGCTAATGGCTTTTCTACTTGTTGATGAGAGGCTATTGATCAATTAATTCACTGGATTGATCAATAGATCAGAGAATAGTATTAATTTTCTTCAATCTCAGCCTATTTCATTGAATTCCTTTTGATTCAAAACCATTACTTATCTTAGGTAATATTTGATCAGCTTGATGCATAACCTTGGTCTGTTTTGTTGAAATTTTTCTCACCCAAGCTAAAATATTGTAAAAGGGTAAGTACTAGCAATTAGTGAGTCACTGAATTGCATAGGTAAAACCCTTCTCCCATCTCAAGTTCTCTTATCTCAATCAATTGCATCTCATGAAAGGCTGAATGAATATTTTTGGAATTGCATATCATGCTGATTGCTTAGCACACTAGCCTCTGCCATGTTGATATTCCCACCGAGGAAAAAGGTGGATGCCGGGGGAGATAGTGGGACAAAAGAGAGGTGACCCTCCCTCACTATCAAAGATCCCGAAGGGGTGCAACCAACCGACCCGGGGGGAACTTTACCCACCTCCTGGTGATTCAGAGCCCTTGTAGGGAGCCCCTCCTGCCGTTTTATCCCTCACACAGGTACATCGAGTGGAGAATTAAAGATTGAAGACTTTCCAACGACTCAAGTACCTATTGGATTGAAACAGGGTAAAACAGGGAATTTTCAGATTACCCACAGGGTATTTACAGGTGGATACAGGTACACCCTTTGATACTGAAGCACAGGTGCAGGTACTACAGGGTACCCACAGGTCCTATATACCCCTTTGCAGGGTTTGGTAGCCATTTGAGGTTACTTTCTTGCATTACAGGGTCAAAACAGAGCACTTACAGGTCTAAACAGGGTGCAGGACTGGACAGTTCAGACTCTGAAATTCAATTACAGAATTTTCTGTCCTAAACCTGTTATAGCGTGCTATAGCTCATCTTGAAGAGGGCATTGTTAGCTTCGATTCGCATAAAAAAGTTTTGCAATCGGAGTTTTCTAGCCAAAGTTATAGCCGTTTTACTGACAGGGGGTACTGCAGGACTGCACTAGTATGGCAGGACATAAAGGCAAAAATAAGGTCCAGGAGGATTATGCACAGCAAATCAGGGATTCCATGATGGAAAGCACACTCCAAGAGAACCCTGAAGAGCTTCAACAATAAGGAGAGATCAGTATACTCAATGATACTTTGTGTGCCCATGAACTAAGACATAAGGAACGTCATGAGGCTATTTTGTCAGCAATGGAGCATATGATTTTATCATTTGGTCAAACGAAGTCTACAATGGAGCAAATGATTTTATCTCATGGACAAACGAAGTCTACCGTTGATAAGTTGATGGAATCAACTACCCAAACCAAGGCTTCCATTGATAAATTAGTAGAATCCAATGCTCAACTTATGGCAAAATTTTCTCAATTAATGCCATCGCAAACGGGATCAAAAGAAGCCAATGAGAAGGCTTGTTCAAACAGTGACACTTCAGCCTCACTTCAGCCATCCAACCAAAATGGTTATGGAGATGGAATCATTGGAAGAAGAGGCATACCAAATAGTCAGTATGAAGTAGGAGAAGCTTCACAAAGGTATGATGACTATTTGGGCAGTTTGAATGGAGCCAATACTCAAACTTTTGGACTGCATACTCAGAATTCCAGGGGTGCCTTACCAACAGGAAGATTACATGGTAATTCTCAGCCACCTGTTGGAAGATTTCAGTCTCAATTTGGGGGTTCTGTACTTAGAAATCCTGATCAGCCAGTTTTGGGACAGCAACCCTTTCATGATAGAGAATTCAAGGACAAAATTGTTTTATCCAAATTCAATGGCCAGTCTTCTTCACCATCAGAATTAGAGGAATGGACCTCTAAGATGGAGTCCTATTTTGACATATTTCCTAAAACTGATGATATGAAGATACAGTTTGCCTCCTTGCACTTAGAAGGATTTGCCCACACTTGGTGGAGGTATATCAAGAAAGAGAATGTACTTATTGAGAATTGGGAAGCTTTCAAGGCACTTATGGCTGAAGTCTTTGTTTCACCTCTTGAAAAAGAGAAGTTAGAACGAAGATGGTATGGTTTGGAACAAAGGGGCCTAAGTGTAAGAGAATATAAAACCAATTCCTCAACTTTACCATGTATGTGGAAAACATCAGTGATGAGGCCAAATTACATAAGTTCATGTATGGTTTAGAACCATCCTTGTCAGCTGATGTTATGGCGCAGAATCCTACTTCACTCTTCAAGGCTATTGAGCTTGCAGAGCGCTATGGAAGGAAGTATAGAAAAGAGTCTTCATTTCAGCCAAGTTATAGACAGCCAAGGATTGTTTTAAAGCAAGGGCAAGTTGGTAATAATTATGGCAGCAATCATATGCCTAGTGGGAGCTTACGGATACCAACTTATCCTCCATTTAATGCTTCTAAGCTTCAAAGCAATTTCAGGACAACAAACAGTCCAAAGGTTGAATTTAAGCAAGGTGACAATAAGCCTAAGTCTACTTCAGCCAATACAAATTCCAGAAATATTCCCATGGATCTTTACAAGGAAAGAAAGGACAAAGGCTTATGCTTCAAGTGTGGAGAAAAGTATACTCCTGACCATGGTTCAAAGTGTGTATACAAAAATGCCAAGCCAAAAATTCAGAGTATGCTAGTTCTTGAGGACTTTGAAAATGACATAGATGAAGTTAATGCAGTCACAATCAATGCTGAAAATGAAGATTTCGAGGATGATGGTGGACAGGAGTACTTCTATGATCCATCTGACTCTTTTCCTTTTGATCCAGGCGGTGATATCCCATTTGATCCTGGTGGATTTTGTAATGAGTTGCCTGCTGCCACTAATTGTTCTATCTCTATGGATGCTTGGACGGGATCTAAGAGCCCTAATACACTTCGTATGAAGGGAAGCATATGTGGAAAGTCAGTGTTCATCTTGATAGATAGTGGTAGTACTCACAGTTTTGTCAATAAATCTATTATGTACAAGTTGAATTGTATTCCCACCGACTTACAACAGCCCATTCGAGTACAAGTGGCTAATGGTGAAGAGGAAACCAGTACGCAGATTTGCCCATAGGTTTCTTTGCAGATGGCTGAAAATTTTGAAGTCAAAGTAAACCTGATCACTTTGGAAATGGGGCCCATAGATATTGTACTTGGTTGTGATTGGTTGATGACCTTAGGCAGGATTACTATGGATTTCTCACAGTTATATATGGAGTTTTTCTCCAATGGACAGCTCATCCGTTTACAGGGGATCCCTAGTAGATCTGATTTTCAGCTTATCACCATTCAACAACTAAAGAAAGAGTACAAAAAGCGCTCACAGATATTTGTATTGCATTTGAACAAAGAAACACAGGATCAGCCCAATAATTCAGCAAACCATCCAGCCTTGACAGCTCTTCTTGAGGAGTATAGAGATTTATTTGAAGTACCTACTTCATTGCCTCCTAAGAGAGCGGTGGATCACCCCATTGATTTGGAACCCAACTCAAAGAAAATCAATAAGCCACCTTACAGACTATCAAAATGTGAACAAGAGGAAGTAGCCAAGCAAATCAAAGAGCTTCTTGAAATGGGATTTATTGAACCCAGTTCTTCACCTTATGCATCCCCAATCCTGTTAGTCAAAAAGAAAGATGGATCTTTCCGAATGTGCATTGACTACAGGGATCTCAATAAGATAACAGTGAAGAACAGGTATCCTATACCCAGGATAGATGATTTGCTTGATGAGCTTAAGGGGGCTCGATTCTTCACGAAGATTGATTTGAGATCAGGGTATCATCAGATTCGCATGAGAGAGGGTGATGAGGTCAAGACTGCTTTTAGGACTGATCATGGGCTCTACCATTTCTTGGTGATGCCATTCGGCCTTACAAACGCTCCAGCTACCTTTCAAAGCTTGATGAATAAGATTCTGCAACCTTTCCTCTTTCAGTTTGTCTTGGTGTTCTTTGACGACATTTTGATCTACAGCAAGACTTTTCAGGATCATTTGTCGCATATGAGGAAGGTTTTTGATATGTTGAGACATCATAGGCTTTTTGCTAAGGAGAAGAAGTGTTCTTTCATGCAGACTGAAGTGGAATACTTGGGACATATAGTCAGTGAAAAATGAATACAGGCTGATCCCAAGAAGGTGCAATGCATAAAAGATTGGCCAACGCCTACTACTACTACCTCTCTTAGAGGATTTCTTGGTCTATCTTCATTCTATCGCAGATTTATAAAGCATTATGCGGCAATTGCAGCCCCTTTAACTGACAGGTTGAAGAAAGAGGCTTTCTTTTGGGATGCTCTTGCAGATAGCAGCTTCAACCAGTTAAAGGAATTACTTACCTCTGCTCCTATTCTTGTATGCCCGGATTTCTCTAAAGAGTTTACTATACAGTGTGATGCTAGTGGCCGTGGCATTGGGGCTGTTTTGCTTCAGGAGCATGGAGTAATTGCATTTGAAAGCCGTAAGCTTACTGATAAGGAGATGGCCATGAATGTTTATGACCAGGAAATGTTGGCTATTCTGCATGCAATCAAGAAATGGCACCATTACTTATATGGCAGCCGATTCAGAGTACATAGTGATCATCGGGTACTCAAGTATTTCCTTACTCAGTCAAATCTTACTCCAAAGCAACGATGATGGGTAGCAACATTACAAAATTATGACTTTGACATCACTCATACAAGGGGCAAAGATAACATAGTGGCTGATTCTCTCTCTCGTATGTGGGCCTGCAAAGTATCAGCCATGACAGAATTACATAGTGATTGGATTGAAGAGCTACAAGAGGCATACCTCTTAGATGAGGAATTCAGCCAAATCTTTCAGAAATTACAGCAAGGTCTTATGGAAGAAAACTCACATTACCAGCTTAAAAATGGTCTTATTTGGTGGAAGGGCAAGATTGTTATTCCCTCTACTTCTTCTTTCAAGCGAAAAATTATGGAGGAGTTGCATTCTTCGCCTTTAGCTGGACACTTGGGAGTTTTCAAGACTTATGACAGGATCAGCAAGAGCTTTTATTGGAAAGGACTGTGGAAAGATGTCAAGGACTTCGTTATGAAGTGTATGCCTTGTCAGCAAAATAAGGATAGCACCCATAAGCCAGGAGGTTTGTTGCAGCCATTGCATATTCCTACGGGTAAATGGACTCATATTACTATGGACTTTATCACTGGCTTACCTACTACCAAGAAGGGGTGGAATAGTATTTATGTGGTGGTTGACAGACTCACCAAAGCAGCTCATTTTATCCCAACAAAAATTCAGTTTACTGCTTCTCAGGTGGCCAACCAGTTTATGGAGCATATTTTCAGATTACATGGATTATCGCAGGTGATTGTCCATGATAGGGACTCAAAGTTTATGAGTAACTTTTGGCAAGCGGTATTTACATCTATGGGTACTAAGTTGGCTCCATCTACGGCTTATCATCCTCAAACTGATGGACAGACAAAGAGAGTTAATAAATGGTTGGAGACTTATCTTCGCCATTTTTGCTATGATGTTCAAACCTCATGGGATTCTTGGTTACACCTGGCTAAGTTTGCTTATAACAATTCCACTCATGCGAGCATAGGAGTTTCACCCTTTGAGGCTTTGTATGGTTACAAGGTGCCCTTACCCACAGTCATTTTTAATGAAAAGATCAATCCTCATGGGAAGGAAGAGTTGGAAAGAATGCAAACCCTTCTTCAGCAATGCAAGGTGAATCTAAGGAAGGCTCAAGATCAGATGAAGATGTATGCTGATGAGAAGAGGAGGCCTTTAGAGTTCCAAGAAGGAGAGCTGGTTTTGTTGAAGGTGCCCAAATCCAAGTACTCTACATTGAAAGATGGATCCAGTAATAAGCTTGCCCACAGATTCTATGGCCCTTACAGGATCCTTAAGCGGATTGGAGATTTGGCATACAAACTAGAGCTTCCCTCTTCTACAAAGATTCATAACGTCTTCCATGTTAGTCAGCTCAAGCCCTATTATGGTGATCCAGTGGATTTAGTTGATGAGCTGCCACCTATTGATGAAGATGGTATTGTTCAGTACATCCCAGAGGCTGTTATAGGTCAGCGTGAAAAGAAGCTTCGATCACATTCTATCGTGGAATATTTGATTAAATGGAGAGGTTTACCCTCTGAAGAGGCTTCTTGGAGACCTGATTCAATATTGGATGAGTATCCATACTTGAGGGATACATTGGTGGCTGAAGTCTATTGGTTATGGAGCTAGTATTGGTGCAGACTGGTTCAGGACAGCACGCTGTTTTAGAACAGTTTTTGTCGTACTTCATTTTCAGAATTGAGCTATTTATATAAGCTTAAAGTACTCTTCAAGAGCTTCATTTTGATATGTGGTACATCTCATTTGGACACTTCTATCAAAAGTTATGGTAGATTTGGTCCAGTAGGGATTGTTATTTCAGCAAGCTGTCTACTTTCTTCTGGAACTATTTGTTGAAGATTCTATGGCTCCAATTGCTTCTGAAGTTCTTCAAATCATGTATATAGCGGGGTTCTCTTTCCGTTCTTCAAATTCAGTCCTTGTAATGATAATTCTTCACTCATGTCCCATTTGTAAAGCTGTAAAACAGAGTAGTACTCTGTTCTATCCATCTCTTCTTTAGTTCTTTCTAGGTTTGTTTTTGAGGACAAAAACTTTTGGGAAGGGATGGATTGTAAGAAGTTGGGAATAGTTAGAATGCTAATAATATGCCATGTCACATTGACATTGGTATATAAGGAGAGAAGTTGTAATTTTTCACATCTTTTTGACATATCAATACATTTACAATCTTTCTCTCCCTCCTTGCTCCAAGCTTCCATGGCTTCTTCATCTTTCCTGTCTTTCTCTCTCCAATTCTAGTCTTTCTCTCTCCTCATCACTCTTATTCTCTCTCTTCCTGTAGTTTTTCTCTCTCTTCTGTAGTCTTTCTCTCTCCTCTTTCTCTCTCCCTAGTTCTCTCTCTGACATGCTAGAATCCAAAATGACAACACAAGATATTGGACCAAAGCCTAGAGAATTTGGTCCTAATTTTGGTCCAAGGAGGTTTTCCTCTCAAAGTTACAGAGGACGATAGTCTGGTGGTGGCCAGAGATTAGAGGTGGAATGTTGTAGGTGTGGAGAAAAGGGTCATATCTCTCCAAATTGTCCAAACCCTAGAGGATTTGTGGATTACAAGACCTTACGCAGCCGATGCAAAGAAGAAGGCCACACTGCAAAGGACTGTCTAAGCCCAGCCCCTGTAAAGGCCAATGGCACTGATAGCCAACAGAAGGTATAAGAGCCTGCCTCCAATTTGGTAGAGTTAGAAGTTGCTACTGTCACACGTACCAAGAAGAAGGAACCAGTTGTTCAGAATGAAAATAACTCTCCTACCAAGACTGTGAAGTTTAACCTGCCAACAGAGGGATAGAGCAGTAGAGAATAAAACAATACAATACAGAGCATTGTAGTGCCACAGAGAGTTACAGAGACAATCCTAGAAACAGGACCAAAGGTCCAGGAGATAGACGATGCAGAAGTACTTCTAGAAATAGAGGAAGTGCCGATGCTATCATTACTAGAAGAAAAAGGAAAGATGAAAATGGGTGCAGCCCTATTCCCCAGCAGGCTGGAGAAGCCTGTGGATCCTATCAAAGATTATGACTTGGTCACAGACCTAGACACTTTTAAAACAAGCCTAACATTCTGATAGTTACTAATGTTGTCTCTCAGTTGCCGAAAGAAATTCAAAAGCGTCTTGACAAGAAGACGTGGACTAAGGATCGCTCCTTCAACAATGACCAAGACCAATAAGGTCTCGGAGCCTGTAAAGGAAGTCGATGTGGCTAATGCCTTTCTAGATCCTGGAATTCCAGAGATTAGTGTGTGGATAGAAGGATGCTTTATTTCAGATGCATTGATTGATAGAGGCTCATCAATAAACATAATGACAGATGTGACAATGAAGGACTTAGGGTTGCAAGGAATTCAACCTACATAGTGGCTTATCAGATTGGCACACCAAAGTACAATTAAACCGTTGGGCATCCTCCCATACGTAAAAACAACCCTTGCAGGAAGAGACTATTGGCTGACATATTTGGTGGTCAAACCAAATTCTTATGGGATATCATACCCTCTATTGTTGGGAAGACCTTGGCTTTTTGAAGCAAGAGCCAGGACGAACTGGTTCAAAGGACCCAACAAAGTGGTGTTAAAGCTGTATGGATTGCAAAAAGGCAATGGATCCACATCTATCGAAGTCATAATTGACTCCTTTAACGAGGTAACAGATGGTACATCAAGAGACAAAGAGGCTATCAAATAGATCTTTCCTAAGAAAATAGAGGCATAATCCGTAATAGTGGGCACTGTAAGCCAACTACCAAGGGAAGCAAAATCCTTGTCCATGGGAGAATACCTCCTACCTCAACTAGAATTAACTTCCGAAATCACCTCTGACAGTGAAATAGAAGTATGGATGTACTAGTCTCCTTGTTACATGACAATCGCAGAGACAGAACAGAGATATAACAGATACAAAGTAATAACGGGTACAAAGACTCACAGATACAGAGACAGAGGCAGAAGCAGAGTCAATCATAGAGATAGTGACTGTAACAGAAACAGAAGCAAAAGCAGAAGAAGATGCAGAGGCAGAAGATCTGTTCTTCTCCTACAGAGCCTCTACAGAAGTAGAGACAGAGCCTCCAGAGGAAGAGGATGAAAAAATGATGAGGAAGAAAACGAAGCACGTTATGAAAGTGCAGATGAAGAATTTCCTTTGATAGCGGATGATCTTGTTGATGTCTCTATGGAGACCTCAGAGGCCGAAGATCTTAGGGTGCTGGATGGAATGACCATGGTTCCATTTGGGTTAGCTAATGGACCACAAAGTATGCAGAATCTGTATAAGCAATGGATTAAAAGCATAAAAATTAAGTTCACCAGTGGCTCCTGTCGCCCTGGCTGTTCAGTCCTCTAGAGAAAAGATGATGATGATGCTCCTTGTCAACTGAAGCCAAAGTCCTCAGAGCCATGGCCCCTAGAAGGTCCGTGCTATGTGATGTTCCTGGACGCATCCTCTAAAGATGAAAACCTAAGTCCAGAAGAAATTACCACTCACACAGAAGCAAGCAAAGCTCTGATACCCTTCCAGCAACCTCAGCAGATAAATGAGTCATCTGTTCAGAAGGAGGATATTGGTTCTAGTGGAACATTAGACGAGGACACTACTCTCTTGAAAGAGTCGGCCAGAAGCCATCCGTGAGACATTTATCCGTAAAGTGGAAGGTGAAAGACAAATAACATTCTTGGATACTGACGGTACTAAACGCCACATGAAAGTGGGTCTCAATTTTCCAGAGGGAGAACTAGTGGTCCTGCGAGAACTACTAAAAGAGAACTTAGACATGTTTGCTTGGTCATATAAAGATCTAAAGGGGCTTGATTCCACATTATGTCAACATCACATTGGTCATATAAAGATCTAAAGGGGATTGATCCCACATTATGTCAACATCACATTGACCTAGAGCCTGATGCCAAACTTGTAAGGCAAAGACAAAGGCATATGAATCCTAATTACTTTACTCTAGTGAAGGCTGAATTTTTGAAACTTCTTGAAGCTGAGTTCATTTATCTTGTGGGCTAATAGTGAATGGGTTTTGCCCATTGTAGTAGTACCCAAGAAGAATGGGAAACTTCAAATATGTGTGGACTTTCGAAAGCTCAATTTGAAGACTAAGAATGATTATTTTCCTATCCCTTTTACTGACCAATTGTTGGACATAGTGGCATGCCATGAGCTGTATTCCCTCTTGGACGGATTCAACGGATATAACCAAGTCCAAATCGCAGAAGAAGACCAATCCAAAACAACCTTCACCACAGAATGGGAGACCTACGCCTATAGAGTGATGCCATTTGGGCTCTGTAATGCTCCTGCCACCTTCCAACAAGTAATGATGGCTACCTTCCAGAATGATCTACATGATTTCATTGAGGTGTATCTTGATGACTTTTGTGTCTATAGCTTAATTCGTGAGCATTGGGGACACCTAGAGCAATGTTTTGACAGATGCCAAGAGTATCGGATTTCTCTCAACCCTGACAAATGTGTTTTTGGGGTCTCATCAGGAGTTCTTTTGGGCCATATTGTCTCTGCACAAGGGATTGCAACAGACCTGGTGAAGATCTGGGTTCCATCCTTATTTCCTCAAGTGATGTTAGTAATGGGGCGAGTGACTGCTCTTTCATTCCATTTGAGTGCTCGTGAGTTGCGTGCAATATCCCTTGTCATCGATGAATTTCCTACGATTCCTTCAACGAGCTACCTCCTTACGTACTGTTGTGTGGTCTTTGCCACGAAGGATGAAGGATGTGTGCTGAGAAGACACCTCGTTACCTCCTACAGCCAACAATAATACAAGACGCAACCTCGATTCCTCCTCGGCAATATGGGCCTTGTTCTTCTAACCCTACACCTTCTGTTTCTCAGCATTGGTCATGTCTCAAGTGTGGGGACATTCGTGGTTGGTCTGATGTGTGGTACTCGGTCCTTGATGTTCGGTTTACCCTTCCTGCTAAGGTTTTAAGTGTGGGAGACGTCCCTGCGCATCTGTGTTGCATACCCCCATGCATATACCCTACTCTGATCATGCATTTACGCCATGACTTCATTTTACCATGATGGGATCCCTTCCCCACTCTTTCATTCTATTTCACCTTGTCCTCGAGGGTGTTCCTTGATCGTTTGCCTTTATTCTTGGTTTTGCACTTTAGATGCATCCTGCGTTCACTGAGAATCACATCCAACCTTATAACCATGTTTGTCCCTTTGACTTGCCCATTTTTCCTTTTTACCAACTCCCATTTTGATAGACGGTTCTCAAGTTATTAATTTTGGAAGCAATTCTTATAAATTGGACAATTTTTCCATGTGAACGCATCTTTATTGCTTTAGAACCTTGATCTGATGTGCCAACCCTGTCCTACCCATTCCCCCTGACGTTTTTCCTTTTTACTTCGTGTCATTTTGATGCACAATTGGTTTGTTATTAATTTTTACGGGTTTTCAGGCCCTTTTCGTGTCTATTTTCATATTTTTTCATGTGAACCTGTCCTATTTTCATCGAAATTTAAGTTTAATTTGATAGCCGTGTCTTGCCAGCCTTTCTGCCACTTCCCCCTCTTCCGACTACCAAATTTTTAGTTATTAAAATTTTTGAGTGTTTTCGGGTGTGTTTTTTGTGTTTTTCCCATGTAAAACCCTCCTAGCTTCCCCCAAACTGAGTTTTGATGTGCTAGCCCTGTGAATCCCTTTTTTTTGGGCATTTTTCCTTTTTACTGTCCTCTATTCTAGTGCACAGTTCTTCCTGTATTAATTTTTGAATCCATTTTCAGGTCTATTTTTGGGGTTTTTTCCATGTGAACGTATCCTATTTTGATCGGAACCGTGTTTTGCCATGATCAATTGTTGCACATTTTTCCTTCTTCCTGCACTTCGTTCGATGTGCGAATTTTTTGATATTAATACACGTATGTGTTTTCAGGCTTGTTTCTTGCATTTTCCCATGTGAACACCCTGATTTTCCCCCGAAACATGTGTCCCATTTTTCTCTCATCTTCCCCTCGTCTCTCGACACATTTCTTCTTTTTACGATTTTTTTATCCGACGTATGGTTTGGGTTTTATTACTTTTTCTTCCTTTTTGCCGTGTGGCCGCGTTTCTTGTGTCGCGCGTGAACTCGCCTGTTTTTGGTTTTACGCGCCTCAGGACGCCCTCGTGACGTCTGTAGCTCGCACGTCGCTGTCTTTGCCCCGTCTGATCCCATCGATGCAAATTTTTTTTACTCTCGTCCCGCGCATATGCGCGGGATGGGGATACACTTCTTTTTCACACCCATAACCAATTTATTAAAAAAAAAACCAACAATTAAAAAAAACAACAAACCTGTCCATGTTGTTTTTAATTGAAATCGCTAAAGTTGCTATATGTCAGGAAGGATTGTCAATGTTCCTTTCATCCATCCAAGGTTTAATGAATTTAGTTCATCGTGAGGGATTACAAACAATGGTTTCCGTCTGTTTTTGATATTTATAACTGTTTGTATCGTTTGCTGGGCAAATAAACAATAATAAGGCCATATTTTTACATTTAATTAAAACAAAAAGAAAAAAGAAAAAAACAAAACACACACACACACACACATTTTGAAAAAAAAAGAGAAAAACACAATCATCAAAAGACAAAAAACCCACATTAAAAAAAAAACAAACAAAAACAACAACACACAACAGTACAAACAACACCCCCATTTAAAAAAATCCACACACACATAAACAAATACTAAAACAAAAAAATAAAATACTCATAAAATAAACTCCAAAAAATAAAAAAAACATAAATTTAATTTTTTAAACAAAAAAAAACACCAACCCCCATCAATACCCCATTTTTAAAGAAAAAAAGAGAAGAAAAAAAAAACAAAAAAAAACAACGGTTACTTGCTCTCCGTTTGTCGTCGTCCTCCTTCTTCGCGTACTCCTCTCCCACTCCCTCGTGTCCCACCTTCTTCGCCCTCGGTACGCCTCCCTGCTTCCTCCGCCCCTCCCTTCACCCTCTCCGCCCTTGGCTGCTTGCGCCCTCGACTGCCTACCCTTCTTCGCGCCCTGCTTGCGCCTCCTCTCCACCTTCTTCGCCCTCGGCGCGCCTCCCTGCTTCCTCCGCCCCTTCCTTCACCCTCCTCCCACCTACGGCCGCCCTTCCGCCTCGTCTGCCGCCTCGTCCTCCAACTCCCCTCCACCTCCTCTCCCGCCGGTTGCCCTCCACTACCTCTGCCTCACCCTCCTCTCTCCACCACCTCGTCCCCTCCACCACCACCACCACCACCTTCGCCTCGCCCTCCTCTCTTCACCATCTCCTCCTCATCCTCCCCTCCCTCTCCTGCCGCCCACCCCTCCCCATGGGCCTCCTCCCCACTTGCCTGCCCAGCCGTCAAACTTTACCCCCCCACCCACCCACCCACCCACCGAATTAATCCCCCCTCCTCCCATTTTAGCCCCCCCTCCAACTTTAGCCCCCCCCACCAAATTACCCTTTTAAAAAAAAACACCCTCACTAATTTTACCCACCCCTTTAACCGTAGTCACCCTAACCTCTAACCGTAGTTACCCTACCCCACAGTTACCCTAACTAACCCCCAGTTACTCCTTCCCAAGCCCCCTTTCCCACCCCTTCTCACTTCTCCCTCCCCTAGCCCCCCTTCGCACCCACCCCCCTCTCCACCCACAGCACCCCTCCCCTCTCCCTTCCCTGTTCCCACACAGTGTGACCCTTGTGGCGTGTGTGTGTACGGGTGTGGCTAGCGGGCGTTCATGTGCGAGGACGCACCTTCGACTTGTCTGTGCGGTGGAGTGTTGCGGTCAGCCGTTCACGTGTAGTCATCCTCCGCTGTTCACACGTAGCTCGGGTACCGTCTTTTAATTTCCATACCCGAAAAATATATAAAATACACATAAAATACCTAAAAACTTCAAAAATTCATGAAAATTCATTTCAAATCCAAAAAAATTGCAAAAAAATTCCTAATTTTTTTGACATTGCTAAAATCATTTGGAATATTTTTTAAAAAGTGGAAATTCAGGAAAATAAATTGCAAAAAATTTAAAACTTCAAAATTCTTCCAAAAATACATGTAAAATGAGCAAAATTCATTAAAAATTGGCTAAAATTTAAAAATATCTCCAAAAAAATTCCAAAAACTTGCTTGCCCATTTTGCCAATAATTCCTCAATTGGAAATGCTTTCATAAATGGCCAAAGTATTATTTGAAGTCAAACCTCTCAATTTAATACTTTACCTCATGAAAATTTATTTTAAATTCTAAAAATCAACTGAAAAATCATGAATAAATTACAATACATTGTTGACACTTGTTCGATTGCTAAAATTCTACCCTTACACTTCACAACATATTCATGTATCATATATCACGTTTTAATTATAAAAAAAAAACAGTATAACAAAAAAAACCAAACAATATACAAAGTAGAAACACACCTAAAATATAATTTTAATAAATAAATAAATAAATTAATTAAAAAAAATCAAAATGACACAAAAACAGTAAGGTGCTTTATTTTTTCCAGTCAGTGGTGTTTGTTTTTTGATTGGATTCCTTACATTTGGGACTACTCAATGCGCCTTCAGTCTCTTGCATACACACCCCTACCAGGTATTTATTTTTGAGCTTTATTCATTTTCATTATCCCTTAACCATATTTAATTGCTAAAATGAGCTATATTCACCCATTTTTTCACGCGCACTTGCGCTAAACACAAAGTTTCTAATAATTTAAAATCAACCAGCCGTTCACTTTGCACACGCTACATGTGCTTCAGAGGTACCTTAATTTTTAATAAAAATGAACCAGTCGTCACAAAAAAGCGCACGCTGGCAAAAAAGCGCTCCACATCACTATTAATTTCTAATTGATGAATTTGCATTTAGAGACCCAGTCTGGAAATCGCAGTCTGGGTTTCGTTTAAGCACTACTTCACCCTAATAAATTGTAAAAAAAAATTAAAGAAGAAATTGTGGTTTTCTTATTAAGGTTTATAATCTAATAAAATTTCACCCATTGTTAATAATTTCTTAAAATGAACCCTTCATTAAAACCATTTCCCCTCACTGCACTTTTTTTCCCTTTTAATAAACATGCTTCATGGGATGGGCGCGTAAAGTCCTCTTAGCTGAAATTGTTGGTCAAAGTTATGGTTAGGCCCTGATTAGATTTTTATGGTATTATGGTTTTCTTATGTGCTATGATTACGGGTATGGTTTGTAGTTTTTCTTCTTTTTTGCCTGATACGGGTCTTGGGTGCCTGCTTGTTGCATCGCATGAAGTTTTCAATCGCATATGTGTAGAGGTCATGCCGAATTTTTTCTAGGATGTGGGTTGTTTGGGGTGGTCAATTGGTTAGTTACGTCTACGTGTGTGTCCTTCTTTTGCTTGATTTCTTTTTTATAGTTGTTTTGGTTGTTTTGCAGGCATTCTTTGTGATTGTCTGTGTTTGTGGTGTGTGTGTTTTCCATCTGAATGGCACCTCACGCTCCTCCTCCTATCCAGTATGTCCCGTTGATCAGTAGAGATTATTCTCCCCTATTGGCTTTTGAGCCTATAGCGAAAGTAAGACTTGCAACTTTCGTGGCTGCTTCACTCCCATTGATTCCAGACGATCCATCTCTGTGTGATGAGTTTCTTGCATCATACAGTAAGAAGTCGGGCCTGGTTTGTGGTACTTCCATGGTGTTGACACCCTGAGGGTTAGGGAAAGCTTTGTCTCTTCCCTACAAAGGAGAGCCCTTTGTTACAGCCAGACAATTATTCTCCAATGATGAGATTTTCAAGCTGTTACAGAAGCAGACCAAAGAGATTCTGGATGTCAAGAAAGTGATAAACACTTCAGGAGTATCTTTTTTCATGATCACTGATCCTCTTTGGAAGTTAGTCTGTCAGTTCCTCCAAGATAGGTTTATGCCTGCTAAAACACCATCCCATTATTTGTCCAAAGAACTGTTCACAGCTTCCAGGATGGTGTTAAAAGGGGTGGCCATTGATTGGAGTACTTACCTACTTACGAAGATGGACCAACATTTTGTCAAAGTAACCGAAGGAAATGTCACAAATATCACTTATGGTTTCTACTTATATGCTTTCTTGACATACTCAGGCCTTAAGAAGGGTGTGTTACCACCTCCTCCATCTGATCCAGTACCTCCCCCACCACCTTCAGAAGAGTCAGAACCTATTGACATAGAGGATCTTGATTCCCCTCCTCCATTGGTCATTCAACAGAAGTGCTTGAAGCGTGTGGCAGATAAATTTCCCTTAGTTCTTCATTCAGTCACAATTCCTGCTACATCTGGCAGTGACCTCCCTCCCTACCTTACACGTAACAATTTATTCAGGGCATATAGAGAGGGTTCTTTGAAAATATCAGTCCCTTCACTAAACAGTTTAGTGTCAGGAGATGCTATTCCATTCCTCTCTAATGACATCCAGAGTTCGATTGAAGTGTTAGTGACAGCTTGTGTTCAACAATTGTATGCTTCTTTCTATGAAGAATTGATGTAGTCCAAAGACTAGTTGCATAAGGCAACCTCAGAGTTAGCCTTTGCTAAAGACACTCTTGCAGATCTGTTTAAGCAAATGGAGCAGCAGACCTAAATGATTCAGACCGAGAGAAGAAATATCTTCTTTGAAGATTCAGTTAACAGAAGCTCAGTTAGAGGTCACTAGAGTCTCAAAGGAGAAAGAAAGAATGTCAAACGAAGCTCAATAGTTTCAGACTCTTTTAGATGCAAAACTGTTAGCTTTGCAGACTGCTCATAATACAGTGGAATCACAAGCTTCCCAGATTAAGCAGTTGTAAGACCAACTAGCACAGTCATGGTCCGTTCCTCCAAGCCCCAGTGTTCCTATTATTCCTTCTATCTCTAAGCAGGACTTGGCAGTTCTCCAGAGACAGGTCACATTGTGTCCATTGTTTCAAGATAAAGTGAAAAGATTGCAGTCCAGGATGGACTTGTTATGGTCTACATTTGAGCACTTTCAAGAGTATGTTCCTCTAGACCACCATTCTTTCTTTGTCCACTATTAGCTGCAGAAGTTGGCATTCTATATGAAGCTTTCAATGATGGATCTCTCTCTTCCAGAGGATGGTTGGAGAGGGGCTTGGTCTCCTGATTTGTTGACAGAAGTGGTCCGTATGGTTTTTGAAGATTTTGTGACGATGGATACCATGTTGCTGTCCTACATGTATCTACAAGGTGATCTGTTGATTTCAGATGATGTAGATCTGGCTTGGTATGTGGGGAATGTGGTTTTGCAAGCTGTTTTGTATGTCAACTATTTGGAGTTGAGGATAACAGACATGTTCCAGTGTTATTCTTCAAAAGTTGCTACTTGCCCTGACAATTCATGGCATTCAATGATTGATTATGTGGTCCTGAATCAACGTCAGAATACGGCTTCTACTTATGTGTAGAGTCCTAACCAACTGAGGGTGGATCTCCTAGCTCATCTTCCCAAGAACCATCCATTTGATTCATCCTTCTTTGATGCCTATCATAGAAGATCTGTTTTAGGTCCCTCTGTTCCTAGCCTATTGTACTACCAACAAATGGCTCATCGCTATGATACTTATCTTTCCCTTTATCAATCCAACTCAACAGCTATCTTACCTCTTCATTTCCAACCTTAGGGTTTTCCTCAAATTCCTATATTTACCTATTGTTCTTTCATCAAAGATCGAGTTTTTTCCCCTTCTCCACCATGCCCTTCTCCATCTATCCATATACCTTCTACTTTCCTGTTGATCAGTTGACACATTTCCTAACTGATTCACTTAAATTTTCAGTCACTCCTTATTTATCTTATTTCTCCTTTTATGATTTTGCCTACCCATCTCTTTATCCTCTTTTACTTATTCCACTTCCATCTCCTGCCACTTCTATTTCTCAAACCCCTCAGTTGGTTAGTGAGTATGATGGATTTGATTAGCAGATTCCGAGAAGAAGAGGATGGAGCTCGACTGATTCTCTCACATGACCACAGATTAATTGGCCATTAATTCCAGGGGACTGGACAACTACTAGTCAAGTATATTAGAATTACCTTCATTTTGCTCACCAATATTCACAATCTCTAGATCCTTCAGTGAGATTGACGGCTCATTTTGCTTGGTATCTAGCATATATGCATAGGCATTCCCATAATGATCAAAAGGCCATTCCAAAGCTTTGTATGAATATCAATGTGAGCATTGATTCCCAACAATTGGATGTCCTCTATTTTCATGCCCTATGTCTACCTAGCAGATACCTTGTTTTGCTAGAAAGGATGTGCTGCCTGTAGTTCTTTCAAAATCCTCCAAAGACATTTGTGGATGAGTCCTTCTCCATGGATTGCTTTTGAAACCACCAAGCCTTCAAAAGGGATCACCTTCATTGATGCCTTTGCAATGTATTTTGGATGATTCTTAATGATATATATCTCTCTTTTTGAAGATGTCATTCAGATGGTTGTGTTTGTGTGTGTGTTGTAATAATTTGTATGTGATGAGTTTGTGCTGGTTGAATAATTTGTTTGAGAGCTCTTTTCAACAATTGTTACTGATGGATGGAACGCCTATGGTGGAAAGCTAAAGAAGAACCTCTTATATCCTTTACAAATTTGTTATGACTTTTAATTGATTTATCAGACGAGTTAATGAATAACGAAGTTTTCCTTTAGAAGTATTTTTCTATCAGATACAGGTGATAAGTTGGAGTCGTGGTTTGGCAAGATTATTGAAGATACTGAAGAAGATTAAATTGAGCTCTTTAGTGAACTTATATTCTTCTTTTCCTTAGGTCATGAGGACGCTTCCTTTCTAAGTATGGGGATATGTTGAGAGTGGAAAAAGACTGAATTTTTGACTGATTTTTGTTGTTTTTAAGGATTGAATGATTGATTTTTGATGGATTTAGAGTGATATATGATTGTTAATGGAAGTTTTTGAGAGTGTTTTGGATGATATTGATTATGTTTTGGAAGATCATGATGATTCTTAGTGGAGATATGAAGCTCTGTGATGTTTTGATAGGTTATGTTGAGGTTCTGATTGGTTCTGTATACCTTCTCTAAAGCTTCTGTTTTGTTCTGATTTTCTTCTGTATGAAGCATGGATTGATGATTGATGAAGATTGAAAATTTTTAAAAGCTTACTGAATATTTTTTGATAGTTTGGAATGGTTTTAGTATGAGTTATGAGGTTCTGATGACCTTCTGTAACCCTCTATAAACCTTTTGTAGAGCCTCTATCTCTACTCTATAACTGTTCTGTATCTGCTCTGGTACTGTACTGTACTGTACTGTTCTGTAGATCTTCTATAACTGTTCTGTAGAATGTATGTGTGACTTTGGAAAAGTTTTCTAACTTTTGGAAAGGATGAATCTAAGTTCAAAGGAGCTAAAACAAATAGAAGAAGCTGCTGAAGACTAAAGAGAAGACTGGAGTGACAGTGACAGCTATGAAGAGACACTGTAGTGGCTTTGATGCCTCTTCACATCAAACATACCTCTTGGGAGGTGCATCCGTGACCTAAGAAGGATTATTGAGAGTCATTATGAGAGTATTGTAGTGAGGAGATGATGTACTATTGAGAGAGAGAAAGAGAGAGCCAGAGATAGTCAATTCTATCAAAATAGTGTATATGTATATGAGAGATTGAGAGAGAACTATGAAGACATTGAAGATGAATACTATGTGATTTATTTCCATTCAAAAATGGTGTATTCTTTCATATTCTGTGAAGATGTTGAAGATTATGGTTGATTTTATCAAATCCGCGGGAGATATCTACTATGATGCTGTGTGAAGAATTGTTGTTTTCTTTGTGTTGATGATCAAAAGAATGAAATAAAAGTTTATTGATGTTACAAGATAGATTTTCTTGCAGTAGAATCCCCTTTTCCTTGGTGTTCCTCTTGGGGCTCCATAGATTGAGTTTTTTCCTCTTTTCCGCCTTGTCCTTCCCCATCTATCCATATACCTTCTACTTTTCCTGCTTATCAATTAACACCTTTCTTAACTGTTTCACCTAAATTTTCAGCTAATTTTTCTTTAGCTTATTCCTCATTTTATAATTTTGCCTACCCATCTCTTCATCCTCTTTTACTCATTCCTCTTCCATCTCCTACCACTTCTATTTTTAAACCCCCTCAGTTGGTTAGTGGGTATGAAGGATTTGATCATCAGATTCCAAGAAAAAGAGGATGGAGCTCAACTGATTCTCTTACGGGACCACATATTAATTGGCCATTAATTTCAAGGGATTGGACAATTGCTAGTCAAGCATATCAAAATTATCTCCATTAGATCCTTCAGTGAGATTGACAGCCCATTTTGCTTGGTACCTAGCATATATGCATAGGCATTCCCATAACGATCAAAAGGCCATTCCCAATCTTTTATGAATGTCAATGTGAATATTGATTCCCAACAACTGGACATCCTATATTTTCATGCCCTTTGTTTACCTACCAGATACCTTGTTTTGCTAGAAAGGATGTGCTGTCTTCAATTCTTTCAGAATCCTCCAAAATCTTTTGCAGATGAATCCTTATCCATGGATCGTTTTGTAATCATCAAGCTTTCAAGAGGGATCATCTTCACTGATACCCTTGGATGTATCTTCTATACTTCTTAATGCTATATCTCTCTTGGGAGGTGCCATTCAAATGGTTGTTTTGTGTTTGTGATGTAATAATTTTTATGTGATGAGTTCGTGCTGGTTGAATAATGGATTTGTTTAAGAACTCTCTTTTCGACTATTGACATTGATGGTGATGGTGGATGGAAAACCTACAATGCAACGTTGAAGAACCTCTTATATCCTTTAAAATTTGTTATGACTTTTTATTGTTTATAAGATGTGTTAATGAATAACGATGTTTTCCTTTAGTTGTATTCTTTCTTAGATACAGGTGATAAGTTGGGGTTGTGGTTGGGGTGATTATTGAAGATGCTAAAAAAGCTCAAATTTAGCTATTTATTGAACTTATATTCTTCTTTTTCTTAGATCGCAAGGACGCTTCCTTTCTAAGTGTGCGGATATGTTGAGAGTGGTTCTTTAATGACCTTTTGTAACCCTATGATGAACTTCTATAGAGTCTCTGTTTCTGTTCTGTAGATCTTCTGTAAGTGTTCTGTGGAATGAGGTTATGACTTTGGGAAAGTTTTTTAACTTTTGGAAATGATGAATCTAAGTTCAAAAGAGCTAAAACAAATGGAAGAAGTAGTTGTTGAAGACTGAAGATTAGACTGGAGTGACTGAGATAGAAGCGAGATATGAAGAGACATTGTAGTGGCACTGGTGCCCTTTCATACCTCCCATGCCTCTTGGGAGGTGCATCCACGACCTAAGAAGGATTGTTGAGAGTGATTATTGAGTATTTTAGAGAGGAGATGATGTACTATTGAATGAGAGAGAGAGAGAGAGAGAGAGAGAGAGAGAGAGAGAGAGAGAGAGAGAGAGAGAGAGAGAGAGAGAGAGAGAGAGAGAGAGAGAGAGAGAGAGAGAGAGAGAGAGAGAGAGAGAGAGAGAGAGAGAGCCAATTCTATCAAAACAATGTATCTATCTATGAGAGATTGAGAGAGAGAACTATGAAGATAATGAAAATGAATCATATGTGATTTATTCCATTAAAAAATAGTGTATTATTTTGTGTTCCTTGTTCTATTGATGGATTTTTGTGAAGATGCTGAAGATTATAGTTGATTCTATTAAATCTGTGAGAGATATCTACTATGATGCTGCGTGAAGATTTGTTTTTTTCCTTATTGTGGTTCTCTAAAGGATGAAATAAAAGCTTGTTGATGTTACAAGATAGATTTTCTTGCAATAGAAACCCCTTTTCCTTGGTGTCTTTCTTTGGGCTCCAAATGTGTGCGTGCATGTGCACTTGTATGTGTGGGTAAGGGTTTATTGAATACTCGGGTAGCTCACTATATGTATACCCTCTATAGCATGTGGGTCCAAGGCCTATTTATAAATATCCTTATCTGTGAAATTTTTCTTAATAAAACATAACCCTTTTCTATTCAATCTGTAAGTAACCCCTTTATATGGAACCCTTCTGTATATAAAAAATATGTAAAAATGGTATTTTAAAAATCCCTTATGTTGAACTCATGTGATACATATATATATTTATGATTGATCTCCTCGGGATTGAATATAGATGTGTTTAGTTATGTGAAAGAGTGGCTAAGGGGATTTGAATGTAGTACATATTATTGTGTGTGTATGTGTGTGTGTATATGAGAGAGAGAGAGAGTGTGTGAGGATGAGGTTTATGCAAAGAGGGTGAGTTCAACTAATTATTATAAGAGAGATGCAACCAATCAGTATCTTGCTAGTACATTGCATAAGAGGTACCAAAAATTGAGGATGTGTGTACACCAAAAGTTCTGTGTATGTGTTTCTATGTGTTTTTTCATGAGTATATGTAGAAAAGGAGCACAAATCAATAATAAAAATGAGAGAGAGAGAGAGAGAGAGAGAGAGAGAGAGAGAGAGAGAGAGAGAGAGAGAGAGAGAGAGAGAGAGAGAGAGAGAGAGAGAGTGTGTGTGTGTGTGTGTGTATGTGAGGTGTCCACCAGGCTCATTCCAAGGCGCACCTTTATGTAGTCCATAAGTAGATTTTCCAAATGACGTTGCCCAGCACTCCCTTGGAAAATCACGGGGTTGGTCACTTAGACCCCCCTGAGTCTACATCGCAACGGAAGTGTTCCGATCTCACTAGGATCGACCTGACTTTCCAAGTGCCTACAATCAGATGAGTCTCCTAACAGCCAGCTAACATCAGTAATTTCAAGTTTCCACTTCTATAGAATTTCTCGATCTGAAGCGGACTTGCCATTACACTTGGTTCAAAGAGAATGGGAGATGGAGGGGAGTGCAGTGCATCAACCCTCTTCTCCATAAGGAAAAATCCCATTCTGCCCCCCCTAAAACAATGCAAGTCAGTTCTACCTAATGACTAGTCAGGGTCAATTTATTGTCTACCTATTTCTATTGTCAATTTAGAAATGCTCCTAGCTAACATGGACCACCCTACTGTTGGACGGGGGTTATGCCCACACGCTTTCCTTTGATGATGGAATTATCTTTAGTTTTTTAATTACCTACAACACATTTATTGGAATATATACAACCAACTTCCTTGATTAGTCTATTAAATCACATGTTCTTTCACGTAATTTATCTCACAGACACACATACAATTCAAACAATCCTTGAATAAAACAGACTTCTTTATTGTATTGGAAGGTTATTACAATTTTCATCTTTCTGACCCTGCGAAAGATACACAAAATTCCACGAGGGTGTTTTGCCCACCAAGATTCCACCCTTGTAACTAGTATTTAGGGTTCCAGGATCCCATCCTGGGTCACGAAGGGGCTCATTAGATTCTAGGAACAATGCATGATTTACAGCCAGCTGGCACCCACATTTTCTACTATCTGCTGAGACTATCCCTATTGATAGACCTTTCGCTAACGGAGCCACTCTAAGCCTCACAAAGAGATAACCATGACCCCCTTGGAGTAGGGTCTCGCAACTAGCTTGGGGGTAGGCTAGCATGATCCTTCCTTTTATACTGTTTGTTAATATTTTCAATCAGAGATCTAGATTACACAAATAGTCGTTTCAAATGTATATCAAATAATGCAATGATAATCACACCATCATGCAATTCATAGCTTCCATAGCCAAGGTAGACCTTATCCTAAGGTAACCTTACATTCTAATGAGGATTCTCCACCCCATAAAGAAGTGTCAAGCACATCTCTTACAACATGCTAAGCAAGGCATGAATTTCCCATTTGGACTATCTTACTCAACATAAGTGAATTTTCTTAAAGAAGTATATTGTGCCAATAACTCAACGAGATGAGTTACTGATCCTGTAAATAGAGTTTCAATTTTCATAGCAAGTCTTAGTTAGCACTTAATCTTGTCACTTTTGACCATAACTATATCGATTGCGCATAAAGACATATGTGCAATAACCTCTGGCAACTATTTCCAACATGATTCTATGATTTAGAATCTCAATTAATCTAATTGTAACTCATAGTGATTAATCGTTTATGCATATATTCTAGTATGATTTCTAGATGAAGCTATTAATTCGTATAAGTGAAAAATATGAAAGCCAATATTTTGTGTAAAATTTCACCATAAACCTTATTATTTTATGTAGCAAAAGAAAAACCTAGTAACGAATAACCTAGTTTGGCATGACGACATTGGGAGTTTTGTCTTTGCCCATGCTTACATTAGCCACACCTGATGTTCTGTTGGTGGTGGCAACTTCGGCAACCTTGTGCACTCTTGTATCTCTAGCAATGCCCGTTCCTTGACCGGTTGCAGCGGTTCCCATGGTCCTTGCACCTCGTTGCTTTGGAGCCATTGTCAACGAGCGTGTTTGAGAGATAGGGAAGGCGGAATAAATTCGAGATGGGAGAGCGAAAGGAAAGATGGCTTAGTTGAGGACTGATACAGGGGGATTGAGCTAACTGTCTCCCTCGCAGCCTCTCAAGGTAACTTCTCTCTCTCTCTCTCTCTCTCTCTCTCTCTCAAGCTGCTTGTCATCGTAGCCTCTTGAAGGGGTATCCTTCTACCTCCCTCTCTCTACCTCTCTCTCGCAGCCTCTCGGGGTCTCCTTGTGCTTTTCTAAATTGCTCCACATGCCACATATTTATAGCTAAACAAGAGAAGATGGGTTGTGGCTGAGAAGAAGAGCTCTTTATGGAGGGGATTTTGGAAAAATCAGTGATTTGAAACTTCTAAGATGCAATCTAATGCTCAAATCAGAAATATGATAGTTCCGTTGACTTTCTGAAAGGGGGTAAAACCCTAAGACATTGACACTTGGTTAGAAATCTTCCATATTACTCCTTCTTCTTCTCCCTATTTGAAGTGTTGTTTTTTGCTTGTAAACTACGATTGTGACGTGCACGATTTTGCCAATCATTGTTTTTTTGTTATTAAATCTCCAAAACTAGCTCACAAGTAAGTGTGTATTACATGTGCTACCTTATAGTGTGTGCTTGCATTCATACTAGTGCATGTGTTTATGTTGTAAAATAAATTTATGAATACCATTGTAAGGTTCTATGTTATGTACCCAAATTCATGTATTGTGCATATAAATGCGCTTTATTATGTGATCTAGCTTTTGGGTGTTAGGGTTAGGTTCTCTAATGGTTGTGTTATATAATGCTATATTCCATATACAGATGGATCTGTTCTACATTGTGTGTGTGCATGTGAGCTTGTACATGTGGGTAAGGGTTTATTGAATATAGATGTGTTTAGTTATGTGAAAGAGTGACTAAGAGGATTTGAATGTAGTACATACTGCTCTATGTGTGTGTGTGAGGATGAGATTTATGCAAAGAGGGTGAGTTCAACTAATTACTATAAGAGAGATGCAGCCAATGAGTATCTTGCTACTATATTGCATAAGAGGTATCAAAAATTGAGGATGTGTGTGCACCAATAGTTATTTGTATGTGTTTCTATGTGTTTTTTCATGAGTATATGTAGAAACGGAGCATAGACCAATAATACAAATGAGAGAGAGAGAGAGAGAGAGAGAGAGAGAGAGAGAGAGAGAGAGAGAGAGAGAGAGAGAGAGAGAGAGAGAGAGAGAGAGAGAGAGAGAGAGAGAGAGAGAGAGAGAGAGAGAGAGGGAGGGAGGGAGGGAGGGAGGGAGGGAGGGAGGGAGGGAGGGAGGGAGGGAGGGAGTGTGTGTGTGGTGTCCACTGGGCTCATTCTGAGGTGCACCTTTATGTAGTCCATAAGTAGGATTTCCAAATGATGTTGCCCAAGGCTCCCTTGGAATATCACGGGGTTTTTCACCTAGACCCCACTGAGTCTACATCGCAACAGAAGTGTTTCCACCGAACCCACTAGGGTAGATTTCACTTTTTGGCTTTCTAAAATCAGATGAGTCTCCTAACAGCCAGCTAACATGAGTAATTTCAAGTTTCCACTTCTACAAGATTACTCGATCTGAAGAGGACATGCCATTGCACTTGTTTCAAAGAGAATGAGAGATGGAGGGGAGTTCAGTACATCAACCCTCTTGCCCATAAGGCAAAATCCCATTCTAGTCCCCCCTAAAATAATGCAAGTCAGTTCTACCTAACAACTAGTCGAGCTCAATTTATCATCTTCCTATTTCTATTGTTGATTTAGAAAAGCTCCTAGCTAACCTAGAGCACCCTATTGTTGGACAAGGGTTATGCCCACCCGCTTTCCTTTGATGACGGTTAGTTTTTTAATTACCTACAACACATTTATTGGAACATATACAACCAGCTTTCTTGATTAGTCTGTTAAATCACATGTTCCTTCATGTAATTTATCTCACAGACACGCATACAATTCAAACAGTCCTTGAATAAAGGAAACTTCTTTATTATATTGGAAGCTTATTACAATTTCCATCTTTCTGACCCTATGGAAGATACACAAAATTCCACGAGGATATTTTGCCCACCAAGATTCCTCCCTTGTAACTAGTATTTAGGGTTCCAGGATCCCATCCTGGGTCATGAAGGGGCTCGTCTGATTCTAGGAACAATGCGGGATTTACAGCCACCTCGCACCCACATTTCCTACTATTTGAGACTATCCCTACTGACAGACCTTTCGCTAATAGAGCTAGTCTAAGCCTCACGAAGAGATAACCATGACCCCCTTGGAGTAGGGTCTTGCAACTAGCTTGGGGGTAGCCTAGCACGATCCTTCCTTTTATCCTGTTTGTTAATATTTTCAATCAGAGATCTAGATTCTAGCAAACACAAATAGTCGTTTTAAATGTATATCAAATAATGCAATGACAATCACATCATCGTGCAATTCACAGCCTCCATTGCCAAGGTAGTCCTTATCCTAAGGTAACCTACACTCTAATGAGGATTCTCCTCCCCATAAAGAAGTGTCGAGTACATCTCTTACAATATGCTAAGCAAGGCATGAATTTCCCATTTGGGCTATCTTACCCAACATAAGGGAATTTCCTTAAAGAAATATATTGTACCAATAACTCAACGAGATGAGTTACTAATCCTGTAAATAGAGTTTCACTTTTCATAACAAGTGTTAGTCAACACTTAACCTTGTCGCATTTGACCATAACTATATCGATTGCGCATAAAGACATATGTGCAATAACCTCTGGCAACTATTTCCGACATGATTCTATGATTTAGAATCTCAATTAATCTAATTGTAACTCATAGTGATTAATCATTTATGCATATATACTAGTATGATTTCTAGATGAAGCTATTAAGTCGTATAAGTGAAAAATATAAAAGCCAATATTTTGTGTAAAATTTCACCATAAACCTTATTATTTTATATAGCAAAAGAAAAACCTAGTGATGAATAACCTAGTTTGGCATGACGACATTGGGAGTTTTGTCTTTGCCCATGCTTATATTAGCCACACCTGATGTTCTGTTTTGGTGGTGGCAACTCCGGAAACCTTGTGCACTCTTGTATCTCTGGCAATGCCCGTTCCTTGACCGGTTGCAGTGGTTCCCATGGTCCTTGCACCTCGTTGCTTTGGAGCCATTGTCAACGAGCGTGTTTGAGAGATAGGGAAGGCAGAATAAATTCGAGATGGGAGAGCATAAGAGAAGATTGCTTAGTTGAAGATTGAGACAGGAGGATTGAGCTGACTATCTCCCTCGCAGCTAAGCAATAGAAGATGGGTTGTGGCTGAGAAGAAGAGCTCTTTAGGGAGGGGATTTTGGTAAAATCGACGATCTGAAACTTCTAAGATGCAATCTAATGCACAAACAAAAATCTGATAGTTCCGTTGATTTTTTGAAAGGGGGGTAAAACCCCAAGACAGTGACACTTGGTTAGAAATCTTCCATATCTCTCCTTGTTCTTCTCCCTATTTGAAGTGCTATTTGTTGCTTGTAAACTGCGATCGTGACGTTCATGATTTCACCAAGCATTATTTTTTTGTTATTAAATCTCAAAAACTAGCTCACAAGTAAGTGTGTATTACATGTGCTATCTTATAGTGTGTGCTTGCATGCATACTAGTGCATGTGTTTGTGTTGTAAAATAAATTTATGTATACCATTGTAAGGTTTTGTGTTATATACCCAAATTCATGTATTTTGCATATAAATGTGCTTTATTATGTGAGCTAGCTTTTGGGTGTTAGGGTGTTATGGTTAGGTGCTCTAATGGTTGTGTTCTATACTGTTGTGTTCCATGTACTGATGGTTCTGTTCTACAATGTGTGCGTGCATGTGCACTTGTACATGTGGGTAAGGGTTTATTGAATATAGATGTGTTTAGTTATGTGAAAGAGTGACTAAGAGGATTTGAATGTAGTACATACTGTTGTGTGTGTGTGTGTGTGTGTGTTGTGAGGATGAGGTTTACGCAAAGAGGGTGAGTTCAACTAATTACTAGAAGAGAGATGCAACCAATGAGTATCTTGCTACCATATTGCATAGGAGCTACCGAAAATTGAGGATGTGTGTGCACCAATAATTTTGTGTATGTGTTTCTATGTGTTTTTTAACGAGTATATGTAGAAAAGAAGAATACACCAATTATACAAATGACGGAGAGAGAGAGAGAGAGAGAGAGAGAGAGAGAGAGAGAGAGAGAGAGAGAGAGAGAGAGAGAGAGAGAGAGAGAGAGAGAGAGAGAGAGAGAGAGAGAGAGAGAGAGAGAGAGAGAGAGAGAGAGAGAGAGAGAGAGAGAGAGAGAGAGAGAGAGAGAGAGAGAGTGTGTGTGTGTGTGTGTGTGTGTGTGTGTGAGGTATCCACTAGGCTCATTTCAAGGCACACCTTTATGTAGCCCATAAGTAGGTTTTCCAAATGATGTTGCCCAACGCTCCCTTGGAACATCACGGGGTTTGTCACTTAGACCCCACTGAGTCTACATCACAACGGAAGTGTTCCGGTCGAACCCACTAGGATCAACCAGACTTTCCAGGTTCCTAAAATCTGACGAGTCTCCTCACAGGCAGCTAGCATGAGTAATTTCAAGTTCCCACTTCTATAGAATTTCTCGATCTGAAGCGGACTTGCCATTACACTTCGTTCAAAGAGAATGGGAGATGGAGGGGAGTGCAGTACATCAACCCTCTTGCCCATAAGGCAAAATCCCATTCTAGCCCCCCTAAAACAATGCAAGTAAGTTCTATCTAATGACTAGTCGGGGTCAATTTATCGTCTTCCTATTTCTATTGTTGATTTAGAAAAGCTCCTAACTAACCTCGAGCACCCTATTGTTGGACAAGGGTTATGCCCACCTGCTTTCTTTTGATGATGGTTAGTTTTTTAATTACCTACAACACATTTATTGGAACATATACAACCAGCTTTCTTGATTAGTCTATTAAATCATATGTTCCTTCACGTAATTTATCTCACAGACATGCATACAATTCAAACAGTCCTTGAATAAAGGAAGCTTCTCTATTATATTGGAAGCTTATTACAATTTCCATCTTTGCGACCTTGTGGAAGATACACAAAATTCCATGAGGATATTTTGCGCACCAAGATTCCTCCCTTGTAACTAGTGTTTAGGGTTCCAGGATCCCATCTTGGGTCATGAAGGGGCTCGTCTGATTCTAGGAACAATGCGGGATTTACAACCAGCGCACCCACATTTCCTACTATTTGAGACTATCCCTACTGACAAACCTTTCGCTAATAGAGCTAGTCTAAGCCTCACGAAGAGATAACCATGACCCCCTTGGAGTAGGGTCTCACAACTAGCTTGGGGGTAGCCTAGTGCGATCCTTCCTTTTATCCTGTTTGTTAATATTTTCAATCAGAGATCTAGATTCTAGCAAACACAAATAGTCATTTTAAATGTATATCGAATAATGCAATGACAATCACACCATCGTGCAATTCACAGCTTCCATTGCCAAGGTAGACATTATCCTAAGGTAACCTTACATTCTAATGAGGATTCTCCTCCCCATAAAGAAGTGTCAAGTACATCTCTTACAATATGCTAAGCAAGGCATGAATTTCCCATTTGGGCTATCTTACCCAACATAAGGGAATTTCCTTAAAGAAATATATATTACCAATAACTCAATGAGATGAGTTACTAATCCTGTAAATAGAGTTTCACTTTTCATAACAAGTGTTAGTCAACACTTAACCTTGTCGCGTTTGACCATAACTATATCGATTGCGCATAAAGACATATGTGCAATAACCTCTGGCAACTATTTCCAACATGATTCTATGATTTAGAATCTCAATTAATCTAATTGTAACTCATAGTGATTAATCGTTTATGCATATATTCTAGTATGATTTCTAGATGAAGCTATTAATTCGTATAAGCGAAAAATATGAAAGCCAATATTTTGTGTAAAATTTCACCATAAACCTTATTATTTTATATAGCAAAAGAAAAACCTAGTAACGAATAACCTAGTTTGGCATGATGACATTGGGAGTTTTGTCTTTGCCCACGCTTACATTAGCCACACCTGATGTTCTGTTGGTGGTGGCAACTCCGGCAACCTTGTGCACTCTTGTATCTCTGGCAATGCCCGTTCCTTGACCGGTTGCAGTGGTTCCCATGGTCCTTGCACCTCGTTGCTTTGGAGCCATTGTCAACGAGCGTGTTTGAGAGATAGGGAAGGCGGAATAAATTCGAGATGGGAGAGCATAAGAGAAGATTGCTTAGTGGAAGACTAAGACAGGGGGATTGAGCTTACTATCTCCCTCGCAGCTAAGCAATAGAAGATGGGTTGTGGCTAAGAAGAAGAGCTCTTTACGGAGGGGATTTTGGCAAAATCAACGATCTAAAACTTCTAAGATGCAATCTAATGCTCAAATTAGAAATCTGATAGTTCCGTTGACTTTCTTAAAGGGGGGTAAAACCCCAAGACAGTGACACTTGGTTAGAAATATTCCATGTCTCTCCGTGTTCTTCTCCTTATTTGAAGTGCTATTTTTTACTTGTAAACTGCAATTGTGACGTTCACGATTTCACCAAGCATTATTTTTTGTTATTAAATCTCCAAAACTAGCTCACAAGTAAGTGTGTATTACATGTGCTATCTTATAGTGTGTGCTTGCATTCATACTAGTGCATGTATTTGTGTTGTAAAATAAATTTATATATACCATTGTAAGGTTTTGTGTTATATATCCAAATTCATGTATTGTGTATATAAATGTGCTTTATTATGTGAGCTAGCTTTTGGGTATTAGGGTGTTATGGTTAGGTGCTCTAATGGTTGTGTTCCATGTACTGATGGTTCTGTTCTACAATGTGTGTGTGTATGTGCACTTGTACATGTGGGTAAGGGTTTATTGAATATAGATGTGTTTAGTTATGTGAAAGAGTGACTAAGAGGATTTGAATGTAGTACATACTATTGTGTGTGTGTGTGTGTGTGTGTTGTGAGGATGAGGTTTACGCAAAGAGGGTGAGTTCAACTAATTACTATAAGAGAGATGCAACCAATGAGTATCTTGCTACTATATTGCATAAGAACTATCAAAAATTGAGCATGTTTGTGCACCAATAATTTTGTGCATGTGTTTCTATGTGTTTTTTTACAAGTATATGTAGAAAATAAGCACACACCAATAATAAAAATGACAGAGAGAGAGAGAGAGAGAGAGAGAGAGAGAGAGAGAGAGAGAGAGAGAGAGAGAGAGAGAGAGAGAGAGAGGCTGTGTGTGTGTGTGTGTGTGAGGTGTCCACCAGGCTCATTTCAAGGCGCACCTTTATGTAGTCCATAAGTAGGTTTTCCAAATGATGTTGCCGAGCGCTCCCTTGGAACATCGCGGGGTTTGTCACTTAGACCCCACTGAGTCTACATCGCAACGGAAGTGTTCCAGTCGAACCCACTAGGATCAACCTGACTTTTCGAGTTCCTAAAATCTGACGAGTCTCCTAACAGCCAGCTAGCATTAGAAATTTCAAGTTTCCACTTCTATAGGATTTCTCGATCTGAAGCGGACTTGCCATTGCACTTGGTTCAAAGAGAATGGGAGATGGAGGGGAGTGCAATACATCAACCCTCTTGCCCATAAGGCAAAATCCCATTCTAGCCCCCCTAAAACAATGCAAGTCAGTTCTACCTAACAACTAGTCGGGGTCAATTTATCGTCTTCCTATTTCTATTGTTGATTTAGAAAAGCTCCTAGCTAACCTCGAGCACCCTATTGTTGGACAAGGGTTATGCCCACCCACTTTCCTTTGATGACGGTTAGTTTTTTAATTACCTACAACACATTTATTGGAACATATACAACCAGCTTCCTTGATTATTCTTTTAAATCACATGTTCCTTCATGTAATTTATCTCACAGACACGCATACAATTGAAACAATCCTTGAATAAAGGAAACTTCTTTATTATATTGGAAGCTTATTACAATTTCCATCTTTCCGACCCTATGGAAGATACACAAAATTCCACGAGGATATTTTTCCCACGAAGATTCCTCCCTTGTAACTAGTATTTAGGGTTCCAGGATCCCATCCTGGGTCATGAAGGGACTCGTCTCATTCTAGGAACAATGCACGATTTATAGCTAGAGCCCCTTTGCACCCACATTTCCTAATGTCTGAGACTATCCCTACTGACAAAATTTTTGCTAACGGAGCCAGTCTAAGCCTCACACCATCGTGCAATTCACAACTTCCATTGCCAAGGTAGTCCTTATCCTAAGGTAACCTTACATTCTAATGAGGATTCTCCTCCCCATAAAGAAGTGTCGAGTACATCTCTTACAATATGCTAAGCAAGGCATGAATTTCCAATTTGGGCTATCTTACCCAACATAAGTGAATTTTCTTAAAGAAATATATTGTACCAATAACTCAATGAGATGAGTTGTTGATCTCGTAAATAGAGTTTCACTTTTCATAACAAGTGTTAGTCAACACTTAACCTTGTCTCGTTTGACCATAACTATATCAATTGCGCATAAAGACATATGTGCAATAACCTTTAGCAACTATTTCCAACATGATTCTATGGTTTAGAATCTCAATTAATCTAACTACAACTCATAGTGAATAATCGTTTATGCATATATACTAGTATGCTTTATAGATGAAGCTATTAATTTGTATAAGTGAAAAATATGAAAGCTAATATTTTGTGTAAAATTTCACCATAAACCTTATTAATTTAGATAGCAAAATAACAACCTAGTAATGAATAACCTAGTTTGGCATGATGACATTGGGAGTTTTGTCTTTGCCCACGCTTACATTAGCCACACCTGATGTTCTGTTTGGTGGTGGAAACTCCAGGAACCTTGTGCACTCTTGTATCTCGTTGCAGTGGTTCCCATGGTCCTTGCACCTCGTTGCTTTGGAGCCATTGTTAATGAGAGTGTTTGAGAGATAGGGAAGGCGAAATAAATTTGAGATGGGAGAGCATAAAAGAAGATTGCTTAGTTGAAGACTGAGACAGGGGGATTGAGCTTACTGTCTCCCTCGCAGCTAAACAATAGAAGATGGGTTGTGGCTGAGAAGAAGAGCTCTTTACAGAGGGGACTTTGAAAAAATCAGCGATGTGAAACTTCTAAGATGCAATCTAATTCTCAAATCAGAAATCAGATAGTTCCGTTGACTTTCTGAAAGGGGGGTAAAACCCCAAGACAATGACACTCGGTTAGAAATCTTTCATATCTCTCCTTGTTCTTCTCCCTATTTGAAGTGTTGTTTTTTGCTTGTAAATTGCGATCGTGACGTGCACGATTTCGCCAATTATTATTATTTTCTTATTAAATCTCCAAAACTAGCTCACAAATAAGTGTGTATTACATGTGCTATCTTATAGTGTGTGCTTGCATTCATACTAGTGCATGTGTTTGTGTTGTAAAATAAATTTATGTATACCATTGTAAGGTTTTGTGTTATATACCCAAATTCATGTATTGTGCACATAAATGTGCTTTATTATGTGAGCTAGCTTTTGGGTGTTAGGGTGTTATGGTTAGGTGCTCTAATGGTTGTGTTCTATAATGCTAAGTTCCATGTATTGATGGTTCTGTTCTACAATGTGTGCGTGCATGTGCACTTGTACATGTGGGTAAGTGTTCATTGAATATAGATGTGTTTAGTTTTGTGAAAGAGTGACTAAGAGGATTTGAATGTAGTACATAATTTTGTGTGTGTGTGTTGTGAGGATGAGGTTTACGCAAAGAGGGTGAGTTCAACTAATTACTATAAGAGAGATGCAACCAATGAGTATCTTGCTACTATATTGCATAAGAACTACCAAAAATTGAGCATGTGTGTGCACCAATAATTTTGTGCATGTGTTTCTATGTGTTTTTTTACAAGTATATGTAGAAAATAAGCACACACCAATAATACAAATGACGGAGAGAGAGAGAGAGAGGCTGTGTGTGTGTGTGTGAGGTGTCCACCAGGCTCATTTCAAGGCGCACCTTTATGTAGTCCATAAGTAGGTTTTCCAAATGATGTTGCCGAGCGCTCCCTTGGAACATCGCGGGGTTTGTCACTTAGACCCCATTGAGTCTACATCACAACTGAAGTGTTCCAGTCGAACCCACTAGGATCAACCTGACTTTCCGAGTTCCTAAAATCTGACGAGTCTCCTAATAGCCAGCTAGCATTAGTAATTTCGAGTTTCCACTTCTATAGGATTTCTCGATCTGAAGCGGACTTGCCATTACACTTGGTTCAAAGAGAATGGGAGATGGAGGGGAGTGCAGTACATCAACCCTCTTGCCCATAAGGCAAAATCCCATTCTAGCCCCCCCTAAAACAATGCAAGTCAGTTCTACCTAATGACTAGTCGCGGTCAATTTATCGTCTTCCTATTTCTATTGTTGATTTAGAAAAGCTCTTAGCTAACCTGGACCACCCTATTGTTGGACAAGGGTTATGCCCACCTGCTTTCCTTTGATGACAGTTATTTTTTTAATTACCTACAACACATTTATTGGAACATATACAACTAGCTTCCTTGATTATTCTTTTAAATCACATGTTCCTTCATGTAATTTATCTCACAGACACGCATACAATTGAAACAATCCTTGAATAAAGGAAACTTCTTTATTATATTGGAAGCTTATTACAATTTCCATCTTTCCGACCCTGTGGAAGATACACAAAATTCCACGAGGATATTTTGCCCACCAAGATTTCTCCCTTGTAACTAGTATTTAGGGTTCCGGGATCCCATCTTGGGTCATGAAGGGGCTCGTCTCATTCTAGGAACAATGCACAATTTATAGCTAGAGCCCCTTTGCACCCACATTTCCTACTATTTGAGACTATCCCTACTGACAACCTTTCGCTAACGGAGGCAGTCTAAGCCTCACAAAGCGATAACCATGACTCTCTTGGAGTAGGGTCTCGCAATAAGCATAGGGATAGCCCAACATGATCCTTCCTTTTATCATGTTTGTTAATATTTTCAATCAGAGATCTAGATTCTAGCAAATACAAACATAGTTTCAAATGTATATCAAATAATGCAATGACAATCACACCATCGTGCAATTCACATCTTCCATTGCCAAGGTAGACCTTATCCTAAGGTAACTTTACATTCTAATGAGGATTTTCCTCCCCATAAAGAAGTGTCGAGTACATCTCTTACAACATGCTAAGCAAGGCATGAATTTCCCATTTGGGCTATCTTACCCAATATAAGTGAATTTCCTTAAAGAAATATATTGTACCAATAACTCAACGAGATGAGTTACTGATCCTGTAAATAGAGTTTCACTTTTCATAACAAGTGTTAGTCAACACTTAACCTTGTTGTGTTTGACCATAACTATATCGATTGCGCAGAAAGACATATGTGCAATAACCTTTGGCAACTATTTCCAACATGATTCTACGATTTAGAATCTCAATTAATCTAACTACAACTCATAGTGATTAATCGTTTATGTATATATACTAGTATGCTTTCTAGATGAAGCTGTTAATTCGTATAAGTGAAAAATATGGAAGCTAATATTTCATGTAAAATTTCACCATAAACCTTATTATTTTATATAGCAAAATAAAAACCTAGTAATGAATAACCTGGTTTGGCACGACGACATTGGGAGTTTCATTGTTGCCCACGCTTACATTAGTCACACCTGATGTTCCATTGGTAGTGGCAACTCTGACAACCTTGTGCACTCCTGTATCTCTGGCAATATTCGTTCCTTGATCGGTTGCGGTGGTTGACATGGTCCTTTCACCTCATTGCTTTGGAGCCATCGCCAACAAGCGTGCTTGAGAGATAGGGAAGACGAAATAAATTCGAGATGGGAGAGTGCAAGGGAAGATGGCTTAGTTGAGGACTGAGACAGGGGGATTGAGCTAACTGTCTCCCTCGCAGCCTCTCGAGGTAACTTCTCTCTCTCTCTCTCTCTCTCTCTCTCTCTCTCTCTCTCTCTCTCTCAAGCTGCTTGTCATCGTAGCCTCTTGGAGGGGTATCCTTCTACATCCCTCTCTCTACCTCTTTCTTGCAGCCTCTTGGGATCTCCTTGTGCTTTTCTAAACTGATCCCCATGCCACATATTTATAGCTAAACAAGAGAAGATGGGTTGCGGCTGAGAAGAAGACCTCTTTATGAAGGGGATTTTGAAAAAATCAGCTATCTCAAACTTCTTAGATGCAATCTAATGCTCAAATAAAAAATCTAATAGTTTCGTTGACTTTCTAAAAAGGGGGTAAAACCCCAAGACACAGACACTTGGTTAGAAATCTTCCATATCACTCCTTCTTCTCCCTATTTGAAGTGTTTTTTTTTTTGCTTGTAAAGTGTGATCGTGACACGCAGGATTTCGCAAATCATTCTTTTTTTGTTATTAAATCTCCAAAACTAGCTGAAAAAATTGCCCTTTTTTTAACATGATTGAAATTTCCATATATTTTTAAGATATTTACAATAAATAATATCTAAAATATGCTAAATTTATCCAAAAATCTAATATTTTTAGACCATCCATACTATACACATTGACACTAATGATTAATATGGCTCATAACTCTCATTCACATGGTAACCTTACTAGCTTTTTTACTTTAGTTAGTTAATTATTAACGTTAGTTAATTTTTTCACTTTAGTTAGTAACCTTACTAACTTATTAATTGACTAACTAACTTTTAAACTAACCAACTAACTTTTATTGCGTGGAAGTATTACATCCACTTCCCCTTAGAGAAATCAAGATGTCCTCATCTTTAGAGAAACCATGGGTATTGTTGATAAAGAACATTCTCATCTATCTATGTCGCATCTTCTTTAGGATAATCCTTCCACTAGACAAGGTATTCTCTAAGGGTTCTACTCCTCAATTTTCTCTCCCTTACATCAATTACGCTGTCAGGTTGTAGCTCAAGGACTCCTTGGTTAGGTATTACAACTTGTTGATCATCAAGGATATGGTTGGGGTTAGCTATGTATGCTTTCAATAAGCTAGCATGAAATACATTGTGGATTTTTATTTTCTCAGAGAGTTGTATCTTATAAGCGCTTGGTTCTAAGTACTTGAGAACCTATAGGGTCTGCAATATCTTGGACTTAGCCTCTTAAATTCTCCTAAGGACAAATAACTCTTTTTTGGATGGACATGGATGAAGACCATGTCTCCTTCTTTGAAGATTCATTCTTTTCTTTTCAGATTAGAATACGCCTTTTGTCGGTCCTTGGTAGCTTGAATATCTTGTCTAATAATCTTGATTGATCGTCCATTTCTTCTAACATTTTTCTTGAAGCTTCTACCCCAAGACTAGGATCGGAAAGATTTAGTGGCTTATGACAATCTTGACCACACAGGCCTGAAATGGAGTCATAACCTTTTAGGTTCCTTATAGCAATATGCATGCATAATATCCTCAATTACTTGATTAACTTGTTCTATGTGCCCATTAGTTTATGAATGATAGAAAGTACTGAAACAAAGTTGGGTTCCAATGGCTTCAAATAAATTGTTTCAGAAATGTGATGTGAAAAGAGAATCACGATCACTAATGATCCAGCATGTCTACTATCACCATTATTAAGTTTGCACAGAAGGTAACCAAACTAGAAAGTCCATGCTAATAAACTCTCATTTCATCTGGGGAATGTCAAGTGGCTAGAGTTTTCCTAGTAACTTGACACATTCAAATTTTACCCTTTGACAAGTTAGACCTTCAATGACATACTTAAGTACATTGCCCTTGAGTCTTTGCTAGTAATACATTTCCCTGACATTATTAAGAGTTTTTATATATTCAGGGTGTCCTGAAAAAGGAGAGTCATGTGCTTTCCAAAGTATCCTTCTCTTGAGAGTCTGACTTGAAGGAATGGATAGTCTCATTCTGAAATAAACAAGTCATTCATCTTCATCTTTAGAGAAATCTTGATACTTAGTCTTGAGCTTGGGATCTTGTTTCTTATTGTGAACTTCCTGTGGTAGGTTTTTGCTCAAATGCCAAAACCCACAGACTGCTTATTGCTTCAAGTGTTCCAAGCCGAGCACTAATGGCTACCTCTCACAGACTGCTTATTGCTTCAAGTGTTCCAAGCCGAGCACTAATGGTTACCTCTCACATAGCCAGTAGCTCCAAGATCCAAGTGCAAGCTTCAAGCAAGCTCCATCCTTAAGCTCCACGCTCCACGCTCCAACCTCCATTGCCGCGAGCAAGAGAAGAGAAGAGAAGAGAAGAAGAGAGGAGAATATGGAGAGCTTCTCCTCCCCAGTCCTCGCCCTCACACACTCACTCCCTCACACTCTCACACTCCCTCTCTCAAGCACAAGCTCAAGCAAGCAAGCAAGAAGAAGAAGAAGAAGAAGAAGAAGAAGAAGAAGAAGAAGAAGAAGAAGAAGAAGAAGAGAGCCACTTTTGGCCACACACGAGAATGAGCTTCTCATTCACTTTTCAACTTTATATACAAAATCCTAAATCCCTTTTGGGCGATCATCCCCTTATCCCCTTTTTCACATGGCCGGCCATGATTTAGGCCATTTTTCCCATCATCTTTCTATCTTCCTAGCTTCCTTCCTACCGCTCCTCTACCTTTACAAATATGTGCTTGCACTCTTTTACAAAAGTATTGACTTGCGCTTTTTCTTGTACGCCTTTTTCCTTTATTTAGGACTTTTTTGCACTTCTTGTGCTTCCATATTTCTCTTGGTGCTCCTTCGTCTTCCGTTTCACTTTTGCCTTGGCCTTTGTTTTCTGCTTTAGATTTTTCAGATTTTCGGTTAACATTACCCCCTCTTAGACAAGTGCCAGTCCCATGGCACTCACCGTCGTAGGTAGCAAGCTTTGGCATGCACTGAAGACGCGGGTGGAAGGGACATCTGTGGTTGCTGTGGAGAGGAGTGTTGGTGGTGGTGTGGAGGAAGGTCGTTGGGGCATGTGGGTGGCCTAGGTGGTTGATGGTAGGGTTGTTGGAGTTGGTGGTAGGGCTGTTCTTTATTGGGGATTGCACTGATGGCTGGCACAAGTGTTGGTTTGTTGGGGATTCTGCACATGACGATTCTTGGCAGGCTTGCAGGATGATAAAGGATAAGAATTCAGAATTGAATGTCGATGAAGAGCGAACAACAATTTTGTTGGAATATTCAATACCTGCAATTGAAAACCTCTCATATGTGGTCTCTCCCTAGGGGTAGTGCTAGGCTTCTTTATCATGTACAAGACATAGTTCAATTAGTTTGGGAGACAGGTCAAGCTCTAAGCAAGCTGAGAGTATTGTCCTGCACTTGAGGACCCAAAATGTGTATATATTTTGGTGCAGATATTATGTGAGTGCTCGTGCATACTTACATATTACATAGTTAGAAGAGCGCGGGTTGGTTTCTCGTAACAACGTGTGGATGAAGCAAAGTTGTCCATGTTAAGAAGACGTACTTATGAAGGTATATGAGACATCCTTTGCATTGTGAGTGCACCACATAGCATAATTGAACATAGGGACACCGCACTATCAGTAGCTGGTAGCTATTGGACTTGCGTGATGAGGACGGTGTACTTTTCATGGCCATTCGTGCAGTGCTTATCATGATTGATTGCAATGGTATCAAGGTAGAGTGTAAGAGGGAATCGTGCGAATGGGTCAGGGTGACAGGTCTAACCAAAGGCGAAACAAGCTCCCTGGGTATGTCCTACCCTTGATGTGCACTGAACAATTGTGGGTGATGCGAAAGGGTGAAGGGACTAGGGACGGAGCCAGCCGACCAATGTCACTGGACGTACCTAATTTGAGGACCCCTAGGTGCTGTGATGTGATTGTGGGTGCCTTTTATCTTTTCGTTTCTTTTCTTTTCTTTTCTTTTCTTTTTTCCTTTTTCTTTGTCTTTTTCTTGTTCTTTTTTTTTTTGGGACTTGCCTGAGTACAACCATTGCAATATGTTGAGGCTATCAGCCTTTCAATGGGTTGGAAAATGTTGAGCTTCAAAGGTTCAGGAAATGGATATTACAACGATGATTGTGCCCTAGCCTCGTTGTTACAGAAGCAGTTATTGAGATGGGGAGATACACTCGAGATTTTGCAACCTTCTTTGGAACGTGCGATGCTGGTACAATTGAGGTAATAGCTGCCATGAGTGCCCGGTGTAGAGTGTAACCTAGAAAGAAAAGTGGTTATGATCATGTTTGGGCCGTGCGATGTGGGCGATTAGCAAGAGCGATTTTCGCTTTGAGCAGCGCGACTTTGTCGCGGCTCTTTGTGAGGTTGGTTGTCTTGAGGTGACTTGGACATTGAATACTTTCACACAAAGACCTGCGTCGTCCTGCATCCACTTGTCACTTCATGAGAGTATATGCAAGTCACATGCATCAAGTACAACGAACAGATGCAATTATCAAAATCCTATGATGCTGACTGTGATGCATATTCCAGTGCTTGTTAAAGACGTGGCATATATTAGCAGTACGTAAGGAAAGTGTATACAGGTGGGGAGCTTGCCCCTTTAACCATTTAAAGACAAAAAGTTATGGTAGGATGGCCTTTGTTAAGCCATTTATATATCATAGGGGCTACTCTATTTGTACAAGATGGGGTGATTCCGATGGTCAGGCGACTGGGGTTGTGCTAGTGAGGGGCTCCTGTGAGGCTAAGCACGGAAGATATCGGCTGGGACCCGAATGGTGTAGTCCTTGGCCACAACTATCTCTAGAATGCTTTTGAACAATGCATTGAATTCCTGCTTGTCTCAAGCTTCCCTCTCCTCTTTCAAGCACCTGGTGCCTGAGCGTCTGGTGGGGGACTTGCACGGAACGTGTTGCCATGCCTCGTGTGCTCCCTTGAGTCCTCGTCCTCTTGGCTTGGGGAGTTTTTAGCCTGCGTCTTGGGCAGTGTCATTTGGGGCCTCTTTTCGACGCGTACCTCTTTAGAGTAGGCATGTAGCGTTTTGGTGGGGACGCTAGTGCCTTATGCTCCCTGCGATGGCGGAGAGCTTCCTTACAGGCCAGCTGCACTATGTGGTCCATGACTGCTACCATAGGGGAACCTACAAAATGCGAACCAAGGGTTAGGCCCTAAGGCAGGATAAAACTATTCGCATGGGAGGGATTACATAGCGGGTTATTAAGCGCATATGATGAGGAGGGAGAGTTGAGGCATGCAGTGTTTGTTGTAGAGGGACGGCCCCCATGATGATGTTTGTTTTGCCTCCATCCATTAGCAGATTTGGCTTATGCTAAGTTGCATGGACTGGTTGTCATGGAGTGGGACAGGGCTCATCCTTGGAAGAATAGACCGGAAATGGGAAAGGTGTATAGAAAGGGACGGTGCCCCATCTACACCATCAGAGATGTTGGTCAGGGCTTCCTATGGCAGTAATGAGGGATGCATGCCCTCCACCTGGAGGCGGGAATGGTCACATGACTTCTAAATTGTGGTGAGAGGAGGACCTGAGGAGCTCAGGCTATCAAATGCAACTCTTCTCCCTACGCTTGACTATCATTGCTTGTGTGTGTTGATATTATCTATACAGGGTCACAAAATTCATTGTTTATTTATGTACATATTTACGAATCCATGTCACCTCATGAGGATAAAAACCAATTATAGAACTTCGGATTGTACTAGAGTGTGACACATGCATCCAGTACTCGTGGCAGCTTACTCAATAACGATAGATATTTTGCAACATCGAGCAACACAATACCTTGTCCGAGTCTACTGGCGACATGAGTCCTCCTCAGTGAGAACCTTATCGACCAGAGAGTTCTCTTGGCTAGTTCCAGCTAAGTCCATACCCCAAATGGCAGTCAACACACTCGAAAGGAAGTTGGTGCCACATAGGTCGGGTCTCTTTGAGACTGCCATTTGGCGAATCGTTCCTTTGAGGCTATCATAATTTGGGCTCCTAGTTCGGCCATTGCAACACGGTTTTCAAACCAACGTTTTTCAAATTGACTTCGACCCTTTGATTGTCACTTTAGTTGCTCTCTCTCTAAGAGATTTGGTTGGCAGAACACATCATTTAATGTTACAGTTAAGCGTAGTTCATCGGCTTCCTCGTCAAAGGTGAGTCGCATGCGTTTTTGCAGGAGCCTGTCATAGTGCTTGTTAAGATGTTCTTGCTCTTCCCAGGATAGGAAAAATGGCAAGTATTCTTCAAGCTGCTCCTTAGGGAATGCACCCATGTCTGCAAGGACATAGACATGTGCAAACACTTTGAGCTTAGCATCCAACTCAGTTAAGCATTCTACGACACTTCTATGTTCAATGAGGGCTTGCTCAGTTGCTATCTCATGCAACGTTCTAGGAGTTTCCTTAGGCTTTAGCATAGCTGGGGGCTCAGGCTTGGATGAGCAAGATTGGTCAATGCTAGGATTGCTTATGCTCTTGGGGTTTGTGTGTTTTTCCTGAGGTTTGGTGTCGTCATGGCCAAAGGCTGTGATTGCTGTGATCCCCGATTGAAAGTAGTAGTAGCTAGTTCAGTGGATATGCTATTGTTAGTAGATTGCAGTGTTGGGTCCT
Organism: Lygodium microphyllum; assembly: GCF_053477565.2. Lineage (NCBI taxonomy): Eukaryota > Viridiplantae > Streptophyta > Polypodiopsida > Schizaeales > Lygodiaceae > Lygodium > Lygodium microphyllum. The sequence goes on along the minus strand of NC_141156.1, from coordinate 53,359,832 downwards.
TAGGCAGATCAAAAGTGGTTGTATCTTTTATTTCCCTTTGAGCATTCACTCATGCAGATCAAGCCTCAGTTGATCTAGCCACGGTGGGTTGCACATGCATATCCTTGGGTCGAGAGCTATGAGTGGTGTCATGTTCCACCTCTCAGAAATTTGGAAGCTTAGCTGGAGATAGAGATTGGGATTGAGCAGCTGCACTATGACTGCTGTTGTGTTTCCTATGTCCATTTAGGAAAAGAGGGTGTAGGAGACTTGGGACTCCTAAGTGGCTTTGACCTTGGCTAGAAGATTTGCTCGTGGTGGCTGTTAGATGATTTTGCCATTTGCTTTGTTGAGCATTTAACCTTGCCATGAGCAGTGTTGTGCCTGTGATGCTTGTTATCCTCTTGGGAAATCAAAGGCTCCTCTGGCACTAGTGGCTTTTTCTTACCCTCAATGATTACATCTAATATCTACTCGTCGCGCACGCTAGGCTAAGCTTCTACCCTTCGAATAGTCCCAGTTGGTTTCTTGATTCCGACCTGAGGGGCTCAGTCACTCCCATGTCTTTGACTTGAGACTTGGTTTTTTGTTTAGATCTCTTCCAACGCTTCTTTGCTCTTGATACGATCTGGTCTTTAGTCAACTATGGAGGTTTAGCAGGGGGTTTTGGCACCCAAATCCATCGGTTACTTGCGTAATACCCTTGAGCACGTAGCAACGCTTTGGATATCCATCGCGGTGTTGTGCTGACCCTCCATTGATGCCTTCGTCTATAAGGCTTGGGCTTCTTTTGGGGTCTTCTACGATATTTCTAAGTCCAAAGCCCGTCCTTGGCATTGTCTCCTAATCTTATTGTTTTAAGCATGGCCTCATTCACTGGTTCTCGTTGTTCGAACTGTGCTTGTATCAACTCTTCCAACAAGTCCTTGCTCTCATTAGCAGGCTTGACTGTTATGTTAGCACCTTCCTTGCCTTTCCCTCGAGGTTCAATGAGGTCACCCTTGCTAAAGGTTGTGACAATCCTCACACCTGGTAGTGTCAGGTGTATCCTCTCTGCTACATAATCGGCCTCACACTTGGTCACCCTTTTAAAGGGTCTTCCTAAGAGGGTTTCCTTTTCGCAATTAGCATTATTTGGAGGAACATGAAATAGGATAGGCAAGCTCTCAGTTTCAATTGTCGCGAGGATTTTGCACTTCCCTATAAGTGCTTGTGGATGTCCCCCTAAGGACTAAGAGTTGCATTAGTTGGTGTGTTAGCCTAGTAGGGTCCATGCTTCATAGGTCAAGATATTAAAATATGCTCCTTCATCGATTAGAGCATCGATAGTGTGCTCTCTTTTCACGGTGAGTTTGACCCTAAGATAAGCAGGCAGTACCGTGTCTTCATCTTTCGGGTCTTGGCTTATAAATTTAAGCCTTCTGAAAAATGCCATTGTGTCCCCAATTTGACAACCTGATGTGGATTCTCCACTGATGTCTTGAATCGTTTGTGCAGTGCTATTCAAGGAGCATCTATTGTGAGGACTATCATGTCTAGTCATCCTTGCAGTTGTAGCTTGATGTTGTTGCTTTCTGCTTTGACTAGATGCAGTCTAAATGAAACACATACATGTTTTCGCAGTGTGACCTTTTTGCCCTTGTTGGCTACATTGGCCCATTGAGGTTCTAGGGTCTCTGTTTGTCTTTGTTTGGGTATGGGCTTTTGGTTGCTCTTTTGCAGGTAAGAATCTATGCTCGTGTAGAGCCATTACTATACTAGGGTCTAATTTGGAGGACTGGTCACGGCATGCGTTTTCTCTACAACCTACTTAGGGGAGGTGCAGAGAAAGCCCCCTCTATGGGGGTTCAGGAGGGCAATCCCCCTGGCCCGCAGGGCCGTTACGGTAAATGCCATGTACGATTTGAAGGACCATTCATAGCCAAAATTTGAACTACTTTCAGCCTAGTGATCGATCTATGATATGATTTTGGCTCTATATGGTCTCTCGGTCAGTTTTAGGGTCTACAGGTTAAGATTTGAAAAAATCCAAATTTGGCCCAACAGGTCCAAATTGCAAGGGCCAAATGCCCGATTCAACCCCTCCGAGGGCCGAGTAAAAAGGGCTGAATGTAACTGGTCCGAATGTCAAATTCAGCCACAGTCCAAGTGTGGTTGTTCGAGGGTTGAGGGCCGAGTCAGGTGGGTCGAGGGCCGAGTCAAGTGGGCCGAGGGCCGAATGGTGAATTCGGCTAGGCCGAATGTCAACTTGTCCGAGTGGGGTTGGGTTGAGTTTGTAGGACCGAGGGCCGAATTTCAAAGTTGGTCCGAATGCTTTACTCAAACGGGCCGAGTGAAAGGCGTCTGAGTGTACTGTGCCAAATGGCTGAATGGTCCGAGGGCCGATTGGCCAAGTGGACTGAGGACCAATTATGGGACTCGGCCTAGAATCTCCGTCACTCGGACGGGCCGAGCGCGACATGATTTTTATTGGACTTCAAAGAATTCTTTGCGTCGAGCGATCGAGGGCTTCCTACCTGTTGAGAACCTCCAGATCCAAGCTATTCATGTAGAGGAAGGTGTGGAATTACCTGGGCTGGGAAAATAACTCCTAGATGACCATATCGAAGCAGGTTCATGCGATGAAGCTCTCTCCCTCTCTCCTGCTCTTCTAAAACCCTGCAATACAAAAGGTGGCCTTTCTTGCCACTCCTGGCCCCTTATCACCCTGCCCAGGCCTACACTCACCTTAGTCTTGCTCCCTTCACCAACATTTAATCCAAATTTTCATTTTTTGCCCTTCTTTGTCCTGTTTCAACCTATTATACAATAATAGAAAACCCTACTATTTGCTCCAATGTTTTGCTCCTATCCTTCCTAAATGCAAGAAAAAATCACAAGGGAAATACCTACACTACTCCATCATGCTTTCCAAGTCCAAACACCTAAGGAGATCGAATATCTCTTTAAACTCCCTCGCTTCCTATCTATATACCTCAAGCATCGGTTTGGGGAACACCCTACTTCGATGCTCGATTCGAAGTGTGCAAGTGCTCAAGACTTGAATTCATTCATCCCGGCAATGGAACCAAAACGTGGGAGGCTTTTGCTCAACCGCCAAGACCCATGGACCGCTTATTGCTTCAAGCGTTCCAAGCTGAGCACTAATGGCTACCTCTCACATAGTCGATGCGCCATCCATATCTACGTGTGTAGTGAGCTTACCTCTATGCCGATCAAGTTACCTCCAAAATGTGGGAGGCTTTTGTTAGATATGATCAATGTCCCACCCTCATTAGGTGCTACCAATGATCCATGGTGCTCAAAGTTGTAAGGCCCCCATTATGAGGAGAAGCCGTGAGCCCGAACATTGGTGGAGTCCTGACTTGTATATCAGATGAGGTCTATGTGACCGGATGGCAAAAAGGTGACCATTGTGGGTCTAATCTTTGGGTTAGACGGAGAGGTTAAGTTGGTAGCAACTCGAGGCACATTGCATTGAGTTGCGTGGTGGGCCAGCGGCCCCCCTGGCAGGGGTCCGAGGGCAGCGCCCCCGGCCCGATGGTAAAGGGAATATTCCCTGGCCGACTAGTGGAGGCTCATATGGTAAGTCCGACCTAACGACCTTTGCAGGCTATAAAAGCTAAACCCCTTCGCAGCCATCACTCACTCATCTTTCACCCAGTCAGAGTTGTTGTTCTAGCTAGCCTTAAGCTCTTCACCTATCTTCTGTCTAGATCGCCATCTAAGCTTCACACAGTGGAAGCGCACGGGTGGACAGAGCCATCTTTGTATCAGTTGTTTGAAGTTAAAGAATTTACTGATTCTCCTCTTATCTATTGTGTACTCTCTATCTCTTTCTCAGATTCTGTTCGTTGCACCGTGTAATATTTTACAGCTTTCGCTCAACCGCTAAGACCCACATAACCGCTTATTGCTTCAAGCGTTCCAAGCCGAGCACTAATGGCTATCTCTCACATAGCCGATGTGCCATCCATATCTATGCGAGCAAGAGAAGAGAAGAGAAGAGAAGAGAAGAAGAGAGGAGAAGATGGAGAGCTTCTCCTCCTCGGTCCCTCACCCTCACACACTCACTCCCTCACACTCTCACACTCCCTCTCTCAAGCACAAGCTCAAGCAAGCAAGAAGAAGAAGGAGAAGAGGAGGAGGAGAAGAGCCACTTTTGGCCACACACGAGAATGAGCTTCTCACACTTTTCAACTTTATATACAAAACCCTAAATCCCTTTTGGGTGCTCATCCCCTTATCCCCTTTTTTACATGGCTGACCATGGCCTAGGCCCTTTTTCCCATCATCCTTCTATCTTCCTAGCTTCCTTCCTACTGCCCCTTTACCTTTACAAATTGCACGGGTGAGAGCTCGACGCTCTTTAAATTAAACCATGATGTGCTTGCACTCTTTTACAAAAGTATTGACTTGCGCTTTTTCTTGTGTGCCTTTTTCCTTTATTTAGGACTTTTTTGCACTTCTTGTGCTTCCATATTTTTCTTGGCATGCCTTCGTCTTCCAATTCACTTTTGTCTTGGCCTTTGCCTTCTGCTTTAGATTTTCCAGATTTTCCACCTTTTTCGTCTGACGGTTAACACTTCCCAAAACAATTGTTGATAGTCTGGGTCCTTATTTGCTTCATCCTTGGTCAACTCGATGATAGAATTAGTTGGCATTGATACCATTGTAGCCAGCGTTTCTTCCCTAGATGGTTCTTCAGTGATAAGAGCATTAAGGAAGGATTTACGCTAAGGGCATCTGCTACTACATTTTCTTTACTAGGTCTAAACTTAATTTCAAAGTCATACTCTTGCAAAATTTCAATTCATCGTCGTTGCCTCATATTAGGATTATGTTGAGTAAAAATCCACTTAAGACTTTTATGATCTGTGACTAAGGAAAACGTATTTCCAAGCAAGTAATGTCTCCATAATTTGAGAGCGTGAATCATAGCTACCAACTCCAGGTCATGAGTAGTATATCTCCTTTCATGGGCTTTCAACTTTCTCAAGGAGTAAGCTACAGAATGACCTTCTTGCATTAGTACGCATCCCAATGCAAGAGAGCTAGAATCTATGACAACTTCAAATTCCTTGCTTAAGTCGGGTAGCCTTAAGATAGAAGCAGTCAATCAAACTATGCTTTAGTTTTTCAAAGCTAGATTGTTCAATATGGCAACTTGCCTTTTGAGTAGGTCTATAAGAGGTGCTACAATTTGGCATAGTTTCTGATGAATATCCTATACCATCCTGTTAGACTTAGAAAAATTCTCACTTCCTTGATAGTGGTTGGGGGTGGCCAATCTTGAACATCTTTGACATTGGTAGGATCTACTGATATACCAGTAGACACTATGAATCCCAAGTATTCAATCTTCCTTTTGAAAAAGGCACACTTCTTCTTCTTGGCATACAACTTGTATGTTCTCATTGTCTCTAGGACAATGAGAAGATGTGGTTCATGATATTCTTTTTTCTTATAATAAGTTAGGACATCATCAAAGAATACAAGAACAAAATCATCAAGATGAGGTCAAAAATGTCTTGCATTAACCTGTTAAAGGTAGATATCAACCCAAATGACATCACAATGAATTTGAAATGACCGTTTCTTGTGTTGAAGGTGGTTTTAGGAATATCTTCACTCTTAACTCTGATATGATAATATCCTGATCAAATATCGATCTTAGAAAATATCCTTGCTCCTTGATCAAGAAGCTCATCTATCCTTGGGATCAGGTACTTATTCTTCATCGTTACATGGTTTAGTCAATACAAAGATAGAGAGTTCCATCTTTCTTCTTTTGGAATAATACTAGGCTCCCCATGGTGAACTACTTCGCTGAATATACCCTTGTTCTAGAAGTTGTTTTAGTTGCTCTTTTTGTTTTATGGCTTTAGGAATATACATTTTATAAGGTCTTTTTGCAAGTAGAGCATCTCATGGAACAAGTTTGTTCTCATGATCGACTTCTCTTTCTAGAGGTAACTCAGTTAGCTCTTCAGGAAATATGTTAGCATACTCTCATCTTGATTTACTTTGTTAAGCTTGATCAAGTAAACAAGCAATTCCTTCTTTAAGCCTTTCACAATTCGAGAAGCTTTTGCTAATTGAACTTTAGGTTTCCCTATTTCACCTTGTGTAGTTGCTATTTCACCGTTCAAATCCTGAAATGTGACTTGAGCTTTTCCATAATGGATATGAGAATCATTGGGAATTAGCCAATCCATTCCCAGTAAACATTCATAAGCTCCTAATTTCATTACTTTGAACCTCATACTTGAAAGGTTTTCTCCTAGGTTAAACTTTACCTTGGCAGTTTGCTGTGTAGAAAGTAATTCCTTTCCATTTGCTAATTCCATAAGTAGATTTGATGCATTTATTGTATCTATTCCTAACTTCTTAGCACACTTGGGTGAAATAAATGAACGTGTATTTCCACAGTCAATCAAAACTTTAAATGATTTACCTTGATGACTAGATGGTGTCTGTATTATCGAATATTGATGATTTGGACCTTTCTTGTGGAATGCAGCATGAACAATTGCTCTTTCAATATCTTCTTTCATAGTAGGGTCTTCCTCCCTATTAGTCTCTTTCAGGGTAATATTTAACATTCTTCCTCTTGCCATAGCTACTTAACCATGGCCTTGGGCAGCTCTGCCTTGACCTCAGAACTGGCCTTGGTGATGGTTTCCACCAAGAAATCTCTCCGGGAATGTCCTGGCTCATTATAGTGAAAGCACCTAAGACTATCCTTAGTTCCCTAGGTAGGAACAAATTTTCCAACTGCATTGGATTTTGCATTTTTCTTATGACCTTGGTAAAATTGGCCTTAGGTTCTTTTTACTTGACCTTTGAATCCTCCTTTGTTCTAGTTATTGTAGCTCTAGAACTTATTATTATTAGGCTTTAATTGTAGAGTAATTGTACTTCTCGCACAATAGGAGTAGCTCGAATCAAAGCATCTTGGAGGTCTATTGGGTGCATTGATTCCGAACGAGTGTGCACAGGAGAATTTAGCCCATTGCAAAACTTGGATACTTGTTGAATAGTATCCGTGGGGGTCTATACTTAAGAAGTAAAACAAACTTGGAGTAATACGCCTCCAAGGTCAGTCCCATTTGATTCAAATTAAAGAACTCAATCCTCTTCTGGGTACAATAAGTTGGAGGTAAATATCTTCCTCTTATAGCTTCTTTCAACAAATCCCAAGTAATGGTATTTTCAAGGACACCTTGATCTTGGCACCACTGCTTCCACTAGAGTCGAGCTTCGCTAATTAATTTTAGCTTAGCTATCATGGCTTGGTTGGCTGAGATGGTTCTAGTAGCAGTAAAATAATCTTCCATGGATTCGATCCAAATTTTTGCATCAGCTTCCATATTCTCGCCTTTCCCTTCAAATTTCAACGGTTTGACTTGCTTCAAAAGATTCATTTTCTCTTGGGCTTTGTTGGAAATTATTGTGGATACGAAATTCTAGGAAACTTTCAACAATTTCCAAGTCAAACTTTAGGAAATTTATATAGCGTTAATATTAGAGTTTGATACTCAAATTATTTCTTAAGCTTATGATGTATTCTATACTAATATACACTCTGATACCCATTGTGAGGTGTTCGCTAGGATCATTCCAATGCACACCTTTATGTAATCCATCAGTATCTTTTCCAAATGACACCATCTGGTGCTCCCTTGGAACATCACGCGGTTTGTCACTTAGACCCCACCGAGTCTACATCGCAATGGAAGTGTTCCGGATGCCACTAAGATCGATCTGAATTTTTGAGTTCCTAAAATCAGATGAGTCTCCTAACAGCCAGCTAGCATCAGTAATTTTGAGTTCCCACTTCTATATGATTACTCAATCTAAAGTGGACTTGCCATTGCACTTTGTTCAAAGAGAATGGGAGACGGAGGGGAGTGTGGTACATCAACCCTCTTACCCATAAGGCAAAATCCCATTCCGCCCCCCTAAAACAATGCAAGACCATTCTACCTAACAACTAGTTGGTCAATTTATCATCTTCCTATTTCTATTGCCGATTTAGAAAAGCTCCCAACTAACCGGGACCACCCTATCGTTGGACGGGACCCATCGGGGGTTGCGCCCACCCGCTTTCCTTTGATGATAGAATCATCTTTAGTTTTTAAATTACCTACAACACATTTATTGGAACATATACAACCAGTTTCCTTGATTATTCTATTAAATCACATGTTTCTTCACGTAATTTATCTCACAGACATGCATACAATTCAAACAATCCTTGAATAAAGCAAACTTTTTTATTATATTGGAAGCTTATTACAATTTCCATCTTTTCGACCCTATGGAAGATACACATAATTCTATGAGGGTATTCTACCCACCAAGATTTCACCCTTGTAACTAGTATTTAGGGTTCCAAGATCCCATCTTGGGTTACGAAGGGGCTTGTCAGATTCTAGAAACAATGTAGGATTTATAGCCAGCCGGCACCCACATTTCTTACTGCCCGAGACTATCCCTACTGACAGACCTTTCACTACTAAGGGAACTGGTTTAAGCCTCATGAAGTGATAACCATGACCCCCTTGGAGTAGGGTCTCCCAACTAGCTTGGGGACAGCCTAGCATGATCCTTCCTTTTATCTCGTTTATTAATATTTTCAATTAGAGATCTAGATTCTAGCAAAACTTAAATAGTTGTTTCAAATCTATATCAAATAATGCAATGACAATCACACCATCGTGCAATTCATAACTTCCATAGCCAAGGTAGACCTTATCCTAAAGTAAACTTACATTCTAATGAGGATTCTCCTCCCCATAAAGAAGTGCTAAGTACATATCTTACAACATGTTAAGCAAGTCCCATTTGGGCTATCTTACCCAACATAAGTGAATTTCCTTAAAGAAATATATTGTGCCAATAACTCAACAAGATGACTTACAGATCCTTTAAATAGAGTTTCACTTTTCATAACAAGTGTTAGTCAACACTTAACCTTGTCCCATTTGACCATAACTATATCGATTGCAGATAAAGACATATGTGCAATAACCTCTAGCAACTATTTCCAACATGATTCTACGATTTAAAATCTCAATTAATCTAACCACAACTCATAGTGATTAATTGTTTATGCATGTACTAGTATGCTTTCTAGATGAAGCTGTTAATTCGTGTAAGTGAAAAATATAAAAGCTAATATTTTATATAATTTTTTTCATAAACCTTATTATTTTATATAGCAAAATAATAACCTAGTTTGGCATGACGATATCGGGAGTTTTGTCTTTGCTCGCGCTTGCATTAGCCACACCTGATGTTCCATTGGTAGTGGCAACTCCGACAACCTCGTGCACTCCTGTATCTCTGGCAATATTCGTTCCTTGACCGGTTGTGATGGTTCCCATGGTCCTTGCCTCGCTTTGGAGCCATCATCAACGAGCATGTTTGAGGGATAGGGAAGGCGAAATAAATTCGAGATGGAGCCCGAGCGTGTTTGAGAGATAGCGAAGGCGAAATAAATTCAAGATGGGAGAGCGTAAGAGAAGATGGCTTAGTTGAAGATTGAGACATCGGGATTGAGCTAACTCTCTTCCTCGCAGCCTCTTGGGGTAACTCCTCTCTCTCTCTCTCAAGCTCCTTCTCGCAGCCTCTTGGAGGGGTATCCTTCTACCTCCCTCTCTCTACCTCTCTCTTGCAGCTTCTCAAGGTCTCCTTATGCTTTTCTAAACTGCTCCCCATGCCACAGGGAAGGCAAAATAAATTTGAGATGGGAGAGCGTAAGAGAAGATGGCTTAGTTGAAGACTAAGACAGGGGGATTGAGCTAACTCTCTTCCTCGCAGCCTCTTGGGGTAACTCCTCTCTCTCTCTCTCTCTCAAGCTCCTTCTCGTAGCCTCTTAGAGGGGTATCCTTCTACCTCCCTCTCTCTACCTCTCTCTTGTAGCTTCTCAAGGTCTCCTTATGCTTTTCTAAACTGCTCCCCATGCCACATATTTATAGCTAAACAAGAGAATATGGATTGTGGCTGAGAAGAAGAGCTCTTTGTGGAGGGGATTTTGGAAAAATGAGCAGTTTGAAACTTCTAAAATGCAATCTGATGCTCAAATCACAAATCGCATAGTTTCGTTGGCTCTGAACTCCAAGACACTAACACTTGGTTAGAAATCTTCCAAATCACTCCTTCTCCTCCCTGTTCGAAGTGCTATATTCTGCCTATAAACAGTAATTGTGATGCGCACGATTTCATCAGTCATTCTTTTTTTGTATTAAATCTTCAAAACTAGCTGAAAATCCCACGTTCTTTTTTTATATGGGAGTCTTGTTCTAGAAATGTCCATATATTTTTAGGATATTTACAATAAATAATATCTAAAATATGCTAGTTTTGTCCAAAAATCTAATATTTGTGGACCATCCATACTATACATATTGACACTAATAATTAATATGGCTCATAACTCTCATTCACGTGGTAACTTCCATGATGGGTGGCTATAGTCTTTGTTAATTAAAAAAATATCGAGATACGATCCTAGGTTTTATTTATTTATTTATTTTAATGTTGGTTAGTTATTAACATTAGTTAAATTATTTTACTTTAGTTAGTAACCTTACTAACTTATTAATTGACTAACTAACTTTTGAACTAACCAACTAACTTTTATTGCATGGAAGTATTACACACACACACACACACACACACACACACACACACACACACACACACACACACACACACACACACACACACACACACACACACACACAGATCCACAAATGTAGATATTTGTAGGTAGAGTTAGAAGTTTTGTGTGTGTATAGAAAGGAAGCAAGCCTGACAAGTTGTGTATGTGTCTACCCATACATGTATATCATTGTATAACTAACGGACGGCTCACATAGATGTGTGTGTGTGTGTATGTGTGCACCTATGCATGCATATGTCTGTATGATTCACTAGCTAAGGGAGTGAGAAAGTATGTGAGTTAGTGTCAGTGTGTAGGGAGTGTGAGTGAGAAAGTTGAATATGGGGTAAAGCATATAAGTGAAAAGATTTTTGTGCAAATTCATCAAGAGTTATAAGTGCATCAAAACTCATAACAGCATAACATTTTGTCTCTTAGACCAATATCTTAGTGCACAAACTCTAATGTATCCAAACTCTTTACAATCCACCATGCTTCCTTTGAATGTTTTCCAAGGTGGAATTTCTAGATAGAGAACATACTCTACATTTTATCTCTCTCTACAAGTAATTGAGCTATTGATGTATTGTGCAATGTTTCACATGTTTACATCTCCATAGAAATAGAAGACTGCATCATGATTTTCAACTTTAGGATCCTCCACTATCATTGTATACCTTCCATCCTTTGATAGTTGGAATGCATTTCTCTCCATGACTAATAATCTAGCTTTAAACCATAGTTGTAGAACAAGAATCAAGAGCACTTGATGTAGCCCTATGCAAACAAACCAATCTAGAATTTGGAATATTTGAGGACTTGATCTCATACTTCACACCATCTAGAAAGAATATTGCCTCAAAAGGGGGGGCAATATTTCCATTTTCCAAAAATCATTTGATTTAAATGTAGCATGACAAGGTATTGCCTTTTAAAAATCCTCTTCTAGATTGATCCTTTAAAAAAAATGGGATTTTGTCAGCTTTCTAATAAAAATATCACAAAAAAAGTTATGGAATAGAAAATTATTCCCTACCCATGTATATTTGTACCAATATTGTAGCTTGGATATGTGTGATCTTGTTAATATACCACTTATATAAGGCCCATGATCATAACCATATTTTGTGTCATAAGAAATATCATTTTGATCACTCATATTTTTATGGCTATCACTCATTTCAAGAGATAGAGCTAAAAGCCTTCTTTGTGATGCACAACCTTGAAACCCCTTGTGAACAAGGGTTTCCTTATTTTAAATGTATCATATGGAACTTATTGTAGGATTTGCAAGATCATTCAAGGAATGTTTTTTAAAAAAATTATCAATATAATGACTAAATACACATAAGCTTGAATAAAGAGAACAACTAATTTCATGGAGCTCTTCTATACCAAGAATTGTTAAGTGAAGCTTTGCCATTCCTCTATGACATCTTGAAGATAATATTGATGACCCTTTGTGATGGGGAGCTAGTAAAACTTATCAAAGCATATAATCTTATTGATGTCATTTGTCCTATAGTTGTAAACGATAAGATAACAATTCCACACACAAAATTTTGAACAAAAGAATGAGGAAAAATGCAATTTACCGTGAGGTTTATGCATCCTTTTAATGGACAATTATCAATGAGAAGAGTGTTCATTGTTTTGGATATTTTCTAATATTGATTCCAAGTTCTAAAAGAGTTTTAAACATGGCCTCAATATTTACCTTATATGACCTATCCACTCTTTGTAGTGAATGTTTATAACAATCCTCTAGACTCTAAATAATTACAAAAGGATAGATGTTGTGAGCATGATTCTCTAAAATATTAACACATAATTTTACATTATTCTCTTGTAAAACAATAGATCATATCCCAACATGAAAATGCTTGAAGAGCTCATCCATAAATGTGGCATAGCCATTTCAAAGAATAATTATTGATTTTCTATTCCTAATATTATGCAGCTTGTCTTTATAGAAGGCTTGCATCCTTGTATAAAAATTGAAATCAAGTATAAGCCCATGTATTTGTACAATGATTGCTTTCTCTACACTATTTGTAGTATAAAAAGAACCAAGAACGTTGTTAGCTAAATGGTATAAAACAATCAAGAATGTTCTAAGTTATATGGTACACATAAGTAATCTAACTTGTTTCGTATAAATTAATATGCTATTTGTAGACTCCTAATACTTTTAATAGACTTAATATTCTGCCTTCATTACATAGATAAATCATAATAGTATCTTGGTTATTTTCTACTTCTTCAACTGCCTTCATCTCATTTGTTGGAGCTTGAACTAACAAACTAGTATCTCAATTTTCTCATATATTATCCATTTCCTTTTCTTATTTGATTAGTATAAATTCATGATAAACTTTTATATCATTAAACTCATTGAAATTCACATGATCAATACCTAAAATGTAACAAACCAAGATATGAACCATCAAGCAATGCTCTATGATTAAAACTTCCAAAATGATACCATGATTTTGGAATCTTGAAATCAACATTAATGTAAAAAAATTTAAATTACTTAGAAAAATAAATATCAATAAACAAATCTCAATATCAATATCAAGGTATGTAGAAGAATGGCATGATTCCTCGAAGAACTACAATTATTTAGATAAATTAATGTTTTCAATGGCAAATCTTGTCATAAAACTAGTAAGTCAAGCATTTCAAATAATAGAGAATTAACTAGATATACATTAATAAGATAATCAAACATTCATCACTTTAAGAGAATGAAAAATAGCATCAACTAATTTTAAGCTTGACTAGTAAGGATGCATGCCACACATCAAAGTCTTGAACTCACATTACATAGATGACCATGAAATAATATAGCTTTATAAACGTAATTTATATGTATCATATATCCATATATCAAGTTTTTTTAATGTGTTTCTAAATCTAATATACTTAGACTCATTGATTAAAAAAATCCCCAAGTTCCATATAGAAATAGAACATTATTGGGATGTGATGTTTTACCTCAAGTATCCATACTTATCAATCAAAATATCCCTAAGTTTTGATTGCATCTCTATGTTGATACGTGAAGATTTAACCAACAAATATGATCTCCAACCCTTTTAAGATGCTACAAGCTTCCCAATGGTCTATTTTGTCTCACTTCACAAAACAAGTTTTCTAGATGTAGATGCTTTTGCTTACAAAATTGTCCTTGGACATCTTTCTTGTAAAAGTCTTGACTTTTCATTTGAGATGATTGATTTACAATTTGCAATTTATGCTCCTATGTAATTTTTAGTGGTGGAAATTCAAAATTTTCTTAAATATAAGTATGCATTATTGCAATTAGTAGTTGATAAGATATTTTGCTTTAAAAATAATTAGAGCCAAGTCACATAGCTTCAGTTATGATACTTATTGTGATGGACTTAGTTTTATCTTCTTTGTATACCTCATTGACCTCATCTAAGTGCAATACATCAATATTATATTGTTTGTCTTCAATGTCCATTTCAATTACCTTGTTTTCAAAGAAACATTAACAATGTTGGGTTGGATAAGTGAATGACATATGAAAATGTAGAGGAGTTGTTAGAAAACTAAATTATATGTTAATAAAAAATATGGTGCTAATGCAAGAATAAAATTGGCTTACCTAATTTTCCTATTCCCAAGTTTGTTGGATGATATGAATCCAAATTATTATGAAAACTTCCTTGGATAGTATTATCAAGCATTTGATTTCCTTTCACCTTATCATTATTCTTCTCTCCACTTTTTGGGTCTATACCGCCTAGAGTACAAGCTCACATTACTCAAAGTATGCATTTGAGTTCTAAGATATCACAATAGAAAACGAGACTCTGAAATTTCTCATTTAGACTACTATTACCTCACTATGTGCATAACTAGCATTCCATATGCAAGGAATTCTAGTTTGCTTTGTGGCAACTTCACATGAAGCTATGAAGCTTCCTCACCACATGGCAACTTCGTTTCCCTCTAAACTTTTATTTCCTCTTTTTATGTGTGTGTGTGTGTGTGTGTGTGTGTACACACACACACACACACACTCTCTCTCTCTCTCTCTCTCTCTCTCTCTCTCTCTCTCATTGTTATCGGTTTTGTTATTGTCTCTATGTGCACTTATGATGTTGCTTTCATCTGTTGTTGTTGTTGTTGCTATTTGACATTCTTGCTTTGCTATTATCTATTGTTGCCACCAATCCTAATTCACTATTATTGCCCCTTTTGTCGCCTCCATTGACACCACTATACCTTTGCTATGAGAGACCACCGTTTCTATATATATATATATATATATATATATATATATATATATATATATATATATATATATATATATATATATATATATAGAGAGAGAGAGAGAGAGAGAGAGAGAGAGAGAGAGAGAGAGAGAGAGAGAGAGAGAGAGAATTCACTTTCATGTTGCTGTAGTTGTTTGTACTACTAGTGCTAGATGCACAGATGTGTGTGTGTGTGTGTGTGTGTGTGTGTGTGTAGCCACATGAGAGAGAGAGGGGGGGAGCTTTGCCATGTTTCGAGGGAAAGGAAAAAATGAGGGAGGAAGAGGGAAAGAGAGAAAGGAGCCCTCTCTCTTGATGAAAGTAGGAAACTATGGCCTTGATATGTGGGTTTTTTTTGGGGGGGATTCAAATTAAGGTTTGAAATCCATGGCTAGGTTTAGAATCATTAAGGTGGTTCAAAGCTACACTCAAAATTATAATATAGCATTGATGATCTTTGATATAAAAATAACATGAACTAAAAGAATTATGTGTTTTCCCTTGTACATCATTTCCTTGTTGCTCATTGGTTCCCTAATCTTTATTAAATATTGATTATCTTCTATATGTTCTTAATTTTTTTTCCCTCTTTGTTACTTTATTAGCCATCTTCTCCATGTTTGTCGTTATCATCCTCTTCTTCATTGCTATGTTCATCATCATCATTATCTTTCTCATTGTCCTCATCATCTTCATCCTCATCCTCTTTACTTGTTTATGTTTCGATTGATAGATCATTCAAAGCTTGGTGCTTAGGTTTATTTATATTTTTCATTCTTCACATCTTTCTTGAAAAGTGAGAACCACACTTAATGACTTGTTCTCCTCTACAAATTCAGAACAAGATGCTCTAAACATTATACATCACTTGCATTCGTTGTGAGTTCTAAGCACTTTAGATGATAGAAAAGACTTTCCATAAGAATATCCTCTCTAGGGAACACATCCACCACACATCTATAAGCAAGATAAAGCCCTTTAATCAATGAAGACATAAAGTCACGATCAATTAGGGAGCTTTTGTGCCATTGCTTCTTCTTTATATCTAGAGTAGAAAAATAATTTGGTGAGTTTACTTTCCTTTAGCCTCCTATGGAGTGTCTCAAAGTATTGCACTTTTATTTTAAAGATCATCACTGTAATAGATAGGGATCCAACCATCAAGCTTTGAATATTTTTTAATTCAAGAGCTCCTATCTTAGGGTGAAACTTTCATGATGCCGTGGCTACAACTTGAAACAAGTTTCCAATATGGGAGAAGTCCATCAGTGAGACAAGTGTATATTCCTACTATATGGAGAACATTAAGTCCCTTAATTATGTCTAGAAAAAACTTTTTTGTAAATAGTGAGTTGTTTCTATTCCCATTTAAGCATCTACTATGGCCAAACTAAAAAGGTATTTGTTAAATCTTTGTATGATAGTTGTGAATTCTATCCTTAAAAATATAAAATTTATTCTAAGGACGCTCGTATTCCTTTAAAACCACACTAGTAGCTTTCCTTTATAAGTAATGCAAGAAAAAGATATGGATTGAGGTAAAGGTGATGCATCCTTTGTTCTATTTAACTTCTCCTTCACCCAATCTTGTAACCATGAGTAGAGCTTTCTATATTCTTTACCCCTAATGCTATATTCATTGCAAATTATTCCCCAACCATTCCTTTGAATGTACACATCCATGTTCATGTGATTACATATGTGTCGGTCGATTCTTACCTCCATGAATATACTACTTTTACTATTTAACATCCATAACTATTGTTTATTAACATAACTACAAGCCAAATTTTACATGTGTAATCATCACAAAGGAGAAGATGACTATCAAATTTCAACTTCTACAAGGCCATCTATAAGGCTAGTTCAATTGTCTCCAAAACATCATGTATTAAGAAAACACAAATAAAGTATGATTGGAAACAAAAGTATATACTAGTGAAGTAGAATTAAGAAATGAAGGCTCAATTTAAAATAAAAATTGGGACTCTTATAGCTAACTTAAATTTTACAATTAAAAAATAATTTACTGATAGATAAAGTATTGTTTATTATTGAGTTTATAAAAGTAAGAAAAAACATACCTCCCATTGAGGATTTTTAAAAGTGATATTTACTCCTGGTTTGGGCTTCTCTAGTTGATAATTTGCAATCCATTGAGATATAATTAATCATAGAAAGGCTCTTCTACATGGATTGGCAACAACAAGATTTGCATCCCTTGATATTTCTTGAGTTGTGATTGGGGGATAGTCAACCATGATTTTTTCCCTTTTATACATGTATGCTTGCTTCGGTGCAATTACTTTTGGAACATTAGATAATTGCAAGCACTTTGCAGTTCTATGCTGTGAAAAATTATCCAATAGCTTGCACTATGTGTATCTTTATGACTAAATCTCTCAAGTGGCAAGTTTATACTCAGATCAAATGGCATCAAAATATCCATAATTGGCTATTCAATATACTAATTTGTCAATTGTTTCATTCATTCTTTGTTTGGTTTGTATACATAATCACTTGGTGCCAAAAAGCATTTAGTAACATCAATACCAAATGTCTCATCCCATACCAAAAATGTAGTTTTTTCTTTCAGAGAATTCATTAGCTTTCTTACACCTTTGATCAATATTTAGAATTACATGTATATCCTCATCTTCATCATCCCCCTGACTACAAGAGCCGATTATTGAGAAACTCCACCATATATTAGTGAAAGGGCCTCAAACCTATCATCACTTTCCATTGGCATATCATGTTGTACATGATCCTCCTTGTTATCATTCACTTGCTTCTTTGCACTTATTTTCGGTACACCATTGCCTTCTTTTTTCTGTGGTTTTATTCTTCTTTGTTCACTTATTTTCTCATCCACATGAGAATCTGGGAGTTGTTCATTTCCTTGAGTAATGGGCGTGCTTTTCTTTTTGAGTTGATTTTGAAGATAATTTTGTTTCTCCTTGCACCTATGTATCTTGAATACAATCATTTTATTTTAGATTTGAGGCACTCCATTAGTTGCTGCTTTGTATGCAAGAGGACTCATAGCTTTCAATTTTTAACCCAACTTTTCCAAATATTTTTCCCTTTCCCTATTTGCTACCTATTATATTAGAGTGCAATTATTTAGCAAGCCTTTCATTTTCTCGAGTAAGTTGCTCATTAATATATGTGTGCATCACATGAGTTCAAAATAAGGTATTTTTAAAACACCATTCTAAACATTTTTTACATACAAAAGGGTGTAATATAAAGGGGCTATTTATAGACTGAATAGAAAAGGGTTATGTTTTATTCATGAAAAATTCACAGATAAGGATATTTATAAATAGGCCTTGAATGCACGTGATGTAGAGGATATATATATAGTAACTTCCCCGAGTTCACTTGGAGTTTTCTCAGCTATCCTTGGGATTTTTTGGGAGCATTGTGGGCACATCACAAATTTTGCATGATACTTCAGAGTTTTTAGGAGTGTTGTCAATGGTATACCCTTATGTAATTTGTTCAATTACATTACATTTTCCTTGATTTAATCAAATTAGATACATAGACTAGTTAAATTTCTCATGACCCTTCTCGTCATAGTATCTTGATGGTGGCTTTTCAAATGCAAAGCAAATTATATTACCAATAACCCACTGATTCATAGCACTACTCAATCATCATGATGATATGAAGGTGGCTACCATGCCACATATGCAAGGCATTGATTGTACACAATGAAGTTCTCCCTCTAGGCACATGTAATAGCAGTCCAATTCAATGCATGAATGTCCAAGACATAGTCCATCTCCATGGTGAAGGTTGCGAGCGACCATCTATAAGACGATGGAGCATATTAGCACCCTTTGACTACTAATATATTAATGCATTAAAATAGAGGCAAGATACTTAAATAAATTAGGTGAGGATCTTGATCTCGATCTATCTTATGAGGTTATGAATGAATTTCCATTTGACCCTGGTAGGCATATTCCTTTTGAACTTGGTGGGACAAATTTACCTCTTGCTACCACTATCCTTAGTTCTATTTCTAGGGATGCTTGGATAGGTTTAAAAATCCCTGATATGCTTTGTATGAAGGGTACTATTAATGGAAAGGATGTGTTATTGATAGATAGTGGCAATACACAGTTTTGTGAATAAGTTAGTTGTGGATAGGTTACATTGTTTTCCCATTGATTTACTATTGCCAAGGCACCTACTACATGAGGGGATGAGCACCTTCAATGGTTCTCCCTTGGGTGTACCTTGATGGGATGAGTGCCTTGAATGGTTCTCTATACCGTAGGGTACATTCTTAAGAGTGAACTACATTTCATCTTGGGTGGAAGGTTGATGGGGACACCTATCCTTTCTAGGTGTGAGACTTGCAGGTGTGAACGTGAGTGAAGTTGTATATGGGTGATACCATAATATTCATATCTCAAGTGCTAACATCTACGTGATTTGATTATTTAATAGAATTCCAATGATTATTTAATAGAATTTAAATGATTATTTAATTTATTATGACTAGCTACATTTATTTTGTTAATTATTTTTCTAACATGATTTTTTGAAGTTTTGATAGATTGATGTGTAGAGCAAGCTGAATTGGATATACACAGCAAGCAAAATTTATTCCAAAGACTTCTTCATTAAATTATTTAAATAAGATACACCCTCATTTATTCTAAGATGTATGTACATCCTCTTTGTAAATATTTATTGGTATTTGAGATTCTAGGAGATACATTAAAGATATTTAGAAATATTATATAGCTCTCAGCAGTTTTGCGTTGTGCAACTGATTATAACCATCGATTTGTGAAAAGAGTGATTGTAAAGGGTCTATCTTTAGGCAAAGCAAGATTCACTTTAATATTATAAATACAGCATGGAGGAGATGCCCACTCCATGTATGGGAAAAAATTGCACCCAATTGTGTGTCACTTAACTTTGCTTTACTCTTTTTAAGTCTATTTTGAGTTTTATGAGTTGTGCTTTCAATTTTTATGAGAAAAGAAAGTAAGGGAGAGCTTCTTTGATTCACTATGCACAATTCTTGAATTCGATCTACACAACAGTGGTATCAGAGCTAAGCTTACGTCTAGGGCTTCCAATTACCTATTATCTTACGTGAAGGTGAGCTCTTTGGAGCAATCAAGCTCTGCACTTTGCCTTAGCTCAAATCGACTATACGGCTAGATTCCCAAGGCTTAAAACCCCAAACCCCTCTATCTCTACTTAAATTTTTTGCAGTTTAGCCAAAGATTGAAAAATTCAACCCCCTCTTCCTCCTTGGTGCCATTATTCTATGAGTTTTATGCCAAACTAAGGTTAGTTGAAGCTTAATTAAGCTTTAAGATTAATCTTTGTGTAAGCTTTAAGCTTATTAAAGCTTTAATTTTGAATTCATGGGGGGGGGGGGGGGGGGGGGGCTGTTTTGAGCTGCTATCAGGAATTTGAGGCCACACTCAAGTCCTAAAAAGTCAAGTTTTCTTAAGGCTTAAAGCCTTTCTTAAAATTTTCTAACTTACCCAGCTTCAAGCTTCTTTACTCCAAGTCACCTGCTACAAATTATCTAGATTAGTTCAAATCATCTTTGACTTCAAACCTCTAATAGGTGATTCCTACATGATCACTCTAGAGCTATGAAACTGCATCAAATTGTCATAAAAAATTCTTGTCTTTCTTTTCTATTCCATCTTATTATTTTGCCAAGAAGCTGCTCTTTATTTTCGTGCTTATACGCCAAAATTCTATTATTATGGGTGAAGCATCTCTCCAAGGCATCTTTATTATTTGGATATCTTCATCAAGCCATCCATAATCATCATGTCTCATGAAGGACCATCCAGCAGCACTGCAAATTTTGATTCTGCATCACTACTCCCTGAATCAACCATGGATCAATGCATGGATTTATTGGCTATGCAACTAGGAGAAGAGCATCAACATCGAGCCCAATTGGAGCAAGAGATGTGATCTCTCAAGCATTTGTCCTCTCAAATTTTCTATGACAATGGTATTATGGTCTACACCATCAGTGCCAAACCTTGAAGCATAATCCAACCACAAAGAGGCAAAGATAAGCAAACATACCTTTATGGGGGTATGTTTCCAGGTTGTACCTACACGAGGGGATGAGCACCTTCAACGGTCCTCTCTTGTGTGCACATTGACAGGATGAGTGCATTGAATGGTTCTCCATTAGCATGGGGCACATTTCTAAGAGTGAGCTAATTTTCATCTTGGGTGAAAGGTTGATGGGGATGCCTATCCTTTCCACATGTGAGATTTGCAGGTGTGAACACATGTGAAGTCATACGTGGGTCATCACAATATTCATATCTTAAGTGCTAATGTCTAGGTGGTTTGATTATTTAATGTAATTCTAATGATTAGTTAATTTATTATGGCTAACTGTATTTATTCAGTTAATTATTTTTGTAACATAATTTTTTGAATTGAGCAAGATGAAATGTAAATATGCAGAAGCACAATTTATTCCAAAGACTTTATCAAATTATTTAAATAAGATACACTGTCGTTTATTCAAAGACATGCATACATTTTCTTTGTAAATATTTATTGATATTTGAGATTCTAGGAGATACATTGAAGATATTTTAGAAATATTTTATGGCTCTACAGTTGTGGATTATGCAATTGATTGTAACTATCGATTCACTTAACTCAAACTTTTTTGCGAAAAGAGTGATTGTAAAGGGCCTATCTTTGGGAAAAACAAGATCCACTTTAATATTGTAAATATGGCCTGGAGGAGATGACCACTCTATGTACAGGGGAAAATTTCACCCAATAGTGTATCTCACAACTTTGCTTTACTCTATTTAAGTCTATTTTGAGTTTTGCGAGCTGTGCTTTCAATTTTTATAAGAAAAGAGAGTAAAGGAGAGCTTCTTTGATTCGTTATGCACAAGTCTTGCATCCAATATGCACAACAATGGTATCAAATCTCAGCTTACATTTGGGGCTTCCAATTGCTTATCTTATGCGAAGGTGAGCTCTCTAGAGTAATCGAGATCTACAGCCCGCTGTCTCAACTCAAATCAATTGCACAGTTAGATTCTCAAGGCTTCAAAACCCCAAATCCCTCTATCTCTATTTAGAAATTTTGTAGTTCTAGGCCAAAGATTGAAAAATTCGACCCCCTCTTCCATGCCTCCATCATTCTATGAGTTTATGCCAAAAGAAGGTTAGTTGAAGCTTAAAATTAAGCTTTAAACTTAATCTCTGTGTAAGATTTAAGCTTATTAAAGCTTGAATTTTCAACTTGTGAGGAGAGGGGACCATTTTTGGCCATCATTGGGAATTCAATGCCATACTCAAGTCCTAATAAAGTCAAGTTTTCTTAAGGCTTAAAGCCTTCCTTAATTTTTCTGAACTTGCCCAGCTTCAAGCTTCTTTACTCCGAGTCACGTACTGCAAACTATCTAGATTAGTTTAAATCATATTTGACTTTAAACTTCTAAGAGGTGATCCCTATATGATCACTCCAGAGCTAAAAAACTGCATCAAACTATCATAAAAAATTCATGTCTTCTTCCCTATTCCATTTTACTATTTTTCCAAGAAAATGCTCTCTATTTTCATGTTTATATGCCAAAGTCTTATTGTTATGGGTGAAACGTCTTTTCAAGCATCTTTTTTATTTGGATATCTTCATCAAGCCATCCATAATCATCATGTCTCATGAAGGACCATCTAGCACTATAAATTTTAATTCCCATCACCGCTCCTCCTTGAATCAACCATGGAGCAATGCATGGTTTTATTGGCCATGAAACTAGAAGAAGAGCATCAACATCGAGCCCAATTGAAGGAAGCGTTGCGATCTCTCAAGTGTCCATCCTCTAAAATTTCCTTTGACAATGACACCATGGTTTGCACCATCAATGCTAGCCTCGAAGCACAATCCAACCACAAAGAGGTGAAGATAAGTAAGCATATCTTTACAGGGGTATGTTGCTAGGTGGTACCTACATGAGGGGATGAGCACCTTTAATGGTTCTCCCTTGTGTGCACATTGACGAGACGAGTGCCTTGAATGGTTCTCCATTAGCATGGGGCACATTCCTAAGAGAGAATTACTTTTTGTTTTGGGGAGAAGGTTGATGGAATGCCTATCCTTTCTGGATGTGAGACTTACATGTGTGAACGCAAGTGAAGTCGTACATGGGTGATGCCATAATATTCATATCTCAAGTGTTAACATCTACATGATTTTGTTATTTAATGGAATTCCAATGCTTTGTTAATTTATTATGGCTAGCTGGATTTATTTAGTTAATTATTTTTCTAACATGATTTTCTAAATTTTTGACATAGCTAATGTGTAGGGCAAGATGAATTGTATCTATGTCGTAAACACAATTCATTCCAAAGACTTTATCAAATTATTTAAATAAGATACACCATCATTTATTCTAAGATTGTGTACATCCTCTTTGTAAATATTTATTGATATTTGATGGTTCTCCGTTAGTGTAGGGCACATTTCTAAGAGTGAACTCCTTTTCATCTTGGGTGAAAGGTTGATGGGGACTATTATCCTTTCCAGGTATGAGACTTGCATGTGCGAAAATGGGTGAAGTTGTACATGGATGATGCCACAATATTTATATCTCAAGTTCTAACATATATGTGATTTGATTATTTAATGGAATTCCAATATTGTTAGCTATGTTTATTCAATTAATTATTTTTCTAACATGATTTTCTTAATCTTTGATAGCTAATGTGTAGAGCAAGCTGATTTGGATATATGTGGTGAGCACAATTTATTCTAAAGACATGTATGTTAAATTGTTTAAATAAGATGCACCACCATTGTTTATTCTAAGGCATGTGTATATCCTCTTTGTCAATATTTCTTGATATTTTTACGATTACTCTTTTCGCAAAACAAGTTTGAGCTACCTGAATCAATGGTTACAATGATGAGTTTCCTCATATGGATGAAGAAGGCCTTATTCAGTATATTCCTAAGGAGACCATAGGTCAGCATAAAAAGAAGCTTCATTCTCCCCCTATCATTGAGTATTTGGTCAAGTGAAAGGGTTTACCACTTGAGGAAGCTTCTTGGAGACAAAGTTCTATTTTGGATAAGTTTTCTTATCTATGAGATGCATTAGTGGTTGAGACATAGTCAACATGGAAGCCAGTTGTGCTTTAAACATGGTCTAAATGCAGTTTGTTTTAGAACAAATTTTACTCTATCTAATTTTCAAAAACATAACACCTATATAGGATCAAAGTACTATTCAATAGCTATGTTTTGATATGTGGCACACCCTATTTGGATTAGGATCCTGTGATCACTTTGAACTCTAAACCAATTGCCATACAAATAACAGTGCCATTTTTTAATCACATGTAGAATAGCCAACATCTCTTAGTCATAGGCATTCATAGCCATCTCTTTATTTGTAAGCTTGCAAATTTCAAAGGCAATAACTCCATGCTCATGTAGTAAAATAGCCCCTATGCCATGGTCACCAGCATCACATTATACGATAAACTCTCCAGAGAAATCCAAGCATACTAAAATAAGAGTAGAAATATGTAGTTCCTTTAAATGATTGAAGCTACTATCTGTAAATAAGTGCATCCCACAAGAAAGCCTCTTTTTTTGTCCTGTCAATCAAAGGAGTTGTTATAGCTGCATACTGCTTAATGAATCTATGATAGAATGATGATAGACTAAGAAATCCTCTAAGTGAAGTAGTGTTGGTAGATGTTGGTGGTCAATCTCTAACACACTGCATCTTCTTAGGATCAATCTAGATTCCTTTTTCACTAACAATATAGCCCAAGTACTCCACCTCAATCTACATGAAAATGACACTTCTTCTCCTTAGCAAAGAGTCAATGATGCCTCGACACATAAAAAAACTTCCTTATATGTGATAAGTGGTATTGTAGAGCCTTACTATAAATCAATATGTCATCAAAGAAGACTAGGATAATTTGAAAGAGGAAAGGTTGAAAAATCTTATTCATTAGGCTCTGAAAGGTAGTTGGAGCATTAGTAAGCCCAAATGGCATCATTAGGAAATCAAGCAAATAATCAACTCTAGGAATCGGATACATGTTCTTCATTGTGATCTTGTTTAGATCCGTATAGTCAATACACATCCTGAAGGATCCATCTTTCTTCTTTAGTAATAAGACTAGAGATGCATAAGGCGAAGAACTAGGCTCAATAAATCCCATTTGTAAAAGCTCTTTGATTTTCTTGGCTACTTCCTCACACTCACATTTAGATAATCCATAGGGTGGCTTATTGATTGGCTTTGAATGAGACTCCAAATCTATACGGTGGTCCACTGCTCTCTTAGGAGGCAATGAAGTAGGTACTTCAAGCAAGTCCATGTACTCCTCAAGCTTTCAAATTTGGATACTTTGCTGAATTATTGGATTGATCTTCTATCTTTTTATTTAGGTGTAAAACAAAAATTTGTAAGCGTCTATTGTGCTTCTTCTTGAGTTATTTAATAGTAATAAGCTAAAAATCAAATTTACTAAGGATTCTCTATAGATGGATAGGCTACCCATCAATGGCAAACTCCATGTACAACTGTGAGAAATCTATTGTAATTTTTCCTAAAATCATCAGCCAAACACACCCAAGCACAACATCTATAGGTCCCATTTCCAATATAATTAGGTTTACCTATATCTCATAATTTTTAACTAACTATATGGGAACCTATGGGCACATGTGAGTGCTAATTTCCTCGTTACCATTAGTTATTTGTACTCTTATGAGTTGTTATAAATGTTACGTAGATCAGATGCCAAACTTGTGAGTGTAGCAAATCAAAGAAGCTCTCCCTTACTATTTTTTCTTATTAAAATTGAAAGCATGGCTCATAGAACTCAAAATAGACTTAAAAGAGTAAAGCAAAGTCGAGTGACATACTATTGGGTGCAATTTTCCTGCGTACATGGAGTGGGCATCTCCTCCATACCATACTATTTCCACCTAGGTACCATAAAAGGGTTTGAGTAGACTAACATGAAATATATTATGAATCTTAATGGAAGAAGAAAGTTCGAATCTATATGCCCAGTCCCCAATATGCTTTAAGACCCTCCTTTGAAGTAGAATATTGAGACTTGGGTACTTTCAACAAAACTAGCTTTCTCTCCTGGAACTCCAAGGGTTGCCTCTTCTCATCAACATACACCTTCATTTGATCTTGAGCTTACATTGTTGAAGGGCATGCATTCTTTTCAATTCTTCCTTTCTATGAGGATTAATCTTCTCACTAAAAATAACTATGGGTAAGGGCATATTGTAGCCATACATAGTCTCAAAGGGTGAAACTCCAATGCTAGCATGAGTGGAGTTATTATAGGCAAACTCATCCAAATGCAACCATGAATCCCACACATGTTGCACATCATGACAGAAAGGGTGGAGGTAAGTTTCCAACCACTTATTTAACCTTTTTGTCTGACCATTAGTCTATGGATGATAGGCTATAGAAGGAGCCAAATTAGTATCCATGGAGTTGAATAATTCCCTTGAGGAGGTCATGAATATATGTGTACATTACGTGGGTTTAAAATAAGGTATATTTAAAATACCATTTTTATATATTTTTTACATACAAAAGGGTGTAATATAAAGGGACCATTTACATATTGAATAGAAAAGGATTATGTTTTATTCAGAGAAAATTCATAGATAAAGATATTTATAAATAGGCCTTGAATGCATGTGATGTAAAGGATATACGTATAGTGAATCCCCTGAGATACCACCTACCAAAAGTTACTCATGAACTTGGTATCCCTAACATGTACAATCACATGCGGTGATCCATGTAATCCAAATATCTACTCCATGAACTGACTAGTCACTTGTGAAGCAATGAATTGGGTCTTAGTAGGAAAAGAATGGGCTACCTTAGTGAGTCTGTCCATTATCACATAGATGCTATTCCAATCCTTTTTGGTGGTAGGTAAGCCACTAATGAAATCCATGGTTATATGCATCCATTTTCCTTTAGGAATAGGCAATGGTTGTGACAAACCACTTGGCTTATGGGTGCTATCCTTGTTCTGCTGTGACAAGGCATATACTTCACGACATAGTCCTTAACATCTCTCCACAATCCTTTCCAGTAAAAGCTTTTGCTAATATTGTCATAGGTTTTAAACACTCCAAAATGTCTAGCTATATGCAAAGAATGTAACTCCTCAATAATTTTCACATTGAAAGAAGAAGTAAAGGGAATAAAAATCTTACCATTAAGTGTCAGAGAGAGAACTAGGGAGAGAGAAAGAGGAGAGAGAAGACTACAGAAGAGAGAGAAAGACTGCAGGAAGAGAGAGAAAAAGAGTGATGAGGAGAGAGAAAGACTAGATTTAGAGAGAGAAAGACAGGAAAGAAGGGGAAGCAATAGAAGCTGTGAGCAAGAAGGGAGAGAAAGAAGCTGTGAGCAAGAAGGGAGAGAAAGAAGTTGTGAGCAAGAAGGGAGAGAAAGCAGGGAGAGAAAGAATTGGCTTCCTTCTTTCTCTCCCTTCTTGCTCACAGCTTCTATGGCTTTCCCTTCTTTCCTGTCTTTCTCTCTCTAAATCTAGTCTTTCTCTTTCCTCGTCACTCTTCTCTCTCTTCGTGCAGTATTTCTCTCTCTTCTACAGTCTTCTCTCTCCTCTTTCTCTCTCCCTAGTTCTCTTTGTAATTCTTCAATCCAGTCATTATGTAATTCTGTCATACCTGAAACTTTGCAAGCCCACATATGAGAAAGAGAATCAGCCACTATGTTATCTTTGCCTCTTGTATGAGTGATGTAAAAATCATAATTCTGTAATGTAGCTACCCAACGACATTGCTTTGGAGTGAGATTTGACTGAGTAAGGAAATACTTGAGTACCCTGTGATCACTATGTACTCTGAATCGGCTGCCATATAAGTAATGGTGCCACTTCTTGATCGCATGCAAGATAGCCAACATCTCCTGGTCATAAACATTCATGGCCATTTCCTTATCTGTAAGCTTACAGCTCTCAAATGCAATTACTCCATGCTCTTGAAGCAAAATAGCCCCAATGCCATGGCCATTAGCATCACACTGTATAGTAAACTCTTTGGAGAAGTCTAGGCATACTAAGATAGAAGCAGAGGTAAGGAGTTCCTTTAACTAGTTGAAGCTGCTATCTGCAAGAGCATCCCAAAAGAAAGCCTCCTTCTTCAACCTGTCAGTCAAAGGAGCTGCAATTGCTGCATAATGCTTAATAAATCAGCGATAGAATGAAGATAGACCAAGGAATCCTCTAAGAGAGGTAGTAGTAGTAGGCGTTGGCCAATCTCTTATACATTGCACCTTCTTGGGATCATCCTGTATTCCTTTTTCACTGACAATATGTCCCAAGTATTCCACTTCAGTCTGCATGAAAGAGCACTTCTTCTCCTTAGCAAAAAACCTATGATGTCTCAATACATCAAAAACCTTCCTTATATGTGTCAAGTGATCCTGTAAAGTCTTGTTATAGATCAAGATGTCATCAAAGAACACCAAAACAAATTGAAAGAGGAAAGGTTGTAAGATCTTATTCATCAGGTTTTGGAAGGTAGTTGGAGCGTTTGTAAGCCCAAATGGCATCACTAAGAAATGATAGAGCCCACGATCAACCTTGAAAGCAATCTTGACTTCATCACCCTCTCGCATGCGAATCTGATGATACCCTGACCTCAAATCAATCTTCGTAAAGAATCGGGCCCCCTTAAGCTCATCAAGAAAATCATCAATCTTGGGTAGAGGATACCTGCTCTTCACTGTGATCTTATTGAGATCCCTGTAGTCATTGCACATTCTGAAAGATCCATCTTTCTTTTTGACTAACAGGACTGGGGATGCGTAAGGTGAAGAACTTGGTTCAATGAATCCCATTTCAAGAAGTTCTTTGATTTGCTTGGCTACTTCCTCTCGTTCACACTTTGATAATCTATAAGGTGGCTTATTGATTGTCTTTGAGTTGGGCTCCAAATCAATGGGGTGATCCACTGCTCTCTTAGGAGGCAATGAAGTAGGCACTTCAAACAAATCTCTATACTCCCCAAGAAGAGCTGTCAAGGCTAGATGGTTTGCTGAATTATTGGGCTGATCCTGTGTTTCTTTATTCAAATGCAAAACAAATATTTGTGAGCGCTTCTTGTACTCTCTTTTGAGTTGTTGAATGGTGATAAGCTGAAAATTTGATCTACTAGGAATTCCCTGTAAATGGATAAGCTATCCATTGGAGATAAACTCCATATATAACTGTGAAAAATCCATAGTGATCCTGCCTAATGTCATCAACCAATCACAACCGAGTACAATATCTATAGGGCCCATTTCCAGAGTGATCAAGTTTACCTTGGCTTCAAAATTTTCAGCCAACTGTAAAGAAACCTGTGGGCAAATCTGTGTACTGATTTCCTCTTTACCATTAGCCACTTGAACTCTAATGGGCTGCTGTAAGTCTGTGGAAACACAATTTAGCTTGTCCATGATGGACTTATTCACAAAACTATGAGTTCTGCCACTGTCTATTAGGATGAACACTGGCTTTCCACATATGCTTCCCTTCATACGGAGTGTATTAGGGCTCTTAGATCCCGTCCAAGCATCTATAGAGATAGAACAATTAGTGGCAGCAAGCGACTCATCACAAGATCCACCAGGTCAAACGGAACACTTCCACCTGGATCAAAAGGAAAGATTCGATTGGATCATAAAAATACTCCTGTCCAACTTCCTTCTCAAGATCTTCATTTTCAGCATTAAATGCCACTGCATTAGCTTCATCTATGTCATCTTCAAAATCCTCAAAAACCAACATACTCTGAAGCTTAGGTTTGGCATTTTTGTATACACACTTTGAAGCATGATCAGGTGTATACTTTTGCCCGCACTTGAAACATAAGCCTTTGTCCTTCCTTTCTTTGTAAAGATCCACAGGAATAGATTTAGGATTTGTATTCACTGAGATGGACTTAGGCTTGCTGTCCCCCTATTTGAAATCAACTTTTGGACTGTTTGCTATCCTAAAATCACTTTGAGGCCTAGAAGCATTGAATGGAGGATAAGTTGGTACCCGTAAGCTCCCATTAGGCACATGATTACTGCCATAAGTGTTACCAACTTGTCCCTGTTTTAAAACAGTCCTTGGTTGTTCAAAACCAGGCTGAAATGAAGATTCTTTTCTATACTTTCTTCCATAGAGCTCTGCAAGCTCAATAGCCTTAAAAAGTGAAGTAGGATTTTGTGCCATAACATCAGCTGATAAAGATGGCTCCAAACCATACATAAACTTGTGAAGCTTAGCCTCATCACTGATGCTTTCCACATACATGGTCAGGTTGAGGAATTGGTTTGTGTACTCTCTTACACTTAGGCCCCTTTGTTCCAAACCATACCATCTTCGTGCTAACTTCTCTTTCTCAAGAGGTGAAACAAAGACTTCAGCCATAAGTGCCTCGAAAGCTTCCCAATTCTCTGTAAGTATATTTTCTTTCTTGATATACCTCCACCAAGTATGGGCAAATCCCTCCAAATGCAAGGAAGCAAAGTGAATCTTCATGTCATTAGTTTTGGGGTATATGTCAAAGTAGGACTCCATCTTAGAGGTCCATTCCTCTAAATCAGATGGTGAAGATGACTGACCATTAAATTTGGCTAAAACAATTTTGTCCTTAAACTCCCTTTCATGAAAGGGTTGTTGTCCCAAAATTGGCTGATCAGGATTACCAAGTACAAAACCTCCAAATTGAGACGGAAATCTTCCAACAGGTGGCTGAGAATTACTATGTAATCTTCCTGTTGGTAGAGCATCCCTGGAATTTTGAGTATGCAGTCCAAAAGCTTGAGTATTGGCCCCATTCAAACTGCCCAAATAGTCATCATGCCTCTGTGAAGCCTCTCCTACTTCATATTGACTATTTTGAATGCCTCTTCTTCCAATAATCCCATTTCCATGACCATTTTGGTTAGATGGTTGAAGTGGGGCTGAAGGGCCACTGTTTGAACAAGCCTTCTCATTGGCTTCTCTTGATGCCATTTGCAACTGCATGAACTGAGAAAATTATGCCATAAGTTGATCATTAGATTCCACCAATTTATCAATAGAAGCCTGGGTTTGAGTAGTTGAAGCCACCAACTTATCAATGGAAGACTTCGTTTGATCAGTAGATAAAACCATCTGCTCCATTATTGACAAAATGGCCTTATATCGTTCCCTATGTCTTTGTTCATGGACACACAAAGTATTATTGAGTATATTGACTTCTCCTTATTGTTGAAGCTCTTCAGGGCTCTCTTGAAGTGTACTATCCATCATGGAATCCCTGATTTGCTGAGCATAATCGTCCTGGACCTTATTTTTGCCTTTAAGTCTTGCCATAATAGTGCAGTCTTGGAGTACCCCCTGTCAGAAAAACAGCTATAACTTTTGCTAGGAAACTCTGATTTCAGAAATTTTTAGTGAAAATCAAAGCTAAGAATGCCCTCTTCGAGATGAGCTATAGCATGCTATAATAGGTTTAGGATAGAAAATTCTGTAGCTAGATTTCTGAGTCTGAATTGTCCAGTCCTGCACCCTGTCAAGACCTGTAAGTGCTCTGTTTTGATCCTGTAGTGCAAGATAGTAACCCCAAATGGCTACTAAACCCTAAAAAAGGGTATATAGGACCTGTGGGTACCCTATAGTACCTGCACCTGTGCTTCAGTAATGAAGGATGTACCTGTAACCACCTGTAAGTACCCTGTAAGTGCCCTATAAATTCCCTGTTTTACCCTGTTTTGGTCCTGTAGGTACTTGAGCCCTTGGAAAGTCTTCAATCTTCAATTCTCCACTCGCTGTACCTATGTGAGGGATAAAACGGCATGACAAGCTCCTTACACGGGCTCCGAATCATCGGAAGGTGGGCAAAGTTCCCCCCGGGTTGGTTGGTTGCACCCCTTCGGGATCTTCGATAGTGAGGGAGGGTCACCTCTCTTTTGTCCCACTATCTCCCCCAGCATCCACCTTTTTCCTCAGTGGGAATATCAACATGGCAGAGGCTAGTGTTCTAATCAATCAGCATGATATGCATTTCTGAAATATTCATTCAGCCTTTCATGAGATGCAATTGAATGAGATTTTGAAAATTTGGGATAGGAGAAGGGTCTTACCAATGCAATTCAGTGACTCACTGATTGCTAGTACTTACCCTTTTACAATATTTCAACTTGGGCAAATGAAATTCAGCCAATCAACTGGATTAGAGTAAACAAGTTGATCAATCAATGGATTCAGTCAATAGAATTCAAGTGTTATGCTGAAATTTCAGATTGAAGCCTCTAATTCACTGATTGGAACTAGTATGCATAAAGCAAGCATTGCATTCATGAATAGATGGATTCAAGCAAAGGTTGGCTGAAAATTTAATGAATATTGTTCAATTCTTTAATCTCTCAATCAAATGGATTAAGCTCAGCAATTGGATTAATGAGAGAGATTAAGAATTGAAGAAGAGTATCTTTGACATGGCTGATGATGACTTGATCAATCTCATATGCTTGATAGAACCTCCGGTTGTCCAATGTTGGTAAAATAATCCCCAATACTTGTTTATCCAGTACTTAGGAACAATCTTGGAACCTCAAATGCTTGAAATTGAAACATTAGACCCGTTTCTCCCAAATCTCTGCTCCATAGAAGCTCTTGATCTTCAATCTTTAACCATTTCGTGCTTAATCCTTGCAATTTGTTGAAGAATCCTTGCTAAGATGATCCCACGGGCTAAAAGGATGAAGAATCTTCAAGAAATTGTTAAGAAGTGAAAGGTTGGGCTGAAGCTTTCATGGCTGCCCATGGACTGTTCATGTAGGGTTTCAAGAGAGTGAAAAGATGAAGAATATAGCCCTATTTTGGAGTAAACACACCAGGAAGTTGAAGAAATCACTGCCAATGATCATTTAGAAGCACCATAGCTGAAGATTGATTGAGGAATGATGAAGAACATGGCTGGAAAAATCAGCGCAAATTTCGGACTGCTGTCCAGTCCACGTGGCTGATCATCTAGGCCATAAAATGGTACTCAACTTGTTGCATTTGATGTCTAGAGTGCCATTATGCAAGCCATTGTTAATGGAGAGCAAGGATCAGTGAATAAGGAAGAGATCTCAGCCAGAAAACTCCATGGAAGCTTGGGTAGAGCTTGGAGAAAGAGGAAAGGAAGACCTCTTTTGAAAAGTAACTGTAGTTTAGCCTCTAACTAAGCCCGGTTAACCATCCTTTACCCTAGTTACCTCCATTTTTGCATGAAGTTTGATGATGTCCTGCCATTTAAGCCATTATCCACCATATCTGACCTTGGATATCTCTAGATGTAGTCTCTCACTAACTGTAGATGATCTGCAGCACTCCACTAGTCACTGTCTTGTACCATTTTTTTTGTCTGAAATTGATTTTGAAATAGGGAAAATGGGATTGAAAATGGAAGAAAAGAATGGACCAAAGACTCAAGCTCTGATACCACTTGTTAGAGAGAGAACTAGGGAGAGAGAAAGAGGAGAGTGAAGACTGCAGAAGAGAGAGAAGGACTGCAGGAAGAGAGAGAAGAAAAGTGACGAGGAGAGAGAAAGATTGGAAAGAAGGGGAATCCATAGAAGCTGTGAGCAAGAAGGGAGAGAAAGACTGTAATTGTATTAATGTGTCAAAAAGATGTGAAAAATTACATCTCCTCTCCTTTTATACCAATGTCAGTGTGACATGGCATAATATCAATGTTATTAACACTAATTTGTTATTCCCAGCTTCTTATATTAAGCTAGATAAGACTATTTTTAAGCTGATAATGTGAGTTTTCTTCCATAAGACCTTGTTATAATTTTTGAAGTACATGGCTGAGCTTGTCGTCTAAAAGATAGGCTTCTTGTAACTCCTCAATCCAATCACCAAGTAACTTAGTCATAGCTGAAACCCAACATACCCACATTCTAGAAAGAGAATTAGCTACCACATTGTCTTTACCCCTTGTATGAGTGATGTTAAAATCATAATTTTGCAAGGTAGCTACCCACCTACATTGCTTATGGGTGAGATTTGATTGATAAAGAGGGCTTCACATGAGCTTGCCTAACTCAACAAAAGAAAACCAAGAAAAACAACCAATTGACGAGATATGAAATTTTAGAATTCAACCAAGATGAGTCACATTCTACATTGAAAAGTACCAATTATTTGTTAAAAATTTTCAATAATTATAAATTAAAATTAATGTTGTATACATACATCAATAGTAGAATGAGATGCTACATAAAATTAGGGAATTGAGAGTATTATGTAAAATTATTGCAAGGTAAGAGAATATAGAGAATGAGGGAGAGCATACAGAAGAAGGGATTGAATGAGAGTGAGTGAGTAGAACTATCACATTCTAGACAAGATAGTATCAATTATTGATTTTATCTTCACAACGTCTTTTATTGCTAGAAGTCCTCACAAATTACTAGTTCAAGATCGTAGAGTACATATAACAATTGTAGAGTGAGATGCTACATAAAATTAGGGGACGGTAATGGTATGTATAGTTGTTGAAAGATAAGAGAACAAAGAGAATGAGAGAGTATAGAGAATGAAGGTTTGAATGAGAATGAGTGAGAGAGCTTTTAAGAGAGTCAATGAGTGAGTGAGTTAGTGATAGACTTATTGAACAAGTGAGCAAATGAGTAAATGGGTGTATGAGCATGTGTATTATTATTGGAAATGAAGAATGTAGAGAAGGAAAGAGTTTAGAGAGATATTTTTTGAAAAGGGATTAAATGAGAATGATTTGGTGAATGGGGAGAGAGAGTTTATGAGAGTTAATAATATAGTGAGTGGGTGAATGAAAGAAAGTGAGAGAAAAAGAGTGATTGAGCGAATGAGAGTTGAAGCAAGAAAATGAGTGGGTGAAGAGTTATGAGATTGAATGGATGAATGAGTGAGTGAATATGTGTGAATGAGAGTCAATGAGAGTAAATAAGTGAGTGAGTGAATGATAGTATGTGAGTGAATAAGATTGGCTGAGTGAGAGATTGTGGAAGATTAAGAGAGCAAGTGGGTGTATGAGAGTGAATGAGTGAGTGAGTTTATTAGAGAGAGTAAGGATAAAGTAGAATGACATTGAAAACACATATAAATTATACAACACATGCAATACAATGAAACTCAACATAGGCACTAGTAGAATTGAGAGCTAATAGGAGCTCCCCTTCCTTCCTCTTGCCTACATTTATAAATTTATAGTGAACTATGACATGTCTTGCAATATCATCCGCATACATTGCATCATCATAGCAAGATAGAAATAGATAAATACCTTACAATGAAACCAACACAAATATCTAAGCAAATAAGTACACAAGGAGCTCACTATCCTTTATTCTCTTCATCCATGTCTTTAATCGATGGTTTGCCATCCACACTAAAAACTTCATTTTCTTTAAGTCAACCCATTCCTCAATCAACTTTTCTTCAAACTATTTGTTGACTTCCCTCCACAGTGGCTTCCATTTGTCCATGTCATGAGGTGTGACTCATTGGATGGAGTGTCAAGTGAAACAAGAAACTTTCTCATGGTCTCCAATGGAGGCATGGTTAAAAGAATGAATTAATTATGAAGCAAAGGAGGATGTAGACCATATGGTCTCATATGGGACAAGCCAACATAAAGGGATAGGTGGAGGCTTTCTGTTATGGAAAACAAGAAAAGAAGCTAATATATTTGACATAATTCCCACTTGAACTTGCTCACCAAGGTATTGTATACGATTTCCATCAACAGAAGCCTTCTCCTTATTTTCAACATTCTCTACACCATCCTCATCCTCCTCAAGAATGAGCCACAAATCCAAGGATCTCATATTTGCAACCCATTCTTCTTTAGAGATGGAGACTCTCTCACTAGATACAAATGGATAAATTTCATTGCTTGCCTCCTCTGCAATGGCCTCAATGATCTCATCATCTACCAAAATGTGTCTTTTGTATCCACCATGCCCATGTTGTCTTAATGACATGGGAAACTTTTAAACATCCCTCTAAGAGGCCTCCTAATCCAAACTTTGAAGTGGCCTACATAGGCTAGATCGTAATTTCATAGTTGTGAACATCATAAAAGGATTAGATAAAATTTGAGAGTGCTTAATTTTAGTTAACATGCAACAAATAGTCCGGGCCATTACCTTAACAAGACTGAAGGGCACAACCTCTCTTTCTAGCTTCGTGTATATATTTATTACTATAGAAATATTATCAATGGGGAAGTGTCATGAAAAAGTGTGAATGCTATGCATAATAGATATTCAAACAAATATTTGAAAATGACACATGGATACATATCATAAAAATATATTTAAATAATATAACAAAAGAAGCATGAAAATAAAACCCTTACATTCCACTTTATTTATTGCTATGTATTATGCAATACAACAAACGAGAGTGGGGAAGAGAAGGAAGAGTAGATAGGTACCTATGACACTCTCAAATTTATCCAAGATATCTTTAACACATAGGCTTGGGATGTGCTAGATATATATATGAGCATCAATGTAAAGTTATAGAATACATGTCTAGGGAGTCCCCCACACATATAAACAAAACAATAAACACAGAGAGAATGGTGAATATTGCAAAGATAAGTGAAGCTAAATAGCAAGGCAAAGAGGTAGAGGGAGAGCCCCATGCCTGCAATCATACACTTACAAAACAAGGTCCAAGGGGAGGCAATCCTAAACCCCTTTTTAATAAATGTTTTGTTATTAGTGGAATTAGTGGGATGAGGGTAGCCATCCCTTTTTTATTCGTGGAGGGAGGGGGGGTCTTAGTCCCCCCCCAAAGCCAACCTCGCGAGGGTGGATGCGTGCGACGTAGGGAAGGATAGGTCTAGCCCTCTGCCCTTGGGCATTTACATGTGCAGATGCCCGGGGGGAGCAAGGGGCCCCCTCCGTTAGCCTTTTCTTAGTATATGGGGGCCAAGCCCTCCCCCCTCCCACCCCCACCCCCCGCATTGACGTATATGCCCACAAGGGGGTCTTAAAAAGTGCCCCCCTCTTAGAGAAAAATAGAAAAATGGGGGGTGGCCAAGGCCCCCTGCAAGCATTGCAAATGCTCAAGGGACCTTAGGGACCCGCCTTGTTTATTTTTTTACAATTATTAGGGCCTCCTCTTATGTTAGATTTTTTATATTTAAAAATTTAAAAAAAGAGGTGCTCAAAGCTCCGTACAAGAGTCACAAACACCTGGGGGACCTTGGGCAACCCCCTTCTCTTTTATTTTTGAGTTTGGGTGGGGAGGGCCAAGCATCATTTTTTTGTTTGGGTAGGGAGGGTCAAGCCAAGCTTAGCCCCCCCCTTGGGTGTCTACACATGCACAGACACCCGGGGGAGGCTAAGGGCTCCACTCCATTAGCCTCTTCTTAGTATAGGGGGCAAGGTCTGCCCACCCTTCTTAGAAAAAAGTTAAAAACAGTGGGGGGTTTGATCCCCTTATCCCTCTCCTATGCACTCAATACCCCCACCCACTCTTTTTTAAAATAAAGAAATAAGGCCTCTCCTTCCTTAGAAAATAGTTGTTAAAAATTTTAACTTTAAAAAATTACAAATATGAAAATAAAAAATCTACTTGGAAAAAGGTTTGGCCAATGAATAAGGATATCAGACCTACTGTTGAGATCTTAAAAATACACAAAAATTAATATTAAAAACATAAACTTTGCATCAATATTAACAGATAAATAAATTTAAAAACGTTAACATTAATGTGAAAAACAAAAAACTAAACTTAATATTAATATTCACATAAACCTAACATCAACACATAAAAACTCTAACATTAAAATTGATATTAAGGTTAATTAAATATCTTAAAATTTTTAAATCTCTCCCTCTCTCTCTCTCTCTCTCTCTCTCTCTCTCTCTCTCTCTCTCTCTCTCTCTCTCTCTCTCTCTCTCTCTCTCTCTCTCTCTCTCTCTCTCTCTCTCTCTCTCTCTCTCTCTCTCTCTCTCTCTCGCACCCTACCTTGCACTTCCCATTGCCAATGAGGGGGGTGTTTTTAAGAGGGCAATGCCTATTGTGGGGACTCCCAAGATAGGCTAGGGGGCACAAAAGCCCCCAGTGCCTAAAGGCTATAAGGTGGGCTTGTAGGGGTTGTGGGTCACCTTGAATCTATGATTCCCATAGCCCCCATGCATGGCCTCACAAAGGAGGGTGGGCCTATGGGATAGGTCAATAGCATTGCCCCGTTCTCCCCCCCCCTTTCAAGATTAAGTAATTATTTTTCAATTATTATGTATTTTTACAAATGGATGCCCTCTTGTGTAGTGTGAGAACCTGGAAAGCATCACTTTTCTATTTTTATTTGATTCTTCATTCATGGTTGAGGCTACAATCCACTAGTTTGTTGGGTCTCAACACCTTGAGTGAGTTGCGCCTCTCAGGGCGGGGGGGGGGGGGGGGGGGATGGAAAATCATACTTAGATCCTTCTTCTTGCAATCTCTTCTCCCTCTTGATCTTAAGCTTTTAGGCTTATATGATGTGCTCAACTCCACACCTTATGAGAAAATCAAGATTCATTGACTTGGATGGGGGTAAATATTTTTTTCTTGATGCTTCCCTTTCTTTAAATTTTCACATTCTTTCTTCACATAAGAGGAATGCTCATATTGATGGGATAAAAAAAATTTCATAAGGACATACTACTAATAGGTGAAGAAAGTTTGGCACCTTTAGTTTTAGGCAACTTCATCTCCCTTTTAGACTCATCAATTGAGGAATCCATCAATAAAACTCCAACCGTTGACCTAGAGATGGCAACTACAGTATGCAATGCAACAAAAAGTGCTCATTGATGGAAGGAAATACCCCCTAGGCTTCTCAAACACTTGGAGGCAAAAAACTAAAGGGTTTTCTGAACACATGTCAATGACATTATTAAGTGAGTGATCTCCCATGTGAGTACAATGGAGACCTATTTTTTGTTTCGCCACCAACATTTGGCACTAGGTCTAGAATGGATGGGATGCAACAGTGTTATGATGGTCACAAACCACATATGACTAGTATCTTTCCTCAATGCACTCCTAGTATAAGTCATTATTTTGACTTTCTTCAATGCCATAAGAGTCAAGTACTCATATTGTGCTACAAATAAGAACTGCAATGATATGTATTTTCACAGGCATTTGAATGGGGCTATAGCAAGGGTTATCAAGCAAGCGAGAGACAACTAGCATTACATGTTACTATTGTAAGATTGTGGTGTACTGCATTGAAACTTATGACTACAAAAAGCATACCACATACTACACAATGATATTTGCATGGAGAATTTAATGTTACATGTTGGTACTCATAATCACAATGTGCAACCCAGTACTTCAATGGCTAACCATAAAGAAGATTAGAAGTCTAGTCAAATCTGTGTTGGATGTGAATCGCCATAGTGGACCA
Source organism: Lygodium microphyllum (assembly GCF_053477565.2). Classification (NCBI taxonomy): domain Eukaryota; kingdom Viridiplantae; phylum Streptophyta; class Polypodiopsida; order Schizaeales; family Lygodiaceae; genus Lygodium; species Lygodium microphyllum. Next base: position 53,320,405 of record NC_141156.1, on the reverse strand, counting down.
AGGAGGATTCAAATGATTGTAGCCACACAATTGATAATTGATTCGCTCACCAAAAGTGATGAAGGCATCATGAGAGATCAAGAGTTAAACTATTTTTTGGAGGAACTAATGTCATTGGTCCAAAATCAAAGGTGTGCCTCACTATTAAAATTTACAATTTTGTTTTGTTTGATGTTATAAACCATGGTTGATAAACCAAAAAAAAATGTTTTGTTTTGAGTTAAACAATTTTTTGGAGGAACTAATGTCATTGGTCCGAAATCAAAGGTGTGCCTCACTATTACATTTTACAATTTTGTTTTGCTTGATGTTATAAACCATGGTTCCTCTTATGCAATTACAATGCAAATTCAATACCATTCTCATGAATGAATAGAAAACATGTATTTTTATCATAAAAAAATGCTTTGATAATATTATGGATTTAAAAAAGAGGTACTCATTTTCATTTTTTCATGGTTTTCTTTTCCTTGGCAAGGTACAGCTACCAAAAAAAAAACTTCAAAATGTCCACCAAGGGTCTTGATTTAGGGGTTGATTTAATGAATTGAATGTGTTTCTCTAAAGGGAAGGATCTTTCCAAATCTTGGGTGCACTTTGAATTTACCCATATGATTAAGGGATGGGCTACAATGTCTTGCTCCATGTTTGACCCAAGGTATGATGACCCTATTTCTATTATCATTTCTACTTGAAGGGCATGATGGTGATTGTGAGTCATACCCTCTTTCCTTCAAATATTTTTGCTTTCATTTCAACTTGAAGGGTCTCGTGGTGATTGCCATATGTGATACAAAGGAGGAAGATATCACTACCTAAATCTTTTTTTGGGAGTGCTTGAATAGTATTATGAGAGAGAATGGTCAGCCCCTAGTACACTTTACTAGCTTCATGGTAGATGAAGAAGGAGCCAATTGGATTGTGATCAAGAAAGTGTTCAATGGGGGGCCTAACAATGTAATGGAGACAAGAGAGTGGCCGTGTATATTTATTTGGGAGCAAAGTTTGCTAAAGCATTTCAAGAAGTAATCTCTCCCAACTTGAAAAATGATAACCTTGCATTGTGCAAAAAATTCCAAATTGTCTTAGACGTGCAGCGAGTAAGCAAAGAACAATTCATGTCATATAAGGTAGTGGTGGCAGTCTCATAAACTGTTGAGATGACAAGCTCAACACATGCAGACATTAATGATAGACCGCCTGGTTAGATGGGTCCACACGTCTACACTTAGCACGTCGGTGGTCATTATGACTCTCACATGGCCACTAACTCATTACTTATTATATTCAAGTTGTTACACCTATTTACAGCTGGCATAGTTATAGCGCCAGCCGACTAGTATAGTCAATTATGCATTGTTTGACTTAGTAGGCCACTTTCCTTTATGTTGTATCTTATCTATACTTTGTGTACATTATAAAGTGTGTGGAAGAAGAAGAACAAACCAACAAGAAAACGTTTTGGCATCCATATCTCTTCTTGTCTCTTGAGTTAGCTTCTCCTTGTGCATTCTGTGTGTGTTCAACGCAGCATCTTGAGCAAGTCCCCCCACCACGTGATTCTTGACATGGTATCAGAGTTGCACCACTGATTGAGGCTGGTTTTGAAGGCTAAAGCAAAGGAGAGGAGCCAAGGATTCGAGCAAGCAAGCATCAGGTAAGAAGCTCTTCCATTCTCTACTTCTTCTCTTGGACAGTGCCTGTGGAGGCACTAGAAGCAGGGTAGAGCAAAAATCTCAAATTGCAGTGAGATTTGGTGTGTGCGAAGAGCACGGTGTATTTTGCAATTAAACCCCCTTTAGGGCTTTTCCCGCTGCTATTTTGGCCATCCGAGGTCATTTCAGGCCCCGTTTTAGACTCGCAAGGTTGCGGACAGCAGTTCGAGACACCCTGCAATTTCAGCTGAGTCTGCCGTATATAGATGCACAGGTTATAGATTTTAGATCTGTAAGTTCAAAGGTGTTTACCAGCGAATAAACACAAGGTTTATTTGCAAACTGGTTGTAGATTGCATGTATTGTTGAGTAGACAGTGAAAAAGGCTATCTGGTGTATTGCTGTGCACTACAGGTCAAGGATTGCAGAAGATTTGCTTGTTGTTTGGTATTAGTTTTGTGATAATAGTAGAGAACAGTGGAAACCCCATCATTGAGAAGCTCGACAAGAACAACTACCCTTCATGGAAGTTCCATGTCACGAACTTCCTTATTGAAAAAGGCCTCTACGAGTTTGTTTCAGGTGAAGAAAAGGAGCCGGAGGTAGGTGATCCTCCAATTGCAGAAGAGACAAAGGCACGGAAGAAATGGAATGCAAAAGACAAAAAAGTCATGTATTGGCTGTCTGCAATAATTGACAATAATATGTTGGGACATATTAGAAATGCAGATAATTCATATGCAGCTTGGACCATACTTGAAAGTATGTTTTCCGTAAATACAAAGGCACAAAAGATTCAACTCAAGCAAGAGTTGAATACATTGAAGAAAGGGAAGATGTCTATCAATGAGTATGCACTGAAGGTAAGGAGCATTGCAGATGCCTTGGCAACGATTGATGCAATGCCCGATGATGATGATTTGGTGCCATCTACCTTGGGTGGACTTAACAATGAAAAGGCTTGGAAGTCTTTTGTAACTTTCGTATATGTCAGAAAGCCATTTCTAGATTTAGATGAGTTGGTCTCCCTTATGATCACTGAAGAGATCAACATCATGCAGAGTGAGACATCTGAAAAAAGTAGTGAATAGGTCCAATCTTTCTACTCCAGTTCAGGAAGGGGATGTGGCAGGTCCTCTTCAAGAGGCCATGGTACAAGACGTGGTAGTGCAACCAACAAAACATATTGAATAAGCAATTTGGCGATATGCAGGTTTCAGGAGGTCGTGGTAACTTTAGAGGCAGGGGGAGCTTTAGAGGAAGAGGTGGATGGCAGAACAGAGGTTCTAACAACTTTGGTATTGTGTGTCACTACTGTGGCAAAACAGGTCATATTGCAGCCCAATGTTATGCTAAGAAAGATGATATTCACAGTGGTAAATTGTAGCAAGGAAACTATGCATCGACTTCACGACAGAATGAAGACAAAAATGAACGTATGTTTATTATGCAGCATATGCTGAATGCTGTTACATGAAAGGGAACACATGATGATGTTTGGTATGTTGATTCAAGTGCATCCAATCATATGACCAGCCATGCAGAATGGTTTGGAGAGATGCAGGATTTACAAAATACAGGTTATGTGCAGACGGGTGATGATTCATGCCACCCAATTTCACACATTGAAAAAGTTTCCTTGTCCTTGCATGATGGTAAGACAAAGAGTCTTTCAGATGTATTATATGTGCCATCTATTACAAAGAACTTGGTGTCAGTCAGTCAGATGGTAGAGCAAGGATTGCAAGTCAGATTTAATGCAAAGGGCTGCTTGGTAGAAGACTTCAATGACAAGGGCAAGTTGGTTGCAAAGAGAAGTAGAGTTGGACGTATGTTTACTATGGATGCTAGAATTCCTACTATGAATGCTGCTATGTATGCTAAAGGAAAAGGTGTTGTTGCAGATATTGAAACTTGGCACAAACGCATTGGACATGCAAATGTACAAAGGCTGAAATTAATGCAGTCCAAAGGGTTGGTTACAGGTTTGCCTACATTTAGAGTTGCAGAATTTTATAAGGTATGCGAAGCATGTCATTTTGGTAAGCAGGCAAGACAACCCTTTTCACATGACAGAGATGTAAGCAGAAATATCCTTGATGTTATGCATACAGATATTTGGGGGCCTACACAAAATGTATCTCTTGGAGGCAGTTCATACTTTGTCACATTCATTGATGATTGTTCTAGAAAGCTGTGGGTATATTTTATGAAGGAAAAGAGTGAAGTGTTTGAGCACTTTAGAACTTTCAAGGCTGCAGTTGAAAGAGAAACAGGCTTGAAAGTAAAGTGCTTGAGGTCAGATGGAGGGGGAGAGTACCTCTTGAATGAGTTCAGTGATTTTCTGAGGTCTCATGCAATAAAAAGACACTTCACATGGAGGTATACTCCACAGCAAAATGGTGTTGCAGAAAGAAAAAACAGACATATTTCAGAAGCTGCACGGGCATTAATGGCTGAAAAGAATATGCCCAAACATTTTTGGTTTGAGGCTGTCCATACTACTGTCTACATTATGAATAGAACTCCCAGAGCTGTAGTTCATGGTATGACTCCTGAAGAATGCTTTACTGGCAAGAAACCTGATGTATCGCATTGAAGGTATTTGGCTGTGTTGCATATGTTCATGTGCCAGATGAGCTACGGAAGAAGCTTGATCCAAATGCAGAAAAATGTATCTTTATTGGATACTCTTTAGAGTAGAAAGGGTACCGCTATTATAACCCTGTCACATGTAAGTTCAGAGTGAGTAGGGATGTCATCTTTGATGAAATGAGCATTGGTATGCATCTAGTGGTGATGCATTGGATGATGATGATGATCATGACACTCATGTGCAGGTTGAAAAGCAAGAATCACAGACTCTTAGTGGACCAGAGACATCATCTGGTAGTCCTTGGTCTGGGAGACTAAGGAGTAGCTCTACATCTTCAGGTGCATCTAGTAGCACTACAGGTAAAGACAAAGGAAAAAATAAAGTGTCAGATGGCATTGATGCAGCTTTTGATGGAGACTCCAGTGGCTCAGAGAACTTGGATGATGAGCTTGGTATTCCTTCTGTCAGGACACCAGGTGTATAGAGAGCTCATAGTAATGTAAAGGCTTCATTGAGTGATCCGGTGGTACGCAGATCTAGCAGGGTCAGATACCCTGTTAAAAGATTTGGTTTTGAAGGTTATGCAGCTCACCATTATGCTTATATGGTGAAACTAGTTGAGGATGTTGAGCCCACTTGTTTTGAGGATGCTGTTGGTCATACTCATTGGGATGTAGCAATGGATGAGGAGATGGCTATATTAGAGGCCAATAAGACTTGGGATCTAGTATCATTGCCAAAGGGCAAGAAAGCTATTGGATGTAAGTGGGTTTATAAGATTAAGCACAATGCAAATGGTTCTATTAGTAGGTACAAAGCTAGCCTGGTTGCAAAAGGCTATGCCTAGACATATGGCATAGATTATGAAGAAACCTTAAGTCTAGTTGCTAGGATGGCAACTATCATATGTGTGATTGCTTTGGCAGCAGCCAAAGGTTGGAGGTTGCAACAAATGGATGTGAAGAATAACTTCTTGCATAGTGATTTGTAGGAAGAAGTGTATATGGATTAGCAAAAGATGTAGAGCATCTAACGTATGTGTGCAGGTTGCAGAAGGCACTCTATGGGCTCAAGCAACCACCTAGAGCATGGTCTGACAAGATCAGAGAGTATCTTGTCAATATTGGCTTTTATGTTTCTGATGCTGATCACTCACTTTATGTGAGAAATGGAGATGCAAGTTTGGTCATCATAGTCATCTATGTGGATGACTTGATTATTACAGATGATAGTGATAGTGGGATTGCTGAAGTCAAGGACTTTTTGAAGAAGAAGTTTGAGATGAAGGATTTAGGTTAGCTAAGGTACTTCCTTGGCATTGAGGTGATCAGATGTGATGATGGTATATGGATGTCCCAAGGACAATATGGCTTGGATATGTTGTCCAAGTATGGTATGATAGCATGCAAACCACTTTCAGTCCCGTTGGAGCAGAATGTAAAGTTGAGTGCTGATGTTGGGGATGAGATAGAAGGCCCTACTATGTTCAGGAGGATAGTGGGGAGTTTGATCTACATGACCATTACAAGGCCAGACTTGAGCTACACGTTGGTCTTGTGAGTCAGTTTATGCAAGTACCTAGAAAGCCACATTTGAATGCAGTCAGACGCATATTGAGATATGTGAAGTCCACTACTTGGAGCAGCAAAAAGCAATCTACAGTTGCTTTGCGAGTACAGAGGCTGAGTATAGAGGTGTTGTTGTTGCAGCATGTGAGGTAGTATGGCTGCAAAAGTTATTGGGTGATTTAGATGTGTAAGTGGAGGGTCCAATTGTCATTTATTGTGACAACATGAGCAGTATACAGTTGGCTAGAAACCCTGTGTTCCATGCCAGGACAAAACATATTGAGGTATACTACCACTTTGTGAGAGAGAAGGTACTAGCAGGTGAGATTGACTTGGTGTATGTTAGCACACAGGATCAGATAGCTGACATCTTCACGAAGGCATTGGGTATAGAGAAGCTTCAAAAGTTTCGAAGCTTACTTGGAGTTGCAGAGATATAGTTGAGCTTGATGGGGAGTGTTGAGATGACAAGCTCAACACATGCAGACATTAATGATGGACCGCCTGGTTAGATGGGTCCACACGTCTACACTTAGCACGTCGGTGGTCATTATGACTCTCACATGGCCAACTGACTCATTACTTATTATATTCAGGTTGTTACACCTATTTACAGCTGGTATAGTTATAGCGCCAGTCGACTAGTGTAGTCAATTATGCATTGTTTGACTTAGTAGGCCACTTTCCTTTATGTTGTATCTTATCTATACTTTGTGTACATTGTAAAGTGTGTGGAAGAAGAAGAAGAAACCAGCAAGAAAACGTTTTGGCCTCCATCTCTCTTCTTGTCTCTTGAGTGAGCTTCTCCTTGTGCATTCTATGTGTGTTTCGGTGCAGCATCTTGACCAACTCCCCCCACCACGCGATTCTTGACATAAACTACTAGTTCAAAACATCAAAGCTTTGAAGCAATAGTTACTCCATGTGAGATTTCAACCATTGATTTAGTGGAGGAGGCATTCGATGGAGGAAGTCATGACAACCAACCTACAATAGTCACCGAGGAGGATATGCATAGGAGCTTATGGGCTCTGTGCGGAATACCTTTGCATTCCAAAAGGAAATGTTTTGGGTTGTTATATAAGAAGAGATGCACACATTCAATAAACAACAAGTCTCTAGGGTTGGTTGCACCTTGCTTTTTGTCTAAGAGAAAATTCCAAGATAAGTTTATCCCTTAATGGTTTTGGTTCTACAACAATAATGTAAAACACACTTGGTAGATAGGTTCAACATGTTTCCATGTTGCCTTCTATTTGGCATGATTACCAAGGGGACAAATGTGTCTCATGAAGGAATCCTTTGTCTTAAGATTGTTGGGTTCAATGTCAAAGATGGGGACAATCCCTCAACACTAACCATCAATGTTGTTTTGGGAGAATCAAGACAAGGCTCCACATCTAGGAGATGGAGCAAGAAGTGGAGGCATGATATATCAAGAGAAGTAGAAAAGAAAATAGCTCTAGATGAGTCTTTAAATGTATTGTGGAGAAAAATATGGTGCAACCTAATGCCACAGCCTCCTTTTTTATAATGAATGAATACCTATATGAGGTGCAAATCAAGTGTGAACCATCATGCTCTTGTCCAAATTTTTAGAGAGAGAAAGAGGTAGAACAAGCTATACCTTACTTACAAGCATTTGTATTACGTTTATATAAAAGTGTTAGGTCTAGATAAGAATCGGCATATGTTGATTCATCAACCCACACTCTCTCTAAGAGATGTACACCTTGTGCTTAGTTCATCTAGACACATACGATACCATTGTTATCGTACTTTGCATTGTTACTCATTTTATATAGATCCTAACAATAACTATGACCCTCTTACCTTTCTTGCAAATCATGGAGCTCTCTCAAGGATGCACTTTTTGCTTACACAACCTAGATGCATAAAATCCTCTCCTCTGAGTTTGTTGGATAGCGAAACATTTTTGTAAGAAATTTTTTTGTGGCATCAAATTGAAAATATTTTCTATAACTCATGGGACAATTTGATTTGGTGTTATGCCACCTCCATAGTCATAGATTGTTTGGATTATGCAACTATCTCTTGAGTTAATGCTCCTTGATGTTAATGGAAGATATCTTTGTATAGGATATGCTTTGTTTGAATGTTTCTCCTAATTATGTACACATAATTGTGTTCTAATAGACGAAATATTTTTTCTGGATGTCCACTATATTGTGATCAGGTCACATCTATCTTAACAAGTCTCTTTTATTTCTTTACTTTTTTTGAAGAAATCAATCTTTTATTCCTTTAATTTTGGATCGCATTAGTTGTCTTATGTGGTTTTTTGGATCACATTAGTTGTCTTATTATAGCGAAAAACTTATTTGGGTGGTTTTTTGCTATAATAAGGAGGTCTTATGTGTTAAATGGGGTTATTATAGCTCACCACAGTTTTATATGATTGAAAAATATTTATATTGCTTATTCTTAAAAGTAATGAAAACCTTGGTGTGATTTCATATTAGATCATAATATTTTTTCACTCATTGTTGTGCTAGCAATGTGTATTGTTTTAACATAATGGTACCTTTTGTATACCCATTGTTTTGCATACCCATCTTTAATCATTCATGTGATTTGAATGTAGATCATTGCTTTTTTTTATGACTAGTGCTTAGTGCAGTTTAGTACAATAAATAACAAAACCTATCAAGCTCCAAAAAACTCAAAAGTAGTCCAAAAATTTTGAAATTGGCATGAAAACTCCAAAGGTAGTCTCAAAAACTCCAAATGAAAGGCTCACTTGTTTTAAACCCACATCATATCAAAGATAGAGAATCATATATTGGGAAGATAAATTGTAAGATTGAGCCTCATAATAGGAAGAGGATTTGTCTTAATAATAATAGAGAAGGTGGAAATATATTGGAAAATTTGATCCTCCTCATAAGAGAGGAGGTGTCTCACATACTCATTAAAAACTTTCAGTCCCAAAGGGAAGTCATGGAGGCTAAATTTTGAAATTGAGCCTCCCAAGAAGAGAGGGAGTGGAGCATCATATATTTTTGTTTATATGTGACACATGCAAGAAATGTCCTCTCAAGGAGAGTAGCATTTAATATGACTTTCATTAAAGTGATCAAATGCTTTGCCCATCTAGGGTTTCTAACTCTATGTTGCCTATCTTGTTGATAACATGAACATGGTAGGGTCTAAGGCCTCAAAACTTAAGATTCTGCTAGTAGCCTTCAATTGAGTATAGTATTATAAGGCCACCTTTATTAAAGGATCATTTTTAAATGTGTTTATTAAGCTAGGCTTTTCATTGGGATTTCTCAATAAGTAGGGTGTGAGTTGTAAGTAATCATGTCTCAATCAATGGTTCAAGTTTGACAAGGCATTCGATCCAAGATTTTCTACCTTCCCAAATGTTCCCATACTATGATACGAAGACTTGAATAAGAAACTCCACTAGCATAATTACATTGATCTTCTAAGTCAATCTAAAAGGAGTTTGGCTTGTTGCCATTTTATAGAGCTCTGTGATAAACCCAATGTGCAACCATGAACTTATTATCCCAATCTAATTGAGAAGATGAGATATTTTTCATCAAGACATTAATCAATAGTTTCTTAGTTGCTTTTGCTTGGCTGTTTGCTTACAAATAGTGGGACTAGACTTTCAATGCAAGACCAATAAGTTCATTTAAAATGTGGTTTCCTTGGTCCTTGACAATTTCGATGGGCAGTCAAAGCATGAGATGACTTGCTCCTATAGAAACTTAGCTAGAGTTCTAGTATCATTCTTTCTTGTGGCCCTTGCCTTTGCCCACTTGGTCATGTAATAAGTGGCTACGATAATGTAGCATGCTTGTTGCAAGTATTGGGAAGCATAGGTGATGGATCTGATAAAGTCTATCCCTCATTTTAAAAAAGATTTTCTAGAAATTATAGGACAAGTCTCATTATCTTTCCTAATTGTAAGTTTGTTTATCTGGCAGTCATCGAAGTGGTTGACAAAATGCGCTGCATCTTGAAAGAGAGTAGACCATCACAATTGAGAATATAGAACTTTTCTAGCTATGGTGTTTGCATTAAAATGTCTTGTTGTAGTTCCTCCATGTGCTTCTTATAGAACACCCTCGATTTCATGCTCATAAATGCATCAATGAGGAAGACTATCCTACCCTAGTTGATAGAATTGACCAACAATCATCTAATAGGGTCAGGTCTTAATCAAAAGGTAGGTGAGACATGCATTTTCAATGGGTCTGTTTGGTAGTCCATTTTCTAATATATGGACAATATTTTCTATGTGGTGTAAGATATACCTTGAAGAGTCGAGACTCGTACTAAATATGAAGCCAATGGGCACCGGGGAGATGATTTATCAACCCCAATTGTTCCTCTTTGCTAGTAATACAAGACATGTGTTTGGCATTAAAATTTTTATTCCCTTATGTATGACCGTGAAAAAATCAAATTCTAGAAAAAATAGAAGCCATCCAACAATACAAACTATAGCTCAAGGCTTGTTCACCAAATAGAGCAGTATCTAAGTGTCTACAAAAAATGTGAATATGGTAGGCAAGAAGTAGTGACAGAACTTCTTGATGGAATATACCATCGCTTATCCTTCTTATTCTATTGTAGAATAGTTTATTTTAGATTTGATGACCTATGTGCTAGCAATGCTCATGGGAAATCATATTATGCTCATTGAGTTAGCACAACACAACTACAATTGTGACTTTGAACACATCAATATAGACATAGAAAGTGATTGTCCAATCCAAGGCTTGTAAAATGTGTGCATTCATGAGAACCTTTTTCAAAGATTTATACAAAGCTTGGTATTCCTCTATCCATTTCTAAAAAACTAGTAGTATAAATAGACCATGCTATGTAAGCATAATTTTGTATAAGTAGCATGGGATGTACTAAATAAGACCATCTTCATCAATGGGTGGCAGCTCATCAACTATATCCACTGGATCACCATAATAGGGCTTGAGCTGACTAACATGGAAGATGTTATGAATCTTTGTAGAAGAGGGAAGCTCTAGTTTGTATGCCAAATCTCCAATTCGCTTGAGGATCCGGTAAGGGCCATAAAACCTGTGGGCAAGCTTATTACTAGATCCATCTTTTAACGTAGAGTACTTGGATTTGGGCACCTTCAACAAAACCAGCTCTCCTTCTTGGAACTCTAAAGACCTCCTCTTCTCATCAGCATACATCTTCATTTGATCTTGAGCCTTCCTTAGATTCACCTTGCATTGCTGAAGAAGGGTCTACATTCTTTCCAACTCCTCCTTCCCATGAGGATTGATCTTTTCATTAAAGATGACAGTGGGTAAGGGCACCTTATAACCATACAAAGCCTCAAAGGGTGAAACTCCTATGCTCACATGAGTGGAATTGTTATAAGCAAACTCAGCCAAGTGTAACCAAGAATACCATGAGGTTTGGACATCATAGCAAAAATGGTGAAGATAAGTCTCCAACCATTTATTAACTCTATCTGTCTGTCCATCAATTTGAGGATGATAAGCCGTAGATGGAGCCAATTTAGTGCCCATAGATGTAAATACTGCCTGCCAAAAGTTACTCATAAATTTTGAGTCTCTATCATGGACAATCACTTGTGGTAATCCATGTAGTCTAAAAATATGCTCCATAAACGGGTTGGCCACTTGAGAAGCAGTAAACTGAATCTTGGTTGGAATAAAATGAGTTGCCTTGGTGAGTCTGTCTACCACCACATAAATACTATTCCATCTCTTCTTGGTAGTATGTAAGCCAGTAATGAAATCCATAGTAATATGAGTCCATTTACCCATAGGAATAGGCAATGGCTGTAACAAACCTCCTGGCTTATGGGTGTTGTCCTTATTTTGCTGAGACAAGGCATACACTTCACAACAAAGTCCTTGACATATTTCCACAGTCCTTTCCAATAAAAGCTTTTATTGATCCTGTCATAGGTCTTGAAAACTCCTAAGTGTCCAGCTAGAGGCGAAGAATGTAACTCCTCCATAATTTTCCGCTTAAAAGAAGAAGTAGAGGGAATAACAATCTTGCCTTTCCACCAAATAAGACCATTTTTAAGCTGGTAATGCGAGTTTTCTTCCATAAGACCTTGGTGTAATTTCTGAAAGATTTGGCTGAATTCCTCATCTAAAAGATAGGCCTCCTGTAGTTCTTCAATCCAGTCATTATGTAATTCTATCATAGCTGAAACTTTGCAGGCCCACATACAAGAAAGAGAATCAGCCACTATGTTATCTTTTTCGCTTGTATGTGATGTCAAAATCATAATTCTATAATGTAGCTACCCAACGACATTGCTTTGGAGTGAGATTTGACTGAGTAAGGAAATACTTGAGTACCCTGTGATCACTATGTACTGTGAATCGGCTACCATATAAGTAATGGTGCCACTTCTTGATCACATGCAAGATAGCCAACATCTCCTGGTCATAAACATTCATGGCCATTTCCTTATTTGTAAGCCTACGGCTCTCAAATGCAATTACTCCATGCTCCTGAAGCAAAACAGCCCCAATACCACGACCACTAGTATCACACTATACAGTAAACTCTTTGGAGAAATCCAGCCATACTAACATAGGAGCAGAGGTAAGGAGTTCCTTTAATTGGTTGAAGCTGCTATCTGCAAGAGCATCCCAAAAGAAAGCCTCCTTCTTCAACCTGTCAGTCAAAGGAGCTACAATTGCTGCATAATGCTTAATAAATCGGTGATAGAATGAAGATAGATCAAGGAATCCTCTAAGAGAGGTAGTAGTAGTAGGCGTTGGCCAGTCTCTTATGCATTGCACCTTCTTGGAATCAGCCTGTATTCCTTTTTCACTAACAATATGTCTCAAGTATTCCACTTCAGTCTGCATGAAAGAGCAATTCTTCGCCTTAGCAAAAAGCCTATGATGTCTCAATACATCAAAAACCTTCCTCGTATGCGCCAAGTGATCCTGTAAAGTCTTGCTATAGATCAAGATGTCATCAAAGAGCACCAAGACAAACTGAAAGAGGAAAGGTTGTAAGATCTTATTCATTAGGCTTTGGAAGGTAGCTGGAGCGTTTGTAATCCCAAATGGCATCACTAAGAAATGATAGAGCCCACGATCAGTCCTGAAAGCAGTCTTGACTTCATCACCCTCTCGCATGCGAATCTGATGATACCCTGACCTCAAATCAATCTTCGTAAAGAATCAAGCCCCCTTAAGCTCATCAAGCAAATCATCAATCCTGGGTATAGGATACCTGTTCTTAACTGTGATCTTATTGAGATCCCTGTAGTCAATGCACATTCTGAAAGATCCATCTTTCTTTTTTACTAAGAGGACTAGAGATGCGTAAGGTGAAGAACTTGGTTCAATGAATCCCATTTCAAGAAGTTCTTTGATTTTCCTGGCTACTTCCTCTCGTTCACACTTTGATAATCTGTAAGGTGGCTTATTGATTGTCTTTGAGTTGGGCTCCAAATCAATGGGGTGGTCCACTACTCTCTTAAGAGGCAATGAAGTAGGTACTTCAAACAAATCTCTATACTCCTCAAGAAGAGTTGTCAAGGCTGGATGGTTTGCTGAATTATAGGGCTGATCCTATGTTTCTTTATTCAAATGCAAAAGAAATATTTGTGAGTGCTTCTTGTACTCTCTTTTGAGTTGTTGGATGGTGATAAGATGAAAATCTGATCTACTAGGAATCCCCCGTAAATGGATAAGCTTTCCATTGGAGATAAACTCCATATATAACTGTGAGAAATCCATAGTGATCCTGTCTAATGTCATCAACCAATCACAATCGAGTACAATATCTATAGGCCCCATTTCCAGAGTGATCAAGTTTACCTTGGCTTCAAAATTTTCAGCCAACTGTAAAGAAACCTGTGGGCAAATCTGTGTGCTGATTTCTTCTTCACCATTAGCCACTTGAACTCTAATGGGCTGTTGTAAGTTTGTGGGAACACAATTTAGCTTGTCCATGATGGACTTATTCACAAAACTATGAGTACTGCCACTGTCTATCAGAATGAACACTGGCTTTCCACATATGTTTCCCTTCATGCGAAGTGTATTAGGGCTCTTAGATCCCGTCCAAGCATCCATAGAGAGAAAACAATTAGTGGCAGCAAGCGACTCATCACAAGATCCACCAGGGTCAAACGGAACACTTCCACCTGGATCAAAAGGAAAAGAGTCGACTAGATCATAAAAATACTCATTCTCCTTAAGATCTTCGTTTTTAGCATTAAATGCCACTGCATTAGCTTCATCTATGTCATCTTCAAAATCCTCAAAAACTAACATACTCTGAAGCTTAGGTTTGGCATTTTTGTATACACACTTTGAAGCATGATCAGGTGTATTCTTTTCCCCGCACTTGAAACATAAGCCTTTGTCCTTCCTTTCTTTGATAAGATCCACAGGAATAGATTTGGGATTTGTATTAGCTGAAATGGACTTAGGCTTACTGTCCCCTTGTTTGAAATTAACTTTTGGACTGTTTGCTGTCCTGAAATTACTTTGAGGCCTAGAAGCATTGAATGGAGGATAAGTTGGTACCCGTAAGCTCCCATTGGGCACATGATTACTGCCATAAGTGTTACCAACTTGTCCCTGCTTTAAAACAGTCCTTGGTTGTCCAAAACCAGGCTGAAATGAAGATTCTTTTCTATACTTTCTTCCATAGCGCTTTGCAAGCTCAATAGCCTTAAAAAGTGAAGTAGGATTTTGTACCATAACATCAGCTGATAAAGATGGCTCCAGACCATACATAAACTTGTGAAGCTTAGCCTCATCACTGATGCTTTCCACATACATGGTCAGGTTGAGGAATTGGTTTGTATATTCTCTTACACTCAGGCCCCTTTGTTCCAAACCATACCATCTCCGTGCTAACTTCTCTTTCTCAAGAGGCGAAACAAAGACTTCAGCCATAAGTGCCTTGAAAGCTTCCCAATTCTCTACAAGTATATTTTCTTTCTTGATATACCTCCACCAAGTATGGGAAAATCCCTCCAGATGCAAATTTGGCTGATCAGGATTACCAAGTACGGAGCCTCAAAATTGAGACGGAAATCTTCCAACAAGTGGCTGAGAATTACTATGTAATCTTCCTGTTGGTAGAGCACCCCTGGAATTTTGAGTATGCAGTCCAAAAGCTTGAGTATTGGCCCCATTCAAACTACCCAAATAGTCATCGTGCTTCTGTGAAGCCTCTCCTACTTCATACTGACTATTTGGAATGCCTCTTCTTTCAATAATCCCATTTCCATGACCATTTTGGTTAGATGGCTAAAGTGGGGCTGAAGGGCCACTGTTTGAACAAGCCTTCTCATTGGCTTCTCTTGATGCCATTTGCTACTGCATGAACTGAGAAAATTGTGCCATAAGTTGAGCATTAGATTCCACCAATTTTTCAATAGAAGCCTGGGTTTGAGTAGTTGAATTTAGCAACTTATCAACAGAAGACTTCGTTTGATCAGTAGATAAAACCATATGCTCCATTATTGACAAAAGGGCCTCATGTCGTTCCCTATGTCTTTGTTCATGGGCACACAAAGTATTATTGAGTATACTGACTTCTCCTTGTTGTTGAGGCTCTTCAAGGCTCTCTTGAAATGTACTATCCATCATTGAATCCCTGATTTGCTGAGCATAATCTTCATGGACTTGCCTTTATGTCCTGCCATATTAGTGCAGTCCTGTAGTACCCCCTCTCAAAAAAACGGCTATAACTTTTGCTAATGAGCTCCGAGTTCAGAAATTTTTAGTGCAAATCAAAGCTAAGAATGCCCTCTTCGAGATGAGCTATAGCACGCTATAATAGGTTTAGGACAGAAAATTCTGTAGTTGGACTTCTGAGTCTGAACTGTCTAGTCCTACACCCTGTCTAGACCTGTAAGTGCCCTGTTTTGACCCTGTAGTGCAAGATAGTTACCCCAAATGGCTACCCTGTGGGTACCCTATAGTACCTGCACCTATGCTTCAATAATGAAGGGTGTACCTGTAACCACCTGTAAGTACCCTGTAAGTGCCCTGTAAATTCCCTGTTTTACCCTGTTTTAGTCTTGTAGGTACTTGAGCCCTTGGAAAGTCTTCAATCTTCAATTCTCCACTCGTTGTACATGTGTGAGGGATAAAACGGCATGATAGGCTCCCTACACAGGCTCTGAATCACCGGGAGGTGGGCAAAGTTCCCCCCGGGTCGGTTGGTTGCACCCCTTCGGGATCTTCGATAGTGAGGGAGGGTCACCTCTCTTTTGTCCCACTATCTCCCTCGGCATCCACCTTTTTCCTCAGTGGGAATATCAACATGGCAGAGGCTAGTGTTCTAATCAATCAGCATGATATGCATTTCTGAAATATTCATTCAGCCTTTCATGAGATGCAATTGAATGAGATTTTGAAAATTTGGGATAGGAGAAGGGTCTTACCAATGCAATTCATTGACTCACTTATTGCTAGTACTTACCCTTTTACAATATTTCAACTTGGGCAAAAGAAATTCAGCCAATCAATTGGATTGGAGTAAACAAGTTCATCAATCAATGAATTCAGTCAATGGGATTCAAGTGTTATGCTGAAATTTCATATTGAAGCCTCTAATTCACTGATTGGAACTAGTATGCATTAAGCAAGCATTGCATTCATGAATAGATGGATTCAAGCAAAGGTTGGCTGAAAATTTAATGAATATTGGTCAATTCTTTAATCTCTCAATCAAATGGATTAAGCTCAGCAATTGGATTAATGAGAGAGATTAAGAATTGAAGAAAAGTACATTTGACATGGCTGATGATGACTTGATCAATCTCATATGATTGATAGAAGCTCCGGTTGTCCAATGTTGATAAAATAATCCCCAATACTTGTTTATCCAGGACTTAGGAACAAACTTGGAGCCTCAAATGCTTGAAATCGAAGCATTAGACCCGTTTCCCCCAAATTTTTGCTCCATAGAAGCTCTTGATCTTCAATCTTTAACCATTTCATGCTTAATCCTTGCAATTTGTTGAAGAATCCTTGCTGAGATGATCCCACGGGCTAAAAGGATGAAGAATCTTCAAGAAATTGTTAAGAAATGAAAGCTTGGGCTGAAGCTTTCATGGTTGCCCATGGACTGTTCATATAGGGTTTCAAGAGAGTGAAAAGATGAAGAATATAGCCCTATTTTGGAGTAAACACACCAGGAAGTTGAAGAAATCACTGCCAGGGATCATTTAGAAGCACCATAGCTAAAGATTGACTGAGAAATGATGGAGAGCAAGGCTAGAAAAATCAACACAATTTTCGGGCTGCTGTCCAGTCCACGTGGTTGATCATCCATGCCATAAAATGGTATTCCACCTGTTGCATTTGATGTCTAGAGTGCCATTATCCAAGCCATTGTTAATGGAGAGCAAGGATCAGTGATGAGTAAGGAAGAGATCTCAGCCAAAAAACTCCATGGAAGCTTGGGCAGAGCTTGGAGAAAGAGGAAAGGAAGACCTCTTTTGAAAAGTAACTGTAGTTTAGTCTCTAACTAAGCCCGGTTAATCATCCTTTACCCTAGTTACCTCCATTTTTGCATGAAGTTTGATGACGTCCTGCCATTTAAGCCATTATCCGCTATATCTGACCTTGGATATCTCCAGATGTAGTCTCTTACTAACTGTAGATGATTTGCAGCACTCCACTAGTCATTGTCTTGTACCATTTTTGTCTGAAATTGATTTTGAAATAGAAAAATGGGACTAAAAATGGAAGAAAATAATGGATTAAAGACTCAAGCTCTGATACCACTTGTCAGAGAGAGAACTAGGGAGAGAGAAAGAGGAGAGAGAAGACTGCAGAAGAGAGAGAAAGACTGCAGGAAGAGAGAAGAAGAAGAGTGATGAGGAGAGAGAAAGACTGGATTTAGAGAGAGAAAGACAGGAAAGAAGGGGAAGCCATAGAAGCTGTGAGCAAGAAGGGAGAGAAAGTCTGTAATTGTATTATTGTGTCAAAATGATGTGAAAAATTACATCTCCTCTCCTTTTATACCAATGTCAGCGTGACATGGCATAATATCAATGTTATTACACTAATTTGTTATTCCAAACTTCTTACACATAAAGTATGTGAAGCATGTCAATTTGGAAAGTAAGAAAGCATACATTTCCACATGAAAATCATGTATGCAAGAAGCCACTTACATTGACATATTTTGATGCATGGGGTTCTTCAAAGATTGTAACTTTGAGTGATAGCAAGTATTATGTTTCCTTCATTGATTATCATACTTGTAAAGCACGGATTTACTTTATGCATGAGAAAGTGAGGTGTTCACTCACTTTAAAAGCTTTAAGGCTTTGGTTGAAGAGGAGATAGGGTTACAAACATGCAGTTACAAGACAATAGATTCATCAGTGGCAATGACCTCTCACCTAGTGCATTAATGAATCGTCAATAATGTTTGACTAATGACAAAAAGATATGCACTTCTTTAGGACTAAGTGGTGGACTCATAGCGATGATAACCTTTATCTTTTCAGGATTGGTTGCAATACTAGCCAACTTAAGCACATGGTCCAATAGCAATCTATAGGGCACTCCAAAGAATCATTTTCTTGGGTTAAGAGCAATATAGAACTGCCTACACCACTCGAAACATTTTCTCAAAATAATCAAATGTCTTTTCCTTGTAGTGGTTGCCCCCAAGTCATCAATAAAGACTTTCAACTACTCTGGGGAAATATAAGTGAAAGATTTATCAGCCATACATTGCCAAGACCTTGGCACATTGCATAATCCAAAAGACATAACATGATATGCAAAGGTGCCAAATACAATGATAAATGTTGTTTATCATCCTCTATGATTTGATCAATAAATGGCAGCAGATAGTAATCTTTAACCGTCTATTTATTAAGTTCCCTAAAATTTAAGCAAAGTTGGATTTGATCATGATAACTATTGGGAAACACCACTCCACATGTTATAGAGGAAATATCAAGCCAGTCTTACACAATTTTTGTCACTCCTCAAATAGTCCCTCCCTTAGCTCAAAAGGCATCTAGCTCACTTTTTCTAGAATAGGGCAGCTACCCTCCTTTAGGGGAATAGTATGCATAGTTGACTAGAAGGAATATTCCTCCACTCATCATAGCTTTAGGCAAAAATATCACAAAATTTTGGATTAAGGACACATTCCTTCCTCTCTTCCAGATGAAGGATAGATCCCAATTTATTGGTCGTGGCTCATCCAACATATCAAGATCTAGCTTCAATCACATTCGTGTCTTTAATTCTATCTTGAGCTTCTATTGCCTCATTTAGAGTCACCTAGTAGACATCTTCTGTAGTAGACCCTCTCTTGATTCATGGCTTGATAAAGTCTCACTACTAGAAGGATCCTCTGATGACTCTAATTCTGTGTCAAAGATAAAGGTAATCTCTCACTTTGATGAGATTGAGGATAAGCATCCACTATTACACATTTGGCATCTCTACCAAAAATCAGATGACCATCAGGTATATCAACTTGATAGTGAGATTGCAAGATCCATGACCTTTCTAATAATACATGATAGCTTCCTAATAATACAATATTCAAGATATACATCCACTATTATGCATCTAGCTTCTCTACCAAAAATCAGATGACCATTGAGTATATCAACTGGATAGACAGATTAGAAGATCCATGGCCTTCCTAATAATACCTGATAGGTTGGCCGTCTTATAAATGTAATAACCCTAAAATCCAAAATGCATTCCACATTTGCAATAGTCATGTGAACTTTGGTAATGCAACCTTTTGATTGTTGCCTTAAACTATCATCAGCCATCTAGAGAATTGTGGAGGCATCCCTTTGGATTTCCAGTCCCAGCCTTTCCATCAATTCTAAACTCATAATGTTGACGAAGGATCCGGTATCCACAATGGCATGATCTACTAATATGCCATCATCATATGTTGCCACCCTTGGGCAATGCTTTTTATCATGTTCAAACCAGTCATCTCCCACACGGGCTATTCCCAAGGGTTCGATGATATACCCAAGGGATCTTCTTAAACTCTTTACACACTCCTAGAGATAACTGGATTACCTGCAGGGGAGGTTCGTGTTAGGATTTACCTCGCAAAGAGAATTAGCTAAGTGAAATTCATGATCATTAGCAATGGTTCTCTTTTCCCGTCATACTATTCTTTCTCATGGACTGAATAGACTTAGGTGCTTCTTTTTTGGCTTTTACCTTCTTCTTTGTTAGCTCCTTATTAGAGCCAACTTTTCCACCATCATCTTTTAGAGTACCAGCTTCCACATCATGGTTAAGGACCTGCGTTCCCTTATCATCATGTTTAGGATTTGCCTCAACATGTTTTACATTATCTCTAACATCTTCTTTAACCTTTTGTCCTCTTGTCATGGCTTGTAAATTGGAAGCCTCAATTGTGTTGACACGCATGGCTTCAATAAGGTTGACAGCACTGCCACTAGGCATCTCTTCTACATAGCTTTTCCTCTCTATCCCTCATCCTATTGAAGGTTATTCCCTTGTGCTCAATGATTAATTGGACCTGGTTGCTTACTCCCGTGCTAAATAGAACTAATAACTGGACTTCCCACATATGTCACATTTGACATTAGGACAGTGTATAAGGGCAAGCACCTCAGGTGGATTATTTTTGGCATATGTACGAAACTTAGCTTATGTAGGGACCTAGACTCAAATTTAGGTTTTTCCTAGATGTGTAGGCCACTTATAACCACGACTCTACCTCCTTTGCTTGTGTAATAACAGTGTCTATATTAGTAAGAGCAACACTACTCAACTATACTTGGATACATCGTTCATTAAAATTAAATTTTTCATTCAATTTTCTTCGCCATTGGTTCATAAACATTTATGCTTAGGGTTTAGGGCTCTCCATTATTGCTTGTGAATTGTATTGGAACTTGTTGGAAAGATTAGATGAGAACTTGGATGTTCAAAATTTGGATATTTAATAGTGCAACATACCTTTTGTAATTGCCATTGTTTAAGGGATTACTCCATTTTGAGAAGCTTCTTATTTTGTGCTCATAAGTGAAACTCAATTTCAATTGGTAATTAGCAATCATAATGGAGATTAATTGACTTCCATGGAGGTTCAAAATATTTTGATGTTTCATAGCCATTTTGTAAGCCTTTAGATGAGAAACTATATCATCTATGCATGCATGCAACAAACCATATTCCACAACCATCTAATAATGCATTGTCTTCTTGAGATCATAATGAGGATGCAATCCATACCAAATGTGGTACAACATAGACATGAAGGGTCTAAGATGCTAGAAAAAAAGAAGAGGTGTTGGCTATGATTACACTGGAGTATGCAATGTATGTCCCCCAATCATTGCAAGAGTTCTTCTCCATCATTTCTTGTGGGTTTATCCTCATTCTTAATGGAGGGAGATGGAGGCCCATGCAGTGGTTGGGGAGAAGCGGGAGTGGAGAGGGTGGGCAAGGAGTAGAAGGAGAAGAAGAAAAAGAAGAAGGGGAAGAACAAGGAGAAAATGAAGAAGAGGAAGAAGGAGGA
The DNA here is from genome assembly GCF_053477565.2 of Lygodium microphyllum. Taxonomy (NCBI): domain Eukaryota; kingdom Viridiplantae; phylum Streptophyta; class Polypodiopsida; order Schizaeales; family Lygodiaceae; genus Lygodium; species Lygodium microphyllum. Next base: position 53,299,052 of record NC_141156.1, on the reverse strand, counting down.
GGGGGAGACAGAGAGAGGGAAAGGGGGAGAACACATGGAGAGGGAGAGGAGAGAGAAAATGGAAATGGAGAGGGGTAAGGAGAGAGTCGAGGAGAGAGAGAGAGGGGGAGGGGAGAGAAAAGAAGAAGAGAGAGGAGAGAGGGGAGGGAGGTGGTTACGAGGGGTGGAGGGAGTTTTTTTAAAACTGAAGTTTAAATTTTTAAAAGGATTGTGTTAGTTTATGTCTGATTTAAAGGGGAAAATAGGGCTGTAAGGTCACGTTATAGTTCCAAGATGAGAGGGGTTGTGCGAAGAAAAATACGTTCGAAGAGCGTAAGTGGTAAAAAATAAATAATGGATGAGCTGTAAGTCGAAATACGGGACTAAAAAAGAATAAAGTGTCTGGTTTGAGGGGATGAACAGGACTATACCATTCAAACTTCATTTTTGATGAAGTAAAGATGCATTCACATGGAAAGATAGAAAAATAGGAAAACTAGGAGAGAGGAGGTCTCGTATAAGGGTGTAATAGGTCAGGTGGGTGGGGAAGGGACCCCAACAAGACATAGAAAAGACATTGCATCATGTAAAGATTGAATAGAGAGGCGTGTTCATGATTGGATGCAAAATAGATTAACACAGACATCTCTCCACACTTAAGATCTTAATAACAGATTATTGTTGCTAATCAGTGTAGGGGCCTAAGACTTGACAACTAACCAAACCCTTGCATCTCCATACTTAAGACATGACATACACATATAAATGCAAGAGATAGGGTTAGAGACACTGGGCCCATTTAGTTGGTGATTGATGTGGATAGTTGTTGATGCACCAGGTGTTGAAGTTGATTGTAGAAGGTACCATGGCTTACCATTGCATGCTTCAATCATGGCACAGACCATGCAACAACACCTAGGGAGGTAACATTGTTGATGAAGACCTGTTAAGTTATCGATGATGAAGATTACAACACTCAGCTCAATAGCCACTCATGTTACAATGATAGATTAGTCTCACACCCCATAGCTCACATCATTCAAAGAGGAATAAAGGCAACCTATATCTGACACCATATTTACAAATTGACAAGGGGATGGATCAAAGGGAATATGCTCGTGTGCACAATTGATGGTGCATAAGTGCATCCCAACCTATCTAGAATAGGTGTGAGAAGGAAGGCCAAGGCGCCTTATAGTGTAGTGTACAGAACAAAGTGACATGTCTTGATGTGGTGACAGAGGCCCATCCCATGTGTGCATAGGAAAATATGAATGTACCTGATCGCCAGTGTTGGAACATCCCTCAATCCTTACCACTCAATTGATTGAAGGAAAGATTATACATGCTCAATCCCCCCCATCTCATGCTCTATTGATAGATATAGGAGAGTAATCCAATTTCTCACACCCATTGATGTAATCCTCACTACCACTTGTGCCAAGGTTAGTATAGCTTGTGTACAATTGATAGTGTAAAAGTATATCCCACCCTGTACTAGTATATAATGCAAGAAAGAAGGCTAGGGAGCCTTATAGTGTTATGCATAGTACAGATCATACTTTGTGCATTGAGAGCTCAACCCATGCATGTAATACTCCATTCACACACCTCATCTCTCATTTGAATTGAAGGGAAAAGGCTAGTCACTCACCCCACCCTTTGTCTCACACTCGGTTGATAGATAGAGAGGGTAGTCCAAACTCACATCCCCATCTTGCTAGGATGAAAGCTCACATCACTTTGTAGTGATTGTCAATGAAGACCCGCTTTGGCTTGTGGATGATGATGACAATGCCTGCTGATGAAGAGGGGTACTTAGAGAGATAACCAATATATCAATAACTTGGTTTGGATATAGGCATTTTTGATTGCTAGAGGAGTCAAATGCTTTGTAGGCTGATAGGACATAGTGCACCAAGGGAGGTGGCTTCAAAACTGGATCCTGGAGAGTGCGACTGAGGCATCAATTGATCTGGATTGTGGGGTGTCTCCACCTTCTTCGCAGCCAACTTCCTACCCACCAAGAGTGTCACTACCTTTTCTCGAAGTGAGACTTGTTATGATAGGGAATTTCTTCCTTTCCTTCTGTAAAAAATTATTTATTTTTTTCCTTCTTCCTGATCTCGAGGTTATTTTTACCTTTTCCCAAAGAGTATCTTGATATGGCATAACCGAAGTGTAAAATCCCTACGCTTTTTCATAGAATCCCCCCCTTAATAATTAAAGAGAAATTTAAAAAATTTATCCATCCCCCCCCCCCCCGGTCATCACCGCCTGGCGGGGGAAAAAGAAGGGAAAAGACAGTATGATGGCGGCGACATAGAGAAAGAAGGAGCTGACATGGAGGGAGAAGGAGAAAATGACGTTGAAGGCAAAGAAGATTATGGCAAGGATGGGTTCAAAGGCCATGCGCCTACCACCACCAGTTCGCGCCAGTGTCGCCATGCAACCCAACAAGTGGTGGGTGGGGGGAAAGACGCCACCACTCCACATCCTCTCCACATTTCCCCCCCATAATAACCCCCTCCCTCCCAATCGAAATAAAGGCCTTTGAGGCCTCGACCTGTTGTTGCACAGGCAATGAGAAGAGAGAGAGAGAGAGAGAGAGAGAGAGAGAGAGAGAGAGAGAGAGAGAGAGAGAGAGAGAGAGAGAGAGATGTGACAGAGAGGGAGAGAGTGAGAAAAAGAGAGAAAGAGGGAGAGAGGGAGAGAAAGAAGAGAGGTGAGCGGAAGAAGAAGAAGAAGAAGAAGAAGAAGAAGAAGAAGAAGAAGAAGAAGAAGAAGAAGAAGAGGGAGAGGGAGAGGGAGAGAAAGAGAAAGAAGAAGGAGAGAGAGAGAGAGAGAGAGAGAGAGAGAGGGAGAGAGAGGGAGGGAGGGGAGAGAGACTCTTGCTCTTCCCCTCCTAAGAGGGTGGCCACATGCATCTTTTTTCCCCTTTGTCCTTGAATCTATTCCCCATACCTCTTGCAAGACTGTCCTCCATCCTACAAACTAAACTTTCCCCAATTGGCCCCGTTCTCGAGTGAGTGGCCTGCTGAAGGCCTATGCGAGCTGTGTCTAAAAGAGGAAAAGACCAAGGATGACCCCCAAGCAGAAAGTGTCACACACAGATGGCAACCCCACGACGAGCAACGAAGCCTCAGTCAAGGGCATCACTACCAATCCAATTGCGGTACCGGTCGTAAGTAATGTATTTCCAATTTGATAGATACTTGGTTAATTTCCCACATGCAATACGTTAGGTTCCAAACTTTACCATGTGAGAATAGTTAATTGAAAAAGGTAAACTTCGTCTTGACTATTCAAAGGATTGAGTTCCCAAATGCTTGTTTCAAGAGAATCTAATTGCATTTAGATGCTATGGGATAAATTCATAAACAACATATAAGGCTTGAAGCATTGTCCTCGTAATAGTAGGGATTTTTTCATCGCCTTTAAGGTATTTGCTACAACTTGCACACTTAACGGATGGCATGGTAAGCAATCTAGCCTAAAGGAAATTCATCCCAAAAACTCTAGGCTTTTCCCAAGCTCTTGCAAATAACATGAACTAATGGCTTATGTTCGGTAGATTGGAATCTTGATGTTATGCATAGTTAGCGCAAACAACAATCATAAGGGCTAAAACTAAGATGCCTTGGGGTCCGTTTGGCAACTACTACCTTCATCAACCCAACTTGGGGATTGGGCTAGGTACAAACTACAATTCCAAGCTTCAAAGGCAAGTGGAGAGCTCTAGGGACTAGGAAAACTTAGATCAAAGGAAAGACCGATGCTTTTGTACTTGTTGAGAAGAAGGCTGGGTTATCAAACAATATAAGTGACCCATAGAACTTACATTGCATACATTGTTAAAACCCCTAACATATGCATGAGCCAAAAGAAGGGTGTCTTAAATAAATTTTACATAGAATCACTCCTGATTCCAAGGGGGAGAGCAAATGCGCGATGGAAAGGTTATCACAACTATTCATGCAATGTTTGGAAAAGGATACAGTTTACCCTCAGAAGAACAAGATGGAAAATCTAGAAAATTTGAAGTAGAAGACAAGGCCAAGGCAAAAGTGAAACAAAAGACAAAGGTGCGCCAAGAAAAATATGGAAACACAAGAAGTGCAGAAAAGTCCTAAATCAAGAAGAAAGGCGCACAAGAAAAAGCACAAGTCAATACTCTTGTAAAAGAGCGCAAGGGGCACCAGGATTTATTTTAAGAGCGCTGACTGTGCAAATTGTAAAGGTAGATGGGCAGTGGAAAGGAAGCTAGGAAGATAGGAGGACAATGGGAAAATGGGCCTAGACCACCCGGCCATGTAAAAAAGGGGATCAAGGGATGACCGCCCAAAAGGGATTTAGGATTTTGTATATAAAGTTGAAAAGTGAATAAGAAGCTCATTCTTGTGTGTGGCCAAAAGTAGCTCTCTTCTTCTTGTTGTTGTTCTTGCTTACTTGAGCTTGTGCTTGGAGAGGGAGTGTGAGAGTGTGAGGGAGTGAGTGTGTGAGGGTGAGGAACCAGGGAGGAGAAGCTCTCCATCTTCTTCTCTCTTCTTCTCTACTCTTCTCTTCTCTTGTCTTGCTCGCGGCAATGGAGCTTGGAGTGTGGAGCTTGAGGATGGTTGAAGCTTGCACTTGGATCATGGAGCTATCGGAGTGCTTGGGAGAGGAGGTAGCTTGATCGGGCATGGAGGTAAGCTCACTACACCCATAGAGATGGATAGCACATCAGCTATGTGAGAGGTAGCCATTAGTGCTCGGCTTGGAATGCTTGAAGCAATAAGCAGTCTGTGGGTCTTGGCCATTGATTGCCTCTACATTTTGGTCTCCTTGATGGGACCAATGGATTCAAGCCTTGAGCGCTTGCACGCTTCAAATCGAGCATTGAAGTAGGGTGTTTCCTGAACCAGTGCTTGAGATAGATAGGTAGGAAGCGAGGGAGTTTGAAGAGGTATTCGATCTCCTTAGCGAGTAGGTTTTTGGTTTTTTGGATTTGGAAAAGTAGGTTGGAGTAGTGTAGGTATTTCCTTTATGATTTTTGCTTGCATTTAGGTAGGATAGGAGCAAAACATGGGAGCATGCAATAGGGTTTTTTGTTGCTATATGACAGACTAAAATAGGGAAAATAAGGGCAAAAAATAAAATTTTGGGTTAAATATTGGTAAGGGGAGCAAGATTAAGGTGAATGTAGGCCTGGGCAGGGTAATAAGAGGCCAAGAGTGGCAGGAGAGACCTCCATTTTGCATTTCAGGGATTTAGGGAGCTGGAGAGAGCGGGAGAGCTTCATTGTGTGGACCTGCTTCGATCTTGCCGTCGAGGAGTTTTTTTCCACTACAGGTACTCCCACACCTTCTCCCACATGAGTAGCTAGGATTTGGAGGTGCTTGACCACTAGGAAGGCCTTGATTATTTGGCGTAACGAATTTTGTGCAAGTCTGATGAAAAATCTGTCGCATTCAGCCTATCCAAGTGACGGTGATTCTAGGCCGAGTCCTAAAATCGGCAATCGTCCCACCTGACTCGAACCACCTGACCACTTGGCCCATTTGACTTGGACACTCATCGCTCGACCCGTCCGAGTCAACCATTTGGACCAACTCGATATTCGGACCTCGGTCTTACTGACTTGGCCCACCAGCCCCACTCGAACAGCCCGATGCCGAGTTTATCATTCGGACCAATTTTCCACTCGGCCCACCCGACTTGGCCCTCGGTCGATTCGGCCCAGACCCATTCGGATGAACCACTCGGCCCTTAGCCCTAACGACCCAACCCACCTAATTCGGCCCTCAAACAGGTGCAATCAAACTATCTGAGTTCGACACTCGAACCAATTGCATTTGGCCCTTTCTCATTCAGCCCTCGGCCATTTGGACGAGTCGAATCGGACATTCAGTCCCTGCAATTTGGACCTGTTGGGCCGAATTTAGATTTTGTCAAATTTTAACTTGCAAACCCTAAAACTGACCTAGAGACCATACAGAGCCAAAAGGAACATCATAGATCTATCACTAGATTGAAGTCTAGAGCAAGTAGTTCAAAACTTGGCTACAAATGGTCCTTCAAATTGCGCATGGTGTTTACGTAACGGCCTTGCGGGCCAGTGGGACTGCCCCCCAGACCCCTGCACAGGGGACTCTGCCCCCCTCTGTACCTCCCCCAAGTAAGTTGGAGAGAAACTGCATGATGTGACAGGTCCTTTGAATTAGATCCTAATGTGATAATGGCTCTACAAAAGCATAGATTCTCACTTGAAAAACAACAACCAAAAGGCCATACCCAAACAAAGACAAATAGAGACCCTAGAACCTCAATGGGCCAATCTAGCCAACAAGGGCAAAAAGGCCACATCATGAAAGCATGTATATGCTGCATGCAGACTGTATCTAGTCAAAGCAGAACTGAACAACGTCAAGTTACAACTAGAAGGATGACTAGAGATGACAGCCATAAGGATAGATGCACCTTATGGCACTACATAGACGACCTAAGACATCAGTAGAGAATCCACATCTGGTTGTGGAGTTGGGGACTCAAAATCATGTATCAGAAGGCTTAAATTTATAAGCCAAGACTCGGAAGATGAAGACATAATACTCATCGCAAAAAGGGAGCACTGTGTTGATGCTCTCATCAATGAAGGAAAAATTTTCAATATCTTGACCTATGAAGCATGGACCCTACTAGGCCAACAAGAGCTCACACCAAACTGATGCAACTCTTAATCCTTATGGGGGACACCCACAAGCCCTCATAGGGAAGTGCAAAATCCTTGTAACTATTGAGACTGAAAGCTTGCCTATCCTATTCCATGTTCCTCCAAATAGTGCTAATTGTGGAAAGAAAACCCTCCTAGGACGACCCTTTAAAAGGGTGACGAAGTGTGAGACTGATTACATAGCACAGAGGATACTGTTGACACTTTCGGGTGTGAGGATAATCATAACCTTTAGTAAGAGTGACCTCATCAAACCTCGAGGGAAAGACAAGGAACATTCTGACATGCCAAGCAAGCCTAGTAACAAGAGCAAGGACTTGTTGAAAGAGTTGATAGAAGCGCATGTTGAACAGAGATAACCAGTGAGCAAGGCTATACTTGAACCAATAAAGTCAAGTGACAATGCCAAGGATAGGCCCTAGACTTAAAAATATCGTAGAAGACCACAAAAGAAGCCCAATCTGCATAGACGAAGGTATAGATGGAGAGCCAGCACAACACCGTGATGGATATCCAAAGCATTGCTACGTGCTTAAGGGTATTACTCAGGTAATCGATGGATTTGGGTGCCAAAACCCCTTGCTAAACCACCTCTATCAACTGAAGGCTCGTATCAAAAGCGAGGAAGCATAGGAGGAAATCTAAATGAAAATCCAAGTCTTCACTCAATAAGATTGGAGTGACTAAGCCCCTCATGATTGAAATCAAGAAGCCAAATAGGACTATTTGAAAGGTGATCCTTAGCCTAGCATGCTTAAGAAGAAGATATTAGATGTAATCGTTGAGGGTGCAAAAAATCCACTAGTGCCCAAGAAGCCTTTGATTTCCCAAGAGAATAACGAGCATCATAGGCGCAACATTGCTCATGGTAAGGTTGATTGCTCAACAAAGAAAATGGTAGAATCATCTAGCAGCCACAAGCAAATCTTCTAGCCAATGCCAAGTCCACCTAGGAGTCCCAAATCTCCTATACCATCTTTCCCTAAATGGTCAAAGGAAGCACAATAGCAATTGTCAAGTACAATTGCTCAATCCCAATATCTGTCACCAGCTGAACTTCCAAATGTCCAAAATGCAGGACCTGACACCGTCTTTATCTCTCAGCCTAAGGATATGCTTGTGCAACCCACTGTGACTAGCTCAACTCGATCTGCACAAGTAAACGCTCAAAGGGTCATAAAAGACACGACCTCTCCCAATCTTCCTAAGAACTTGGCACTGCAATCCACCAACAATAGGCATTCCACTAAACTAGTGGCTATTGTTTCCAAACAGGAATCGATGAGGATCCAAACAAGGGATAATTGACCAAAGAGCTAGACTCCCCAAGAGGAGAGGCAGTTTCACCCTTACAACCCCACAAGGCTGTTCAATAGGCTGCAGTTATGTCCCATGAGGACACATCAAAGGAAGAGAATGTTGAGACCCAATTAAGCACATCAACATCTGACCTAGTTCAAGGTCCTATATCCTTAAAGGATACACTGCAATTGGCCAAGAAAAAGAGGAGAAAACAAGGAAAACAACAGTAGTTGCCAGTGTGGATATGGACACCAAGAAGATTGAGAACAAGAGCGTTGAAGAGTTGAGGAATAAAGCATCGAGTCCATCCACCAATGAATCCATTTCCATCTCTCCTAATAGCGGTGGAACCTCAAACACATTTGTGTGTTCTAAAAAATAAAAGCAACCATTACCATCAACGGTTGCTTACAACACTCAATCCATTGACAACAGAACTCGTAGTGAACAATCAAGAGTGGATGCAACACTGTCACAACAGGGTGACAAAACTATACCAGTCACATTCAAGGAGAACCATGATATAATAGCAGCAAGGCCTCAGGAGAAATGTGGAAACCCCAAGGATATAGGCAATCCTAGCATTGACCAATCTTGCTTCCCTAGCATTGACCAATCTTGCTTCCCTTCAAGAAACATGAAAACCCAACCTATGTGGCGCCAACTTCCCTTCGAGTACTGACTTCCATTTGGGGTATGGACTTAGCTAGAACTAGCCAAGAAAACTCTCTAGTTGATAAGATTCTTACTAAGGAGAAGCTACATGTTGCGAGTAGACTCGGATAAGGTACCATGCTACTCGATGTTGCAAAAAATCTGTTGTTGGTGAGTAAGCTACCACGAGTACTAGATGTGTGTGCCACATTCCAGTATAATCCCAAGTTCTACAATTGGTTCTTATCCTCACGAAGTGACATGGGTTCATAAATATGTACATAAATAAACAATGAACCTTGTAATTATGTATAGATAATGCCAACACACACTAGCAATGATAGTCAAGCACATGGAGAAAAGTTTGGGTTTGGCAAGCTAAGCTCCTAGGGTCCTCCTCTCACCACATGTCTAGAAGTCATGTGACCGCTCCCACCTCCAAGTGGAGCCCCAAGAGGAACACCAAGGAAAAGGGGATTCTACTACAAGAAAATCTATCTTGTAACATAAAAAAGCTTTTATTTTATTCTTTTGATGACCAAAACAAAGAAAACAGCAAATCTTCATGCAGCATCATAGTAGATATCTCCCACGGATTTGATAGAATCAACCATAATCTTCAACATCTTCACAGAATCCTTCAATAGAACAATGAACATAAAATAATACACCATTTTTGAATGGAAATCAATCACATAGTATTCATCTTCAATGTCTTCATAGTTTTCTCTCTCAATCTCTCATATACAGATACACTGTTTTGATAGAATTGACTATCTCTGGCTCTCTATATATATATATATATATATATATATCAATAGTACATCATCTCCTCACTACAATACTCTCATAATGACTCTCAATAATCCTTCTTAGGTCGTGGATGCACCTCCCAAGAGGTATGTCTGATGCGAAGAGGCACCAAAGCCACTACAATGTCTCTTCATAGCTCACTATTGTCACTGTCACTTTAGTCTTCTCTTCAGTCTTCAACAGCTGCTTCTTCCATTTGTTTTAGCTCTTTTGAACTTAAATTCATCCTTTCCAAAAGTTAGAAAACTTTTCCAAAGTCACACATACATTATACAGAACACTTACAAAAGATCTACAGAACAGTACAGAACATGAATAAAGTAGATACAGAATAGAGACAGAGACTCTACAGAAGGTTTACAGAGGGTTACAGAAGGTCATCAGAGAATATCAAATCCTCATAACTCATACTAAAACCATTCCAAACTATCAAAAACTATTCAATAAACTTCCAAAAGATTTCAACCTTCATCAATCATCAATAAATGCTTCATACAGAAGAAAATGAGCACAAAACAGAAGCTATACTACAGAAGATATCAGAACCAATCAGAACCTCAACAGAACCTATCAAATTATCACAAAGCCTCATATTTCCACTAAAAATCATCATGAACTTCTAAAACATAATCAATATTATCCAAAAAAATATTAAATACTTTCATTAACAACCATACATCACTCTAAATCCATAAAAAATCAATCATTCAGACCTCAAAAACAACAAAAATCAGTCTAAAATTCAGTCTTTTTCCACTCTCAATATATCCCCACACTTAGAAAGGAAGCGTCCTCGCGACCTAAGGAAAAGAAGAATATAAGTTCACTAAAGAGCTCAATTTAATCTTCTTGAGTCTCTTCAATAATCATTCCACCACGACCCCAACTTATCACCTGTATTTCTAGAAAAGAATACTACTAAAGGAAAACTTCGTTATTCATTAACACATCTGATAATCAATAAAAAGTCATAACAAATTTGTGAAGGATATAAGAGGTTCTTCATATTTCCATCATAGGTATGCCATCCATCATCACCATCAATAGTTGAAAAGAGCTCTCGAACAAATTATTCAACTAGCACGAACTCATCACATAAGATTATTACAACACACACACAAACACAGCCATCTGAATGACACCTCCAACAAGAGATATATATATCATTAATAATCATCCAAAATACATTGCAAAGGCATCAATGAAGGTGATCCCTTTTGAAGGCTTGGTGATTACGAAAACGATCCATGGAGAAGGACTCATCCACAAATGCCTTGGGAGGATTTTAAAGAACTGAAGGCAGCACATCTTTTCTAGCAAAACAAGGTATCTGCTAGGTAGACCTAGGGCATGAAAATATAGGACATCCAACTATTGGGAATCAATATTCACATTGACATTCATACAAAGCTTTAGAATGGCCTTTTGATCGTTATGGGAATTCCTATGTATATATGCTAAATACCAAGCAAAATGAGTTGTCAATCTCACTAAAGGATCTAGAGATTGTGAATATTGGGGAGAAAAATGGAGGTAATTCTTATATGCTTAACTAGCAATTGTTCAGTCCTCGAGAATCAATGGCCATTTAATCTGTGGTCTCGTGAGAGAATCAATTGAGCTCCATCCTCTTCTTCTTGGAATCTGCTAATCAAATCCTTCATATCCACTAACCAACTGAGGGGGTTGAGAAATAGAAGTGGCAGGAGATGGAAGTGGAATAAGTAAAAGAGGATGAAGGAAAATTCATAAAATGAGGAATAAGCTAAAGAAGGAGTGGTTGAAAATTTAAGTGAATCAGTTAGGAAAGATGTCAATTGATAAGCATGAAAAGTAGAAGGTATATGAATAGATGTAGAAGGACATGGCGGAGAAGGGGAAAAGACTCGATCTTCAATGAAAGAACAATAGGTAAAAATTAGAATTTGAGGAAAACCTTGAGGTTGCAAAAGGAGAGGTAAGATAGCTGCTGAGTTAGATTTATAAAGGTAAAGATAAGCATCATAGTGATGGGCCATTTGTTGATAGTACAATAGGCTAGGAATAGAGGGACCTAAAATAGATCGTCTATGGTAGGCATCAAAGAAGGATGAATCAAATGATCGCACATAAGTAGAAGCTGTATTCTGACGTTGGTTCAGGACTACAAAGTCAATCATTGAATGCCATGAAGTGTCAGGGCAAGTAGCCACTTTAGAAGAATAACACTGAAACATGTCATCTAAATAGTTGACATATAAGACTATATGCAAAACCACATCTCCCACATACCAAGCCAGATCTACATCATCTGAAATGAACAGATCACCTCATAGATATATATAGGACAGCAACATGGTATCCGTCATCACAGAATCTTCAAAGACCATACGGGCAACTTCTATCAGCAAATCAAAAGACCAAGCCCCACTCCAACCATGCTCTGGAAGAGGGAGATCCATTATTGAAGGCTTCATATAGAAGGCCAACTTCTGTAACTAATAGTGGACAAAGAAGGAGTGGTTCGGAGAAACATACTCCTGAAAGTGCTCAAATGTAGACCATAACAAATCCATCCTAGACTGCAATCTTTCCACTTTATCTTGAAACAACGGACATAATGTGGCCTATCTCTAGAGAACTGCCAAGTCCTGTTGAGATATAGAAGGAATCATAGGAACATTGAGACTTGGAGGAATGGACCGTGACTGTGCCAATTAGTCCTGCAACTGCTTAATCTGGGAAGCTTGTGATTCCAATGTGTGGTGAGTAGTCTGCAAAGCTGAGAGTTTTGCATCTAAAAGAGTCTTAAACTCTTGAGCTTCTTTGGATATTTTCTATTTCTCCTCCGAAACTCTAGTGACCTCTGACTGAGCTTCTGTTAACTGAATCTTCAAAGAATATATTTCTTCTCTCTGGGTCTTAATCATTTGGGTCTGCTACTCCATCTACTTAAACTGATTGGCAAGAGTGTCTTTAGCAGAGGCTAACTCTGAGGTTGTCTTATGCAACTGGTCTTTGGATTCATCAATTCTTCATAGAAAGAAGCATATAACTATTGAACACAAGCTCACTGAGAGTTCAATAGAACTCTGGATGTCATTACAAAGGAATGGAATGGCATCTCCTGACACTAAACAGTTTAGTGAAGGAACTGATATTTTCAAAGAACCCTCTCGATGTGCCCTGAATAAATTGTTGCATGTGAGGTAGGTAGGGAGGTCACTTCCAGATGTAGCAGGAAATGTTACTGAATGAATAATTGGGGGAGTTTTATCTGCCACACGCTTCAAGCGCTTCCGCTGAATGACCAATGGAGGAGGGGAATCAAGATCCTCTATGTCAATAGGTTCTAAATCCTCTGAAGGTGGAGGGGGAGGTACTGGATCGGATGGAGGAGGAGTTAGCACACCCTTTTTAAGGCCGGAATATGTCAAGAAAGCATATAAATAGGAACCGTAGGTGACATTTGTGACATTCCCTCTTGTCACTTTGACAAAATGTTGGACCATCTTCGTAAGCATGTAATTACTCCAATCAATGGCCACCCCTTTTAGCACAATCCTGAAAGCTGTGAAGAGCTCCTTGGACAAATAGTGAGATGGTGTTTTGGCAGGCATAAACCTATCTTGGAGGAATTGGCAGACTAACTTCCAAAGAAGATCAGCGATCATGGAAAAAGACACTCCTGAAGTGTTAATCACTTTCTTGACATTCAGAATCTCTTTGATCTGCTTCTGTAATAGCTTGAGAATCTCATCATTTGAGAATAATTGTCTGGCTGTAACAAAGGGTTCGCCTTTGTAGGAAATAGATAAAGCCTTCCCTAACCCTCTAGGTGTTAATACCATGAAAGTTCCACGAACCAAACCCAATTTCTTATTGTATGACGCAAGAAACTCATCACAAAGAGATGGATAGTCTGGAATCAATGGGAGTGAAGCAGGCACAAAAGTGGCAAGGCCTGCTTTCGCTATAGGCTCAAAATCCAGTAGGGAAGAATAATCCCTACTGATCAATGGGACATACTGGATAGGAGGAGGAGTGTGAGGCGCCATTCAGATGGAAATCACACACCACAAACATAGACAATCACAGAGAATGCCTGCAAAACAACCAAATAGTGATAAAAAAGAAATCAATCAAAAGAAGCATGCACATAGATGTAACTAACCAATTGACCACCCCAAACAACCCACATCGTAAAAAAAATTCGGCATGACCTCTACACATATGCAACCAAAAACTTCATGCGATGCAACAAGCAGGCACCCAAGACCCCGTATCAAGCAAAAAAAAAAAACTACAAACTGCACATGTAAGCGTATCACACAAGCAAACCATAATACCATAAAAACCGAATCAGGACCTAACCATAACTTTGATAAATAATGTCAACTAAAAGGACTATACGTGCCCATCCCACAAAGCGTGTTTATTAAAAAGGGGAAAAAAAGCGTAGTGAGGGAAATGATGTTAATGAAGGATTCATTTTAAGAAATTATTAACAATGGTTGAAATTTTATTAGATTATAAACCTTAATAAGAAAACGACGATTTCTTCTTAAAATTTTAATTACAATTTATTAGGGTGAAACGATGCTTTAACGAAACCCGGACTGCGATACCCAGACTGGGGTCTCTAAATGCATATTCATTAATTAAAAATTAATGATGATGTGAAGCGATTTTTTGCAAGTGTATTTTTGTGACAGCTGGTTCATTTTTATTATAAATCAAAGTGCCTCTGAAGTGCACGTAGCGCGTGCAAAGTGAACACAGCGGGTTGATTTTAAGTTATTAAAAAAATATGTGTTTAGCGCGAGCGCGCGTAGAAAAGTGGGTGAATAAAGTTTATTTTAACAATTAACTATGGTTAAGTGATGATCATAATAAATAAAGCATGAAAAATAGATACATGGTAGAGGTGTATATGCAAGAGGCTGAAGGCGCACTGAGTAGTCCCAAATTCAATGAATCCAATCAAAAAAGCAAAAACCACTGACTGGAAAAAATTAAGCACCTTAGTGTTTTTTTTTCTTTTTTTTGTTGATTTGTTAAATAAATATCAAAGCAAGGTTAAGGGAATCACATGTGGTGCAATTAATGTTGATTAGTGTTTGGGTAAAATTGTTATTTTATTTGTATTTGTTTTGTTTTTTTAATTATAAGTTAGGTGTGTTTGTATTTTGTATATTATGTTTTTGCTTCTTTTTCTTCCTTCTTTTTCTTCCTTTTTTAAAAATCACTAAAACACGATATAGGACACATGAATATGTTGTGAAGTTTAAGGGTGGAATTTCAGCAATCTAACAAGTGTCAACAATGTGTTTGAATTTATCCATGATTTTTCAACTAATTTTTGAAATTTAAAATGAATTTTCATGAGATGAAGTATTAAAATTAGGGTTTTGGCTTCAAGTAATACTTTGACCATTTATGGAAGCATTTTCAATTGAGAAATTATTGGCAAAAGGGGCAAGGGGGTTTGTGAATGTTTTTGGAAGTATTTTTGAATTTTTACTAAATTTTAATTAATTTTACTCATTTTGCATGTATTTTTGAAAGAATTTTGAAGTTTTAAATTTTTTGTAATTTATTTTCTTGAATTATCACTTTAAAAAATAGTGCAAATTATTTCAGTAATGTTGAATTTTTTAAGGATTTTTTTTGTAATTTTTAAGGATGTTATGAAAGAGGCAGGGGGGAATTGTGGGTTTGGGTAGGAGGGAAGTGTGTGAAGGGGGGGCTAAGGGGGGGTGGGGTAATGGGGGGGTTGGGTCTGGTTAGAGGGGGGGTTGGTTAGGTGAATAGTGGGGGTGTGGTTAGTGGGGGGGAAGGTGGGAGGGATGGTAGGCGCGGGAGGGGGAGGAGGGAGGGTTGGTAGGGGAAGGACAAAGAAGAAAAGGAGGAGAAAGAAGGGGAGGAGACGCAGGAGATGGAGCACGGCGGCAGAGGGGGTGCGTAGGGTGGCGACAACAGCCTCGGCGGCGACATCCTCTGCGCGGCGAGAGGCGGCGAAAGGGCGGGGAGCAGGGCGGCCAGAGGAGAAGACGGCCAAGGGGGGGAGAGAAGGAGGAGGAGGAGGAGGGAGATGGTAGGGGGGAGGAGGAGGGACAAAGGTCGCAGGGAGAGGGTGGGAGGGTAGAGGAAAGTAGGGAGACGATAAGGTCGGGGAGAGAGAAAGAAGGGAAGAGAGAAAGAAGAAAGAAGAAAGAGATAGAGAGAAGGGGTGGGGGGAACGCGGGCAGTTGGGGAGAGAAAGGATGTGCTTTTGTGATTAATAAAATAAATAATTAAAAAATTTGAAGAAAATCCATGTTAAAAAAACCATTATAAGGTTTTGGCTCGTCCTCGCCCCGCGCAAGGGGAAAAATTTTGCGATGGGGGAACCCAATAGGGCAGGGATGTCGACACATAAGTCGGAGATGCTACAAGGCGTCGCGAGGCGCTTAACTCGAAAAGTGCCCGTTCACATGCGAGGCGAGAGATGCGGCACACATAAATGGAAATAAAAATTAATAAAATACAAACGAGACACCAGATCAAAAAACTGTTAAAAGGAAAAATGGGTCGGGAGACGAGAGGAAAAGGACGGAAAAATGTGACATGGAGTCTGGGGCAAAATTAGGGTGTTCACATGGGAAAAACGCAAGAAATAGACCCGAAAACACAGACGTGTGTTAATATCAGAAAATTCGCGCATCGGAACGAAGTATGGAAAGAAGAAAAAATGTGCAGAATAATGTGTCCAAGAATCCTAGCATGGCAAAACATAGTTCCGAGCAAGAGAGGACGCGTTCACATGGGAAAAACCCTAAAAATGAATCAAAAAATGAACTCAGAAATTATTATGAGAAGAACCGATTGCCGGAATGAAGTGCAAAACACAGGAAAAATGCCCAGAGGAATAGGATTCATAGGGGTGGTGCATCAAAACTCAGTTTGGGGGGGATTATGAAGGGTGCACATGGAAAAAACACAAAAAAGACACCCGAAAACACTCAAAAAATTTAATAACTAAAAATCCAGCAGTTGAAAAAGGGGGGAGGAAAAAGAAAAAAGTGGGGGAAAGGCTGGTGAGACACAGCTTTCAAATGAAACTAGAATTTTGGTGAAAATAGGGCATGTTCACATGGAAAAATGTGAAAAATAGGCACTAAAAGGGTCCGAAAACCCGCAGTTATTAATAGCAGATGAACCGTGCATCGGAATGATAGGGAGTAAAAAGGAAAAATGTTAAGGGGAATGGGTAGGATAGGACTGGCATGGTAGATCAGTGTTGCGAAGCAATAAAGGCACGTTCACATGGAAAACCATCTAATTTACGGGAATCGCTTTAAAAATTAATAACTCGAGAACCAGCTATCAGAACAAGGGTTGCTAAAAAGGAAAAATGGGCAATTCAAAGGGACGAACAGTGTCGTAAGGTTGGATGGGGATTTCGGTAAACGAATGATTCATTCGCATGAAAGAGCGTCAAAACAAAGGACAAAGGGAAATAGAGAAGGAACGACCCCAAAAGAGGGTGGGAAAGTGGACGGGTGGGTGGTTAAAGTACCCCATCAAGGTAAAATGAAGTCATGGCATATATGCATGATCATAGCAGGGTATATGCATGGGGATATGCAACATAGTGGCATAGGGACGCGTCCCCACACTTAAAACCTTAATAGGAAGGGTAAACCGAACAACAATGACCTAGTACCACACATCAGACCAACCACGATCGTCCCCACACTTAAGACATGATCGTCACTGAGAAACAAAAGGTGTAGGGTTAGAAAAACTTGGCCCGTATTGCCGAGGAGTAATTTCAACTATCGAGGTTGCGTCTTGTGTCGTTGTCGGCTGCAAGAGATACCTAGGTGTCATCACAGCACACGTCCTTTATGGCAAGGACCACGCGACAGCACCTAGGGAGGTAGCTGGTTGAAGGAATCGCAAGAAATTCATCGATGATGAGGGATATTGCACTCAACTCACGATCCCTCAAATGAAATGAAAGAATAGTCACTCGCCCCATTACTAACATCACTCGAGGAAATAATGATGAAACATAGAGCTCACACCCAGTTTAGGAATCGACAAGGGAATGGCGTAGGGGAAGTATGCCAGGGTGCACAATTGATGGTGCATTAGTGCGTCCAACCCATCTGGCATAGGTGTAAGCAGGAAGGCCAGGAAGCCTTGCAGTGCAGTGATCAGAACAGAGTGATGTGTCTTGTGTTGATGGCAGAGACCCATCCCATGGGTGCATAGGGGAACAGGAACGTACCTGACTCCAATGGTCGTAACGTTCCTCGATCCTCATCTCTCAATACTAGATTGAAGAAACATCCATCACGCTCAGCCCACCCTCTATCTCACTCTCCATTGAAAGATACATAGGGTAGCCCATTCCTGAAACCCATTGATATAATCCTCATTGTTACTTGTGCAAAGGTTGTATGCCTTGTGCGCATTTGATGATGCAATAGTGCATCCCGCTCTGTGCTGGCATACAGTGCAAGAAGGAAGGCCAAGAAGCCTTATGGTGCATTGCACATGAACAAATCATGCATTGTGCATTGAGAGGCCCATCCCGTGCGTACAACACTCCGTTCACACATCTCACCTTTCATTTGATTTGAAGGGAAAGACTAGTCACTCACCCCACCCTCTCTCTCACACTCATTGATAGATATAGAGGGCAGTCTATACTCACGTCTCCATCCTGTTAGGATGAAGCTCACATCACTCAAGGGGTTGGAGATGAAGATCATGTTGGCTATTGTTGTTATTAGGATATTGAAGATGAGGCGTACCCAGGGGGCAGCCAACAATTCTCATACTTCAATGATTTGTAAGAAAGGTCGTCTGTTAAGAAGGACGAATGGATTGATATTGCAGAGACAGCGCACCAAGGGAGGTGGCTTCAAATTACTTGCTGGAAAGGTGATGCAGGTGAGTCAACTATCTTGAACTGTGGGGTGTTACCACCTTTTCCATAGTCAGCTTCTCCCCCAAGGGTGTTTCCACCTTTTCTTGGAACGATGCCTGTTATGATAGGGAATTTCTTCCTTTTCTCCCATAACAGTTTTGTTTTGTTTTTTTTCTTTTTTTTAATCTCTTCTTTGATTATTATTTTTCGTTAAGAAAGAGAATGGTAGAACTACCATGAGTCAGAACCAACCTCGCCACCATTGTTGGATCAGACGAGAAGAGAACAAGGTCGGCTTAAGAGATATCTGTGAGGGGCTAGCAGAACGAGACCGCCTCAGGAGGAGAATCATAAGGGCTATCAGGAGCACGAAGAGAAAGACAGTGTGACACCCAAAAGAGAGAGGATAGGTCGACTGTAATTGTCAAGATCCCCAGGGATGGGAGTACTTCTTCAGACGATAGCCGTTGATCAGGAAAGGATCATCAAAGGCATCAACGGTCTGCACCTGAACAAAGCCGTTAGGATTGACAGCAAGTACCTTGTACGGGTCCATCCACCGTTGTTGAAGCTTGCCAGGAAACTTGCCAAATCTCGAATCATAGGCTAGGACAAGATCACCTTCTTTGAACTCCTTGTGCTTGATGAAACTATCATGATAGGCCTTGTGTCACACTTGAGTGGTTTCCATGCACTATAGAGCCATCCGTCGTATCTCATCCAAGCATTCCAAGTGTAGGAGGCGGCGTTGCAGTGACTCATCATCTCCCAAGAGTTCTTTAACTGCCACTCACAAAGAGGGCAATTCCAGCTCAACAGGGAAGACAACTTTTGTACCATACACTAGCTAGAAAGGGCTCTGTCATGTAGCTGCCTTATGGGAGGTTCTGTATGCCCAGAGGGCCTCTGTAAGTCGATCGTCCCAGTCGCGACAATGAGCGGCAATCGTTCTTGTTAGGATCGAGCAAAGGATGCGATTGGTGACTTCAACTTGGCAATTGGCTCTAGGGTAATAGGGAGTGGACTTGCGATGGCAGATCTTATACAGCTTTGTCAGCTCCTCCATGATTTTGTTAAGGAAATGAGTACCTCTGTCACTTACCAGCTCAAGGGGACTGCCAAAACGGGTGATAATATTCTAGTACATGAACAGGGCTACGATGTTACCATCGTCCTGCTTAAGGGCTTTAGCTTCACACCACTTTGTGACATAATCCGTACATACTAAGATGTATCTGTTCTGCTTCCGTCTGGTGGGTGGATCAATGGGACCCACAAAATCAATCCCCCAGTTCTTGAACGGCTTTAGGGGAAGAATGGGTTGCAATGGCATGGCACTTGTTTTGGTGGATTTTTCCATTCGCTGACAAGCATCACATCTCTTATAGTAGTCATATTCATCTTTGTGGAGGGTTGGCCACCAATATCCTACTAATAGAGCCTTCCTGGCTATCGCTTCTCCTGCGAAGTGTCTACCACATGGTTCATCATGGCATGCTTTCAATACTATGCTAATTTCATCCCCTGCAACACATCTTCTCAACACTTCATCTTTGCCTCTCTTGTACAGTACACCGCCTAGCAAGGTATAGGGGGCTGATTCTAACAGAAGCTTCTTCTTCTCCCGGCTTGAGATACTAGGAGGATACTGTTGAGTTGCTAGGAGGTTGGCTATGTCTGCATACCAGGGAGTAACTATTTCAACTAAAAACAAGGAAGCATCAGGAAGGTCTGGATCATCATGTTCCTCTTCTTCTATTTGAGGGATCTGTGATGATAGATGATCAACTAGGACATGGAAATGGCCAAGCTTAGTGACCACTTCAAAATCGAACTCTTGGAATAGGAGAAACCATCTCATTAGTCATCCTTTAACATTTGCTTTGTTCATCAGGAAGGACAGGGCTTCATGATCCACGTAGAACTTAAAATGCATTGACAGTAGATAGTGTCAAAACTTCTCCAGTGCAAATGCCATTGCCAAGTACTCAAGCTCTGTCACTGTATAGTTCTGTTCCCTATCAGTGACCTTCTGGATTGCATAATATATTGGTTGATCTAATTTAGAGGGGCCCTTTTGACATAGAACATCACCTAGCCCTTCAATTGATGCATCTATGTGCACATGAAACTCCTTCGTCCAGTCAGGAGGCTGTAAGATAGGTGCTTGGATAAGGCACTGTTTTAGGGTATTAAAGGCTTCTTCACAATCATCAGTCTAAAGGAAATTAGCATCTTTCCTTAGGAGCTTGTGTAGAGGGGTCGCCTTGGTTGCAAAATGTGCAATAAATCTTCTGTAGTAGCCCATATGGCCAAGAAATCCTCTCAATTGCTTGAGCTTTGTTGGTGTTGTTAAGGCAGCAATCTTCTCAATCTTTGCCGGGTCTGTTGCAATCCCTTGTGCAGAAGAATATGACCCAGAAGAACTCTTAATGAGATGCCAAATGCATATTTGTCGGGGTTGAGAGAAATCCGATACTCTCGGCATGTGTCAAAACATTGCTCTAGGTGTTCCCAATGCTCACGGATCAAGCTATAAACACAGAAGTCATCAAGATACACCTCAATGAAATCATGCAAATGATTCTGGAAGGCAGCCATCATTACTCGTTGGAAGGTGGCAGGAGTGTTATAGAGCCCAAATGGCATCACTCTATAGGCATAGGTCCCCCATTCTGTGGGGAAGGTTGTTTTGGATTAGTCCTCTTCTGCAATTTGGACTTGGTTATATCCGCTGAATCCATCTAAGAGAGAATACAGCTCATGGCCTGCCACCACTGTGTCCAACAGTTGGTATGTAAAAGGAATAGGGAAATGATCCTTCTTCGTCTTCGAGTTGAGCTTTCAAAAGTCCACACATATTCAAAGTTTCCCGTTCTTTTTGGGTACAACCACAATGGGAAAAACCCATTCACTGTTAGCCACGGGATAAATGAACTCAGCTTCAAGGAGTTTCAATAATTTACCCTTCACCAAAGTAGAGTAATTAGGATTCATACGCCTTTGTCTTTGCCTTACAGGTTTGGCATCAGACTCGAGGTCAATGTGATGTTGACATACTGTGGGACCAATCCCCTTTAGGTCTTTGTACGACCAAGCAAACACATCTAAGTTATCTTTAAGTAAGCCTCGCAGAACCACCAATTCTTCTTCTAGAAGATTGAGGCCCACTTTCACATGACGTTCAGTACCATCAGTATCCAAGAACATTATTTGCCTTTCACCTTCCACTTCGCAGATAAATGTCCCACGGATTGCTTCTGGATAGAGGTCTGACTCTTTCAAGGGAGTAGTGTCATCATCTGATGTTCCACTAGAACCAGTGCCCTCCTTCTGAACAAATGACTCATTTTTCTGTTGAGATTGCTGGAAGGATATTAGAGCTTTGTGTGCTTCTGTGTGAGTGGTGATTTCCTCTAGACTTAGGGATTCATCTTTAGAGGATGTGTCTAGGAATGTCACATAGCAGGGACCTTCTAGAAGCTGTTGCTCTGATAGCTCTAGCTTCTGTTGTGACAGGGGACATCATCATCATCTTTTCTCCAGAATGAATGGTCAGGATGATAGGAGCCACTGGTGAACTTAATTTTTATGCCATTGATCCATTTCTTATGCAGATTCTGCATAATTTTTGGTCCATTGACCCAAATGGAACCATGGTCATTCCATCCAACACCTCGCTATTTTCGGCCGCTAAGGTCTCTGTAGAGACATCAACAAGATCATCTACTATCAGAGGATCTTTTTCAACTGCACTTTTATAACCTGCTTCATTTTCTTCCTCATCATTTTCATTCTCTTCCTCTGGAGGCTTTGTCTCTGTCTCTATAGAGGCTCTGTAGGAGAAGAACATATCTTTTGCCTCTGCGTCTGTTTTTGCTTCTACTTCTATCTCTGTTACTGCCTCTGTCTCTGGCTCTGTCTCTATCTCTGGCTCTGTGACTATCTCTGTTATTGTCTCTGCGACGACTGTCATGTAACAGGGAGAACAGTACATCCATGCTTCTATTTCACTGTCAGAGGTGATCTCAGAAGTCAATTCAAGTTGAGGCAGGAGGTATTCTCCTATGGACAAGGACTTTGCTTCCCTTGGTAGTTGGCTTACAGTGCCCACTGTTAGGGACTATGCCTTTGTTTTCTTGGGAAAGATCTCTTTAATAGCCTCTTTGTCTCCTGACGTACCATCTGTTACCTCGTTGGGGGAGTCAGTTACAACTTCAATGGATGTGGATCCATTGCCTTTTTGCAATCCATACAATTTCAACACCACTTTGTTGGGTCCTCTACCTAGGGTCAGGGTTCCTTTAAACCAGTCCGTCCTGGCTCTTGCTTCAAAAAGCCAAGGTCTTCCCAATAGCAGAGGGTATGAGGTCCCATAACAATTTGGTTTGACCACCAAATATGTCAGCCAATAGTCTCTTCCTATAAGGGTTGTTTTTACGTATGGGAGGATGCCCAATAGTTTAATTTTGCTTTGATCTGCCAATCTGATAAGCCACTGTGTAGGTTGAATTCCTTGCAAATCTGGATCCTTCATTGTCACATCCGTCATTAGGTTTACTGATGAGCCTCCATCAATCAATGCATTTGAAATAAATCATCCTTCTATCCATACACTAATCTCTAGGGTTCCAGGATCTAGGAAGGCATTAGCCACATCTACTTCCTTTACAGGCTTTGGGACCTTATTGGCATTGGTCATATTGAAGGAGCTATCCGTAATCCACGTCTTCTTGACAAGATGATTTTGAATTTCTTACGGCAGCTGGGAGATAGCATCAGCAACTGCCAGAATATTAAGTTAGGTTTAAAAGTGTCTAGATCTTTGACCAAGTCATATTCTTTGATAGGTTCCATAGGCTTCTCCAGCTTGCTGGGGAATGGGGCTACACCCATTTTCATCTTTTCTTTTTCTTCTAGCAATTGCAGCATCAGCACTTCCTGTGTTTCTGGAAGTGCTTCTGTATCATCTATCTCTTGTACCTCTGGTACTATTTCTGGGATTGTCTCTGTGACTCTCTATGGCACTACAGTGCTCTGTACTGCACTGTTCTGTCCTGTACTGCTTTGTCCCTATGTTGATAGAGTGAACTTCACAGTCTTGGCAGGGGAATTATTTTTGTTCTGAACAATTGGTTCCTTCTTCTTGGCGCACATGACAATGGCAATTTCCAACTTTACCAAATTCGAGGCAGGCTTTTGTACCTTCTGTTGGCTATCAGTGCCATTGGCCTTTACAGGGGTTGGACTTGGTTGCAGTGTGGCCTTCTCCTTTGCATTGGCTGCATAAGGGCTTGTAATCCACATATTGTCTAGGGTTTGGACAATTTGGGGAGATATGACCCTTTTCTCCACACCTATAACATTCTACCTCTGATCTCTGACCGCCACCAGATTGTCGTCCTCTGTAACTTTGAGAGGGAATCCTCCTTGGACCGAAGTTAGGACCAAATTCCCTAGGCTTTGGTCCAATATCCTGTGTTATCAGTTTGGATTCTAGCAAGTTGAATCTTGCATTTTCATCTTTCTGTCTTCGTTTGTGCATCTCTTTCTTCAAAGATCAAATATCCTTTGTATGGTTCTTCCACAAACAGTAGGAACAAAAAGCTCCAAGAATTGTTGGCTTTCGAGTACATTCGGTGGCTAAATGTCCTGCTTGATGACACTTTCTGCACCATGTATTAGAGCGCATCACATCTCTTCCAACTCCTGCAGGAGTGGATATATTGGCGGTATTTTCCTTCAACGTTTGTAGCTGCTCTGTAATCACATCCATTGTTGGGGGTAAAGGCGCCTCCGCCGTGACGCCCCGTGTATTACTACACTGACAGTACCCGCCACTGCACACTGCAGGTGGCGGGCGCCCGTCACGTCACTTTATTCTTTATTCTTTTAGTGACAATTTGAATAAAGGAAGGCCCGGTCACACATTGTGACTGTTGGAGTTCCCATTTCTTGTCTCTCTCTTTCTTGCTCTTGCTCTCCCGCCATAGCTCGCGTGCAAGCTTCGATCCTTCTCACCTTTCAACTGGTATCAGAGCTTGGCATTCTCTTGCTCGAGCTCGACTCGGTGCTTCCCGACCTTCGCATCGACTCGCTTCACGCATTGGGTCTCCATCCCGGCAGCCATAGCCGACCTCTTGAGCTCCCGACTCTCCCCGGCTTCCCGAGCTCCATCCTGGCCTTCTTGAGCTTCATCAGGGCCTTGCCCTTGAGGTATTGCTTCAGCATTTGCAGGCATTTGAGTGTATTCTCAGATTGAAACAGGGCAGGAACAAAGGGCAGCCACTCTTCTTGAGCTCCATAGCTCATATCTTCCCTCCCCTTTGCATTGGGCATTCATAGCTTGGTATGTGCCTACCTTGGGCCATCATTGAGCCCCCCATTACCCCCTTTTCAGCCCATGTGGAGCAGCAGCAAGTTCAGCACCAACAGGGCAGATTGCATCATTTTTTCCAGGCTGTGAGCACTCATCTACTTCAGCTCCACACTTGGCCATTGCTTCTTGCTCTCTACCTTGATCAAGAGGGCTATAGACTTCATGTTTGATGTCATTCAAGCTTTGGGTATTGGTCTTGATCTTTCGGGGCTGATTTCTTCAGATTTGGGACTGTCATAAACTGTCATAACAGGCTGAAAACAGGGCAGCACCATTGGCATTAGCATTTGTTGCTTATACTCCATTCCGGTTGTGCTATTTGATGCCCCTATGCGGTCTACATGATGCCTAGTGCCTTGGGAATGTATGCACATGATTATGCCATAATTTTGGCTTGAAATATTGGCTGATTTGGGACTGTTATTTACTGTTATACAGTGCTGGAAACAGGGCAGCCACACTTGGCATTGGCATTTAATGCTTATACTCTACTCCGGTTACCTTGTTTGATGCCCGTATGCGGTCTACTTCCTACCCGGATGTATTGGGGATCTATGCATTTGGTTTGACCATGATTTTGGCTTGAATTTGGGGCTGAAATCTACTGTTTAGAACAGTAAATACATGCTGGAATAACAGTGGGCTGAAGGTACTTTACATGCTTTGGCACTTACCTACCGATACCAGATGTATGCTTTGAGCTTTGGCATGATATCTCTGACATTTGGGGACGACTTGGAGCATATGTATGAGATTATGGGATGCTTTTGAGCTTCGCATTAGCTCCGTCTTCACTGGCATTTGGACCGACTCGGCATGCTCGTGGACCGCCTATGCCTCATGTCTCTGCTTGACAGTTAGGCTTTTGCATTACATGCTTTGGTTCGTGACATATGCTATTTGGTTCGTGTATGCCATACCGACATTTGGAGCTTGGATTTGGATGTATTTGAGCATTCCCGGCTTACTTGATCACTGATCTTGGTTGCTATTTGGATGTCATTGAGTTGACCGAGAGCTTATTTGGGCTTATGTATTGCTTCATGGTTAATACGACCGGTGCTTCATGTATGTCATGCTCTCTCGGATGCGCTTGATGCATTGACAGGGTCACTTATCACTCGTGCTTTCTCTTGGGTTGTTTGAGCTTCTGAGCTCGCTTTGTACGCCTTTTGTGCCAGTGGGAGCATTTTACATGCTTTCTTGACCTTTGACAGTTGCATGCTATTGGAGCACTTACATGTATTTGAAGCAGTTTATGTCTTGAGCAGCTACATACACATTGAGACTTTGGGATCATACTCCGATCTTTATGGATATGCATTGATGTACTCTTGGTTCACAGGATGCTTATGAGCTGAGTCTCATATTTGGATCTTTCTCTTTGAGCAGATACCTATTTGTGTCAGGTTTTGGCAGTTACAGGAACACTTTGCCTAGAGTGTCTGGGGGTGTGCCTTTCACTGGCAGATGTTATTTTGACATGCTTGGTGTTGAGCTCATGTTCTTTTCACTATCATTGGCCTTGCTTATGTCCGTTTCATGCCGGCTTTGGACCTAGCATTGTTTGCTTGACATTGGATCCTATTTTGGGACAGTTTGCTCTCTAGACTGCATACCTGCAATTTATTACAGCAAGCAGTTATTGGTGGACTGAGGTGTACTTTTCATGCTGAAATATCCTGATTTGGTGTACCGCACCTAGTACTAAGTGGGCAGCAACTTTTGGCACACTTTGCTCACCCTTTGGACCCCGTTTTGGTCATTTTTGGGCAGTTTCTGCAGTAAAACAGCAAGCAGTTTTGGACTGTTTGGGCATTTCCAGCCTGCATAATGGCGTCATCTTCGCATGATAGTGCCATCTTTAACATTACAAAGTTGGATGGTACCAACTACTCTTACTGGAAGAGTCAAATATGGCAGGTTTTGGTGCAGAAATCTCAGATTAAGCCACTTCGGTTGAGTGGGGAGCAGCCTGAAACTATGGACATTGACGACTGGCTTGAACTTGATGAGCTATGCAAGTCCACGATTGTATTGTCTCTCACTGAACAGGTACATTATAATGTATTTGAGGAAGCACAGAGTGCATGGGATCTATGGAATAAGATCAAGAATCTTTATGATAAGAAAAGTCCGGCGAGTCAGATGTACTGGTTGAAGCAGCTTATGGATCTGCGCATGAAGGATAATGCGACTATGTCTGCTCACTTGAGCTAGTTCCATGCTATACTGAAGAACCTGACTTCGCAGGATATCACCTTTGGAGAGGAAGTAACTCCTCTTTTCTTGCTTGGAACTCTGAATGAGTCATGGGATGTATTCCGCACTGCTCTTTGTGCCTCTAGTGCTACTCTAAAATTGGCAGATGTTGAGAGTGCTCTTCTTCAGGAAGAGGTGAATCGCAAAAACTTGGATGCCTCTCGTGGTAGTCATGCTTTGACAGTTAGAGGCAGGAATGACAGGTATGACCGTGGTAATGGCCGAGGCCGTGACTCGCAGAAGGGTCGGTCTAAATCTCGTGGTGGCAAGTCGCGTAGTAAGTCGCGTGGACGCAATGCAAATGTCACTTGTCATCATTGTGGGAAGAAGGGCCATATTAGACCACAGTGTCATGAGTTGCGCAATGAGAAGCGCAAGGATAAGGGGAAAGATAAAGTGCAGGAGAAGTCCTCTGATCGCAGCATAGTACCTGCGAAGTCCAACGTCAAGATTGAGGAAATTAATGTCACGCAGACTGAAGAGTCCGATGGTGGTGATGAGTTTATACTTGCAGCTAGTTCTTCTGATGCTTCACACTTGACTGAGACACCTAGTATGTATGCACAGTGCTGGTTATTGGATTCAGGTGCGTCCTTCCATGTGACGCCTTACCGTGAGTGGTTTCACTCTTACCGTACTGTGTCTGGATCAGTCAGACTTGGAGATGACAGGTCTCTTGATATTGTGGGCTGTGGAGATATTCAGTTGCAGTTTTCCACTGGCAGTTCCTTTTTGCTCAGGGATGTACGTCATGTACCTGCGCTTACGCGTAGTCTTATGTCTGCAGGACAGTTGGATGATGCAGGATTTCATGTCTGTTTTGGGGATTCTGCCTGGAAGATTACCAAAGGCAGACTTGTGCTTGCTAGAGGCGCCAAGGCTGGCAGTCTCTATCCTCTTGTTGTATCTGGGTCTTCTATAGACCATGTTTTGGCAGTGGGCTCTATCCCACATGTATCACTTTGGCATGCCCGTTTGGGGCATATGTCTTTGAAAGGAATGAAAATGTTATCTGGTTTGCAGTATCTTCCGCCTTTGGATTATGCATGTTTTGACTCGTGTGATCATTGTCTTTATGGTAAGCAGAATAGGTCTACGCATAAGAAATCGGGTAGGCCACGCATGAGTGAGCCCTTGGCATTGGTGCATTCCGATGTTTGTGGGCCTATGCCTTGCATGTCTATGGGTGGCGCGAAGTACTTCGTTACCTTCATTGATGATTTTTCTAGGAAAGTGTGGGCTTATCCCATAAAGCAGAAGTCCGATGTCTTGGCAGTTTTTCAGAGATGGCTTGCTCTTGTTGAGAACCAGACTGGGTATAGGCTGAAATGCCTTAGGACAGATAATGGGGGAGAATATGTCTCGCATGCTTTTGAGCAGTTTTGTGATGACAGGGGTATTAAGCGTCAGTTGACCGCCCCTTACACCCCACCCCAGAATGGTTTGGCTGAGCGCATGAACAGGACTATTCAGGAGCGTGTGCGCTCTATGCTTAGCCATGCAGGCCTACCCCCGAGTTTTTGGGCTGAGGCAGTTAGTACGTCAGTGCATGTCATAAACCGATCGCCTTCCAGTGGATTGGATTTCCAGGTTGCAGAGGAAGTTTGGGCTGGTAAGCCACCCTCTTATGCGCATCTCCGTGTCTTTGGATGTGAGGCATTCTGCCATGTGCCCAAGGACAAGAGGAGTAAATTGGATCCAAAGAGCATTAAATGCATATTCCTTAGCTATGGTGAGTCAGGAGAGATGGGCTATCGTCTATGGGATCCGCAGGCGCGGAAAATAGTACGCAGCCATGATGTCGTCTTCCATGAAGACAAGATGCACAGGCAGCCTGAGAAGGTGGTTGAGATCCGCAGAGTGATCTTTCAGGAGGAGCCTAAAGCTCCAGCACAGCCAGTAGTACAGCCTGCAGCAGTTCCTCCACAGGGCCAGGATGTTGGACAGGTAGTTAGACAGGCAGCAGAGCCTGCGGTGAGACGGTCTGCTAGAGATAGACGTCCACCTGACAGATTTCAGCCCTCTATGCATTATGTTTTGGTTACAGATGCAGGAGAGCCTTTCACTTATGATGAGGCTATGCGCAGGGGTGACAGTCACTCCTGGGAGAGGGCTATGCAGTCTGAGATAGACTCCCTGCATAAGAATGAGACTTGGGATTTGGTTGCCTTGCCTAAGGGCAAGAAGGCTTTGCCATGCAAGTGGGTGTACAAGCTGAAAAGTACCCCTGGACACCCCAAGCCGGCATACAAGGCTAGATTGGTAGCAAAGGGTTTTAAGCAGAAACATGGTGTGGACTTTGATGAGGTCTTCTCTCCTGTGGTTAAGATGACCACCCTGCGCTTAGTCTTGGCTTTGGTTGCACAGCTTGACTTAGATCTATATCAGATGGATGTCAAGACGGCTTTTCTACATGGGGACTTGTATGATGAGATCTATATGGATCAGCCTAAGGGCTTTGCAGAACCTGGCAGGGAGCACCTAGTGTGCAAGTTGAAGAAGAGCTTGTATGGCTTGAAGCAGGCACCTAGGGAATGGTATCATAAGTTTGATGCCTTTATGCAGTCACAGGGCTACAGCAGGAGTGCTATGGATCCGTGTCTTTACACGAAGAAAGCCCGTGATGGCAGTTTGCTTATCTTGGTACTCTATGTTGATGATATGCTGATAGTAGGGAAAGCTCATGATGAGCTAGATGCTCTTAAATCTCAGCTAAAGAAGAGCTTTGAGATGAAGGATTTGGGACAGGCCTCACATATACTTGGGATGCGCATTAAGCGCGATAGGCATCAGGGACTTTTGTATCTCTCACAGCGGGAGTACATTCATAAAGTCCTTGAGCGCTTCCGCATGCAGGACGTAAAGCCTATTGGCTGTCCATTACCTTCTTATGTGAAGGTATCACAGGCCGATTGTCCGCAGACAGATGAGCAGAGGGCCGAGATGGCCAAGATCCCTTATGCATCAGCCGTGGGCAGTTTGATGTATGCCATGATAGCCACTCGTCCAGATATTGCACATGCAGTTGGTGTTGTGGCACGCTATATGGCTACACCTGGCAGCAGACATTGGGATGCCGTGAAGGGTATCATGAGGTACCTGAAGGGCACAGCAGATATGTGTATTTGCTATGGCAGCCAGGATACAGGGGTCGTGGGGTACACTGACTCCGATTATGCAGGACATGCAGATAGTAGGAAGTCCACTTCTGGCTATGTATTCACCTATGCTGGAGGGGCTATCTCTTGGATGTCCAGGGTTCAGAAGTGTACGGCTTTGTCTACCACTGAGGCCGAGTATGTTGCAGCCACTGAGGCTTGCAAGGAGGCCATATGGTTAGGCCGTCTAGTTGTTGACCTTGGGATTGATGCTACACCTACACTGCATTCGGATTCTATGAGTGCCATTCAGTTGGCTAAGAATCCGGTCTTCCATGCGAAGACGAAACACATTGAGGTGAGGTATCACTTCATACGTGGTGTCGTGGAGGACAGGTCTGTTGACCTTGTCAAGATCTCCACTGACGAGAATCCTGCAGATTTGCTCACGAAGAGCCTCACTACTGAGCGCTTTGCCTTCCTCAGGAGGTTGATGGGCGTTGGATGAGATGTCACCTTTCCTCACCTATGTACATTTGTACTGTCTTTTCTTTTTCTTTTCTCTCTCACTAGGGCAGATTCGCCTTTAAGTGGGAGGTTGTTGGGGGTAAAGGCGCCTCCGCCGTGCCGCCCCGTGTATTACTACACTGACAGTACCCGCCACTGCACACTGCAGGTGGCGGGCGCCCGTCACGTCACTTTATTCTTTATTCTTTTAGTGACAGTTTGAATAAAGGAAGGCCCGGTCACACATTGTGACTGTTGGAGTTCCCATTTCTTGTCTCTCTCTTTCTTGCTCTTGCTCTCCCGCCATAGCTCGCGTGCAAGCTTCGATCCTTCTCACCTTTCATCCATAAGCTCTTTCTTGATACTTGCAACTGAATTGGATAAGTAGTCCTTTAGATTTTCACCTCCTGAAGTACCTGTAGTGGGGTTTTGGGAAGCTTCTGTAATTACTGCATACATTGGTTGGGTAGATCCAGAGGGTCCTCTGTTCTGGTTCTGATTCAAAGCTCCTGTTGAGACTTGGGATTGTTGATTCCAGTTGGTAGGGTTCCACTGTTGTTGAGTTGCCATTGGAGGAACTGTTTGAGGCCACTGTTGTTGTGGTTGAACCATCATTTGAGGCACTGTCCTCTGTGGTGACCACAATGGATTAGGTGCATTATACTGCTGCATTGTTTGCATCCGGGGATAGGGAATGGGAACTGTCCCTCGAACTGTATTTGGTGGGTATACCATTCCTGGAATGGTAGGAGATAAGACTCCTCTTCCTGGAGTCATTGAAAGCCTTGCTTCAACTTCGTCATACAATCTTGCACCTTCCACTGCAGCCTTGCAGATTGACTGGTCTTCTCAATTCCATGAACTTGCAAACTTCTGGTTGTAGACCTCTAAGAAATACTCATTTTTGGATACCTTCGTCCAAATGATGGTTAGTCTATCTCTTCAAGATGGATTCCATTCGCAAGACATAAGCTTCTACTCT
The DNA here is from genome assembly GCF_053477565.2 of Lygodium microphyllum. Taxonomy (NCBI): domain Eukaryota; kingdom Viridiplantae; phylum Streptophyta; class Polypodiopsida; order Schizaeales; family Lygodiaceae; genus Lygodium; species Lygodium microphyllum. The sequence continues at coordinate 53,267,462 of NC_141156.1, read as the reverse complement.
TTCTCCAGAGGACTGACTTAGGTTCATGAACTCCTCTCGCATCCGCTCTTCAAAACCTTCACGTCTGAATTTAGTGAGGAATGCCAACTTTAGGTTGTCCCATGTGCCAAAAGTTCCTGTTGCTTGTCTCTCGTACCGTTGAAACACCGTACCCTTGAAAGTGGAGTGTAATATTGCTAACCAATGCTCAAGGGTTCTGGCATTGTTAGCCACACATGCTACCATGAACTTTGCTACATGAAGATCAGGGTCTTCATTGTACTCTCCCTTAAAAACTGGCAATGGGACTACAGTTGCTGTCCTGTCATCAATATTTCTAGGACAGATCTGACTAGGAAGGGGACCTTGAGTCGCCATGGGGACTTCTGTAAAGAGTGCTTTTAGGACATCAAAGGAGGCTTCTTCTGCAAGCTCATTCTCAGCCTTGATTTTTGCCTTCTCTCTTCTTACATACCTCTGGACTCATTCGAATGCTTGCCTCTTGATTGTGTCATTCATCGGGGGGTTGGCTCCAACCAGTTGTTCAGTACTCAAAAGAATAGAATCAGAGAGGGGCTTCAATCTGTATGTTGTGACTTCCCCGACTGCGCACCAAAAACATACACTGTGTTATTCCCCGACTGCGCATCAAAAACATGGAGCCCCAAGAATAACACCAAGGAAAAGGGGATTCTACTGCAAGAAAATCTATTTTATAACATCAATAAGCCTTTATTTCATTCTTTTGATGACCAAAACAAAAAAAACAACAAATCTTTACACAGCATCATAGTAGATATCTCCCACGGATTTGATAGAATCAACCATAATCTTCAACATCTTCATAGAATCCTTCAATAGAGCAATGAACATAAAATAATACACCATTTTTGAATGGAAATCAATCACATAGTATTCATATTCAATGTCTTCATAGTTTTCTCTCTCAATCTCTCATACACAGATACACTGTTTTGATAGAATTGACTATCTCTGGCTCTCTCTCTCTCTCTCTTTCTCTCTCTCTCTCTCTATATATATATATATATATATATATATATATATAAATAGTACATCATCTCCTCACTACAATACTCTCATAATGACTCTCAATAATCCTTCTTAGGTCGTGGATGCACCTCCCAAGAGGTATGTCTGATGTGAAGAGGCACCAGAGCCACTATAGTGTCCCTTCATAGCTCACTACAGTCACTGTCACTTTAGTCTTCTCTTCAGTCTTCAGTAGCTGCTTATTCCATTTGTTTTAGCTCTTTTGAACTTAAATTCATCATTTCCAAAAGTTAGGAAACTTTCCCGAAGTCACACATGCATTCTACAAAACACTTACAGAATATCTATAGAATAGTACAGAACATGAATAGAGCAGATACAGAACAGAGGTAGAGGCTCATAGAAGGTTTACAGAGGGTTACAGAAGGTCATCAGAGAACAACAAATCCTCATAACTCATACTAAAACGATTCCAAACTATAAAAAACTATTCAATAAACTTCCAAAAGATTTTAACCTTCATCAATCATCAATCCATGCTTCATATAGAAGAAAATCAACACAAAACTGAAGCTATACAGAAGGTATCTGAACCAATAAGAACCTCAACAGAACCTATCAGATCATCACAGAGCTTCATATTTCCACTAAAAATCATCATGAACTTCTAAAACATAATCAATATCATCCAAAACACTCTAAAACACTTCCATTAACAACCATACATCACTCTAAATCCATCAAAAATCAATCATTCAGACCTTAAAAACAACAAAAATCTGTCTAAAATTCAATATTTTTCCACTCTCAACACCAACAAGTGGAGGGCATGTAGTCCTCATGGCTACCATGACAGGCCGTGACCAACAGCTCTAAGGGTGTACACAGGGTACCGTCCTCTTCTATAGACTTTCCCCTATTTCCGATCCATCCTTCCGAGGACAAGCCTACCCCATTCCATCACAACCAGTCCGTGCAATTGGGAGTGAGAAAAGATCTGCTACTGGATAGAATACGCCCCACAGTCGAGGCAGAACGAACATCATCATGGGGGCTACCCCTCTGCAGTGCCCATTGTATGCCTCACCTCACCCCTCCTTGTCATATGTGCTTGATAATCCACTGTTTAATCCCTTTCATGTGAATGGTTCTATTCTTCCTCAAGGTCTAACCCTTGGTTCACATTTTGCAGGTCCCCCATAGTAGCTATCATGGAACACACGGTGCAACTAGCCTGCAAGGAAGCTCTCTGCCGTCGAAGGGAGCATATGGCACAAGCTCCACCAAAGCGCTACATACCTACCTAAGGAGGTATATGCCGAAATGAGGCCCAAAGCAACACCGTCTCCGACGCAAGCCGCAAACTCCCCAAGCCGAGAAGAGGAAGGCATAAGGGAACACTTGGGGGTAGTGACCCTTGCCATCGTGTAGACCCTCCCTGATGCTCGGGCACCATGTGCTCGAAAGAGAAAAAGGTAGCTAGAAACAAGAATGACTTTTTCGAGTTATTCCAAAGCATTCTTGATGCCGCAACGTCCAAGGCCTACACCATTTGGGTCCCATCCAATGTCTTCCTTGCCCAACCTGACAAGAGCCCACCGCCAACACTGCCCTATGCGCCTAATCACCCGAACTCACCCCGACTCATACAAATAGAATAGTCCCTATGTTGTATAAGCTACTTACTAAATGCCATCTTGCCATAACTTTTTGTCCTTAAGTGGTTAAAAGGGTAGGCTCCCCGATTGTACAACCTTCCTTACCTGCTACTAATACATGTCACGTCTTTAACAAGCGTCGGTGATATGCATCGCAGTCAATACCATAGGATTTGGATGAAGTAATGTCTTTTTGCATTGCATGTGTTCAGTAAAGTTGATACAGTGACTTGCATATACTCTCACAAAGTATCAAGTGGATGCAGGATGACACGTTTCTTTATACGAAAGTGTCAATGTCCAAGTCACCTCCAGACCACCAACCTCACAAAGAGCCATGACGGAAGTCTCACTGCCGGAAAAGAATAGCACCCTTACAGAACGCCCAGACTGCATTTGAGCATGGCCTAAAGCATAGTCATTGGCTACTCTCTCTTTCTAGATCAGACTCTACATTTGGCTCACGGCAGTTTTGTTACCTCAATTGTACCGAAATCGTATGTCACAAAGAGGTTTTGCAAAATCTCAAGTATATCTCCCCATCCTCACAACTGTTCCCCTAGCAACGAGGCTAGTAACACAATCATCGTTGTAATATTCATTTCCACAGCCTTTGACTCTCTATATTTCCCAGACCAAATGAAACGCTAATGGCCTCAAAGTATTGCAATGGCTTAATTCCAAAATAAAAAGGAAAAATAAAGAAAAATAAAAAACAAAAAGAATGGAAAATAAAAGAAAAGAAAGAAAGAAACAATGAAAGAAAAATGAAAAAGCACTCACAATCACAGCACAACACCTAGGGGTCCTCAAATTAGATACCTCCAGTGACCTTGGTTGGTTGGCTCCGTCCCTAGTCCCCTAGCCCTTTACACGTCCCCCACAATTGTTTAGGGAACATTAAGGGCAAGACATACCTAGGGAGCTTGTCTCGCCCATGGTTAGACCTGTCACCCTGACCCACTTGCATGATTCCTTTTTTTCACTCCACTTCACTACCATTGCAATCGATAGTGGTAAGCAATGTAGAACGACCATGGAAAGTACACCATACTCGTTAAGCAATACAAGTAGCTACCAGCTACCAAAAGTTAGGTTGTTGATGAGTTCAATTACACTATATTATGTTGTCACAACACAAATGATGCCACCAACCACCTTCATCCACACCACCACTAAAACTCCTCCAAGGCCAACCACAGCAATCCCTTTCTGCCCATGTCTTCAGTGCATGCCAAAGCCTGCTACCTACGACGGTGAGTGCCATGCGACTGGCACTTGTCTAGGAGGGGGGTAATGTTAACCCTCAAATGAACAAGGTGGAGAATCTGGAAAATCTAAAGTAGAAGACAAGGCCAAGGCAAAAGCGAAATGGAAGACGAAGGCACACTAAGAAAAATATGGAAACACAAGAAATGCAGAAAATTCCTAAATCAAGGAGAAAGGCGCACAAGAAAAAACGCAAGTCAATACTCTTGTAAAAGAGCGCAAGGCGCAGCACGACTTATTTAAGAGTGCTGGGATCTCACCCATGCAAATTGTAAAGGTAGATGGGCGGTGGAAAGGAAGTTAGGAAGATAGAAGGACAATGGGAAAATGGGCCACGACTGGCCATGTAAAAAAGGAGATAAGGGGATGACAGCCCAAAAGGGATTTAGGGTTTTGTATATAAAGTTGAAAAGTGAATGAGAAGCTCATTCTTTTGTGTGGCCAAAAGTAGCTCTCTTCTTCTTCTTCTTCTTCTTCTTCTTCTTGCTCGCTTGAGCTTGTGCTTGAGAGAGGGAGTGTGAGAGTGTGAGGGAGTGAGTTTGTGTGAGGGAACGAGGAGGAGAACCTTTCCATCTTCTCTTCTTCCCTTCCCTTCCCTTCCCTTACTCGCAACAATGGAGCTTGGAGCATGAAGCTTGAGGATGGAGCTTGCTTGAAGCTTGCACTTGGATCGTGGAGCTACCAGAGTACTCGGGAGAGGAGATAACTCGATTAGGCATAGAGGTAAGCTCACTATACCCATAGAGATGGAAGTGGAGCTATCGGAGTACTCGGGAGAGGAGATAACTCGATTAGGCATAGAGGTAAGCTCACTACACCCATAGAGATGGATATCACGTTGACTATGTGAGAGATAGCCATTAGTGCTCGGCTTGTAATGCCTGAAGCAATAAGCGGTCTGTGGGTCTTAGTGGTTGATCGCCTCTACAGATACCATTGTTTTTTGTTGACTGATCAAATAACGTCCTAAATGCTTTTGCATTAAACTAATTGTTGGGATGTGATTTGGATTATTATTCCAAGTGCTTGTGTTTGATGGTAAATGCATGGCAAAGGTTAGTGATGACAAGTTGCCATGGGGAATAAAGGAATGTTTTCTTGGAAAATGATATTAGGCTGTTTGCCTTGATTATGCTTGATTCTTAATTAGATTGATTAAGTAAGGATATTTTATATGGGTGGAACATCTCCAAGGTCACGCCGCATTTCAACCCGAGAAGGGCACTGCTCAATTCACGGGCAGAAGGTCGAGTGGTGAAAAGGCCAACACGGAAGTTGTGTCTCACTCCTAGGTTGCTTGGGGTTAGTGGAGCTCTAGACACCCCTTGCCTAGTCCAGAACAGATTTGAAGACTACATGAGCCTAACATCTGAGGCGTTGGAAGATTCTATTCTAGATAATGGATGGAAATTACGGTACCATGTGATTTGGACTGGATATTTTAGTTGGACAGAAGAGATACATAATTTCTTCTATATGGGCAGGAGACAAATATTAACGTGAAAATAAATTAAGGAATTTGTTTGAACTTTTTTGTCGAAGGATTGCTTGCTATGTATTCGTGTCTGTGCCATAAATTACGCAAGCAAACCCCATTCCCTAAAAGGCCTAATTAAGGAAGCTAATTTTGAATGTCACACATAAATGTGATAGGACCTAATTAGAAAACTAAAGCTATCAAGGGAAGTGGGTAGGTAAAACTCTTGACAAGTCCGTCCTATGGCGGCAGGGTGGTCCCAGAGAATTGGGAGGCTTCTCACAAGGTTTTATCGGCGTTCGACCTTTAGGTATTATTAAGTTAGGACCCAATTCATACCATTTTACTATGCCCTACAGGCAGAGAGATAGAGTAGCACATCCCTCTTGTTTCCTTTTCTCTTTGAACCCAGTGCGGCATGGGTCTGCTTTGGCTTGGGTATTACTGTGTAAAGTAGAATGTCCAAGACTTGACGCTAGAATACTGTCAGGAGACCTTGACCACTAGGAACCCAAATTTCAGATCAATCCTAGTGGACGTGAACGTTCCCTTGTGAGATAGACTCGAAAAACCCTAGGTGACAAACCCCGAAACATTCCATGGAGTACCGGGCAACGACACTTAGATTCGTTTCTTCGATGGACTGCTAAAACGTGCTTGGACAGCCGATAGGCGGGCACGTTACAATTGGTATTAGAGCCAAACTTTGTAATGATATGGGATTCATTTATGTATGGTTCATAAACATATCTTAAATAGAATAACCTAAACGGTGTGGCTTAACTATCAGGCACCTTTTGCACCCACGAATGGTGACATGCAAGAAAATAAATTCCTTCTCAAGAAAATTAAGGCACCTGATTTTGATGGAGGAGGGATAGACATTACAGCAGAGGAGGTGGAGATATGGATTGAGTTGATATATCACTACTTCTCTACTACATGAACCGCTTTCTCCAATCAAGCAATGATATCCAAACTAAAGTTATTGGCCAGGCTCGAATATGGTGGAAGAAATGGTGCAAAGATCAAGGTGTTTCTAAAGCCATTGTTACTTGGGATCAGTTGAAAGATGTTGTACATGGACGATACCTTCCGCCAACCTACCGGACTTTGAAGATGAATGAATAGACTACCCTGACTTAAGCCCAGATGCAATTGAGATGTCCCTACCATCAATGCTTCCATTGCAATGAGCTAGGACACATCCAAATAGATTGCCCTAACTTAAGCCCAGAAGATATTGAGCCTCCAAGAAAACGAAGCTACACAAGTGCAATCTATGGATATATAGAGGAATTAAATCACACACATGGAGAGAAAGGGAATGTGTGTCATTTGATTTCTCTATATATCCATAGATTGCACTTGTGCAGCTTCGTTTTCCTGGAGGCTCAATATCTTCTGGGCTTAAGTTAGGGCAATCTATTTCGACGTGTCCTAGCTCATTGCAATGGAAGCATTGATGGTAGGGACATCTCAATTGCATCTGGGCTTAAGTTAGGGTAGTCTGCTTGGACGTGTCCTAGCTCATTGTAATGGAAGCATTGATGGTAGGGACATCTCCTACAGATGTGCCCTAGCTTGGACATGTCCTATCTCATTGCAATGGAAGCATTGATGTTAGGGACATCTCCTATGGATGTGCCCTATCTCTTCACATGTGTGGCATCTCTTGCCCTAATCTCGAGAATCATCTTTGTCACAATTGACCAGTTTAAGTTCTTGGACGATTGACTTTGCTCAAAGTAATGCATCTTGCAAGTCTGTTGGATGCATTGCTTCAAGACGGTGGTTTAGAGGAGTGTTCATACCATGGCAAAACTTGGATACTTGCTGCGCACTATCCATAAATCGGGTTCTGGATGCCCGAGATATGAGAAAAAATGGGATTTTTAAGCCACATTTTGAAACAGGCGCAAAAAAAAGTGAGCTGCTACTGTGGGGCTTGTTGGTTATGCTAAGGATAAGGGGGAAAATGGGGGCATACAAGGTGCCCAATGAAGCCAAGGAACACCTGCAAAGAGCCTATGAGAGTCGGGGAGAGGCAGGAGATGAAATCTTACCTCGGGGGAAAGAAGCAATGGCTGGCATTGAAGCTCCAAGCTCTAGGTCTTTAATCCGAACTGAAGTAATGTTGGGCCAAGCTCCATGATCAAGCTCTGATACCAGTTGAAGGGGATTCAATGGCAATGGAGAAGGAGAAGAGAAAGATGCGGGAGAGAAGAGCACACACAATGTAGGTGTTGTCCAACTGAACTGATAGCCTTATTGCACTATCATATTATATATGAATAAAGAATGGACGATCATAGTGTACATGGGTAGGCCCAGAGGCCTTTTACCCCAACAGCTAAAATGCGACAAACATGGCCCAACAGCTACACGTGTTATCACCCACCAGAATGCTTACATTACAAGAGGGTGTGGTACTAAATTTCAGATCGAATAATTACACCATTAGAAATGTGTGAAGTGGAAATTTGAGAAGAATCTTAAGGGATATTTCACAAAAGAAAGTTCAATTAAAGACCCCTGAGGAATATAATCATCACTACAGTCAAAACAAAGTACAAGTCCAAATATTGAAATAGACATGAGCACATGGATCAATATCTCCCTGCTTTCTGCTTAAGGAGAAATGGCCATTAGAATAACAAGCCTGGCACTACAGCATGTAGACTAGCAATGTAGTTCGTGAATTTGTATCAGGTAATAAGATATAAGGCCACACTTTACACTATTTACAGAATGCCTTCTAAGGCTCAATACAGTACAAGGGATGCCACTAGTTTGTGACTGACAGTACCTATATAAGAAAAATGCAGGTACCAAGAAAGAGAGGCTCTTACATTACCCATAATCTATTAATTATAGCTTTTCACAATCGGACCTTCAGACATCACCTACATTTGGAGCAAATAAAGGCCATACCACCTTGACCAGCCTTTCACCTTGCACTTTCAGCTGCCATTAAGACCCCAAACAATTGTGAATGCCAGCCCAAGATTGTTCGCAAGGGCTAATAAAACAGATAGGAGTGACATACTGAGAAAGTGCCTATAAAACCTAGCCCAACAAGGTAGGCAAGTGTTGAGTGCTGCTTTTGAGAGCTCTTTCTAATTCTTGACTGATGTAAGACATGGATGGGCGAAGTTTCAAATCTTTACAGGTACATCTGAGCCCAAGCTTTGCCATGACTAACATCACCTCCCTGTTGTAGCCTTGTCTCGCAAGTGCAGGATCAATAATATGTTCCAATTGATTGTTCTCAATGCTTGATGCTGCCTGTGATTTCCAACCTTACAATTCTTTAGTATCAGTTTACTTGTAAATAAAACAAACAGAATCTTGTCTACATACCCAGCTGATAATGTTGTATTGAGAACGCTTTCTTGAATGATCTATTGCAGGTCGAGCAGTCACTAGTTGCAATAAGATCACACCAAAACTATACACATCACTGGAAGTGTTGAGATGAAAGCTTAAGTAATAGTGTGGATCCAAATAACCAAGGGTGCCCTTAACAAGGGTACTGACATGAGATTCATCTCCTGTAGGTCCATGCTTTGAGAGGCCAAAATCTGAAACTTTTGCCTCAAAGTTGTAATCAAGCAAAATGTTGCTGGGCTTCATGTCCCTGTGAATAACTGGCGGTGAACAACCTTCATGCAAGTATGAAAGACCTGGAAATGTGAAGTCATCATTTCTTTACTTCTTGTGATCTCTTTTTACTTACACAGAAGCTTTTCGTGCTTGTCAACCATCAACTTAAATGTTTCTTGACACCAAAGCATAATCCAAACAAACATACCCATCCCAATTTCCTACTTGTTGACATGATCTTCATGGGTTGTTTTGTGTCATTTGGAGAGAGCAATCTATGGCCGATTATTTATCTATTGACTGCAATCCACTTTCATTACTGGCTATGCCTCAGTACAAATGCTCACAAAAAGATAAATATTAACAAGCAATGGAACAATACATGCCAAGTGCTTGCATTTCAGTTAACACTAATGATCCTCAGTTGTACAGCCCACTTTCCATCCCCCAACATGGTGTCTGAGAGGTGAATCAAGTCTACAATGGCAAAAAGCTCCTCAAAGTTTGAAATCTACCTTTAGCAGCTCCAATAGCTATTCTGACCCTCTGCCTCCAAGTTAAAGGTTCATACACTCCTGTACAAGAGTAACAAATCACAGGCTCAGAAAGTAAAATGCTTTTGATAGAGATCTAAAAGAAAAGGTTTTCCTTTGCACATAATACTACCTGAAAGGTGCTCCAGCAAAGAACCATTTGGAATAAACTCATATACAAGTATCTGCTCACCTGCACAAAAACAAGCCTATTAAACTGTATCTACCAAAAGACAATAAACAACAAGCTTGATTAAGGCACCCACATGCTTCACCACAGAATCCTATCAGGTTGACCAGATGCTTATGGTGTACCTTCGAGAGAAGTTTTACCTCTGTTTAAGAAATATAGCAGCGCATAAGAACATTGAACATTAAGGTTAAACATACATGTTTCAATTAGTTGAATATGCTAAAAAGGTTCAGTTCAGAACTCTAAACATATCCAGTTTTAGAAATGATTGCACCAATGAAAAATGCATCTTTCATTAGCTGGCATATAGCAAAATGGAATCTGAACATTTTTCATACCATTTTGAAATTCATCCGATCCTTGCACTGATTCTATACTGGCCCTTTTCAGAGCTACTATTTCGCCATTCTCAAGTAGAGCTTTGTAAACCATTCCAAATCCCCCTGTACCCAGCAAACAGTCTTCACTAAAATTTCGGGTTGCTTCTTTCAACTCTTTGAGACTGAAATTCCTGATGTGCATGTAAAGGAATCCTGGGAAAAATGGTAAGTCTTTCCAGCTGTGTGCATCTGCAAATCAAATCCCAATCCTAAGAAACAATGTAAAACCTAAACAGGATAGGCCATTTACGATTTGGAAGTATACGGAGCCATTGACTGAGAAAATTTAAGTCTCAACAAAGCATAAAGGCATTCGACAAAAGTGTTGCCAATACCATTTGTGATTTTGCCAGAGTGACCTTTGATCTTCTCTTTCCTGTGCTTATGTTGAAACTGCAACCAGCAGTAAAGGACAGCAAAGCCAAGTATGGACAGTGTGATTATGACAGAAATTATCTCCAAAATGGATATCCGAGGGGCTGCCTTTTTGTTCCCACTTTGGACAACAAGATTTGGATTATTTGAGTACCTATAACAATCAGAGAGGAAGAAACAAATGCTTGATTGGCTTCATCCTTAAGCATGGGGTCAAATACTGTTGAAAGAAAACATGACAGAAATATGATTATTTGAACGCTTCAACATAAGCAAGAAGCTGCATAGCATCCATAAGCATCGGCAGTTGTACTATAATGTTCATCGGTGAATATTAGATACTGAGCCCATGGGTGATTCTTGATATGTGCACGATTGTTTTTGGTTGAGATGTTCATCGGTGAACAACACATTGAGCTGTGTTTCCTGAATTATGTGAATGTGTGTTAATTTACTCCTCAGCAAGGAAACCCTTGATAGCCTTAAGACCACCAAGAAACTACTATTCCATAGGTTATGAATCAGATTGTTTCATGTTTAAGCAAGTTAAGCTATGGTAGCAACCTTCTACTAAAGTTCTCTGTGACTCATTATACATACGCCATTCGAATCTTTCTAAAGTTACCTAAAACTAGTATCCAATCACTCTGTTAAAATTAGTATGGAGACAGTAGACTGCAAGTTGATCAACCACAGAATGAAGTCTAAACTCTCCTTGATTGACCATTGTATTTGACAATAAATTGATATGGAGACTGCAAGTTGATCAACCACAGAATGAAGCGTAGCTCTCCTTGATCGACCATCATATTCTACATATTGTGAATTTGGATTAAGAAATATGAAGAGGCACAATGACTTGAAAAAGTATAACAAGAACAAACAACCTCTCAGCTGATCTTATTGTTTCATTTGAGACAGTAGAATGATGTCATTGTGTGTTCTTTGGAAACCCAGTCCAAAGCCCTTAACTGTTCGATTGCAACTATATTGATAAGGGCACATAGTACTTCATGTAAATCTTTAAAATTCCAAAATTTGCATTGACATGTTCAGCCACATTTAGAGCTTAATGAGTAAACCTAACAAGACTTGCCAGAGAACACAGAAAAAAATGAATTTGAGAAATTTTCCCTCTACTTTTTTTGTGTTTCAAAAGTTCCTTAAAGACCTGTTCATCTGTTTTTGAGTGTCTAACTGTGAAGTGAAAAAGTTTGTGCAAATATCATGAGATGATTCTAGATATGCTTGTTAAAAAACCTAAGGATTTCCCCAACCTGAAAATCAACAAATCATGCACCAACCTGAAAATTTATATATCATGCACAGATCACCATGACACTTTCAATTCTCTCAACAGTGAAGGTTGGGTACACAAGCTTCATACAAGATTTTTAGGACATGACATTTGATGCCGGAAAGAATGCCAACCTATAAATAAATACACATAACCATGTACGTACTTGAAATCCTTCAATCCAACAGGTTGAACAATACTTCCACTAAAATTGTTGTCGCTGATGTCACTGTGAAATGACAAGAATGCTTGCTTATACAACTATCTAGGAAACCTCCATTTAAATTTCCCAAAGGCAGATGTAAAACAGAAGTTCGCTATGCTAACCTAGTCAAGAATAATGTTCAAAAGCTAGTTTTTGAAGAGAGAATAGCAAAACCTAAAGTTTATGTGAAAAGAAGCAGACATGGCTCCACGATTTTGAAAATTACAAGAAGCCTTTGCCTCTCAAATGTGATTGAAAACAGGATGTGCTTCCAGAAGCTTTAAATGTTCAAGGGAGAGGACCATTTTCCACTAGATGTACTAGAATAAATATGAGAAAGCCTCAAAGCTAATTTTTCTTTCCCAATAAAGATGTATGTGATAGTTGGCTAGAGCTTGTGAACTTTAAAATGACTTAACAGTGTACTTAGCTATTTGGTCCAGAAATGATAGTTGTAGGGTTCAGGCATGCAGAGTATGACCATGTCTACTATTATGTTTTGGCCAACTAGAGTAATGTATAGGTCAATCAAAAACATCTGAAAGGATCTCTCGCGTAGATATTGAAGGCTATGCTAGATAAGCTCACTTTAACCTCATGAAATCATGCCACAAAAATTTTGCAGGCCAAACAAGGTGTAATACAGAGTAAAAGGTGGTTGTGACAATGCATCATTGTTATATCTACCATTCATCAAAGAATGGTATGACTCCACGTGACTCAAGCTCCCCTTTGCCAATTGCTTCCTGACTGACGTGCAGCTTGCTATCTCCACCTCCTTGTCCTAGTTGCATCACGATCTCTCCCACCACCTCTGAAACCAACCTTCCTTCTCAAATAAGGTGGTAAAACCTGATCAAGCACTAATTCCAACAAGCACAAAAATCAAGTAAACTGAAAATGCATACTTAACACTTTAATCTTGGACATTGGACACCCTGTTGGCCCCCAATTGACGCCCCTTGCGGTATTTCTTTATCTCATATTGCAAATAGAAGGAGTACAACTTAGATCTCTGATCTCCTCCACTAATCCAAGTGCCTCTTGTTGTCAAAACTAACAGCAAGCCTCCAAACCAATTTGACCCTTGGTTTGCTTGGGGATTGACATTCACCCTGCTCCTTGAAAGACAAATTCAGCCCCAAATCTGATATTGGTTGGTTGGCCTCTTGAATCTCCTTGAAATTCCTCAATTTCAGCTGCTAGGATTCAAGTCCTAGGTCCTCAATTCTGAGCATGCATACCAAGGCAGCTGTCAAAATCCTACTTTCTGCTGTAAATTAGGGTTTACAGCAGAGATTGACTGAAATCTCTTCCTTTGATGGCTCAAAATGCTGAGATAACTTGAAAAATGGTTGGGGGATGAGAGAAAATGCCGTAGAGAGAGAAATTTCAAAGTTTCTTTTCAGGAGAAATGTTGAAAAACTACTGTTGTCTTACTCAAACAATCATGGAAGCTGTCACCTATAGTTTAGGACCACCAAAATGCCGTAGAGAGAGAAATTTCAAAGTTTCTTTTTAGGAGAAATGCTGAAAAACTACTGTTGTCCTACTCAAACAGTCATGGAAGTTGTCACCTATAGCTTAGGACCACCAAAAAGATTGATGCCCCCTCCTCTATGTTGCCATATGCACTAGAAGGACCTTGGGCTGTTGTCACCTACTCCTGGAGGGCTCCAAACCATTCTCACAAGCTGTAGAATTGATCCCTAATGGCTGTAAATGACATTAGCAACCTCTCCTTGCTCTCTAGCAGTCTCCTTCTCTCTCACAATGGCTAGAACAAACTTCCACCAGCCCCTAAAAACGTTTTTTCCACTTGCATGGATAAGTTTTGCCAAGTGGTAAGCTTCTAATCCCATTTTCCAGTATTATCCGACTTATTAAATTAATTTTCATAATATTAATTTTAAAAATTAATTTAATAATTACTCTAGTGCTCAAAAACTCAATTTCACCAACCAATAATTAAATTGGCTAGGCCAATTTGTCATCCAAGTATTCTTGAGCAGTTATTAGCCCTTAGGTTGGCATTAATTAATTAATTAATGCCTAGAATTCATCGACGCCTAGTCTCTGATGTCACCAAACTAACATTAGTGGCCAATAAATTAGATTAGACCAAAATCTGGCACTGGATATCACCTAGTACCTATCAAGCATAACTTATTACAACTTTTGTCTTTGACACCCATTGCATCCTCGAGGTCCTTGGCTTGTTACCATGAAATAATTGCCATGTGCATCACATGTGCTAAACAACCTTACACATTTATCGGCAAGATTAGAGCATCTCAAAATTTCATGTTTCCATGACCACCTTCCCCTACATGCTACTGGCTGTGCACTTCTTTGATGCATGCAATCTGCCACTCCATGTTGACCACCTCCCTTACCCTGCACCCACTGGTGGTTGTCTCTCCCAGCTTGCCTATCTCTGCTCCACCTTCTACCCATCCTCCTTGCCCCAAGATTCAATAGCTCCATGCAAGAGGACTCATGTAACAGGAGTGTTGAATCAAACCAAAAGATAGAACCATAAAGTAAGAGTGTCCATACCAAATAGATATTGGAGACATTTTAAAAAACTGCATGCATTAGAGAGCATCCATGTACACCTCACGCCCTTTTGGAAAGCAAGAAGAATATAAGGTTACCCGTGAGATATGGATGGGTTAAACAAGACTGCCACAAGATAATGATATAATGCCATAAGTACCTCATTGGTTTCCCTAGGGCCCAATGCACAAAACTGCTGGAAAACAAGACGGCTATTGGGCAAGACAAATCATGAAGCCAAGTCACATCCGCAAACAATGAAGCCAAACAAATAAATACAATACAGGCTTCCAATGGCTGGTGGTAACAGAGGGTATAATGCCCTCTACCATGTACTGGATAGACTCAAATATAGCAGGTATGGAGTTTTGGATGTCTAACTACAGCACCACAAGAACCCATTGGTCTGACTACCACAAAGCAGATCGCACTTGTGATTAGCTGAATGAAATTTCTGTGGCCAAGCTAGGGCCCTTCAATAAATTCAGAAGAGATCCTGCAGCCCAAACAAAATGTTATTTATCAGGATGACACGGCTTCTCTATTAACTAATTATGAAAAACTTCTGAGATTGAAAATGCAAAATACCTAGTAAGAATACTGCCCATTGATATGGGCATGGAGGTCTCTTGCTCCGAGACAATCCTAGAGTACTACAGAAGTTGCTGATACAATGTCACAACTCTATAGAAATAGAATTTGTATCCTTTTTCATTAATTTGTCTATATAATGATTTATTAAATTTATTTCCTTTGCACTAATTAGATATAAAGAAAAGTGCATTGAAGCTGGCCACTGATGAGTGGTCACAGGTTATGGTGGACCCACATGGTGGGTTAGAGAAAAGATAGTTCACACTTCCACCTATATGACCCGATTGGGCGCCTGTGACTAGAACTCACGCATATCAGGGTTAGACTCGCACACAGAAAGGATTGATGCCTTGAAGTGTGGGCTAGATCCACCAGAACAGACAGTTACAATCAACAAGATGGCATGATCATGAAATGCTTGTATAATGTGCATGTGTGGGCTGAAAGCTTGAAATGCACATTTCTTTGCATAGGAAAGTCACATGAAGATTCGGATACCATTTTTGCGATGTACACGAAAAAAGCTTTCATATGATACCCATATTGGGGGGTCCCTAAATTTTAGGAGATCCCTAAATTTTAGAAGGTCCCTAAATTTTAGGAGCCTCGAATTAGCCTAAAAATGCTAGTCCTAAAAAATAGGGATGTCATTCTAAAAATAGTAAGTTCTGTACTCTGACTGTGCTTACTAAATTTGGTTGTTTCTATTCTTGACAGTATTCAACCCAAAAAGGAAGGCCATAGAGAAGAGACAAGTGTCAAGACACTTGTCACACAAGTTTCCAAGTGTCCCACCACTTGTCACATCTCATGAGATGTGGCTGGACACTTGTCTTGTGCTACTCCACTTTCCCCTTTTGTCCTAGCTCTCCCCTCTCCTATAAATAAGAGCTCGTTTTTCTTCATTCAACATCATTTTTCTTTGCTGTAAAATCATGTACAGCACCCACAGATAGCCAGAAACTGGCCCCATCCATCCCCATCATCATCCCCCACTTCTCCATTATCAAATTCCTCCATATTCCCTCTTCTATCACTGTTGTTTTACAAGACAGCAAGCCTGTAAATTCATTACAGCACCTCCTTCTTGAGCTCTTTCTTCCATTTTAGCTACAAGAAGCAAGCTCTATCCATGTACTGCTGATCAACGATGGAGAAAGGCTGAATTCCCCTTTTTTTCTTCTCTCATACTGTAAAGAAATCAGTTCTTATCATTGCATAATAGATAATGCATGTGTGTTTGTACATCTTTGCATGATCTTGTGAGAGTGAGAATTACTTCTTCTCACTCTCAGGTTGATTGTAACTGAGCTCTTCCCTAAGGGACTTGGGTTGAGCAGAAATACATTCCTTCGGGGGGGGTTGCCCATCTTCAACCCTCAATCTTGTCTCCATTACTTTTACATTTTCATGGCTGTAATTTTGTGAGTAATTTTCATTTTCAGCTTTAAGTGTTCATTTTCTTTTATATTAAATCTTGAAAACAAGCAAATATCATAATTGTTAAGCATACTACGTTGTTCGGGGCGTTTACAGTGGTATCAGAGCTTTGGCTCGGTCCTCACCCCCAACACTGGTAGTGCTTACAACTATAAGTTTGTTTGTTTTCAGCCCTTGCATTGAGTGCTTGAGCATATTTTTTTTCTTTAGTCTCAATGGATCAATCGAGTACTATCCTTCAAGCCATTCAAAGTCTTAGAGAGAAGAATCAGCAAATTCGTGAGCAACTTCTCAAATTAGAAAAAGTTGAGAATCCCAAAGAATTCAAGGAAAGAAACCCATCTACTTCAAGGAAACAAAGCCATACCAATGAAAGGAGCCGATCAAGAAGTCCAACTACTTCTAAGAGGCAGTCCCATTCTACTTCAAGAAAGAGATCACGTCGAAGCTCATCCTCTTCTTCAAAGTCATCTGGCGCCTATTCTGATGGATCCTCTTCTAGTAATGAAGAGTCACACCCTTCTCGTGGAAGACCTCATCATCGTCAAAGGCGTCGACATTCTTCATCCTCGTCTCCATCTTCATCCCCATCAAGCACTTCATCATCTTCAACCTCAATATCCGAGCATGGACGAAGGCATAAGAAGAAGAAGAAGACTAAGTCACTATCTCAACTTGAAAAGAAGATCAAGTTCAGTATGTATGATGGTTCCCGAAATCCTGATCTTCTTCTGAAGTTTATTCGTCAATTTCAAATTTTGTATGGTCGTGACAAGTATAAAGAAAAAGAAAAGATTAAGTTTGCAGCTTTACATTTAACCGACTTAGCCCATACTTGGTGGACGGGGTTGGAATATGATCATGCTGCCCCAAAATCATGGCGGTCCTTTGTTCGCCTGATACAAAGCCAATTTCTTCCTGTTCATTTCAAAAGAGATGTAAAAATGGAATGGGATCGGCTTTGGCAAAGGAAAAATGAGTCACTTGGTGACTATACCAAGAGATTTTGGGAGCTACTTTTGAAGGTCCAACATTTCAAGAAGATCAGCAGTTCGGAAAAGCTTAGGAAGTTTCAAGGAGGTTTGCATTTTAAACTTCGTACTGCTCTTAATCATTATCATTGTTCTAGTCTCAGGAAACTCATTGACCATGCTGAGACATGGGAAATGGAGCACAATGGCAATAAATCATTCCAAAAGAATGATAAGAAGAGAGTAGCTGATGATGAGGAGTATTCAGCCCCAAATGAAGGACAAAAACAGTGGCAAAAGCAGCCACCATCAAATCAAAAGAAGATGAAGCCCTATGCACCTCCTAATGCTCCTCAATTTCGCTCCAATCTATACCCACAAGCAAAGCAATTTTCCGAAGAAGAAAAGCAACGCTTCATGAAAGAAGGGAAGTGCTTTAAATGTGGACAAACAGGCCACATAGCGAAGCAATGTCCAAACAAGGGACAAAGCAAGGTTTCTGACAACAAGCCTAAGTCGCCAGTGAAAATCAATGCTATCAGTGATGTAGTTGCAAACACAACTCACACTCCAGAGACGCGCAAATTATTAAAAGCTTGGGGACAGTTGCAAGGTAAGCAAGCACTATTCTTGATAGATCTTGGGGCGAATGAAAATATTATTTTCTTGCAATTAGCTAAAGAGCTTGGATTAAAGAATGAAGAGATGGACACTCCGGCAGAAGTTCGCCAAGCTTTAAATGCTGATGAAGGTGACACAGTGAAGACTGTGATACCCTACATTGGCAAGCTCAAGTTTCAAATTCAAGGCTACAGTGACAAAGATACCTTCTGTATCGGAGACCTTGATGGTTGCGATGTGATTCTTGGCATGCCCTGGAATCATAGAGTAGATTCAACCATCTTCTCTCAGAAAAAGAAGGTAGAACTCACCAACAAAGGCAAGAAGTACGAGATCCAAGCTGGAGTTTCTAGAGACACCATACCTATGGTAAGCCATATGCAAGTCTCTAGAGCAATTAAGGATTGTGTTCAATGTTGTCTGCTTTATGTCACTGATGTAAAAGATAATATGAATGCTGAAAACCAAGAGCAACTTCAGCTCTTGGAAAAGTATAAAGATTGTTTTTTGGAAGATCTTCCTTATCAGCTTCCCCCAGAAAGGCCAGAAGACCATCATATTGATATTATCCCGGGTAGTTCTCCTCTCAATATAGCACCATACCGTGTGAGCCGTCCTCAACAAGAAGAAATCAGAAAGCAAGTCGAAGACTTACTCAACCGTGGGCTAATTAGGCCAAGTAGCTCACCATTTTGTTCACCGGTTCTTCTTGTTCAAAAGAAAGATGGCACATTCAGGATGTGCATTGATTATCGAGCCCTCAACAAAATCATCGTGAAGAATCGGTTTCCTATTCCCAGAATTGACGACATTTTGGATCGTCTAGGAGGCTCAAAGGTTTTCAGCCGCATTGATCTAAAGAGTGGTTATCATCAAATTAGGGTAATACCACAAGATGTACACAAAACTGCTTTCCGCACTTCATACGGTCTTTATGAATTCTTGGTGGTTCCTTTCGGATTAACCAATGCACCAGCCACCTTTAATCAAATGATGGAGCGCATCTTTAGAGAGCATCGACAATATGTCGGTACTTTCTTTGATGATATTCTTGTCTTTAGCAAGAATGAAGAGGAGCATCATCAACACTTGGAAATTGTTCTAAAATTACTACAACAAAATCAACTCTTGGTAAATGGTAAAAAGAGTGAATTTTTCATGCATAAAATAAATTACCTTGGGCATGTCATCTCTTTTGAAGGGATTCAGATGGATCCTGAAAAGATCAGGATAATCCAAGAATGGCCTCATCTTCGTGATGTACATGAGGTGCGATCGTTTCTTGGCTTATGTTCTTATTACCGCCGCTTCATCAAGCATTTTGCACATATGGCTTCTCCACTTCATGACCTTACAAAGAAGAAGATCTCTTTCCAATGGAAGGAAAAAGAGAAGGCAGCCTTCACAAGGCTGAAAACAGCTCTTACTTCTGGACCTGTTCTTATCATTCCAGATCTGGTAAAACCATTTGTGGTGGAAGCAGATGCTTGCGGTGATTGTATTGGTGCAGTGCTAAATCAAGAAGGCTATGCCGTAGCCTTTGAAAGCCGCCGTCTAAATGATGTGGAGAAAAGGTATGACATTTATGAAAAGGAGCTCTTAGCAGTGGTTCATGCTTTAAAGATATGGAAACATTATCTTTTAGGCAATGAATTCCTTATTAAAACCGATCATCAAAGCTTGAAGTATTTCAAGACTCAAAAGCATTTGCAGGAGAAACATGCAAGATGGGAAAATTTCTTGTCTATGTTTCATTTTCAAATTATGTACACTCCAGGGAAACAAAATGTAGTTGCTGATGCACTTTCTAGAGTGCCTCGCATTGCAACTATTACAGTGGCTCATCATGAAGATTTTCAAATGATGAAGAATACTTATGATGAAGATACTGATTTTGCAGCAGTTTGGTCAAATTTACAGCAAGGAGGTTCTCATCCAGATTATTCCATCAAAGACGGTTACCTTCTCATGAACAATCGCCTTTGTGTCACTCTTCCTGTTCGACAAAAGGTGCTTAAAGAAAGTCATGAACCCCCTTATGCAGGGCATAGAGGGAGGGCAGCCACTGTAAGTGCAATTGAGCGCTACTTTTATTGGCCAACATTACGAAAAGATACACATAACTTCATCGAGGCTTGTCTGGTATGCCAAAAATCCAAATATGATAGGCAGAAGATTCCAGGATTGTTGCAACCTCTTCCAGTGCCCAAAGATCCATGGGAATCTATCACAATGGATTTCATCTCAGGTATTCCAAGAACACCTCAAGGTCATGATATGATTTGGGTCATAATTGATAGATTCAGCAAACAATCACATTTTATTCCATGTCATAAAACATTGAAATCCGCACAAGCTGCAAGACTTTTCATTCAACATATCTTCAGATTACATGGTATGCCTTCTGAGATCATTTCAGATAGAGACTCCAAATTCACAAGTAACTTTTGGCGTGCTTTATTTGAGAATTTGGGAACCACTTTAAAGTTCTCCTCAGCTTTTCATCCTCAAACTGACGGCCAAACAGAGGTGATGAATCTCACTCTTTTGGATATGTTGAAAGCTTATGTTAGTGAACATAAGTCACAATGGGAGAAATATCTTCCATTATTGGAGTTTGCTTACAACAATACAGTGCACTCATCCACAGGGAAAGCTCCAAATGAAATAGTACAGGGTAAAGTGATTCCCCCTCTAATTATTCGCACTAAAGATAAGATTTTTGTTGCTGATGAGTTTGCTTCAGATTTAAAAACCGCAGTGGATCAAGTTCGAGCCACTATCAAAGTTGCCCAAGAGCGACAAAAAAAGCAAGCAGATAAACGAAGAAGACATTTGGCTTTTGAAAAAGGTCAATATGTCTTGCTAAAGTTTGATAAAAGCAGGCTCAAACAAGGTTCTGGTCAAAATTCATCTTTTCCAAAGCTCTCCAGTAGATACTTTGGACCCTTCAAAGTGATTGAGAAAATAAATGAAGTTTCTTATCGACTTGAGCTTCCTACTCATTGGAAAATACACAATGCTTTTCATGTAAGTTTGCTAAAACCTTACATAGGACCAGAACCAAAGGAACCCATTACTGAAGATCCCCCAGAAGTTGAAGAAACAGAGCAACTCTTGGAACCTGAAAAGATTTTGTTTCTCAAGGATCGAACCACGAGAAGTGGCCTTGTGACACGAAAATTCTTGCTAAAATTCAAGAATCTACCCACAACAGATGCACAGTGGGTAGATGAAAAATTCATGAAGGATTACCCAAATATTCTACAACAATATCAAGAAGCTTTTCAGCTGAGGACAGCTGAATAAAAGCCAGAGGGCTGTCACAACTCTATAGAAATAGAATTTGTATCCTTTTTCATTAATTTGTCTATATAATGATTTATTAAATTTATTTCCTTTGCACTAATTAGATATAAAGAAAAGTGCATTGGAGCTGGCCACTGATGAGTGGTCACAGGTTATGGTGGACTCACACGGTGGGTTAGAGAAAAGATAGTTCACACTTCCACCTATATGACCCGATTGGGCGCCTGTGACTAGAACTCACGCATATCAGGGTTAGACTCGCACACAGAAAGGATTGATGCCTTGAAGTGTGGGCTAGATCCACCAGAACAGACAGTTACAATCAACAAGATGGCATGATCATGAAATGCTTGTATAATGTGCATGTGTGGGCTGAAAGCTTGAAATGCACATTTCTTTGCATAGGAAAGTCACATGAAGATTCGGATACCATTTTTGCGATGTACACGAAAAAAACTTTCATATGATACCCATATTGGGGGGGTCCCTAAATTTTAGGAGATCCCTAAATTTTAGGAGGTCCCTAAATTTTAGGAGCCTCGAATTAGCCTAAAAATGCTAGTCCTAAAAAATAGGGATGTCATTCTAAAAATAGTAAGTTCTGTACTCTGACTGTGCTTACTAAATTTGGTTGTTTCTATTCTTGACAGTATTCAACCCAAAAAGGAAGGCCATAGAGAAGAGACAAGTGTCAAGACACTTGTCACACAAGTTTCCAAGTGTCCCACCACTTGTCACATCTCATGAGATGTGGCTGGACACTTGTCTTGTGCTACTCCACTTTCCCCTTTTGTCCTAGCTCTCCCCTCTCCTATAAATAAGAGCTCGTTTTTCTTCATTCAACATCATTTTTCTTTGCTGTAAAATCATGTACAGCACCCACAGATAGCCAGAAACTGGCCCCATCCATCCCCATCATCATCCCCCACTTCTCCATTATCAAATTCCTCCATATTCCCTCTTCTATCACTGTTGTTTTACAAGACAACAAGCCTGTAAATTCATTACAACACCTTCTTCTTGAGCTCTTTCTTCCATTTTAGCTACAAGAAGCAAGCTCTATCCATGTACTGCTGATCAACGATGGAGAAATGCTGAATTCCCCTTTTTTTCTTCTCTCATACTGTAAAGAAATCAGTTCTTATCATTGCATAATAGATAATGCATGTGTGTTTGTACATCTTTGCATGATCTTGTGAGAGTGAGAATTACTTCTTCTCACTCTCAGGTTGATTGTAACTAAGCTCTTCCCTAAGGGACTTGGGTTGAGCAGAAATACATTCCTTCGGGGGGGGTTGCCCATCTTCAACCCTCAATCTTGTCTCCATTACTTTTACATTTTCATGGCTGTAATTTTGTGAGTAATTTTCATTTTCAACTTTAAGTGTTCATTTTCTCATACTACGTTGTTCGGGGCGTTTACATACAATGACACCAAAGCATCCACTTTTGAGGAGCCATAATAAATTGATTTGTAGCTGCTTCAAGGTTGGCCTTGGCTGCATCAAATGAAGAAACATGGCAAGAACAAAAGTCCTGCCATCCAGTCACCTCTCAAAGTCGCCAAAAAGTTATGTCCCACAAATAAAAGGGATTTGCAGTGCCATATAGTGGTACTTGGCAGTAATTCAAAAGTATGTGTATGTTTAAAAAATCTGAAAAACACTATTATCATTTACACATCTGGGTTCTTCTTTGCCTAATTCCACTTTGAACACCCTTGTATTGTTTCATGTGAAACACACACAACAAATAATACAAAACTCAGTTCAGGTTGAAGACATGGATAGCAATGCACCACCATGGAGTAACTGATCACTTTTGCCAATCAAGAAGGTAGCACATCAGTTCACCTGATCCATGCTAACAAGATTGAGAAGAATGCATCCTCCTGATTATGCACATGAGTAAAAGAAAAGGCATGGTCATGGGCCTGGACCATCTTAGTCAGGCACCAAGAGGTGAATCAGTAAAAGAGAGGGAAAAGAGGGAAAAGGGGCACCCACAAAATGTAGCTCCATGTACATGTGTGGAGTTTAGAGGATGGATGATCACATCCTCTAGGTGTTGATGGCTGCCTATACTCCATTCTTGTGCACAAGGGGCATCGTGTGATGCTATGGCATGTGGAGGAAAAAGAGGAGAGTGTGTATGTGTCAAAGAAAATTACTACAAGGATAGAGGGCTTGCTATTGAAGATCAACGCTCCACCTTGACAAACAAATGACTAAGAGACCAAAGAGATGGTAGGGTTTGCAGGGAGAAACACAATGTATGTATGGCAAACATTGAGAGAGAAGAAAAACTCAGAATCACAAGAAGAAGATAGTGATGATGCACTGAATCATGTTATGAGAAGAAAAGTTGATACAACGGAGCCGAAGCTCAGAAGATGACTAGATTGTCATATCGGAATCAGGTGGCAACACCTGTGGGGAATCTGCACAGTGAAGGGAGCGAAATGCAATCCTTCAGGCAGTGGGCTATCGAAGTAATCACTAGAAGGTAGAGAACACCTGTCAAGGGAGCGAACCACAATCCTCTAATGCCATCGGAGATGAGGAAGATGATCACCGATTGTCAAGGGAGCGAACTGTAGTCCTCAGATGCTGAGGAGCTGACCTAAAATGCAAATGCCAAATGTGTGTGAGTTGCCAAACATAGATAATGACAGCCTAGATGCTGACACTAGGAGTGTAGATGCTGATGCCATATGGGACGAAGCAAATGCTAGGTGATGAGAGCTAACGCTAGGCTGAGGAAATTCCTCCAAATGCAAAACAAAAATCACAAGAAGACACCATGCTAATGGGAACCTACACTAGCTAGTGGAGAGCCTCCAAAGGCAGCAAACACAAACTGTGGGATGATGCCAACTGATGGAGACTAACACCTAGGTGGTGGAAAGCTAACCCCTATGATGCAGATGCTGACGCCAAGCTGGAAGGGCTCCAAACAAAAGACCTAATGAAGGAAACATGGCACTTGAAGAAAAAGAGGCAAGGTGACTACAAATTGCAATGTCCTCTAGTAGGGGTATGGACAACAATGGTGTGGAGAGGGAAGAGTGTCAGAGTGACAAAGGAAGAGGGCTGAAGAATGACTAACCTGGGGTGGGTAAAGAATGAATGAAGCGGCGGCCTATTTACAGGCATAAGCTGTCTAGGGTGGCACACCATTGAGTGGACACTCACTAACAAAATGACCAAAATGTGAACATCAGCTCTTTTTGGGACTGTCAATGCGCAATCCTAAATGAAGTGTGTAAACTGAAGGAGTGGTTTCTCAACACCCCCTCTCAGGCCCAAAAAGGGATGAAGAAAGAGGAGCAAAGAGAGATACGAAGAGGATTCTCGAGATCCAAGATTTCCACCTAAAAGGTAACCTATAGTAAGGAACTGTAGATGGGATGAATTGTATCACCTTACTCCACTAGGGAGAGAAGCCACTATCTCTGTAACTCCATGCTGGAAGGAATTCAAAGGTCTCATCATCACCAAGTCATGGTTGAACCTCCAAGGCTCTGATCTAAGTGGACCTAAAGATTCTCGATATCAATAGGAAAAGTGACTACATGAAAACAGCCATCCCAAAAGAATAAATGGTGGGTGAAGAACTTCATAATAAGTAGATACTCCCTCCAAGGGTGGAGACACAAGGGCCCCCTCAAAGATATCAAAGAACTCCCAGAGATAGCCTCTCGAGCCTAAGTAGTCAAGAGTGGGGAAAGGCTATAGGCCCATGCTGAGCCAAGGGTGTGGGCAACAATCGATGTCTCTTAATGGAGTGGACAGTGGAACCAAAGTAATGGAAGGTGTTGAATACCTACTATCTCTCAAAGGAGCAGACTGTTGAGGGGATGATATTCAACAATCATTGTCTCTTAGTGGAGCGAATTGCAAAACCGTGGGTTGTCAAGGTAGCATTCTTGAAACCCTAGAAAAAGTAGAAGTAACCTCCATAGCACATTGCGGCGATCACGAGGAGGCCATGGTACCTAACAATCCTCCTATCGCTCAAGAGAACTTAGTACACATTGGATGTGTCTTATTGCCTTGAGTATAAAAATCTAAAAGCCGATGCAAAATAAACTCTTGGCCCAAAAGGGAGAGGTGGCATAACGAGTGCCTAGGGGTAGACATATATACTCCGGCAATGTAGGGAGCAAGGATCCGTGTCCAATGATGCCAGAAGAGGAGCACCTAGTGGTCTATCTATCTGCCTATGGAAAAGTCAAAACATTGACATGTCAACCTATAAAGGGAGGGTGGGTGGAAGAGGAAGAGAATGGTATCTCTGTCTCCCAATGATGCAACGGAAATGAAGGGGGAAATCAATATAATGCTGAATTAGCAACCTATCTTTGCCTTCTCTAATGCACAAGATTTTTGTGGCTCACTAACCGCTTCTGGCTCTAATACCATGTCAAAAAAATAGGTATGCTCTAATACCATGTCAAAAAAAGGACTAAGAGAACAGAGAGACTATAGGGTTTGCAAGGACAAACACAATGTGTGTACGGCAAACACTGAGAGAGAAGAGAAACTTAGAAACACAAGAATACATGATAATGCACTGAATCATGCTATGAGAGGAAAAGCTGATATAACACAGCCAAAGCTCAAAAAAGTTTGCACTGTCTTATCTGAATCAAGTGGCGACACCTATGGGTAATGTACACAATGAAAGGAGCGAAAATGCAGTCCTCTAGATAGTGGACTATCGAAGTAATCACTAGAAGGTAAAGAATAGCTGTCGAGGGAGCAAGCCGCAGTCCTCTGGTGCTATCAGAGATGAGCAAGATGATCACTAGTTATTGAGAGAGAGAACCGTAGTCCTCAAATGCTAGGGAGATGACCTGGATGCAAAACACAAATGCCAGATGTGTGTAAGCTGCCAAACATAGATTATGGCAGCCTAGATGCTGACGCCAGATGGAAGAAAGCAGACACCAAGTGATGAGAGCTAATGCAAAGCTAAGGGAAGGCCTCCAAATGCAAAATGTAGATCATCGGAAGACGCTAGGTTGATGGGAGCTGACACTAGCTGGTGGAGAGCCTCTGAAGGCAGCAAACGCAAACTATAGGATGACACTAGCTAATGGAGACTGATGCCAGGGTGGTGGAAATCTTAGGCCTATAATGCAAATGCTGACGCCAAGCTAAAAGGGCTCCAAACATAAGGCCTCATAAAGGAAACAGAGTGCCTAAAGGAGAAGAGGAAGGGTGACCATAAATTGCAATGTCCTCCAATAGGGGTATGGGCAGCAGTGGTGTGGAGAGGGAAGAGTGTTGGACTGGCAAAGGAAGAGGGGTAAAGAATGACTGAAGTGGGGAGGATAAAGAATGAATGAAGTGACGACCTATTTATAGGCATAAGTGGTCTAGGGTGGCATGCCATTGTGTGGGCACCCATTGATGAAAAATGTCGACACTAGCATTTTTTGGGGCTATCAATGCGAAACCCTAAATGAAGTGTGTAAACTGAAGGAGTGGTTTCTCAACATACCCCTCAAGTGACTATGTAGGTAATTGACTCTATTTTTGTGAGCCCCCCATATGAGGAGAAGGCCCTGTGAGTAGCATATTTATCTAGCAAGTCCCAATTTCAATATTAGATGGTGGTTGAGTGTGGCCAAATAGCTTGAGACAAATCCTAGAGGGGGTTGGCACATTGTCAGCCTAGCTATATGCACGTGGAGTCATTATTACACTAGGCTCTTATTTGGAGTGTCTCTCACAGCATAGCTTTTCTCAATAGACTCCTTTAGGGAGGTACGGAGGAGGTGGACTCTAAAGTCCCTCTCCCCCAAAAAAAAAGCAAGCAAGTATTATGGATCTACCATATATTCATCAAAGGTTAATTTTGGTTGCATAATTGAAAAAGGATGCATTCAACGCTCTAATCAGGGTACCGTTTGTGGTTTGGTTTACAAGCTTAAGCCATGTCTCCTTGCAAATACGGCCTTTGTCCTCTTATTTCTTGTGTGCTATCAAATCTTCCTAAAAGAAGCACATGAGAAGCACACAGCTGGAAAGCATTAGCTGTTATTGTGATCATCTATAATAATCAAAGAGTTTGATTCTCCATATTCTCTCTCTGTCACTTGCATATAATGTTCCTATACTCTAGTGCATTCTCTTTTCTTTCACATGCCCCAATAGAGATGATTGACCCAAACATTAAAGTGTCTGGTTTAATGGGGCTACCTAACCCAAGTTTAATGGGGCTACCTAACCCAAAACTCCAACCACCACAAACCTTGCTTTTATCAAATTTCAACCAAAAATATTGGCCATTTTTAAGCCAAACATCTCCTTCATTTATCAATTTGCTTCTTTTGTCACTCTTGGGCTACTTCAATAGTGGCTTAAACTTGATCCATTGTTGATTTTTTTGAAGTGTTCGACCTTCAAAACTAGCAGCAAAAAACTCTTTGTCCAGTCATCAAACCTGTTCTTTTGTATTCAAAGGAGTAGGAAGTTGGCCTTGTGTCATGCAAAAAACTCTTTGTCCAGTCATCAAACCTGTTCTTTTGTATTCAAAGGAGTAGGAAGTTGGCCTTGTGTCATGCAAACAAAGGACCTCCATGATTTTGGGCAGCATAATCATATTCCAAACCCATTCATCAAGTGTGGGCTAGGTTGGTCACGATAGAGCTATGAACTTAATGTTTCCTTTTTCTCTGAAATTGTCATGACCACACAAGATTTAAAATTGACAAATAAACTTAAGAAGAAGATCAAGATTACGCAAATCATCATACATATTGAATTGGATCCTCTTTTCAAGCTAAGATAGTGATTTGATCTTCTTCTTTTTATGCTATCATCCATGCCTACATCGTGAGGTTAAAGATGATGTAGTTGGTCAAAACAGAGATGGAGACACGAGTGAAGAATGCTGACACCTTTGTTGATGATGAGATTTTCCACAAGAACAATGTGACTCTTCATTTTAACTTGATAAGGGTCTATTAGAAAAGATATTGAATGAATTTGAAAAAGAGGATGGGCTTCAATGTGATTTCTTTCTTTGTCTTGAAGTAGAATGGGTCCTTTCATGTGAGGGATGGAGATGGAAGCTCTCAGTTGAGAGTACACAATTGACAGTAGAGAGTGAGTGAGAGTGAAGACACAGTATGACTCCCAATGCAATTACCAAGAGTATAATGAAAATACAAAGTATAACCCTTAAACCTTAGGGTTGTTAATGTGCATTCACAATTACAAGGTGCAAAACAGGATAAGTGACCAAATTGTGTAATATAAGCACATAAAATAGAAGATAATGTAGCTAAGGGGAAAAACCTCTCATAAGGAGAGTAAAAATATCCATGTCCTACTGCGGATCACCAACACTCTTTTATGAGTGTAGGCGTGAGTCAAACCCAACAAAACCCCCTAGAGTGAAAAGTGATTAGCATACAAGGATCATCTACCACCAAAGGAGATCAAATTTAAAGCATTGCAAAATGCTTCAAATTTGTCGTGAGGAAGAGCTTTGATAAAGATGTCTGCCACATTGCTGGTGGTAGAACAGTAGACAAGGTTGATATCTCTTACATGTAGCCTCTCTCTAACAACATGATAGTGGATCTCTACGTGTTTCGTGCGTGCATGAAAAACTGGGTTTCGTGCCACTGCAATGGCACTCTGACTGTCAATAAACAAAGGAGTAGGCTCCACGACAGATACATCAAGATCAGCCAACAAACGTGAAGTCATATACATTCAGTTGTGGTAGTGAAAGCTGCCTTGTATTCAGCTTTATAAGACGATGTGGCAACAATGGATTGTTTCTTGCTAAGCCAAGAGATGTAAGATGAGCCAAGAAAGAAACAGTTTCCACTCATAGAGTGATGTGAATCAAAATCACCATCCCAATCTAAATCACTATAAGCATGTAATTACAGTGGTCCCCCCTTGACGTAAAGCAATCTAAGAGTCCTAGCACCCTACAAGTAATGAAAAACATGCTTCATAGCTTGCCAATGTATCTACTCAAGGATGAAACTACAAACTGAATATCTAGCCTTGTGTTGCATCAATAAATGAGACATCCAACTGTTGGAGCATATGTATGGATGTCAAACAAATCACAATCTTTATGCAAAGACAACTTAAGTCCAATCTCCATCGGTGTGCTAACTAGCTTGCAATCCTAGAAGCCAAACCTCTCAAGGAGTCTTCCAATACATAAATCTGATCAACATGTGTCCCTGTGAGTAGAAGATCATCTACATAAAGACATATGACCAGCAAGGATCCCCCCCCCCCCCCTTTGCATACATAAAGAGTAGACTATGATGGTCTATTAATGAACCCTTAGCTGAGTAAAAAGGCATCAATTTTTGCATACCAAGCTCGTGAAGCTTGCTTTAAACCATATAAAGCCTTTTTCAGCTTACATACCAAGTGTTCTGATCCCTGAACTGCAAAACCCATGGTCTCCTATACATACTTATTCTTGAAGTTTCCCATGTAAAAATGCATTTTTAATATCAAG
This sequence comes from Lygodium microphyllum, assembly GCF_053477565.2. NCBI lineage: Eukaryota > Viridiplantae > Streptophyta > Polypodiopsida > Schizaeales > Lygodiaceae > Lygodium > Lygodium microphyllum. Next base: position 53,237,477 of record NC_141156.1, on the reverse strand, counting down.
CTGGTGCACAATCCAACCATGATGGGCAGCCGAAGCAACCATACCGAATGGTAATCATATGGGAGTAAATGTCTCCTCATAATCAATGCCCTTCTTTTATGCGTAGCCTTTTGCCACAAGCCTGGCTTTATACTTATCAATGGATGCATCTGCTTTTCTTTTCAACTTATAGACCCATTTAGTACCAATGGCTTTCTTTCCAACAGGCAATGTCACTAGATCCCATGTTTGATTCTTTATGATAGAATCAAATTCAGCTTGCATTGCTACTATCCAATGCACACTCTATTGTGCATCCTCAAAACAATGAGGCTCCTCATCATCAAGTGTGTGCTCTGCTATAACAAACTCCATTGTATTAGCATGATCATACAGATGGGCTTGTCCTCTAGTACGACCAGCAATAGGAGCATCCAAATGAGTATCTTTCATAGTCTACAAGTACCATCTAGGCATCTGCCTAGCTTCCTAATTATGTACAAGTGAACCTTAAATTCAGCATCTTGCTGAATATTCAAATCAACCATAGGCTGAATTTCTACATTGCTCAATGGAACAACTGGCTGAACATTGTGTTCATTTACTGAAACTCCAACTGTACCACCAAAAAAATGGGCAATAGCCCTTCAAACACATCATTTGCAACCTAATATGTATCAAAACCAGCAAGGGATAATTCTGATTTTTCATCAAAAATCACATCCCTACTAACAAAGACTTTCTTGGAAATAGGATCATACAATCCACATCCTTTGCTCTCACTCCTATACCCTACGAAAATGCATTCGACAACCTTGTTGTCCAACTTCTTTCTTAGTACTTTGGAAATATGGGCACACGTAAGACACCCGAAAGTACGAAAGTGGCCAACTAAAGGTTTCCGGCTATTCCACTCAAAACATGACAAGCACACATAATTGCTTCTATCCAAAAGCCATATGGTAACTTCTTAGCTTTCAACATACATTTGGCCATCTCCATGAGTGACCGATTCTTCCTTTCTGCAACCTCATTCTCCTATGGAGTATATACAGTAGTATATTGATGGACAATGCCTTTTTGCTTTAAAAATTTATTCAGCAAGGAAGACATGTATTTCCCCCCTTGGTCCGAACAGAGAGCCTTAATCCTATAGCCAAATTTATTTTTAGCAAGTGCAAAAAAAGCTAAAAATGCATCACACACCTCTGACTTTTTCACCAATGAGTAGACCCAACAAAAACGAGTAAAGTCATCAATGAAGGTGGCAAAATAATAATAACATCCACCAAATGACTTTGTTTGCATAGGTCCACATACATCCGAATGCACAATCTATAATCTGGTTGTTGATGCTAAATAGACTAACTGATCAATCAAATAAGCAGCCAACTCATAGAGTCCATGACATAATGTGCCAATCAAAACCAAAGTAAGAATTCTTTATCCCTGACCATGCATTTATCATCATCAAATGTGATTTGCATACCACGCTTTGCTAAAGAAGAAATGGACAACAAATTCTTCTTTCTCCCTGGTACATATAATGCATCCTGTAATTGGAGAGTACAGCCATCAATGGCTTTCAAGACAATATCCCCAACACCTCTAACAAGGTAAGATGCATTGTTGGCACATTGCACAGACTTACCAATGGAAGTTATAAGAACACAGGAAAACAAATCCCTATGGGATTTAATGTGCTTAGAAGCACCAATATCAAAGAACCCAAGTGCTAGCATCCCCAATATAGCTAAATGCTCTATCAGCCTATTTTGAGCTGTCAAAACAAGCCAAGCTATATAATATTGATATTATACGATGTACACAGGCTTTCCTAGCATTTCTATATAGTGAAAGATTTTTTATACATCCCCCATGTTTGAACCAATTGGGTTTCTAAGCCATGGCCTTTTCTTGTGATCCTCCAGTTAACTACAATGCTGGCCCATACATGATGAAAAGTTTGTGAGTAAGCATGCCTTATATACATTTTGTATAGACCACCTTACCGAATTGGAATAGGATGCCTAACTCCTCCTTCAAGTTTCCATGAGGCAGCAAACACACCAGTTGCTTTCATAATCATACTTTCTAAATAATGATCCCACTCTCTAAGAGCACTAGTATTTTAAAATCTATCTAGTCATTTTGTTAAACTAGGTCATCTTAACATCAACTTGGTCACACAACCACTGCTTTTAATAGATTTGGATAAAGGAAGGAAATGGGTAAAAAGTTCATGCTGGCACTGTGCAGAGGTAAACTTCTATTCTCTTCAACCCAGATCCAAAGGATTGGGTTTGGAAGTTGTGCTTGTCGGGTGCTTGTCATAGCTCATAAGCATCTCAAACACACTGGTAAATTTGGCCCTTTTGGATAAAGAGCTTACTCTGGATAAGGCTCAATCACAGGGATCTATTTGAGCCCCAATAATATATTTCCAGTTACTCTTGCTTGCTGGCTTAAAATTGGCTCCAACCAGTCATGGAAAAGCTCCTACCCTTTTCATCAACGGTGCCTACAATACTCAAGACTATGCAAATCTTAGATTTTGGTTACATAAGGTCTGTCACGTAGGCCCAACCTTTATACTGTTTAATAAAAGTTTGTCATAGGAAATGTTACAAGATCTGGATATGTTTTCACAAGGACATACCAAATGCTGGTATGCATATCTAGGAGTCACTTACTTCTTGGACCCAAAATAAGTCACACTGTATTCTTAGATGAATTTGGATAGGATTATTGCAATCATCTTATGACCATCACACATGGAGACTGCATGTGAAATATCCAGACATTGCAGAGTCTGCAGACCCATTGCCATTTTTAAAATTTGCATCTTCCTTCAGAGATTGCAATCATATCACAATCACCATCAACATTTCTGAAAGCAACTGTTCAAAACTACCATCTGTGTCGATCCATCATCATTGTCTTACTGCCTCTCTCTGTGCATCTATTTCTGTATCAAACTGAATGTTACAAGTGGAATGTCATACTTGCTGAAAGCATGAACAATTTTCTGTGCTCCACTAGTGCATCCAGCTCCAAAATAATGATCCTTGCATCTGATCCTTTGTACATTGGTTTAATGTGGCACAAAAGTCAAACAAGAATGGACCACTTGAATGGCTGATTAGATATATTGTCAAGTTGGATTTTTATTGCCCTTCTGCATAGAGCAAAGCACTGCCCTATGCAATCAGGGAAAAAGGTTAATGGTGCAAGGTTACTTGGAATAATTTACAAAAAGAACCCACTACCCAGATAAGAAGCCATCCTTGCGTATGAGCTTCCTTCTCCAAGACGCATAATGTCCTAGCTACTGTCTCACGGACCTTATGTTCCTTTTTGAAGACATTATAACAGAAAGTTCCTTTTTGGTTCATCCTTCTTTCTTTGCTTTGCAGATAGCACTTTTCTAACGTGCCACTGAAAAGCATGCTATTGTAACATAACAGCAACACCATTAAAACAGCTGTACTCTTGTTGACAACTTGCGAAACATTTTCAATTAAAAATAACAAGAAGTATGTTAGGAAGTGAATTTACAACCTCGCCCCATTGTAGTGACTGAACACACCAGGATTATAACACAGATATACAAAAGCATACTGGATTAAGCAAATAAAGCCTCACTCTAACCCATGTGTGCAGGAACACAAAATTAAGATTTGCAGAAGCAGCTGTCTCCAACTCTTGATATACCTTTTTATCCTCCACAACTATGGCTTAGGAAGATTGAGGAATAACCATTGATGAGTATAACATGTCTGTCCAAGGAATATCTTAGAATTGCTTGAAACTGTTTCAAGCTTGGAAAGCAATATTTTCAGAACATACCAATAATGATACATTCACAACAACAGACATGGGAACCATTACAAGTAATCATGTTCTCTTTCCTCTTTGCGTGCAACAAAAAGGCTAGAATTTAATTTGTGGGCAATTACATCTATAATCCTTGCAAGCATGTTTACAGAATCATCCCTACAAACTAGTGCACTACTATACTGTATCACAAACAGTACACTGTAGGCAGATCTATCCTATGTTTGAACTTTCCTAAGACTCATTCAGAGGGAAAGAAGGAAAAAGCTGATCATAGAGGAATAGAGGTGACTTATAAACATCTTTTCATCTACATTTAGCATGTTAAAGATTTCAAATGACAAACCTGTGAGAGCAAAAATGTATTATCAACATGAGAATTTTCTGAATAAAACTGAGAATTGCATCACTCACAGCTGTATAAGGTGAGGAAGGTTGACAATTGAAGAAGGAAATTCACCACTCAATTGGTTGTTTCTAACATCCCTGTTGCAGCAGTAACACCACAACTCAGCATAACAATCTTTATGTTTAGCTAAGTTTGAGCTTTCATATATGTTTGCATCTAAGAGTTAGCTTAAAACCATTAAGTTTCTCCCAAATAGCTGTAATTACAAATACTTTGTGAAAAACAGAAAAATGTTTAAAATTCAACCACTTTTCGATACAAACCCATACCTCAAGCTTAATTGACATAAAGAGAAAATACTGGGGTGTGACTTTTCTCCATATAAATTTTAAATAACATTAACCTCAAAGTCACACGAATATCAACTATAGAGATCCCAAATTCCTCAAACGTGACTTACAAATCATTGGCCCTCTAAACAGATGTTATACACCTACCTCCTGAATGCACAACTGAGAAAAGTAACAAGAAAATAAGCCAGAAATTGCCCTCACGCTGTAATATATACAGCAGTAACTAGATGTCCAAGGGGATGGTCTTATAAAGGGAAGTCCTCTTCGCTCATGCGTGTGTTGCAATGGTTTTTGGCATGCTAGATCTAAAAACACAACAAACAATGGTTTGCATCAGCTGATCTTTCTTTTTTATGCTTTTCTCTCAAAAGGAAGATATGCTTTTGTCTGTTCCTCTTTTTTTGAGATAAGATCCATAAACCTGAACACCCAGAAAGGGGGTGCCTCCCCCCCAAGTATTAGCTGAGAGAGGAGGCAACGGGGAGATGCCTCCTCTCTGAATATTGGCTGAAAGAGAGGGCAAGAGCGATGCTAGCATTTCCTATGTGCAAATAGGATCGCTGAGAAGGCAAATGAACAATGGAGCTTGATTGCACTGGGACTCTCGCACCAACCGAGTGTTTGAGTGGCCAAGAGCATAGATTTACCACACACTATGTGAACATAGGTGTCCAACCACGTGATGCACCAGCGAAAGTTGACCCCAAAAGCTCATGATTATGATCCCAAATGCTAACCGCTAGGCTATCACTTTTGTGATGATTTTCCATTTTTGACTCTTAGAATATAACTCTTCAACCCTGATAGTGTCATTCCACATGACAGGCTGTCAAATCTCCTCCTGACAACCTAGAGCCACCTTTATCAACTGCCTGGAAAGACTTTGCCAACTAAACAGAATACTCTGATGAAAAGAAGAGCATGGACTAACATTGGGCAGCTAAGAAAATGGTATCTCAGAGATAGTGGATGAATCCATCTTAAAGATGGTCTCCAAACTCCATGCAGCCTGGGTTGAAACTCTCTGGCCTCTCCTATAGAAGTCCAAGTTTGGTCAGCAGCTCATGCAAAATAAAATCATCCATTAAGGAGCACCCCATCCCTTCTAATACTAAGGTCAGAACTCCACACCTCCTTCCATCTTATTACAATGCTGATCTTGCCAAAAGAGGGCACTATAGTGAAGACTTGCCACATGGTGCTAGAGGACAAGGTTGGAGTTCTCTTATAAAGACTTCTTGGCTTTTTGGCCCTTTGGACTCATGATTGCTCAATTCACTTCAATAAAGCAAACTCATTACCTAGAGTGTACTCTCACTAATGGATTGTTAATGATGGACAAAAGGTGAAGACTATTGTAGGACAGTCTAACTTGACTCTCCACTTTAAGTTAAAGTTTCTTAGTTTGCCGGATGATATGTTTAAGGAACTTTTCTGAAGTCGCAGCTCCCCAAGCATGATTTGACAAATATTTAAACCGATAAGCAAACAAGTGCCTTCAATGCACTAAAGCATGCAAGAAGAAAGATGTGTGGGGTCCTACAAATATTACATCAATGGCTAGATGTAAGCATTATGTAACCTTGATTGATAATCATACAAGGAAGATACGTGCTTATTAGAAAAGTAAGGTGTTCTCTCATTTTCACGATTTTAAAAATTTGGTTGAGAAACAAACAAGTGTGCATATTAGACTTTAGTGGCCGAGGTGAGATGGAGGGGGAGAGTACCTCTCCAATCAATTCAATTTACATGCAAGTATACTTTGCAACAAAATGGTGTTACTAAAAGAAAGAACATGCACATTCCTAAGATTGCACGAACCTTGATGGCTGAAAAGAATATGCCTTATTATTATTGAGCTAAAGTTGTCCCTACAGCTGCGTATATTATGAACAGGACTCCCACTGCTACAGTGCATGATGTGACACCAGAGGAGAAGCTTACTGGCAAGAAACTAGATCTGACACATGTTAAATATTTGGATGCATCGCATATGTACATGTACCTGATGAGCTAAGAAAGACGTTGGGCCCAAGAGTTGAGAAGAGTGCATTTGTTGGCTATTCCCTTGAGCAAAAGGACTATAGGTAGGCCAGTTTTTTCATTCCAAGCCCTACAACAACCTTTCAAGCGCCTGGTAATGCCACTATATTTGAGAAGTTCAAAATCAACAGTAAATGCATTGGATCTATAAGAAAGAAATGCATGCTGTCATTCATCCTCACATTTATCTTCTATGAGCAATTTTAATAGAGAAAGAGAACATTAGAGATTGAGAAAAAGTTTGTCATTGTAAGAACAAAAGATTTGGGCAATGTCTTGTTCATGATTCAATTTCAATTAATTATCCCCAATGAAATAAGAAGATGATGATGGAGGTATTGTCAAGAGGACTTGGAGAACATAATGTTTCCCGCAGGCCATCCAGACCTTACAATCATGGACTAGGTTTATGAGACAGAAACAAGGAACTTCTTATGCAATAAAAGGCAACTATCTTTCTAAAGAACCTCAAGAAGAAGGTTGTGAGAGTATCATACCATTTCAGATGAGTTACAGAAAAGTTGGCCACTACTCAAGCTTTGGAAATAACATTGCCAAAGAACATCACACTATTCCTGGTGGAGAAATTTTGGCTGCTACTCAGTTTTTAGCTTGGAAGACCTAGAGAAAAGACTTGGAAGCTGCCCAAAAAAATGTACTTGGCCACTACTCAGGCTTTGGAAATAACATTGCCAAAGAACATCACACTATTCCTGGTGGAGAAATTTTGGCTGCTGCTCAGTCTTTAGCTTGGAAGCTGCCCAAACAAATGTACGCTCAGGCCAAAAGTGAAATTTGACAGACACATGACTCTAGCGTTGCTTCAACCACTTCCAGTACCTAGGGAACTTTGAGAGAGCATTGCCATGAATTTTCTCATGGAGCTCCTAAAGAGAACTAATGAGGATTGTTCCGTGAAAACTATTGTGGACAAGTTCAATGAAAAATCTCTTTTCTGACCTGTGGGAAAAACCATTCGTGGCACTTATGGCCTTTTAAAATCAATAGTTGGAGATGGAGATCCAAGGACAACCAGTTTAATCTGGAGAATGTTATCTGACCATTTGAGTACAAAGACATACTTTGGGAGATAACATGCCCCTTCAGCCTGGTATAGAGCCAGAGCAGATACTCCTTTGAAAGACTAAAGTACAAATTGTCACACAAAAGAGTTTCTCGTGAAGTTCAAAGGATACCCTATTAATCTTGCATTGTTGAAGCTAAGAAGTAAAGAATGTAGAAAACTCTCTCTGTGTACAAAGAGACTATGCAGCTGGAGATAGCAACAGTTTTACAGGGAGAGTGTAGTTCAGTATCAACTTACACAGTTCCATTCTAGGAACCCTAAATGACATGAGGGTTCAAGAAGCAGCAAGCATACACTGACTGAGCAACTCTCTCACATAATCTCAACTCTGAACATGGTTAAAGATGAGATCGGGACAGCTCCATAGATACCTCAACATCAATTTCCTAGTTTGATAATACGCTCAATGTTAAGAGTGCAATAAGGCTTGTACAATATCGTTTTCCGATAATAGCCTTCCACCCAACTGTGTTGTGGGAGAACTCATTTTACTGTCAAGTCTGCTTTTTTAAAATTTCAGTGAATTGGAAAACCTGTCTCACCTAAAGGATTTGAATCTGTCATTTAGTTAACATAAGATCATCATGTCAACTATGTTCATCCTGCAGTTTGTCAAATAAACTCCATAAATGCAACCTTTTGCTAAACAAGAACTCTAATGAAATGATACATAATGTTAACATTTGCTAAGGTGTCCATTTTGAAACCATAAGAAAAGCAATCGAAAAAGGAATTCCATATGACATCTACATACATAACCATAGACCAAATGAAAAGGAAACCTAATGTGTAAATCACGGTAGCTCCAAATGAACAGTTTGCAAGAAGCTCAAAGCATGTAATAAGTTGCCATTCTTACAACACTTCAAGTTGTTGAAGGTTCCCCAGTTCAGATGGCACTGGACCTGTGAAAGAGTTATTATGAATATCCCTGTATTGGCAAAAACGTGAAAAGAATTAAGAACTTGAAAGGTAGTACTCAAAATAGAGAAGACTACACAAGTTTAGCTTTTCACATTTAGCAAATTTATAGAGACGGTTGGGATGATATATAAGCCTCAAGTTCCAAAATTTTTAGCAAACAAGGTACAGAAAAGGGTCTCAAGGAAAAGCAATGAAGTCTCTTCTTTTGAAAGGAAGCACAAAAACAGGAGTTTAACTGCAACTTAGCTTTTTTCAAATCTCAGAAAAAGAAACGTGCTTGTATCTGCACTCACAGAAGTTCAAGGAATGATAGCCCCTGCAACGGCCCACCTAAGGTGCCTTCAAGGCGTTTGCTCCCAAGTAACCTTAGGACATGCCCAAATATAGCTGAGTCAGGTAAATGAAGATGTTGAATTTTTTGCAAAACTAAACATAAACCTGCATCAAGGAGAAGCCCTCAAGAATCTTCCCCTTCCAGCTATGTTATCATTATGAAACATTCACTAGACCAAAAATGAAATCAAGAAAATGTTTAGAATCCATCTCATACAAACTAACAACTCGCCCATCATTATTGCACACGATCCCAAACCAGCTGCATGGAGTTTTGGTGGTGGTATTCCAGCTATTAAAAACTCCAACTGGATCCCTGGTGATGTGAATTCGGAAAAGTTCCAGCACTGCAACTGCAAGTTAGGTCATAAGCTTCAGCCCTTGAAAGACCAGAAGACTAACAGAAGTCAATATACTGTAGTCAAAAAACTTCATTGCCAACAGAAAGAGCTTAGTTTGTGATATTGTCAACAAAAAAAGAGCATTCACAAATTAGATGTATGAGGATCTCTGATCTTCATAACCTTCCTGAAATTACCCATGTCTCTTAAACTAAAGTTCATCATCATGCATCCATTCATAAAAAATCTAAAAAAATGGTATGACCATGCTCATATTAACTTTCCTGGTAAGACTTCATCAACAGCAATGCAGCAATTCAATCAGCATACCAGGCTGGACAATTGGTACTGATCCACATGCACCTCTCCAAAACCAACTAAATTTGAAACCTACGATCAAAGTTCTTGACACAAGGTCTTACCATCTACAGAACTGTCAGAAACATCAGTGCCAGCAGGACCTATATTCGTCCCATTTTGATTTTCAGAATTGTACAGAGAGGAAGGCCCTAGTATGCCAGAGTCTGCAAGGTTGGCCAGCAGACCCTGTTTGAGCAAAACCATGAAACATAGGGCCAGCAAGCCTTTAGCCACCATTGCCTTTGCTTCTCACGTTTCATAACACAATGGCAGAAGGCTTAATATACACATCCACCAGCAAAAGCTAGCCATGATCACCCCAGTTTGTTACGAGCTTCCTTAGTTCGAGACAGACAAAATATCAGTCGCAGGTGAAGGTATGTATGTACATGCCGTCCAAACTAAAGGAATCACTGAGGCAGCTGCACAAGCAAATGCTCGGAATCGCTTGTATAAACTCAATTTGAAGCGTGAGGATCAATATTGCAAATACTTGCAGGGACGCAGAATCAGGGCAGAAAGCTCGGCCGGCATATGGGTAACATACAAGGCATGAACGTCACTGATTCAAATGCGGTGATGCAAATGAGATGCCAATGCCATTGGATAGTTCAAAGAGTAACTTAACAGAAGAGGACTGATGAGAGGAAAAGAGCAGTATTCTTCATCGTGATGAATGAAGCACTACTGGCAAGAAAAGCAGGCTGAAAATGTAACACAGAAAGGGAAGACATGAGTGATCTGTTTCTTACCCATCTATGGAAGATCCCAAAGAGGAAAACAAGAAAACAGGCTACAATTTGTGTGTGAAAGACTATTACCTGTCGTGTGGATGGCCGAGGGAGGCTGCAGAAGAGGACAAGAAGAAGGAAGAGCACGGGCGGCAGGGAGGAGCCTCCAAGGTCTGAAAATTTGAAGCAGAGAGTGAGACTCTCTCTCTCTCTCTCTCTCTCTGTTATGTCGTTTCCCTTTGTCCCCATGTCCAGCTTCCCTCCTTTGTGAATTCTCACTGCCCGTTCCCGTGCTTCGTGTGCACAAGCTCCCTATCCCCCCATGAGTCTATCTATAGCCAAATGGCTCTTTTATGATACGCGCCCGGGGCGGGGGGAGAAAGGGTTGCACCTGCATTCGTTTAATCACTCAACACAGCACAGAAAAAGTAACACAATATGTGAGAGCAAGGTATACTCTTGTATTATTCAGTGAAAGAAATGGTACAACATAGGCACATTCTAGGACTATACCGTTGTGACATTGCACATATAAGGATTCACTACTGCATATAGGGAATCATATGTAGATTGGAAACCAAGCAAGGCTCAGAGTCACTACTACTCCCTATATAGGTGTTTTTGGTATCAATGCCATGGTATAGCTACAAATCCCTTACACTCACCCCCGATTACTAGATTGTCCTTAGCAATCTAAGAGTAGAGGTTATTTGACTCATCCAAGGTCTTAACATAGCTTCTTCTAACAAGCTAGCCATTGTCTGCTAGTCTAGGTCTTGATACATTAGCAGGGTCTTAACGCAACCTTTACTATCAAACCGGTCAGTGTCTACCGCACTAGGACTTCGGGGTCTTAACACATCTTTTCCTATCAAGCTAGTCATTGTCTACCCATCTAGACTATTTGGGTGCTTTGGTTTATTTTGGCTACCATGCAAGTCCACCCTCAACTCAATTACATATGAGAAGTGGAGGCATTACTTGGCCTATGATGAGTTCCATGGATGACTCAAGGGACATTGGAAGAATTGGTGGGATTCTCCATAAGACAGGTGGTATTCTCCATAAGATAGGTGGCGAAGGCGTCTTTGCCACGTTCATGCACCTCCACTTCCGAAATCCAAGTGGCTTCCTTGAGAGGGCATCTTTTCCACTTGGTTAGGTACTCGCAGTACCTTTTGTGTTCCCAACGCCGAAGGAATGCCATTGGAGCGAAGTAGTGGTATGTGCCGCCCCCATTGGTTGTCAAAGATAGAACCTACGCAAAAGACGAGCACGAAATGCATTATGGACACAAATACTTTCGGGCAAGTCAAGCTTGTATGTGACTTCATTTAGCACTTGAGTGATGTAGTAAGGTCCATAATAGCAGTGATTTAATTTGGGGCTCATATTCTTTGGGAGGGACATATGCTTGGAGCTAACAAGGACCATGTCTCCCTTAGTAAAAGAGTACTACCTTTCGCTTCTTGTTGTCATGTTCTGTCATGGTGATTTTTCGCTATTCCAAACTTTTATTAATTGTGGCATTGCGGTCTCTCCATTTCTTCAAGAATTCTTCCACATCCTAATCTTCATCTTTGGGAGCTCGTAAGGCTAAGACAAGGGGTGTGACGACTTCTTTCCTGTAGCTAACCCAAAGGGTGTGTAGCCTGTGGGGTGGAGTGAATTGAGTTGTTGTAGTGAAACTCGAGCACATCGAGGTACAAGGCCTAATCTTTTTTGTCCACCCAGGCGTAGTTCTTGAGATAGTCTTCAATGCCTTGGTTGACTCTCTCTATTTGCCCATCTGTCTCGGGGTGGAAGGAGGATGAGAATATCAACTATGTTTTCAAAGTCTTAAAAAGTTCCTTCCACGTGTCACTCATGAAACTTCCATCTCTATCTAACACTATGGCTAAGGGTAAGCCATGCACCTTGAAAACATGTGTGAAGAAGAGTCGAGCTACCTCCTTGGCATTCAATGGTGGCTTAGCAGGTATAAAGTGAGCTTGCTTTGAGGAATAGTCCACCACTACAAAAATGATGGTGTAACCATGGGATTCGGGGAGCTCCACAATGAAATCCATGCTAATTGCATCCCATGGTTGACTAGGTATTGGCATTGGTTGAAGTAAGAACTCCACATCGATGAGGTGGAAAGACCATGAGAGCCATCACAATCAGTCAAAGAATGGATATTGTCATAGATACAAGAGTCCCCGAGGTTGTCGGAGTTGCCACTACTAACGGAACATCGGGTGTGGCGAATGCAAATGCAAGCAAAGAAAAAATTCCCAATGTCTTCATTGACAAATTTTTAGACACATTAGTAGGTCACAAACTCTATTCCTTGCTAGATGGCTTTACTGGATACAATGAGGTGCAGAGATTGGAGAGAGAAGACCAATCCAAGATGACCTTCACAATGGAATGGGGTACCTACACCTATAGGGTGATGCTGATTGGGCTTTGTAATGCCTCTACTACTTTTCAACAAGTCATGATGGTTGCATTCCAAAGTCTCTCGCATGATTCCATTGAGGTACATTTAGATTATTTCTATTTCTTCAATCCGCTCTACAAGCATTGGGGACACCTAGAGCAGTACTTTGGAGTATGGGATCTCCCTCAACCCCAACAAATGCATCTTTAGAGTCTCTTCAAGAGTTCCATTGGGCCACAATGTCTTTGCATAAGGTATAGCAACAAATCCTACCAAGATTGAAAAGATTGCAGCCGTAGCCATACCAACCAATCTAATGTAATTGAGAAGATTTCTTGGCCATGTGGGACTAAGACAACCCCCCTCATTAGCTCCTAAAGAAAGATGCAGAGTTTATTTGGAAAAATGAGTGTGAAAAATCTTTCAATGCCTTGAAGAAGTGCCTGATTAGAGCACCCATCCTACAGCCTCCTATCTAGATGGAGGAATTCCATGTGCACACGGATGCCTTAGTTGAAGGGCTAGGCATAGCTCTCTATCAAAAAGGCTCCTCAAAGCTAGAATAATAAATTTATTATGCAAGTTATAAAGTCAATGATAGAGAGTGAAACTATATAGTGACAAAGCTTGAGTGCTTGGGGATGGTGTTCACTTTAGTGAAGTTTTGGCATTACCTTTTATCAATACATTCCAAGTTTTACGTGGATCATGAGTCTCTATCCTTCCTAATGAATAAGGCAGATGTTAAAGGCAGAATGATAAAATGGCTCTTTCTATTTTAGAAATTTGATTTTGAAGTGATCACTAAACCTCATCACTTCCATGTCCTGGTGGCTGATCATTTATTATGAATCCCTCAGAGTGAAAAAGGGGAGCAAGATGATCTAGGCCTTCTTGATGTACCTCTGATTCTAGTCGAGACTGTGATCCCATGGTATGGAGACACGTTGCCAACCTATTGGCCACACAACAATACCCCCTTGGTATCTGCATCAAAGAGAAGAAAAAGCTTTTGTTGAAATCATCCCCCTACACCTTGCTAGGCAATGCTTTGCACAAAAAGGGTAAATATGAAGTGCTGCAAAGATGTACTGCATGATATGAGATTTGAATCATTATGAAGCCATGCCATGATAAGCCATGTGGCGGAAACTTTTCAGGAGAAGCAATAGCCAAGAAAGCTTTACTCATAGGATATTGGTGGCCAACCATCCACAAAGACACCTATGAATATTGT